>NC_143577.1:169299365-169924365 GCF_048544385.1 Mastigoproctus giganteus
TTTTTCTAAATGTCTTCAGTGAACTGAAAATGGGTACCCTTATGTACACTTTCATTTAGGGAAGAGAAAAAAAGTTGCAAGGGGTTAAGTCTGCCGAATAGGATGCATGTTCAAACAGAGAGTATGTTGTGTGCTGCAACATTGTCTTGATGGAGCATCCAACCATCCTTTCACAATTCAGGTCCCTTCCCTTGAATTTTTTCATGCAGCTTTGTCAGAACTTCAATGTTAGTATGTTTGATTGACAGTCTGATTCGGTGGGACTTGTTCAGATATAATAATTCCTTTAATATCGAAGAAAACAAGAAGCATGATTTTCATTTTTGATTGCATTGCATTGACTATCTTTTAGTTTTCTGGATTATACTGGAACAGCAACTTTTGTCAAAAGTAATTACAGTACTCACAAAGACTGAATCTTCTTTAGTTTTATTTCAAAACATTTTCATTATTATCTTTTGTCTTATACTAAAAAATAGTGCATTTAAATTCATGGCATACTTGAAGATCCCTTGAGGATGCTGTTCTAAATGTCAGATTGTTGAGTGGCTTCGCTAATGTTGATGTCTTCCAGTGATGCCAGAAAAAATAGTAAACATGTTGATACACACATGGTGCTCTAAACTAAAAAAGTGTTTAAATACCAAGTTAACTGCTGCTGTTAGAATTTATTTTAAATAAACAAAAATTCTACTATTTTATTATTGAATATTTCTATAATAAATTTTAAAAATTTCATTTAAAAATACATTTCAGTAATAAAATTTTAAACATATTTAATAATACATTTCAGTAATAAAAATTTCAGATTTACTTGCTAGGACTTAACTTACCTTGTAAACTGCATATTATATTTAGACTATTAAGAAAGAGAACTAATAAAAGAAATGATGAAACTAAAAAGAAAAAAATAATAATAAAAACAACAAAATATGATGCATCTTAGATGTCCTTAAGTTGCCACTAAAAGAGGAAAGAAATAGTTTACACAAAAAAACACATGAGGAACTATATTGTTGAGAGCCTTTACTTTCTGGCACCATGGTCACTTGCATTGTTGATCAGCAGTTAATTACTGGTTGTTGAAGAATGTGTTTAAAAAGAAACACTAAAAAATTCATATGTTAGGTCACATGTTTAAAAAGTCTATTTAAAGAAGTTAGAAGTGGTGAAAAAAGTTATATAAATAAACACTTTGAGTTACAAAATTGATAAGTACCAGCAAGTGATCTAGTTTATTTAAAAAATTTTTTTTTCATCATGGTGAGTTTCCCTCCAACTTATTACAATCAATCTGGGTCAGATTGAAGTCACCCATAATAAGACATTTGCACTTGCTTGCCTATTCCATTTGCGCATAGAGACTCTCATTATACTCTTCACAATCTTCTGGTCTGTAGGTTACTCCCACTCTTATTATACCTCTTCTTCCAACTAACTTACACCACACAGATTTTATGCTGGTCGATGTAACTTCAGACTCAGCAAAAGTCTTCTTTGCACTCAGGCTGCTTTTATTAAGAAGCATGCCTCCACCACCACCACCACCCCTTCTATCTTCCCTGTGTTTCCTAAATACATTATATATACCATAGTGGAACTTTTCATCCCCAATTTCTGGGTGGCATCACATTTCTGTTAGCCCTGTTATGTCAGCATTAGTTGTCCTAACCAGGAGTTAAAATTCAGTTATTTTATTGACAACACTCTTGACATTACTATGGACACAGTCAAGACTAAGCATTCTTCTATAGTTTACCAACCTGACACCCCTTGAAATTATTTAGGTTAGTTTACCTTTCTGCTCTCATTTGAAACATTGCCACCCTCAACAACATCATGCCAACATCAGCTGTTGTGGCAAGAAACAAGAATTCTTGGGATGTGTGTGCATTACTTTGATCCATATCATCAGATAAGAGCGGATCAATATTACCTCCTACCTCCAACTAACATTTTCCTCCGAACCCTTAAGGTGAGGTGTTCTCAGTGATACTGGGAAAAAATCCTTGCACCATCTTTGTTTAAATGAATATCACCTGTATATTAAAATAGATTATTTCTACCCACAGGTGTGAGCCACACTGATAAAAAAAAATTTTTCCATCTTGAGCCTTGCAGATTCCTTCAAGTTTTGAGTTAATCTACAAGGTTTTCAGTATATAATCTCTCCTGTCGTGTCTGTGCAGAATTGCAGGCACATATACATTCTGACCTAACTCACTTTTTCAGCATAGTCCTATATTTATCCAACAAATGGTCATGTTATATTCATTTTATATTGTTAGTCCCCATATGATACTCTTTATCCCCCCCCTTAAAATCTGACAAAAGTGTTGGTAACTTTGTCAGTTGTTGCTCCTAGCAAACACACCTTGGTTCTGGTCCACCAATCTTTTTTACAAAAAAAGTTAATTGGACGAGGGGGATCACTTATCAGGTCACAAGATACTGAGTCCCTGCCAAGCTCCCAGTTACATTTGTTTCTAGGGAAAGCACTCATTTCTTTAGTCACACAAATTCTTCTCTTAATGCATCAAATTCTAATTTGAGATCGGTACTCTCCTTACCTTGTGTACAAAGAAAAGAATTGTCAGCTGAGCTAGTTTTGTTTACTAGACCAGTCTTAGAATACATGCCACAGGCTATGCAAATGACAAACTTGTATAGATCACACCGAAAATGCTCGCATTCATTTCCGTCTGAGTCACAGTGTCTTTGGAAATTGTATTGTAAGTGGATTTTATGGCACCCATTATTTAGGTAAAATTTGAACTTTAGAAAGATTACAAAATTGGTGGGGAATTATCGTAATGAATAAAACTTCAGTTAAACAGTAGAAAACAGATAAATAACCATAATTTGTTCATTTGTGATAGTATTTATGATTTTCATTAATGACATTGAATACAAGTAGAATGTCAGTTTGCCATGACGCAAGTTTAGCAAGATATCTTTAAGGTATAATATTGGCACCTTTCCAGTAAAGTTAAATAGGTGATTATTCCAATGTATAAGGTAATGGTTAGGCTACATTTTGAGTATTGTATGCAAGTCTGGAATCCTTATTTCTTTAAGGATATTGAACCACTGGAAAGATTACAAAGACTAATAATAAAGGGTTTTTTTTTTTTTTTTTTTTTTACTAGCTCAAGGAGATCTTACAGTATGATATCCAGTTCTGAAAACTGCAAATATGAAAATCAGTATATGTGGTAGCCTGTTCCAACTATTTAAGAGTTTAAAAGGGTGAGGTACAAGATGTGTCTATTAAATAATGAGACTGCATGTGAAGCCACTACACACAAGCACCACCTATGAAACAATGCCACAGCAGTTTACTGTGAACATTTCCCTAGTTGTCTGCCAAGTCATGTTCCAACACTCTCATTTGCCTTGCAGAGAGACTGGTTTTCATTATCTTGTGTTTTTGCAGTTTACCGGAAAAATGATGGACAAAAGAATTGAGCAATGAATCAACCTCATTTTCAACAAAGCTAAAAAAAAAATACCAACTGAAAGTTATGAGTTGCTACTTGAAGTTTATGGGGAAGGTACTATGTCAAGAGCTTACATGTTTGAATGGCATTAAAGATTTTTAAAAGGAAGACAGAATATGGAAGATGATGAACAACTAGGCTATCTGGTATCTATGAAAACTGATGAAAATGTGGATCAGGTAAGAACATTGATTAGAAGTCATCATTATTTAAGCATTAGAATGGTTGTATCAGAACTCAATATGTACAAAGAAACAGTTCGACAAATTTTAACTGAAAATTTCGGCATGAGAAAAGTGTATTGCCAAGATGACACCAAAATTTTTGAATGAAGAACAAAGAATGAGCAGACTCCAAGTTTGTGAAGATGTTTAAAAAAAAAAAAAAATTGAAGAATTTTTTTTTTTGATTGACTTTCTGAGTATCTACTGTAATTACTTGTCATAAAAGTTGGCTGTTTCAGTACAACCCAGAAACTAAAAGAGTCCAATGCAATGGAAGACAAAACAGACCAGAAAGAAGCAAGAATGTCAAAATCAAAAATGAAAACCATAAATCTTGTTTTCTTTGATATTAAAGGAATTACTGTGACTGAATACATCCCACCAAATCAAACATGCTACATTGAAGTTCTGACAAGGCTGCATGAAAAAATTGAAAGGAAGAGACCTGAATTGTGGAAAGATGGTTGGATGCTCCAGCACTCAATATGCTCTCTGTTCACCAGTTTCTAGCCAAAAAACAAATCTCTATGTGCGACATGTGCCCTACTCACCAGATCTAGCCCCTTGTGACTTTTTTTCTTCTCTAAGCTGAAAATGCACTCAAGGGAACCCAAATAAGGGGTGTATCACTTTTATCAGCCCATTGCAGACTTTCAGAAAAAAAACATGGCCGAAGTGTTAAAAGGTCTTACAGAAGGTGACTTCCACATTGGAAGAAACATAGAACAGTGTATGTGCAAGCCTAAGGCAATTATTTTGAAGAGGATAACTTGTAAGGTACAAAATATTTCATTATATTTAATTATTTTTTTGATATGTCTCATTATTTAATAGGCACCTCTTAAACTAAACACTGTCCCAGTCCTTCAAATAGGCCTCTGGGGTTGGGTATATTCATACTATGATTTTTTAGTGTTTCTCACCAACCATTGAAGTAAAAACGAAAGACGAAAAACCAAATTCTTAAAATTTTAATATTTACAATAAATTTATTTACAGACAAAACAAAATACCATTTATTACTGATGATAGCAATTTTAAAATAAGACAACTGTGATATACAGTAAATATACAAGGTGATAATACAGATACCGAATTTAAAATACAATAAAATATACTAGGTTAAAAGTGCTAAAATACTAACTGAAGCTTTCAAAGGCTTCTGCCTTATTTCTCAAGAGTGTACTTCTATTCTGCGGTGCATCATTAAATACCAGCAGGTTCACGGTGCATCTCACGTAAACGTATACTGTTCCCGTCGGAACCGGAAGTGGCGCGGGAGTGTTTCAGGCAAAAACGTTCATCCCCTCCAAGGATTACCGCCTCAAAGAGGGGATGAATACGTGTGCCCCTATCTCTATTTATATTATTCTCAATAGAACTAATTCGTAAGCTCTCGAGCCACTTGCGGTCCCAAAATCTATGCGCCCGATCAGTGATGACAGCTTCGTCTGGGGGAGATTTGATGTTGCTTCTCCCAGAAATGTTCAGCTACGGCGGATTTACCATAGTCTGCATTTCTTATCGCATTTGTGTGCTCCCCCAGACGATCTTTGAGACGCCGTTTTGTTTCTCCCACATAACACTCCCCACACTCCGGGCATTTAATACTATATACGACCCCACTTATATTTTCATTTAAGATAGGGTCCTTGACCTGTGACACAATTGTGTGCAGTTTCCTGCCTGGGAGCTGCACACAACGTGTCTGGTAATTCCTTAATATACGAGCTAAACGTTCGGATAAACCCGGATAGTAGGGGATGTATGCGGTGGCTATTGGCGTGAAGGACTCACTTCTACTCTGCCCTCCACTAATGTATTTCTCTATGATCCTCCGGGGGTAGCCACACTTCAAAAGATCCGCCGTAACACGTTCATACTCCATTTTTCTATCCTCTGAGGTACTACAATGAGATTTTGCCCTATCCACTAATGCTCTTACCACACTGTTCCTGTGATGGTTAGTCTGAGCTGAGTTGTAGTGTGAGTATTGGCCTTTGCACATAGATTTTCTAAATACTTTTGTTTTCAAATGCTGGCCCTGTCTTTGAGAGAGCGGCTAATAAGTTACCTGTGTGCATGGCCAATGAAATCCGTGTAAAAACAGCAGTTATTTTAAGTCAAGCCAAGAAAGTTCCCCCGAATCTTAATGCAAAGCAAAGACTAGCACTAGAAAGTCTTGAGCAGGACGATAATGTTGTGATCCTTCCAGCTGACAAAGGTAGAGCAACGGTGGTTTTGGATAAAGAGGCATATGTAAGTAAAGCATTAGATTTATTAAATGATCACACAACCTATATGATTATCCATAAGAATCCATTGTTGAATCTGGAACGACAAGTTAATAAAATGGTGCAGGGTTGGATGAAATCCAATAAGATTTCAAAGGAGCGGTATTGGGCATTACATGCCACAGGAAGCCAGATACCGAGGTTTTACGGTTTGCCAAAAATACATAAAGTGGGTGTGCCACTCAGACCGATAGTCTCGTTTATAGGTAGCCCCACATATGCATTATCTGGTTTCCTAGCCAAACTACTGTCACCATTAGTTGGACTCTCTGAACATAGTATCAGAGATAGCAAAGAATTTGTACAATTCATAAGAGGACAATGTATAGAAGAAAACGAGGTTATGATATCCTTTGATGTGACATCGTTGTTTACCTGCATCCCAATTGACCATGGAATACATTGTGCGTACATGGCCTTAGATCATTTAATAAATCTAATTATCGTCCTGCTCAAGACTTTCTAGTGCTAGTCTTTGCCTTGCATTAAGATTCGGGGGAACTTTCTTGGCTTGACTTAAAATAACTGCTGTTTTTACACGGATTTCATTGGCCATGCACACAGGTAACTTATTAGCCGCTCTCTCAAAGAGAGGGCCAGCATTTGAAAACAAAAGTATTTAGAAAATCTATGTGCAAAGGCCAATACTCACCCTACAACTCAGCTCAGACTAACCATCACAGGAACAGTGTGGTAAGAGCATTAGTGGATAGGGCAAAATCTCATTGTAGTACCTCAGAGGATAGAAAAATGGAGTATGAACGTGTTACGGCGGATCTTTTGAAGTGTGGCTACCCCCGGAGGATCATAGAGAAATACATTAGTGGAGGGCAGAGTAGAAGTGAGTCCTTCACGCCAATAGCCACCGCATACATCCCCTACTATCCGGGTTTATCCGAACGTTTAGCTCGTATATTAAGGAATTACCAGACACGTTGTGTGCAGCTCCCAGGCAGGAAACTGCACACAATTGTGTCACAGGTCAAGGACCCTATCTTAAATGAAAATATAAGTGGGGTCGTATATAGTATTAAATGCCCGGAGTGTGGGGAGTGTTATGTGGGAGAAACAAAACGGCATCTCAAAGATCGTCTGGGGGAGCACACAAATGCGATAAGAAATGCAGACTATGGTAAATCCGCCGTAGCTGAACATTTCTGGGAGAAGCAACATCAAATCTCCCCCAGACGAAGCTGTCATCACTGATCGGGCGCATAGATTTTGAGACCGCAAGTGGCTCGAGAGCTTACGAATTAGTTCTATTGAGAATAATATAAATAGAGATAGGGGCACACGTATTCATCCCCTCTTTGAGGCGGTAATCCTTGGAGGGGATGAACGTTTTTGCCTGAAACGCTCCAGAGCCACTTCCGGTGCCGATGGGAACAGTATACGTTTACGTGAGATGCACCGTGAACCTGCTGGTATTTAATGATGCACCGCAGAATAGAAGTACACTGTTGAGAAAGAAGGCAGAAGCCTTTGAAAGCTTCAGTTAGTATTTTAGCACTTTTAACCTAGTATATTTTATTGTATTTTAAATTCGGTATCTGTATTATCACCTTGTATATTTACTGTATATCACAGTTGTCTTATTTTAAAATTGCTATCATCAGTAATATATGGTATTTTGTTTTGTCTGTAAATAAATTTATTGTAAATATTAAAATTTTAAGAATTTGGTTTTTCGTTTTTCGTTTTTACTTCAATGGTTGGTGAGAAACACTAAAAAATCATAGCACTGTCCCAGTGTTTAGTTTAATTGCAAATTAGTTATTAGAAAGTTTTTTTTTTTTTTTTTTTTTTTGCAACCATAGAGGAATAACTTAGTTGAACAAACCTCCACTACTCTTGTGTGTCAGTAATGGAAGTAATGAATATAAATTATTTGCTTGTATATTTTATTCCATCACCTGATAATGTTTGTTTTGGGCTTTTCTTTGCATTGAACTTAACACATTTTCATACCTTTTTTTCAAATGTGTTGAAATATGATTGAATTGTAAGATTTCTGTTTGCACTTTTTTTTTTTTTTTTCAGATTTCATATGAAAAGTTCAATGTAATCACCTGTCTATAGCAGCATATTTTTCTTTCCATCCCTCATCTGTGACGTGCTTATTTTTACATCTGTGTATTCTGATTGGAAGCTTTTCTTTTTTGAAGGTTACCTTTAAGGTTGATAAACCAGCACCGAACATTATTTTTTCACTTCAAGGAAAGTTGTGTGGGGTTGTTGGTAGCATATTTGTGTCTGGTTTTGCCTCTGGAATTATTTTGGTCTGCTTAGGGCTTTCACTATTTTGAAATAAGGCATAAAGTTATTTGAAAGCAGGTAATATTGTTATTTAAAAAAAAAAAAAATCAAATCTACTGATAAAGTGAGACATCTTTTTCTGATGTTACAGGAATTTCTTACCAGCATTCATTTCCTTATGCTATTTTTTCGTACCACATGAAAGTTCTGGATAAGATTTGTAAATATATTTATCTGGATTTTGTATTTCAACAGTGATGAAATCCAGCTCTAATGTTGATGCACTATTTCTCACCATTTCTCTGCCTGCAAGGAGAGCATGTGGTAGAAAATTTTAATCAAATATGGAGGTGTTAAAAGCTTTGGAAGCGATTTTTGTGTGGAATGTTATTACCTATTATATAAACAAATAGGTTAAGGGGATATGTTTGAGAAATGAGAGGAATAATATGTGTAGTGCAGAAAGTGAAAAGTATTTCAAAAGAGAATACCCAGGATGATTCAACAGCTATAGATTTTTGCGTATGCAGTTTTTTTTTCTAAAGATTGTATACAGTGGACCGCTGCTTTATGATATTAATAAGTTCCAGGTTTTATGATATTAATACATTTCGCCAATCGTATCGTGAAAATATCGTAATGTGAATCCAACGAACACATTGTTTTTTGGTAATTCGTTCCAAGACCTCCGAAGTTGAAATTTTTGCTATATGACTAAACTATTTATCTCTCTATAAGGCGATTTTTATAATGGAAATTGTACATATTGATTAAAAAAATTGATTAAAACTAATATATTGATTAAAGCACAACACAAAAAAAACACTTCAACTAAATATGCAAAAATAAAATATGTGGCCGACACATTTACAAACTCTGCTATTGGCTGAGAGGAAGGACCACGTTATCCATTCGAAGACAATTGTAAGCCCATCCCGTCGTGAAGTGAACTAAGTAGGCACCAGTTAACATGCTCACTGGTTAGTGGAATCAGCTGCTTTAATATTCAAATCACTAAAATGCACTACACTTTCATCATTATCATGTGTTCGGTTGTAAGAATCAATTTTGAATGCCTTTGTGATATTTTTCTAAAGCATATTTCTGGAGGTCACTACCATAAAACAATAAAACCAATTTGCACTTTGCTGTTTATTGGGCTTTTCTGTTAGTGCAATCTGTTATAAATGGGTAGTAAACTTGATCTTATTGCATTTGCGATAATACTGATAAGTGGAATTCTGCGGGTTTTTACATTATTATGGTTAAATGTGTTTCCCCCTCAATGAAATATTCAATCATATAAAACACATAAATTTTCAGAATCTTCTCTTCATTCCTATCTTTTGAGCTTCGTAAACTTGTTACTCCGATCTCACTTACATATATTGTGTTAGTTGCAATTTGTGCATGCTGTGTTCTTTGTTATTGATAGTTTATCTTTTTTACTATTTTAAATTTTAAAACCCCCCATCCCCAAAATGTCAGTGAACAGAAATATCAATTAGTTGGTTTGTACATATTTCAGTATTAATTAAGTAAGTTATATACTTAAGCTTTTTTATTTTTATATTGCTAATCTGTGGAAAATATTCTTTCTATTTTCAAGTATCATTTAATTTTGTTAATTGGTAATGTAATTAAGTGTAAATTTGTGATCTTTACTTTTATAGCCTGTGGATAATATTCCTCCTATTATTGCTTATTAGAATAATCAGCATTTAATAGATTCAAAATTCAATTTGCAAATATGATCGCTATGACCCCCGCTTACCACATGTCGTATAGTGAACGGTATTTATTATGGAGAGTCTATCATAAAGTGATTTGATCATTTAGTGAACCAATCGTAAAGCAGAGGTCCACTATATTTGTTTTTTGACTGCATATTATATGTTTTTTTTCTAAGTGTTTTCTGAATGAGGAGAGAGAGAGAGAGAGAGAGAGAGAGAGAGAGAGAGAGAGAGAGAGTGTTTGCAGTTGTTAATGCAAATCCATGGGATTTTAATTTCAGGAAAGGAGATGATAACAATTAAGACGATACTTGGCCTCTGTCAACAAAGTGGATAGCATAGAGAAGGCAAATATGAGAGAATTATGGAATAACTTTCAAGCAGTAGTGAGAGAAACCACAAATGCATTAAGAAAATTTAGTGCAAAGAGGATGCTAAGGTAGACGAATAATGAGCTTGCCAATTTAGTACTGTAGAAAACTATGGTATGGAAAAGTTACAGAACACTGAAAAGTATTGAAGCCATAAGTTGATCTGTAATAGCACCACAGAAAAGTTTAGCTGGGTACAGCTGATTATGAGAGACTGGCTGTGAGAGAAAAGAATGGAGCAAGGAGTCTGCACATATGTGAATACAAAGAAGAAAAGATCAGACTGGACCCTTGCATAATAGATGTGTGAATTTCTTAGATAGCCCAGCTGATGAATTGAATGAATGCTTTGCACGATCTTTTCAGATGGAAGGCCATTTCCCATCATGAAGAAATTTTGGGTGTCATGCTGAGCAGTATGAAATTTGTGATATAGCAATTATAGAAGACTATTAGAAAAACTTTTGAGCCAAAATGGAGGTAAGGCTCTCTGGGGACATCAGTGGACTTGAGGGAGGATTGACAAACTGCCAGTGTATTGCAATTCTAACAGCAAAGTGAATAACTATATATCAATCACTCTGACTTCAGTGGTAGAGAAAATCGGGGAGCCATTGGAACAAGACTGCAGAATAAGAACATATAGACAAAAATGTTATTCTGAAAGAAACAAACTATGGTTTTATAAGGGAAAATCATGTAACCTGGATAGTTATTTTGACATAGTCACTCATGAACTAGATATGAAAGATAATTTTGACATAGTTCATTTGGACTTTAGTAAAGTATTTGGCTTTGTCTCACACAAAATATTATTGTATGAGCTGGATCAACATTAGGATCATGGTATAAGATTCTTAGATGGATCTTAGAGTTACTGCAGAACAAGAGGCAAGGGTGGTTGTGATTAATAGTTATTACTCATCAGATTGAACTAAGGTTAGAAGTGGTGACTCAAGGATTGGTGTTGGAACATTTAAGAAAATGATATGGACAGGGGCCCCCGAGTGACTATAGTGATTCTTAAGTGATTTTCTTAAAAGAGCAATTGATTGTGATTGAGCATTATTTTTCTAATTTTGGAAGTTATCTAATTTTGCTCTTCTAAAGTAAAGAAGTTAGCTTGCTTAACAGAAAGGAAAACCACCTTTCTTGTATATAAGACTAACCTGCTAACTCACTAACACTAATAACCTCAGGCGCCTCCGTAGCCAGGTGGGAAGGAGCAGCAGTGCGTAGCACACGCTTCTTGATTAGACCGGGGTTCGAGCCCGTCACCACCAAATACGGAGGATGCGGAAAGGTCTGGGAATGACCACCGCATATTCACGGAGCAATATGGCCTTAGTTGCTAATGCTCCTAAAAAAAAAAAACCAAACCAAACTAATAACCTCATTGCTTGGTCACTGGTGGCACCGCTCCTGCCTCCACATGGTGAGGCTGGAAACTTGGGAGAAGAAATCCACTCTCCCAGAGCTAAAAGGAGCAATGATGGATGACACAAAATGGTCCAACTATGGATCTCTTGATCCAGATTCAAATAGACATGACGATCATAATTTGAATACGTACCATGCCAAGAGGCAAAAAAAAGGGGGACAGATTTTTCTGCTCTTCTCTTTTTAATATTGCATTCCTCCACAGACCAACCATTGAGTATGCTCTCCCCATTTTTGATTTAGAAGTGTCTCAAAAACGTGTCTGTCCCTCCAAAAATGGTTCAGTGACTAAGATCTAGAGATTTATTAGGGGAGATGAATGAACACAGACATGCTGAAAGACTTAAATAGCTACCTTTGGTGGAATCCCGCAAGGGTTACCACACATGCCACCTTGAAATCCTCTAAAGGGGTAATATCAGAATGGGATCTCCTAAATGTATCAGAGGATGAACTTGTAGTGAATTAAGTAACCAAAATGTAGTGCATGCAAAAAAGAATTATCAAAAAAGGTGGAGAACCTGTCCCTACTCAAACAGTCATACAGTCAGTCCTCGTATAGCACGATAGTTGTGTTCCTAGAAACCCTCATGCAATATAAACAACAGGCCCTATGGGAAAAATAGGGTTAGGTGCCGACCACCCAAGATTGAACACACATTTGTAACCAGAACATTACCAAACACAATAAATAATCGTAATAAAATACGTAAGTATTTTATTACGACTATTATGTAATAAAATATTGCTACTGCTTTTGCTTCTGTCGTAAGCAAACTTGTTTTTTGTTTCATTTTCTATCCAAACAGATGACAGCTGTTCCACCTCTTCCAATTCTTTGTGTCTTAATCTAATGGATTTTAATTACACTTTGAGTTGCTCCTGCTATGAAAGTTGTTTTTATTTTTTCTGCATTCTTTGTAATTCTCAGCGTTGCCTCATTTGGGCCTATAGCACGTGCAATATCACATGGTCTTTCATTTCACTCAAAGCGTTTCACAATTTCATATTTTTTCTCTATCAACAGAGGCGGTTGGCCATAAGCCTTAGCGGGGAAACCCCGGTGGGCCGGAGGCCAGTGTGATTTTGGCCATAGTATGAGGCCACTATAAATTTTCCCGGATAAGAATTTTTGACCCAGTCCGCCTCCGTTTATTGATATTGCTTTTCTTTTTCTCTGTGAATCTGCAGTGTCTTCACCAGGATGCTTCCTTTTCACACCTTTTAAGTATTTTACTCATTTTTAGGGAATAAAGCACAATTACAAAACGAGGAGGCACGCTTGATACACATAAACAAAGCTGTAGCAACTGAATAAACAACACCGTAAAGGCAGAGATACACTATTAACACCTCACATTTTACTAAAGCACATTTCTAGGGGTTACTACCATAAAACAATAAAAACAATTTCCAGTTGCATTTCTGCTAGTGGAATCTGTTATAAACTGGTAATAAACTCTATCTAATTGCATTTGCGATAATACCGATAGTTGGAATTGTGTGGGTTTTTACATTATTATGGTGAAATGTATTTCCCCTTCACTGATATAAAAAACAAATACATTTTCAGAATCTTCTCTTCATTCCTATCGTGTTGCATTCGGTTGGGGTGATTCTGCGTTCGACTGCCATTTCTTGTAAACACAAAGGCGAATCTTGCATAAGCGAATTCGGTTCATGTTATATAAGATATCGTTCCCCTATTTATAAATCGTGTATGATCGAATTCGTGTAGTGTAAGCACATGTTATACGAGGACTAACTGTACTGACATGTAAATCACCAAATCTCTCAAAAACTATAAAAGCTGGATACCTCATGCTGTGTTCGACCGTACATTCCCAACCCAGTCCGGTGCTTTTAGTGTCAAAAATTTTGTCATTCACAAACTGTGTGCGGAGGTGTAGTCACTTGTGATTCAAAAGAACACACACACACACGGACTGTAACAGTGGAACCCAAAACTGTCCTAATTGCCATGGTAATCAGTCTGCCTTCTCTAAGGACTGCATCCAATGGAAACAAGAGAAGAACATTCAGGAATATAAGATAGAGAACAAAGTGTCTTATCAAGAGGCAAAGAAACACTTTGCAATTTCTACTACATCATCTACGTACGTGTCAGTTACTTAACAGCTACACTCAGCATCAACTCAGACTGACTGCTCAGTCCCTCCAAATATCTCAATATCTGGTTGCACAAAATCACTACTTTCTTCATCAGATGAACAATCTTCCTCCAAATATTCAACTCAAGAAGTAAATACACCAGTAACAATACCTCCAGATAAGAATCCCAATCAGCAACCGATTGAGACCAAGAGCTCTGAAAGAACTGATACATACAAATTCAGATTTGATACCATTGACATTGATGAAAAAGCAGATAAAGATGACACAGTTCTTAAAATTCATCCACAAGGTGACATTGACACAGGCAGATCAGTTTTTTCAAAGAAGGAAAAAGGAAAAATAGACAAGCATAAGCAAACTACCTCACGGAAGTTAGCAGACACCAGTTAAAACTGAATAATGAATACAGTTGTTCAGCGGAATTGTCGTGGGCTCTGTGCTAACTTAGATGACTTTTATGATCTCATATCTGAATATAAGCCTGTTTCAGTAAGCATTCAAGAAACAAATCTCACAAATACAACATTACAGTATGTATAGAAATGATTGAAACTCCTCTAATTTAGCTCATGGAGGAGTAGCACTCATAGTGAACTCTCTAGTGCCTTCTAGACCTATCCCCCCTGCAAACATCTTTAGAGTATATTGCAGTCTGTGTTGGCGCCTCCGTAGCCAGGTGGGCAGGAGCAGTAGTGCGTAGCACCCGCTTCTTGATTAGACAGGGGTTCGAGCCCATGACCACCAAATACTGAGGTGCGAAAAGGTCAGGGAATGACCACCGCACATCCCCGGAGCAATATGGCCTTAGTTGCTAATGCTCCTAAAAACCAAACAACAGCAGTCCGTGTCACTTTTGGAATCACAATAACATTATGATTTGGTGATAGATACAACATTTTGTTGTATCTATCACCAAATCATACACGCACCCTTGTGAGTAATTTCTTCTATGTCACGGGGTGCAGATCGTATCATCTATATCACTCACTGATCAGATCCCGGTTAGACTATGGGTCTCATGCATATGAGTTGGCCAGGCCAAGTGTACTGAAATGGCTTGATCCCATACATCATAGTGCACTACGAGTTGCACTGGGGGCTTTTCGAAGCCTACAAATCGCTGCTACACCTTCGGCAAGAAATTCTGCTACTAAATTACGCAGCTAAAATCAGCAGTCTCCTACATCATCCCATGTGACATTACCTCTTCGTGCCAAAATGGAGAGATCTCAATCAAACTAAATGGTGGTTCAACAAACCATCTGGCATTAGGCTTCAAGCTCTAATCACAAGCTGGGGCCTGAAGTTTGCTAACACACTTCAGGATTTTAGCATCGAAACCCAGTCATGGCAAATGTCTCTGGTACATATTGATAGATATTTCCAGCAATGGGGAAAGAATAACCTTCCAGATATCAACATTAGACAAATTCATATGGCCCACTCTACCAAGTTTAGTAGTTTCATTCAACTATATACACAGATGGATCCAAGACTGGTAGTAAAGTTTGGCATTTGGCAGCTATAATACTGCCAAATGCCATAATCTCCAAACAGTCCCCTTCAGAATGCAGTTCTTATACGTCTGAGTCATATGGTATTCTATTTATTAGCCCTAGAGAATACAAAAGAAGCCACATATACTCAATCCACCATATATACAGACTTGTTAAGTGCTGTTAATGCTCTACAGTGTAAATCCTCCTCTAGTCATCCTCTGATAGAGAAAATTTGGGCACAGTTATTAGAATTTCATAGACATGGACAGCTAATAATATTTTGTTGGATCCCTGAACATGTTGGAATTCCAGGAAATGAACATGCAGATCTAGCTGTTAAAATTGCTACAGATGTGATGCCATCTAATCTTAGGACTCCCTATGTTAACCATAAATCCTTTATCAAACAGACATATAAAGAACAGTGAACAAGCATGTGAAAAGATCAAACAAATAATAAACTTTTTGAAATCAAGAGAGAACCCAAACAGTGGTAATCCAGCCTGAGATGAAACAGAAAGGAAGAATCCATATTAGCTAGATTACGCATTGGTCATGCATTCCTCACTCACTGCTATCTACTAACAAACATTGACCCTCCACAATGCATTAACTGTTTATGTCCATTCACTGTAAAGCACAGTTTTTCTATGATGATAGAAATATATCATCATAGAATGCCCGCTATATCAAAAAAAACTGGGCAGGAGCAGCAGTGCGTAGCACATGCTTCTTGATTAGACTGGGGTTCAAGCCCGTGACCACCAAATATGGAGGATGCGGAAAGGTCAGGGAATGACCACCGCATATCCCAGGAGCAATATGGCCTTAGTTGCTAATGCTTCTAAAAATCAAATAACAAACAAACAAACAATATCAAAAAAACGGAAAACAGCTTTTTCCTCTAATTTTCATAATTGCAATCAATTAACACTACAGTGTGTCCTAGGAGATCGAGAGAACATGGATGACATTTTTCTTTTCCTAAAATTGATAAATAAATATCATGTTATCTGACCTCTATCACTTGTAAGAAAAACAAACAAAATATCAGACAGTAATTAGTGCATTATAGCCTAAGATACTGATACACCAACAAATTTAACAACAACAACATACAGAGAGATTATTTGCAGATGTCAAGATCAGGAGAGTAGCTAATGATTAGTACCAAACAGTACGCCTTCAGGACAACTTGAATAGACTTCAATGAGTTTCAGAAAAGTAACAACTATATTTTAATGCAAAAAAATGCAGTGTCTTATTTATAGGTTATGATGTTACAGGCAAGCATGAAGTTTTCTGTACAGCATCAGCAGGTGGCAAGGAGGGCTCTGTGGTGTCCTGTCAATAATTTATTGAACATTTTCTTATAGGAGGTCATAATCCTACTGTATAAGGCCAATTGTAAGACTACACTTGGATGATCAGAAAAAGGATATCCATATGAGGAAAGACTTCAAATATGTAGGGCTGCAGAGTTTGGTAGCTAAGTATCTTAGAATTCTTCTGATTGAAGTCTATAAGGCTCAGAGAGGGGATAGTAAAATGAATGAAAATGAAATGTTTATGGTTGGTAAATAATACTAAAACTAGAAATATAAATTCAGATTATGGCAGAAGAGGTTTAGATTGAATTATAAAAAATTTTCATTTAGCTACTGAGTTGTTAATTACTTGAATGAGTAACATCATCCTATAGTTGAAGCTGACATTTTGAGGAAATTGAAAGATTAGCTGCATAGCTTCCTTGCTTCTGGAGGGAAGCACACAGGTAGTGATAGTTTATTAATTTAATTTATATATTTGTCTTTGACTGGTTCAGCACAAGTCTGGGCTTCTTTTCACTATCTAGCTGATACTAAGACTAAAAGAAACAAGCAGCAATAAAGGAAATTGGGGAGAAAATGTCAAAGTGATATAACATGTAATCTTTCAGTTCAATTATTTGACCGTGTTACAAGATTTTGAATCTTCCCCCATTCTTAAAAAAAAAAAAAATTATTGGTCACTGAGAATGGCGGAAATGGAATACCAATCATGGCATGAGGTTATCTCAAATAATCAGAGTATCAAGCCATTTGTTTATTAATCAGAATGTTGTGTAACTTTAATTTTACATTCTCTTTTTTGATACATGCAAATATTACTTTGTTTTGCAATGTAATATTTTCAAAATAAAATATTACTTTAAATTTTCTGTATCATATGTTCATAATGTTCCCTAAATGCTACATTTCTAATTTTGTGCATATGTATGATTTTGCAAATTTTTATTATTATTATTTGTTATTTTATTATTATTTTTTTTTTTCACTCTCTGCCACAATTTATTTTGTAATCAACTAGATATACTTTATTTAGTGGAGGAAGAGCTTTCAACAAGTGGTGGCAGTGTAATACAAAGGGTTCGTCTTTTAGATGAACAAGAAAATCCTGGTTCAGCTTCAGGAGTTCTGGATGATGATCTTATTCAATATTATCAGTTTCTAGCAGATAAAGGAGATGTTCAGGCTCAGGTATTCTTCTCTAATATAACTGTAATTGGCATTCATATCTTTTGTGAACTGAATTAAGTCATCTACATTTTATACTGGTGACATGATTCATGTATAAAATAATGTGATTATTCCTCTGTTATAGGATATTTAAATGGTAGGAAGCTCACCCTATTGGAATTTTTAACCCATATTTATTTTAACCCATCAAGTGGAGCTCTATTGTAACAAAGGCGGTGGCACCTGGTCTGAGAGCCCAAAAATTTTCTTCGTTTCTGGGAAGCAGTTGGGGGGGGGGGGGATTTTTTTATTATTATTTTTTTTAATTCTGCTTGACCTATTACTAATGGGGATTGCAATGCTTATTAAATGGTGCTTCTTAGATATTCTCTAATGTTATTTGTAATATAACATAAGGCTTTTGGGGGGGAAATTTTTATCAGCTTGGCCCGCACTTGTAGGTAGAAGGAAACTGTTTTGTAGAAATATTTTTTACATTTACATTTCGTGCATTTTTTTGCCAGTATCACTGAGGATACCTTAAAGGTTCAGGGAAACTGCTAGTTTGGGGGGATAAAGGTAATATAGATATGCATTTATCTAATGATATTGGTCAAAGTAATAACACTTGCATATACCTCAAGAATTCTTATTTTTTACTGCAACAGATCACATTAGCAAGATGTTCTGATGGCAGAAACGTTTTAAATGAGCAGATAACTAATGCCAGGGAAGCAAGCTTAAATAACTTCAAGGGGTGTGTCAGGGTAGTTAACTGTACAAGAACACTGTCTTAATTGCTTTTACAGTAATGTCAGAAGTGTTGTCAATAAAATGAGTGAATTCGAACTGCTGGTTAGGACAAGTAACGCTGACATAATAGGGCTTACTGAAATGTGGTGCCACCCAGAGATTGGGGATGATGAGTTTCAGTATGGTATGTACAAGGTATTTAGGAAGGATAGGGCAGATAAAAGGGGTCATGCTTATTAAAAACAGCCTGAGTGCAACGAAAGTCAGATGTTTCATATGCTAGTATAGAATCTGTATGGTGTGAGATAGTTGGAAGCAAAGGTATAATGAGAGTGGGAGTAATCTACAGGCCAGCTGATTGTGAAGATTATGATGAGAGCCTCTACATGCAAATGAAATGGGCAAGTAAGCATGAATGTCTTATTATGGGTGATTTTAATTTGCCTCTAACTGATTGGACCAAATGGGAAGGAAACTACGAGGTGCAACCGAAATGTTCCCGAAATATATTTCTAAAATAAATTAGACTCACCCTGGGTCTTATTTGCCACCATCATCTTTGAAGTAGTCCCCTCAAGAGCATAAACACCAATCCCAGCACATCTCCCATGATTTCAATGCATCCTGAAAGTACTCTTTCGTCATAGTGTTCAGCACTGCTTGTGATTTGGTTTGGATATCCTCTATGCAGCGTTTCTCAAACTGTGTTCCGTGGAACACTAGTGTTCCATGAGATGTAAACCAGTGTTCTGTGAAAAATTGTAATTAATAATTAAAAAAACAAAATAAATAAATTTTGCATATTTGTAGCGTACACCACTTTTGTATCATTATAATATTTAACATTTTTTTTTTTTTTTTTTTTCAGTTAATATACTGGCATAGACTAATAATCAGATAGACCGTGGAACACTTTATTTTCTCAGGCTTTGCATAGAGAAGTATGCACAGAGGTAATGACACCTACAAAAAAGCAGCAATATAGTGATCTAATATACCATTCATATGCGATTTAGCCTGGAGTACATGGGTTGAAGGAGAGGAGGAAGCGAACCGATATCATAACTAAACTCATTTCCTTGTATAAATTTTTTTTGATAATTATTAGTATTTCAAAATATTATTACTAAAATATGTGACCATAGATTTGTGGTTGAAAAAAGGAACTTTAAAACGAGAAGCAAAGTACTTCTAGTATTGCAACTTGCTTAATGAAAACGAACACAATATTGTCACACTTCAAAGTGAGGATGAACAATCGCAGCCTTTTGTTCCCCAGAAATCCAAAGTGAAAAAAACAGGAATCAACTAATAAAAGACCAAAATGAAAGTATGATGACAGTTATTTGAATTTCGCCTTTACATGTGTTGGAAATAAAGATGCTCCTGATGCACAGTGCGCCATATGTAATAAAATATTAGCAACAGTTCCTTGGCTCTCACTAAACTTGTGTTTCGTAAGTGTTCCCTGAATATGTTGTGAGATGAAAAGTGTTCTGGGACTAAAAAAGTTTGGGAAACTCTGCTCTACGCTGTAAAATCTTCGACCCTTCAGCTTGATTTTCATTTTCTTGGCGCAGTATAACCGTAGTCATTTTTGCACCAGTAAAATCTAAATCAATCAAACTTGATTTTCATTCTTGGGAAGAGGAAGAAGTCACAGGGGACTAAGTCTGGCAAATAAGGGAGGTGGGGACGATTGTCATGTTGTTGGATGCCAAACACCGTGCCACAGCGAGGGGTGTGTGGGGGGGGGCAGCGTTCTGTCATGATGAAGGACCCAGTTCTTTGTGTGCCACTTCTCTTGACGTTTCCTCCTGACGGCTTTCCTTAACCACCTTAGGATGTTGCAGTAGAATTTTGCATTGATGGTCTGGCCAGGAGGGACAAATTCCTCCTGGAATTCGTCCAGATGTCCAAAAAACAGATCAGCATGGACTTCACATTGCTCCTCACTTGTCGGGCTTTCTTCGGCTGGGGCGAAGATGGGCTCTTCACTGGGTTTCTGGGTCATACCCATATATCCAACTCTCGTTACCAGTGATAACCATAGAAAGGAAAATTCAATCACTCCTGGCCCGTTGTTGAAGATTTCTGCTAACTTCCATGCGATGCTGCTTTTGGTCTTTACTCAGTAACCGTGGCACAAACTTCGCCGCAATCCTTCTCATGTTCAACTCATGATGTGAGAGAGAAACATGTTGCTCTCTCACATCGACAATCGCAAACTACGCAAAGTACACCACCAAAGAACTCCTCATAAATATTCAATGACTCTATCCAGCCTGATGCCACATGGCACACTGATTCACAAAGGATGCATGTAGTGTTGCCTAGGGCCACAAGTCCATACTAGATGTAGTTCCCGCACAACATCCAGATTTCGGGAAAATTTGAGTAGTACCTCGTATATGGGGGGGGACAAAATTTTAAAATCAACTAGGTGATTGTTATTGATATCAAAATAGAGGGAAACAGGTATTGTGTGTTATCAGACACTCAACCTAAAACACCGATGGATCCAATATCTCTCTATTACAGAAGATTTAGGAGAAGTCCGGTTGGCCTGCCTCCCTAAAATCCACTCATGCACACCTTCTCGATGGTAAGGCCTGTTACGTCTTAGTTGGCAACGAACATGTAGAATGGTTCTCTTCAAGACGCCTGGTCAGCATGAAGAGGAAAAGATCAAACCCTCCAGCATATGACAGTACGACAAAACAAATGGCCCTCAGTCCCCAGCAGCTTTCACTCTCCCTCTTCCGGCAGCGAGAGGATCAGAGTGGAAGCAGAGGGTGCTAAGAATCTCTGGGTACGACCAGGCTGCCATGCATGGAAACTGAACTTGGCCTGTTATAACGTAAGATCACTCATCGGTGGGCGCCTCCGTAGCCAGGTGGGAAGGAGCAGCAGTGTGTAGCACACGCTTCTTGATTAGACCGGGGTTCGAGCCTGTCACCACCAAATACGGAGGATGCGGGAATGACCACCGCATATTCCCGGAGCAATATGGCCTTAGTTGCTAATGCTCCTAAAAACCAAAATAACTAACTAACTAACCAACTCATCGGTGAAGACAGGATATTAGAGCTGGAAAAGGAATTAGAAAAGGTGAATTGGAATATCATCCGTTTGGCTGAAACAAGAAGAAGAAATGAATGACTTATAAGTTTATCAAGTGGAAATCTGCTCTACACCAATGGAAACAATGAAAGGAGTGAAGGTGGAGTTGGGTTTCTGGTCCATAAATATTTTAAAAACAACATTTTGTAATTCAAAAGTACATCACCAAGGGTGTCAAGACTAATACTCAAGATTTCTAAGAGGTACAAGCTAAAGATAATGATTTATGTACCAACATCAAGCCATGATGATGAAGAGGTTGAAGAAATGTACACCGAAATTGAGAGTCTTCTAGATGAGCAGAAAACCCACTACACTATTATTATGAGGGACTTCAATGCTAAGGTTGGAAAAAGACAAAGCAGCGCAGAAAGGGGAACTATAGGAAATTTTGGAATTGGTGAAAGAAATGAAAGAGGTGAAAGACTTGTGGAATTTGCAGAATCTCAAGGACTGTCAGTAATGAACACTTTTTTCAAGAAAAGGGTGAACAGAAAGTGGACACGGAAGAGTCCAAATGGATTAACTACTAATGAAATTGACTTCATCCTCACTAACAGAAGATATATTGTGAATGATGTTACCGTCCTGAATAAGGTAAATGTTGGTAGTGATCACAGAATAGTAAGATTGTACATCTTATCATTCGTAAGATTGTACATCTTGATATAGATGTAGGAAAGGAAAAAACTGACTCGAGTAAATAATACAAAGGTCTTTGAGATAACAGAAGAGGAGAAAAAGCAGTATGTACTGGAACTTAAGAACAAGTTTGAGCTTCTGCAGACTGCTCAGGACCAAGATATCGATGAGGAATATTACAACTTTCTGAAAGTGATAAAGCCCAAAAAACCTGTAGGGAAAAAGAAATCCAAAGAAGAAAAAAATAATCAAGAAACACTTGTCATGATGAAACGAAGATGACAAACGAAAAGCAAGAAAAACACTGACAGGGAGAAAATTGAGTATACTGAGTTATGCAAAGCCATTAGAAAGAGAATCAGAGAGGACATAAGAAGATTTAACACAAGAAAAGTAGAACAAGCATTAAGGGAAAACAAAGGACTTAAATCAGCAGACATGAGCAGTAATACAGAAAGACAAATGAAACTGAAGAATAGCGATGGTGTACTTATAAACAGCAGAGAAGGCATAATTCAAATAGTAGAAGATTACTATAGAGAATTATACAAGGAGCAGGGGAATGATGCCAGCAGTGGGGAAGATGGATTGCAAAGTAGCAACACATACAACATACCCGATATTCTTCCTGATGAGGTAGAACATGCATTGAAGAAAATGAAGAATCAGAAAGCCCCGGGGGAAGATGAAGTTACTGTAGAGTTGTTAAAATTGGGAGGAAGAGACATAACACAAAAACTGACAAGGCTCTTCACAAAGTGCATTAGAAAAGGTGTGACGCCTAAGCAGTGGAATAATGCAATAATAGTTTTGCTGCATAAGAAAGGAGATAAACAAAGACAGTAGGAAATTTAAAATCGAGAAAGGAGTTCGACAAGGAGACACAATATCTCCAAAGCTGTTTACTGCTGCCCTTGAGGAAGCTTTCAGAAGATTAGACTGGTTGCAGAAAGGAGTCAATGTGAATGGAGAGTACCTAAACCATTTACGATTTGCAGATGAAATTGTGGTCATAAGTCACAATCCCAAAGAATTAGAGGAAAATCTTAATCAGTTATGCACAGTTAGTAAGGATTTTGGACTAAAGATGAATATGGCTAAAACAAAAGTAATGATGAACAAGTATGCCACAGAAAGGGAAATAATGATTGAAGGAGTAGTAATTGAAAAGGTGGAATCATATACTTATCTGGGACAAGTTATTAGCTGTAATAATGATAAATGGCTGGAAGTCAAGAGAAGAATAAATTTTGGATGGATAGCATTCAGGAAATATAGTCACATACTGAAGAGCATTATCCCAGTTTGTCTGAAACGTAAAATAATGAACCAATGTATACTCCCCACCATGACTTATGGAAATGAAACTTGGGCACTCACGAAAAGAATGGAAAAGAAGCTGAGAACTACACAGCGAAGAATGGAACGAATTATATTGGGAATCAGACTGTTAGATAAGAAGAGAAACACATGGATTAGGCAGCAAACTCATGTAAAGGACATTCTTATCAAAACTAAAGAACTAAAATGGTGTTGGGCAGGACACATAGCTCGAAGACATGATGACAAATGGACTAAGAAAATAACAGAATGGTACCCAAAAGGAGCTAGAAGAAAACCTGGAAGACAAAGGCAGAGATGGATAGATGAAATTCATGAGTTTGTGGGTAGTAAATAAATGGCCAGTGCTCAAAACGGAAGGAACTGGAAAGTTGCTGGAGAGGCCTTCATCCTGCAGTGGATTGAAAATGGCTGATGATGATGATCAAAATGTCAGCGAAAGTACTATGGAAAAGAATATTCTAGACCTGATCACACCCATGAACTAGATGACATAATAGGGTTGACAGTACAGGAAGCAGTAGCAGAAGTGATCACAGAGTTCTGTGGTGGATGATGAAGAGAGAGGTAGCAGTAGTTAAAGGCAAAGGAATGGTTTATAATTTCAGGAAAGGAAATTACAATGCCTTAAGGTGCTACATGGCCTCTATTAACTGGTTAGACAGAGAATGAATACAATTTAATTATGGTATACCTTTAAAACATTAATCACAGAAGCCTTGAATGTGTATATACTATTAAAAAAATACTCAGCGAAGAGGATTCCAAGTTGGATGAATAATGAAGTTGCCAGATTACTTGAGCAGAAAAAGATGGCATGAAACAGTTACAGAACAATAAAAACTACTGAAGCCTATAACAGCTACAAATTCATCTGTAGATTATGAGAAATCGCTGGCAAAGAGTGAGGGTAAGAAATTCTTTACATATATAAATGCAAAGAAGAGAAGAACATACCAAATCTGACCATTATTTAATTAATGTGGGACAGTATCAGATACCTCAGCTGATGTTGCAGATTAACTCAACAGTTACTTTGCATCGATATTTACAGAAGAAAAACTCTTTATGTCAATGAGAAATTATGGGAGTGAAGTTGAAAAATGTGATTAATGATGTTGAAATCTTGCATGATTATTTAATGAAAAAACTTTCGAGCCTACAGGCGAGTAAGGCTCCTGGGGTTGATGGCATATATACACTATAATTTTAAGGGAGGCGGCAAGTGAGGGCTTTGAACCATTGAGGCTAATTATGAGAGCATCACTGGATTTGGGAGAGATTCTGTTGGATTGGAAAAGTTCCAGTGTATCTCCAATATATAAGGGTGGTTCTAAGAGTATAGTGGGATGTTACCAACTGGTCAGTCTAACTTCAGTAGTAGTTAAAATGAATTCTGATGGATACACAGAATGATTTTTAAAGGGAAAATGATGTTTAGCAAATGTGGTTAGCTATTTTGACAAGGTCAATCATGAGCTGGATTTAGAGAATAATTCCAACATTGTTTATTTAGATTTAACCAAAGCATTTGACTCAGTCCCACATGAGCAGTTACTTTATAAGATGGAACAGGTTAGAATCACAGAGAAAATCCTTAGATGGATAGCAGGATGGCTTTAGGGCAGTAGGCAGAGGGTTGAGATAAATGGTTATTCCTCAGATTGGGTTAATGTAAGAAGTAGGGGTCCCCCAGGGATACATATTGGGACCACTGTTGCTTTTGATTTTCTTAAATAACATTGATGAAGGGATGTTAGGGATATCTAAATTGGCGTAATGTCTAAATTTGCAGATGATGTAAAGATCAGTAGAGTAGTTAATGATCACCACCAAGCAGAGCTTCTTCATAGTGACCTAGATAGACTTCAGGGATGGTTAGAAAAAGTGGCAGCTTTGCTTTAATCCAGCAAAGTGCAAGGCCCCAAAATAACTTATACACTTTGTGGAGTTGAACTAAAGTCAGTAGTGGAAGAAAGGGACTTGGGAGTCAGACATAAAGTTCTCCAAGCATTGTATACAGGTTGCAAGGAAGGCCCATGGTGTCCTATCAATGATTTATCGAACATTTGCTAGTAGAGATAAGGATATCATAATTCCATTATATAAGGCTATTGTTAGACCACTCTTTGAATACTTTATTCAAGTATGGAGACCCCCACCTAAAAAAAAAAAAAAAAAAAGACAGCTTCTTGCAAGGGATATGGATGCCCTTTTGCCAACCTCACCTGGTGAGGTTGGCAAAAGGGCATCCATATGTGGAAAGACTGAATATGTGGGTTGCACAGCTTGGAAACTATGCACCTTAAAGAAGACTTGACTGAAATGTTTGAGGCTCTGAGAGGAAAAAATAAAATGAATGAGGATGAAATTTTCGCAGTTATAAATGATTCTAGAACTAGTGTCCATAAATTCAAGTTATGGAGGGGGAGATATTTAGACTGGATTGCAGGATGTTTTAATTTAGCCACCCAGTGAGTTATAAATTACTGGAATAAGTTACCTACATGGGTGGTAGAGTCTGACAGTTTGGGAAAATTCAAAGGTCAGCTGGATTGTTACCTAAGGGAAGAGGGAAATACTAGTTTGTCTATTTCCTTTTCTTTTATTATTTATAATTTATTTTATTTTATTTAATTTTTTATTATTATTTTACTTTTTTGCCCATTACTAATACTGTTACTAATATATTTTTTCTCCTCAAAAAAGTAAGTAAATAGTAGTTGACACATAAGCTATATCATATCATAATAAGTAAATCAAACATAAATGAACAGTATCAAAACCACAGAAAAAAGTTTCAAATGTAGCGGAAATAGCCAAAGAAAATCTAATACTCACAGCAACATCGTGCCTGTTGGTCGCCTTAGTTTTCACATTTCTGGTTTCAGCTATGTAACACATATAATGGCTCCTGATCTGTGGGATCCTATTTTCATATAATTCCAAGGAAACAATAATGTGTTACTTCCAAACTGCTGAAATAAGTCTGTATGCGTAATTAGAATAATAAGAGTTTTAACTGCTACTGAACCTCTATTAATGTACAGTATATATTTTGATATTCAAGGATCAGACCCATTAGACTACCTACCACCAGTGCAGGAATAATTATTCTTCTCTGCATGTATAGTTTTCATTGTTGGGCAGCCTCTAACCCATGTCTAGGAGTGTTGCAATGTAAGTAGTAGTAGTAATGGAATTGATGCAAGAAAGCAAGCTTTCTTGTTTCTAGTATCAGAAAAAAACCAAAAAAAAAATCCAGAGTTCACCCATCTGTACACTTTAAGAACTTGTCTAGTTCTTCCTTGAATTTATTCAACCCATCCACTCTGCAACAACAGATAGATGGAAGCCTGTTCTAACAATCAACCATCTGCTGGCTAAAGACAAACTTCTGCACATCTATCCTGCAACCATCCTTCCTCAACTTGAATTTATGCCCCCTCATGTGTGTAGTCTCAGCTAGTGGAATATTATCATTAACATCCAGCTTACTCAGTCCAGTCAGGGCTTTTAATGCCTCAGTCATATCTCCCCACAGGTGCCTGGTCATGAGATGCTACAATTTGCAGCCTTTCTAGATAAGAGCACCCTTTTGTTCCCTTCACAAGACTGGATGGGGTTTTCTAAAATGGTTACAGCAGCAGGCCAACCGGGCTAGCTAGGTGGGTAAAGTGCCTACTTGGCAACCCAAAGGTCGCGGTTTCGAATCCCACCTCTGGCTTGGATCAGAAACATGCACCAAATACGGAGGATGCGGAAAGGTTCAGAGAATGACCACCGCATATCCCGGAGCAATATGGCCTTAGTTGCTAATGCTCCTAAAAAAACCAAAGACTAACATGCAAAAACTTTGGGAGGTGCATTATGGCCACAGAAGCCGATGCGCCAACAACTAACAAAAAAAAAAAAAAAAGGTTACAGCAGATCTACATCCTTTCTAAAGTGAGACCTCCAGACCTGTCTACAGCACTCAAGATGCAACTTAACCATTGCTTTATACATAGGGATAATCACCTCCTTATCCTGCTAGCAAAGTATATTATTGACAAAACCCCATGAGCTGTCCTGGTAGCATGTCTGCACTGCTCAGAAATTTTCTGTTTGACTGCACAGTTACCCCCCCAGGTCTTTTATATCCTCCACTATCCTCAGTGTAGTACCACATATTTGTTAAGTTACTCTGGGGTTACTACTACCCAAACGTACCTTGGTAAATGTACCAGTACCTTGCTTTGATGTTAAACTTCAACTGCTATTTCTCAGTCCATCAACCCAATTTTCTTAGAAAATTGGGTTAACTATCCTACCAACCTTTCTATCATCTGCAAACTTAGACATTAAGCCTGATATCTCTTCATCAGTATCACTGATGGATATTGAAAACAAGTGGACCCAGTACTGAACCCTGGGGAACTCCTCTAATAACTTTAGTCCACGAAGAGCAGTGCTCATTGATAACTTCTCTCTGTCTTCTTCCACTTAACCATCCCTTTATCTATAGCAGAAACTTGCCTGTAGTGCCACATTTCTCCAATTTGTACAGCAGTCTTTTATGTGCAGCAGTATGAAAAGTCTTCCTTAAATTCTAGCATATGATGTCAAAATTATTTTTTGAAACAACGTACTTGGATACTGCATCATGGTAACCTGTTAGGTTGGTTACACGAGACTGCCTCTTATCAAATCAGTGCTGTGATTTCAGTATAATTGCATGCCTATCCAGATGGTCCTGCATTACTTCTTTAACTGGTGATTCCATTATTTTCTGTGGAACATATGTTAAGCTCACAGGTCTAATTACTCACATCACCTTTTGATCCTGCTTTATGAATTCGGGATACATTTGCTCATCTCATATGGAAGCCCTCATAATTATGGCTAAGGGTTCGGTTTGCTTACCTCCTTTCCTTTGCTGCCCTTCTTAATATATCCACCCTAGTTGCCTTTTTTATATCCATCCTGAACAATTTCTCCTCCACTTTCCTTTCATTTATTACAAATCATTTAGCTCCTCTTTAGAGTTTGATAAACTTCTGGCATCTCCTACCCTAAAGAATTCCTCATGTGTGAATGTAGATGCAAAACACTTATTCAATTTGTCTGCAACCTGAACAGAGTCATCACCTGTTAACCCATACAAATCAACTGGGCCAATGTGATTCCACCCTTCCTTCTATTGTTAATATAAGTAAAGAAGTCTTTGCTGTTTTTCTTTGCCATTGACTTCTCATAATCTGCCTTAGCTTGCCTAACCTCCTTTGTGTCTTGATTACAGACTAATTTATATCTACCATAGGCTTCTATATCACCTGATAATTTCTGTGCAACAATGCAGTTTTCTTCTTTGCTACATCTGACATCCATTTAGAACTAAGCCTTGAACAGTATTTCTTCGTTTGTATAAAAAGCCTAGTAAATTCTTTGAACAGCATCTAAAAAATTTGGGCATATAGGCTGAGAAGTGGCAACTGAAGTTTAACATTGACAAATGCAAAGTACAGCATATGGGTAGAAGTAACCCCAGAGAAATGTACCAACTGTGAGGTACTACATTTAGGGTGGTAGAAAATGAAAAAGACCTAGGAGTAATTGTGCAGTCAGATATGAAATTTTCTGGGCAATTCAGACAGGCTGCCAGAGCAGGTCATGGGGTATTGTCAATGATATACGGGAATTTTGCTAGTAGGGAAAAGGAAGTGATTATCCATTTGTATAAGACAATGTTCAGGCCACATCTTGAGTACTGCGTAAATTGCAGCGGCTGGTCACTAGGCACCTGCAAAGTGATCTGATTGAGGTGTATAAGGCCTACAATTGATTGAGCATGCTGAATTCTGATGGGATTCTTCTGCTTGCTCAGATTACAAACCTGAAGGGGCATGGATTCAAATTGAGGAAAGACAATTGAAGAATAAACAAATGTCTTCTTGCATTTGCTATAGTACCAATAGCTGTAATTCTGTGGGCTTTCACGTTATTATGGTGAAATGTGTTTCCCCTTCCATGAAATATTCAATCATATAAAAACAACAAATAAATTTTCAGAAACTCATTACTCTGTATCGTTCAACTAACACACTTTACACTTTAGTGGAGATGGGGGAAACCTTGCGTCTTAGTTGTCATCAGACAACTAACACTACTCTGTATCATGTTTGTTGCAACTTGTGCGTGCCGTGTTCTTTGTTATTAATTGCATATAATTTTTACTGTTTTAAATTTTACAACGCAAAAAAAACAAAAAAAAAAAACAGTGAACAGAAATATCAATTAGTTAGTACGTATTAATTAAGCTATGTATGTAAGCGCAAATATTTTAATTTTGCCAACTGGAAAATATTCCGATTTTCATGTATCATTTAAAGCAAGGGTCCACTGTATTTGTTGGGAGAGCCCTGGGTTAGGTTCTGTACTATTGAACTTGTGCTTGTTTGAGACCATAAAAAATAATTGTGACTTCGAAGAGTGCAGTTCATGACTTTTAAAGAGAGCAGAAGATACACGAAATCTAGATGCTGCAGAAGAGATTGTGCTTAGCAGCAATGAAGAGGAAGAAAATTAAATGAATGTACATTATCTGATATATAAGTATCACAGTTTGTAAGGTAAGCGGTTGTTCATTTATTACTATTTAAGTTATTGCTATTATAAAAATAAAGTTAAAATATTAAGTTATTACTACTATAAAAATCAAGTTTCTGATAGTTATAAAAAAAAGGCGTATTTTTGTTAGCTTTTGGAACGTAACTCCCCTTTTGGTTCTTAGTCCCATATAACACAGTTTCGCATTACACTAGATTTTGTAGGAATCAAACTACCGTGTTATACGAGGGTTACCTGTAATAATAATTTCACAGAACTAAGCTTAAATTTTGCAACTATAATGAAACATTTTTTTCAGCTGTACTCAGACACTGGGCACTTTCTGTTCAGTGTCCGAAATGTTTCCCTATTACCAATTAGCTGTGAATTAGCATCTTAATGATTGTCTCAAGTAGTTGTGCATTTTTTGGAAGAAGGAAAGAAGATAATTATGAAACTTCACTGAAAGATCCTAGTGGCTTGTACAATGAAAGCTGCAATTTTAATTTATTGTGTTTTAATTTTTCTCTTTTTTTTTTTTTTTTTTTTTTTTTTAAATTCCAAGTGTGTTATTTTATTGCAAAACTTCATTGTATACAATATTTTTCATGTAATGTTCTTCATAGTTCAAAACTGTCTAGTAGTGGGGACTATTTTAATTTTGACATCAGCTGCAGAATGGACTCTTCTGAATGCAAGCTGGCCATGACTAAATATGTATTGAGACAGACAGATTCACAACTTTTCAGATGTTTGCCCTTGGGACTTGTTGATAGTAATAGCTAAAGCAAGGCAAATAGGAAGCTGTTTTATTTTGAAGGGAAAAGGTAAGTATATAGTATGGACATAATGGATGTAATTGCTACAATATCACTGTAGGCATAGAAAACATTGGCACTGCATGTGCAACCTAAAGCATGTTGAATTATTCTTTGTAATTTGATTTTATGACGAAATTTTAGAGATGATGCCATAGTTCCCTCCTTCCTCACCCATTATTTAAGGGTACCTAAGCTAAGATCTTTTGCCTAGAAAACAATTGAAAATGAAATACTGGCCACTTGGGCCATGTTTCCCCTAAAGAATCTTATCCTCAATTAGTTGGCTTCTGCCAACCTACTACTATAGCTAACTATAAACCATAGTTAGCCATAATAGCAGTTACGCTCTGAAAACGTTTAAACTTCCGCAACCTAAATTAGTATATATCTACTATATGTGCACCAGTTCTTGAAAATCAAACTATATAGCTGAGTACTTTATCTTACCATTTAATTAATTTTACAAAATATATTAGAACAGCACCATTCATGACCTAACCTTGACAATGATAAAGTGTGTTCTATAAAAGAGTTCATGTTGTATCTTTTTATAATACAACATGAACTCTTTTATAGAACACACTGTGCTAATTCAAACTCTGAATTTTATGATCCCTTTTAGGGGTTGAGGGCACGTTTCATCGTAAGACTTATTTTTCCTGACATCCTGACAGTATAAGCTTTAAAATGAGTAGTTGCACATGTCTGTAGCTGCTTCCATTCGCTCACAATTTTGATAACCAGAAAATGGCTTACAGAATTATGTATATAGATAGGCTGCCAAATGTCTTTGAAAATTCATTTTCTTCTTATCATCTTAGTTTTACCCCTCAAAATTTAGGAGATGTAAGTGATGAGCAATGGGAATACTTTCATCAGGACATATCCACGATGGTAAAGCAGTACTAAGGTCAATGGGACACTGCAAGGGGGGGGAACTATTGCTGGTTTCTTAAAAGAGAAAGCAAAATGAACTACAAGAAAAATTCTCTTGAATTGTATATCAATACAAAGAAGAAAAGAATGAATCGGATTGGACCATTACATAATGGATGTGGGAAAGTCAGATAACCTAGCTGTTTTGTTGTCAATGAATTGAATAGGTACTTCACATCAATGTGTACAGAAAGGATAGACATAAGAGGAAGGGAGGAGGGGGTATGCTATTAGTTTAGTTAAGAAACTCATAAAATCTAAGGAAGTGCATCTAGTTGACATAGATGGACAGTGCAATGTTGAGTCAGTTTGGTGTGACATAAGTACTGGGAAAGCAAAAATGAGGGTACGAGTTTGTTATTGGCCTAATGACTCTGATGAGTACAATGAACAATTATACAGAGAAATAGTGTGCCAGTAAATCGGAGTCTCTTATAATGGGGGATTTTAACTTCCCAGATATAGACTGGAACTTGTGGTTGGTTACTTGCACGCTAGCAGGGCTTTTGCGGATTAATTGGATGTTTCCTACATCAGCATGTTAGAGAGGCAACAAGAGGGAGTAATACTCTTGATCTGATTATCAGTAGTGATTATTCATGCATTAAGAATTTACAGATAAAGGAACCACTAGTAGGCAGTGATCACATTGTACTGATGTGGGATTTACTTAAAGATGTAACTACCATCAGGGTAAAGGAAGGGTTTTTGCTTCGTAAAGGAGACTTTTTTTTTTTTATCGTATGATGTGAGAAATACACGAAGGAACCAGTTTTTTCCTGCTTCCTTCGTGTATCGTGGCCATGAGATCCAACTGGATAGTGCGGTACCATTGTGATATCCAAGCCTGAGGCGGGATTCAAACCCGCGACCTTTGGATTGCCAGACAGGCACTTTACTCACCTGTTTAGTCCGGTCAGCGTAAAGGCGACTACGGTGGTCTCAGATTTTTTAGGTTCTATACAGTGAGACCAACTGATGATGTTACCAACAGCAAATTCTAAATGGGAAGCATTCAAGGATTTTGAAAGGTACTAGGCTTTTTGTTCCAACTAAGAAATACTGCTTTATATTTAGGCCCAAATGGATGTCAGGTAAACTAATGAGCCTTTTGGTAGAGAAGAAAATTGCATTGGTTGCACATAAATCGTCAGGCAACACAGAAGCCTATAGTAAATACAAGGTAGTTTGTAATCATGTCACAAAGGAGGTTAGGCAAGCGAAGACAGATTATGAAAAATCTGGCAAATGCAATGAAAAACAGCAATTACTTCTTTACTTAAATAAACTTTAAAAGGAAGGGCAGATGGGCTGAGAAGTGGCAACAGAAATTTAACATTAACAAATGCAAAGTAATGCATATGAGTAGCAGTAACACCAGAGAATTGTACCAACTGGGTGCTGTTACATTCAGGGTACTGGTGAATGAAAGAGACCTAGGGGTAATTGTGCAGTCAGATTATGAAGTTTTCTGAGCAGTACAGACAAGCTGCCATAGTAGGTCATGGGGTCTTGTCAATGATATATAGGAAATTTACGAGCAGTGATAAGGAGGTGATTATCCCCTTGTATAAGGCAATGGTTAGGCACACCTTGAGTACTGCGTACAGGTCTGGAAACCTCATTTTAGGAAGGATACAGAATTGCTAAAACGAGTACAGAGAAGGGCAACAAGACTGGTGAAGGGAACAATGGGGTGCTCTTATGAAGAAAGGCTTAACTTCTGCAAATTGCAGCTTCTGGAGGCTAGGTAGGCACCTGCAAGGTGATCTAATTGAGGTGTATAAGGCCTTGAATGGATTGAGCAGGCTCAATGCTGATGGGATTCTTCCTTTTGCTCAGATTACAAACCTGAGGGAGCATAGATTCAAACTGAGGAAAGACAATTGTAAAATAGGTGTGCAGAAGTTTGCCTTTAGCTAGCGGGGAGTTGGTTGCTGGATCAAACTTCCATCTGTTGTTATGGAAGTTGATAGGTTAAATAAATTTAAGGCAGAACTAGACAAGCATTTGGAAAGAATGGATCAGTGAAATGGGAAGGGTGTTTTTTTTTTTTTTTTTTTGGCTAATGCTGTATAAGCTTGCCTTCTTGCACATGTGCTATTGCATTCCTGCCCTGACCACTCAGCTACGGAGGCTTATATTAGGCCAATAACACACTCCTATTCTCAATTTTGTTTTCCCAGTGCTTATATCACACCAAACTGTCTCAACGTTTCACTGGTCACCCTTGTTGACTGGATGCACTGCCTTAGATTTAATGTGCTTCTTAACTGTGAGCATGACCCCTCCTATCCTGTCTGTCCTTCCTGTATACATTGTACTCTCCATATTCAAATTCAATATCATTTATGTCTGACTGACTCCATGTATCTGCCATCCCTACAATGTCTACATTTTATATCTTAATCAGTTCTTCAAATACATGAAATTTATTTACAATGCTCTTGGCATTAGTGTACATGCAAGTATACATGCACATGTTCTTACAGGCGCCTCCGTAGCCAGGTGGGAAGGGGCAGCAGTGCGTAGCACATGCTTCTTGATTAGACTGAGGTTCGAGCCCGTCACCACCAAATACGGAGGATGCGGAAAGATCAGGGAATGACCACCGCATATCCCGGAGCAATATGGCCTTAGTTGCTAATGCTCCTAAAAACCAAACAACAACAACAACATGTTCTTACTCTTAGTTATCCTTACACAGCCCATGTATTCACTTGTTTCATGATGACCCACAGCAGGGTCTGAAATCTCCGACACCTTACTTTTCCAGGCTACTGCATTTTCCAATAGAAGCAGTGCAAGAATCACCTTCACCCGTGGCTCTGGTTAATCTATTAGTCTGCATATTCCCTCCCCCCCCCCAAGCCAGCAGTTTTCTGACCCTCCTATCACTGCCTCGATAACATCAGCAAATATTCTTGCACCCTTTCTATTTAAGTCTATCCCGTCCCATCCCTTTAAAAGCAGTCTCTCCTATTAACAAGCACAGGCCACACCAAGAAAAATTCTACCCCTTGAGCCTTGCATGTCTTTCCTTAGTATTCATAGCATCAACTGATAGTCCTATTTATTTTTATTATAAAAGAGACAAGGCTTCAGTAGGAGGGTTCCTTCAGTTTTTATTTTTGCCTGATCTTTGGGTCATCTTTTTAAGAAATCATTTTTAAATATACAAGTGGTTGGTACATTTTCTTAAATATCATTTTAGGTTTATTTATTTATTTTTCTTTTTATTCTAACCCAATGATGATACATACTTTATATTTGTATTTCAGGTTGGATTAGGTCAGCTTCATTACCAGGGTGGACGAGGTGTTGAACAGGATCATACAGTAAGTTGACATAAATAATTTATTGCACAAATAATATACTCGATTAGCTAAGCCCTGTGTGCCAGAGAATTTGATGACTGAGAAACTTTCACTGTGTTATATATAGTACTCTTCGGAGAGTAGATTGATTTTTGATTTGTGTTTTACAATTACTTAGAATGTTCAGTTAAGAATATCTTTCCTAAAAAACTAAAGAGAGATTTTACGAAAGAAGTAATGTTTTCTCTGTATATATATCTATATTACCCCTACTCACTAGTTTGGTTACCTGGTGGCAGTACTGCTGCCCCATGACAGGGCTGAACCTGGATGATAAGTTTTCATCTAGGACTAAAAGGAATTTTTCTTGTGGATTCTGCTAACTTTTCAGTTCTGGTTCTTACTGGTTCCATCACAATAAAGACAATCATGAAAGGTCACATGCATCTGTTTCTTCAAACAAGTATACAGAAGCATTTGCAGGACCTCCTAAACTGATAAAGTGGCTGTGGTCCAAAGATCTGCTAATTGAAGAAACAGTCAGAAAAATTACTTAAAGTAGTGAGATTTGCAGAACCTGAATCAACTGAATCTTTTATTTTGTAACATTGGACAGTTTTAATGAAGGAAGAATTAAGCATTACTTATAAATATCCATAATATTGATTCATATTGTGATTTGGAAAATGAAACTTCATCTTTAATAATTTTAAGGGTTGAAAAAAAATTTTGTTAAAGTGTTTATATAATCCCTATAAGGAAATGAATTTTTGATTTATGCATTGCATACAATTTTGATCACTACAACAAAACAAAATAAACAATTTAAATATTTCATTTTTTGTTATTCTGTTTATACCCTAAAATGAAGTGCTCTCCAGGAATAACTGTACCATTCTCCTGATTTATATCTGATTGGCTAATTATTTATTTTACATTACGTTAACTGCACCTACTCAGTATAGGTGGGTAACTTTAATCTTCTTATTATAGGTGACTTTAATCTACCCTAGATTGATCGGAATAAGTGGGGGGAACTCACGGTGGGGAAAAGCTTTTTTAAATAAACATTATTATTTGTACCAGGGTACTAGTACTAGGGGCAAGAATATTCTTGACTTCATCATTACTAACGAATCAGATGGCATCACAGGGCTTAAAGTACAGGAACTATTGTCAGGAAGTGATCATGCTATTGTCAGTTGGAAGATGAAGAGAGATGTTGCAATAGTTAAAGATAAAGGCACAGGTTTCCACTTCAGAAGAGAGGACTTAGTTTAATGTGTTATATGGCATCTATGAATTGGGTGGATTGCCGAGGGATGGCGAATACATTTGAATTGTGGAATATTTTTAAAGCAAAAATCACAAGCTATGAATGCATATGTACCTTTATGAAAATATTGCAGAAGGAGGATGCCGAAATGGATGACTGCAGAGGCGGCCTGATCAAATAAGAGCAGAAAAAGATAACATGGGACAGTTAGAGTGAAGAAAAGTACTGAAGCCTACAACAGGTACAGGTTGCTCTGGTATAGTGCCACAAATAAGGTCAGGGCAGCCAAGGCTGCATATGAGAAAGCATTGGCTAAGAGAGCAAACAATGGGGATGAAATTTTCCATGTATGTGAATACAATAAAGAATAAAGCTAATCAGATGGGACTCTTGTGCATTGGGTGTGGGAAAGTCATAGATAATTCAGCCAGATGAATTGAATAGGTACTTTGTATTGGTCTTTATTGATGAAAGACCCTTCATGCTGAGAAGAGGGGTGCCTCCGTAGCCAGGTGGGCAGGAGCAGCAGTGCGCTTCATCATTCACGTGAATCACGTGTGCTTCATGATTAGACCAGGTTTTGAGCCCGTGAGCCACCAAATACGGAGGATGCGGAAAGGTCGGGGAATGACCACCGCATATACCTGGAGCAATATGGCCTTAGTTGCTAATGCTCCTAAAAAAAAAAAAAAAAACCAAAAACCAAACCTGAGAAGAGGCTGTGCAACTGAGTCTGAGCCATATGAAATTAGCAATGTCATAATTACAGATCATTGTTTATTAGAAAAACTTTTTGAGCATAAAGGCAATTAAGGCTCCTGGAGTTGATGGCATATACCCTGTAGTTTTGAGTGGGGGGGGGCATGAGGGAGTGTATTGAACTATTGAGGTTGATTATGTGGGCTTCTTTGCACTTGGGAGATACCTTTGGATTGGAGAAGTGCCATGTATTGCCAATACATAAAACAGTTCTAAGAGTGAAGTTGGTAACTACAGACTGGTTAGTCTGACTTGAGTGGTAGGAAAAATCTTAGGTGCAATCCAGGGACATTTAGATAGATATGGCATTCCGGAGGATGCACAACGTGGCTCTGTTAAGGGAAAGTCACTAACTAACTTGCTAGGCTAATTTCATACAGTTACTCATGAGCTGGATATAAGAAACACTTCGACATAGTTTATTTGGATTTTAACAAAGCATTTGACTCAGTCCCTTATGAGAGGTTACTGTATAAGCTGGAACATGTTGGGATAATGAAAAAATTCTAAGATGGATTACTGGATGACTGCTGGGCAGAAGACAGAGCATTGTGATTAATGGATATTTTTCAGATTGATGTAATTAGGAGAGGGAGGGGGGGGTCCCAAAGGATTGGTTCTTGGAGTACTGCTGTTTCTGATTTTCATAAATGATATCAATGAAGTGATAGAAGGCATGATGTAAAGATTGGCAGAATCATTAATGATCAGTTCCGTGTAGTGCTTTTCGGGATGACTTGAACAGACTTCAAAGATGGTCACAGAAGTGGAACTATGTTTTAATGATGCTAAATGCAAGGTCTTACACTTGGTGAATAGCAACCCCCAAATAAATTATACACTTCTTGGGGTGTTGAATTAAAAACAGTGGAGGGGAAAGTGATCTAGGAGTTACAACACGGGCAGATATGAAGTTTTCTGAACAGTTTAAACAGACAATTAGAAAAGCCCATGGTGTCCTATCGATGATTTATCGAACTCTATTCTCTAGAGATAGGGAGGTCATAATCCACTATAATTGTAAGACCACATTTGGAATAATATAGTCAAGTATTGAGACCTCATCTGAAAAAAAACATTGAGCTTCTTGAAAGGGTCCAAAGACGGGCAACTTGGATGGCGAGATCAGCAGAAGGATGACTGTACGAGGAAAGACTCCAATTATGTGAGCTGCAGAGCTTCACAACCAGGCACCTCAGAAGTGACCTGATTGAGGTTTATTATTATTATTGCTCTTATATTATTTTACCCTGATTGGGGGTTCCACCTCGTGACGGGTTCTGCTACCAAGTACACAGGGTGGTTGTTGTTATGTGTGGTGTTACTGTTGGTTGAGGAACTCTGACTATCCTACAGGTATTCAGGATTAAGACTTTCTGGAGTTCGTTGTAAGTGTTCGCTGGGAGACCTATTGCTGCTAGGCTGTTATGTAGGGTCTTTGGCACCATACCTGTAGTTGAAATGATGATCGGGATGGTCGTTACTTATTGTATATGCCACATCTCTTTGATCTCCTGTCTTAGGTTCGTGTACTTCCTGATTTTTTCCCCATGAGTTTTCTGCAGGTTGCCAGTGTTAGGTACTGCTATGTCAGTCAGATAGGTAGCCTTTTCCTTCTTGTCCACAAAGGTTATGTCCAGTTCTGTTGTGCGGGATTGTCTTATCTGTTATTATGGTGTGGTCCTGGTATAGTTTGTCGTTTGGGGTCTCTAGTACTGCCTGTGGTTCATACTTGTAGTATGGTACACTTTCTTCTATCAACTGGTATTTACTTGCTAGCTTCTGATGTATTATCAGAAGCTAGTATGTAAATCTGCAGCTACATGGTGTGTCTATGAGTGTACTCAGTCTGGGTGATCACCTTGCATCCTGCGGTGATGTGTTGGATTGTTTCTGAGGCCAGGTGACATCATTGACATGTGTCATCAGACAGTCCAGGCTCCTTGGCACTGTATTTTCTATAGTTTCTGGTGTTGATTACCTGGTCTTAGATGGCGAGCATGAATCCTTCAGTCTCGGGGAAGAGTGTTCCGCTCGTGAGCCATGCATTGGAAAAAATTTTATCTATGTGATCTTGATGGAGATCATTGTAGCATCTGCCATGGCGTGTCTTCACTGCCCATCTTTTTAGCTTCGTTTATGCCTCTTGGTTGGAAGGGAACTCCTTGCTTAGGTTGAGTGGGATATACTGCTTGTCTATCTTCCTTATGGCCTGGTGGAGTGCTGCTGTGCATTTCTGGATGTAATCCTTCAGGTTAGCAATCGCTGTTTTCTGTTGCGCGATGAGGTCTATATATGCTCCTTCCTCCCTCTTTCCAAGCTATTGTTAGTCTCTCCACTGCTGACCAGGTGGTGTTGGTGATTCTTGGCCATCATTGTCCTTGTCTTTCTCACGATATCCTCCAGTTTGGTGTTAGTACAATCTATGACCCTGAAGGAGTATGTTAGCACTGGGACTGCATAGGTGTTTATGGCTTTAACTGTGTTCCCTCTATTCAGTTTTGCTTTCAGCAGGCTTCTGAGTCTCTGATGATATTTTTCGGTCATGGAGGCCTTAATTTCCTTGTGCTGTAACTGCTGAGCCTGCATCATCCCCAAGTATTTGTAGGCCTCTCCCTCTGCCATTTATTATTATTATCCCTATTTCTCCTAGGAGACACCTGGTTACAGCTATTGGCCAGGGGGGTGAAGATACATATTTAATTATGTTACAGAATATAAGAATACAGGAACTCCGCGGAACGTTATGTGTAGGTCGGATTTTACATAAGTCGGAATTTTCCCTATGCTTGTGCAGCACTTGCAACTGTGCTCGCTGAATTGATTGAATCATAAATTAAATGTTCAACGAACACGTAAATAGAATTATTTATTGTATTTATTAAATTTTTTATCTCATGCACAGGAAAAATTACAAAAGTGTGCATTTAAAAAAATTTCAAAATTACAAAAAAAAGAGAAGACAGGCATAACGTCAGTAAATTTTACCTCTCGAGCATCGTTGCCAGAATCGACGTCTTCAGCTGATAAGTACACCGCTGAAGAGGTTGAGGGCTGTGGAGATTTAGAAGTGGTCGGCCACCCAACCTTACAAAAGAACACATTAATGGATAACTGGATGGTGGCTTTTTTATTTTCATCATAGATTTCTTTGTAGCAAGCAAGCATATCATTCACCCTTCTGTTAACTTTTATGAATCGTTCGCTGTCAGGATCCATCTTCTCAAACCTCGCCATTACTGATGCAATTTCATGAAATGCCATTGCCATCTCTCTGGTGATGAAGCTTCTCGGCTCCTCATTTGGTTCATCTTGAGCTTCGTCAGCATTTTCTTCCTTTACTATCGCTGGCTGCAAGCCAATAAGTTTGGTGTTAGATAATTCCTTCTCTTCTTGCTCTATTAACTCCTCCACATCTTTGGCATCAACCTCCAACTGAAGTAGCCCTGCAACCTTTACAATCTTATCTGTAACCTCTTCATATAATTCTTCTTTTTCAGATCCTTCGAAGCCTTTTACGTGCTGTTGGCATATTTTCTTCTATGCACATTTAAACGACTTTTAGTAATTTCCACCTAGGCCTTATTAATGTTTAAGATGGCATGGTAAATATTGTAAGATTTCCAAAAGTCTCTCAATGTAAAATTTTTCTCATTGTGTACTGCAGACAATGCCTGAGCAAATGTTGTTCTTAAATAGTATGCTTTTAAATTCAAAATAACACCCTGATCCTAGGTTGGATGAGTGAAGTTGTGTTTGGCGGTAGAAATAAGACTGTCACATTAGAATTGAAATCATCTAGATATGTAGGATGTCCAGGAGCATTATCTAATAGAAGAAAAATCTTGAGAGGAATGTCGTTGTCTTTACAATATTTCTCAGCCTTGGGAATGAAGCAGCATTTAAACCAATCCTGAAAGAGAGATATTGTTATCCATTCTCTGGTTCGATCAGAAATGCACAGGTAGGGTGGCTTTATTGATGCCCTTCAACGCACAAGGATTTCTAGAATGATACACAAGCAGTGGTTTTAATCTGTAATCTCCCGCTGCATTAGCCCTAAGCAAGACTGTGGCTCTATCCTAGATAAAGGAACCACTAGGTGGCAGTGATCGCAGTGTACTGATGTGGGATTTACTTAAAGATTTAATTACCATCAGAGGAAAGGGTTTTTGCTTCCGTAAAGGTGAGTACAGTGGTCTCAGAAATTTTTTAAATTCTGTACAGTGGGATCAACTGACCATGTTACGAACAGTAAATTCTAAGTGGGAAGCATTCAAGGAATTAATCGTGAATGCTACTAAAAGTTTCATACCTATTAAGAAATATTGTTCAAAGTTTAGGCCTAAATGGTTATCAAATGAACTAATGAGACTCGTAACAGGGAAGAAAAATGCATGGGATGCATATAAATTATCAAGCGACTCAGAAGCCTATGGCATGTATAAGCTAGTCTGTAATCAAGTCACAAAGGAGGTTAGGCAGGCGAAAGCAAATTACGAGAAATCCTTGGCAAAAGATGCTAAGAAAAATAGCAAGGATTTCTTTACTTATATAAACTCTAAAAGGAAGGGGATGAATCTGATTGGTCCACTTGACATGGATGGTTCGACTGTTGATGATCCTGCTCAGATAGCAAACAAACTGAATGAGTATTTTGCATCTACATTCACACATGAGGAATTATTAAGGTTTGAAAATGGCAGAAGGTTATCAAATTGTAGCAGGATACTTAATGATTTTGTAATAACTGAGAGCAAAGTGGAGGAGAAATTGTTGAAGTTAAACATCAGAAAAGCACCTGGGGTGGATGGGATCTATCCAGTTATATTAAAGGAGGCTGCAAAGCAACTAAGCAAACCCTTAGCCATAATTATGAGAGCATCCTTGGACTCGGGAGGTTCCCACGGACTGGAGATGTGCAAATGTATCCCAATTCACAAAGGGGGATCGAAGGGTGACACGAGTAATTACAGACCAGTTAGTTTAACTTCTGTTCCGGATAAAATAATGGAGTTGCTGGTTAAAGATACATTGCAGGATCATCTAGACAAGACTGCAGCAATAATTCAGACACAGCATGGGTTTGTTAAGGGAAAGTCTTGTCTGACAAATTTGATAGGATATTATGATGTGGTTATAAAGGAACTGGATGCAAAAAATAATTTTGATATCATTTATTTGGATTTCAGGAAAGCTTTCGACACTGTTGCGCATGGAAGACTATTGTACAAATTGCAGCAGAATGGTATTAAGGTTAAGTTGCTACAATGGATAAAAGGATGGTTAAGTGGGAGAAGACAGAGGGTGGTAATCAATGGGTGCTGCTCTTTGTGGACTAATGTTATTAGTGGAGTCCCACAGGGTTCGGTGTTGAGTGTACTGTTGTTTTGTATATTTATCAATGATATTGATGAAGGTATATCAGGCTTAATGTCGAAGTTTGCAGATGATACAAAGGTTGGCAGGGTTGTTAATGACAGCAATGGCAGTGTGCTACTGTAACAGGATCTAGATAATTTGGGCAGATGGGCTAAGAAGTGGCAACTGAAGTTTAACCTTGACAAATGCAAAGTACTGCATATGAGTAGATGTAACCCCAGAGAAACGTACCAACTGTGTGGTACTACACTTAAGGTTGTAGAAAATGAAAAAGACCTGGGAGTAATTGTGCAGTCAGATATGAAGTTTTCTGAGCAATGCAGACAAGCTGCCAGGGAAGGTCATGGGCTTTTGTCAATGATATATAGGAATTTTGTTAGCAGGGAAAAGGAGGTGATTGTCCTTCTGTATAAGGCAATGGTCAGGCCATGCCTTGAATACTGCATACAGGTCTGGAGGCCTCATTTTAGGAAGGATGTAGATTTGCTTGAGTGTGTACAGAGAAGGGCAACAAGATTGGTGAGGGGAATGAAGGATCCTCTTACCAAGAGAGGCTTAAGTTCTGCAAATTGCAGTGGCTGGAGAGGCACCTGCGCTGTGATCTGATTGAGGTGTATAAGGCCTTGAATGGGTTGAGCACGCTGAATTCTGATGGGATCCTTCCACTTGTTCAGATTACGAACCTAAGGGGGCATAAATTCAAATTAAGAAAGGACAGATGTAGAATAGATGTGCGGAAATTTGTCTTCAGCCAGCGGGTGGTTAATTGCTGGAAGAAACTTCCATCTCTCATTATAGAAGTTGATAGGTTGAATAAATTTAAGGAGGAACTGGACAGGCATTTGGAGGGAATGGGGTGATTTTTTTTTTTTTTTTTTTTTTTTTTTTTGGCTGATGCTGCATAAGCTCATACACTTGCTTTCTTGCATCACATGCCACTACTACCTTGAAACCTAGCATTGTATTTTCCTCTTTGGCAATGTATGTTTAATCTGGCATTTTTTTACAATACAGAGCAGTCTCGTCAGTGCTAAAAATTTGCTGCGTTGAATAGCCGCTTTCATCAATAATTTTTTTTGAACACATCGCAAAATTTCTCTGCAGCTGCAGAATCGGCACTGGCGACTTCCCATACTTTAACGTTGTGGAAACCAGCGCAGTGCTTGAACCTATTAAACCACCCATTGCTTACCACAAAATTGGGTTGGGGTTTGCCATACTTATCCTTAATATCTTTATAAATACTTGTTGCTTTTATGGTCATTAGACTCATGGGCACTCACTTCTGAATCTTATTTTCCAACAATATTATTAACAGCTGTTCCATCTTTGATATAGCACATGAATGCTGTTTGTGATCATTGTTGATCTTAAGTGCGGTGATTCTTTGACATGTTCTTTTAAATGCACACTGTCCTTTAAAATAGTATTCGCTGCTGAAGCAGGGAGACGTAATTCCCTTGCAATAAATGACAAACTTTGTCCTTTTCGTACTTAATAATTTTCATCTTCATTTCTAAATCAATTTTGTTTCGTTTCGTGGCACTACCACCACTTTCCCTTCATCATTGTAATACGTAAATAGGAATGAAGAAAAGTTTCTGAAAATTTGTGTTTTATACAATTGAAGATTTCACTAAAGGGGAACACATTTCACCATAATACCATAACGTAAAAAACCATATTATCGGGATTATCGCAGATGCAATAAGATCGAGTTTACCACCCATTTATAATTAGATGCACTAACAGAAAATGAACCGGAAAGTGCAAAAAAAATATAGTCGTGACCTACAGAAATGTGCTTTAGAAAAATTACTTAAAAAAATCATGGAAACGTATTTTGCATCCTGTAGAAATAAATGGAGGTATCATGAAAATATCGTAATGTGAACCCAATAACAAATTTTTTTTGGTAATTTTCAACTTCCAAGGACTTGGAAAGAATTACCAAAAAAAATTTGTTATTGGGTTCACATTACAATATTTTATGATACCTCCATTTATTTCTACGGGATGCAAAATACGTTTCCATGATTTTTTTAAGTTTGCACTGGCCGGCAAAAACATACGTAAAGTCGAATTTCCGTAAGTCAAGTTTTACGTAAGTCGGGGGAGTTCTTGTATATACAATTTTAAAATACATGTAATACAGTACTTGTTATGTGATTTATACAATATTTGTGAAACTAAATAAAGCTGGATTATACAATATAAGAATATTTGGATTTTATAATTCTAAAAATATCCATTGTCTGCTTAAGGCATAACACTTAATTAATATAAAAGAGCAAAACTTTATATTTTTACATTTAAAGCATACCTAATTTAAAACACTTCCTAATTCATTTCACAAATATATGTGGTCTCAATTCTAATCTCAGCGATGTCCATTTCCACATGCAGTCTGCCAAACCCCATGTACTTTTTCTGACAGAATCTCAGTTACCGGTTGATTCAACCACTTTTCATCTCAAATGCCCAACTTATTTGCTGTATAATAAAGTACCACCTTTTGCCTCAAAGGTGGTACTTGAGCATATGTCCCTTCTGATATTCCCTGTCACAGACTTGGCAATTTGGAATCTCCTCTCTTTGATCTTCTCTGGCTTAAAATCTCTCTACCTCATTGTGTCAAATTCATCTGTTGTGTCTACCGTTCTCCCAACTCCACTAATCACTTGGAGCTCTTTGAGTTCCTCTCTTTGCAACTTGACTTTCTCCAGTCCAACTTTTGTAACAGTGAGGTAATTTTCCTTGGTGATTTTAATGTTCACAACTCCAGCTGGTTTCCGTTTTCTAGTCACACCGACCCAGCTGGTCGAGATGCTGTTGCTTTTGCAATTACTAATGACCTTGCACAGATTGCACAAACAACCCTTCTAAGTACACTGTCGAAGTGAAGTTCTTTAGGCACATCAGATCACAACTTGTTGGGGATTGTCTCTTCTCCAGTGGAGCCTTTATCTCATGGCTATTCCCAACCTCGTGTTGTTTGGCAATACAAGAATGCAAAATGGGATGACCTGCGAGATTTCTTTTCCTTGGTCGGATTACTGTTTCAAAACTTCTGATGTCAACATTTGCTCAGATCGTGTCAGGGAAATTATTCTTGCAGGAATGGAATCCTTTATCTCACACTCCACTTTAAAATCTCGTTCTTTATCTAAACCTTGATTTTCCAATAAATGTGCTAAGGCTGTTCAAGAGAAGAATGTTTCATATCAATTGTTTCATATCCTAATTCTTCAGTTTCATTTTCTGCCTACACCAAAGCTCGCAACAATTTTAAAGTTATTAATCAGTCCAAACTAGAGTTTGAACAGGCTAAGAGTAGAAAACTTGCTTCTTGCCCTAATTGTAGCCGAGCATTCTGGTCTCTTTCCCTAATGGTAGCCGAGTATTCTGATCTCTTGCCAAAGCTGTTGACTACAACTTTTGCCCATCTCTGCTCCCACCTCTGTCCAAACCAGATTGGACAGAGGTGGGAGCTGTTGTCACTTCAGCCAAAGATAAAGCTGACCTGCTAGCATCCCATTTTCCTTCCAACTCATGTATTAATGATCTTGGCAAAACACCTCCCACCATTTCCAACACGCTCCATTCAATGCCTCCTGTGGTCTTCCATCAAAAGGATGTCAGAAGGATTTTGACGAATCTTGATACTAAGAAAGTTCCAGGTCCTGATGGTATTTCTCCATTTGTTCTCAAAACCTGTGCTCCTGAACTTACTCCTATTCTTTGCCTACACTAAATTCCTATTCTTATGCCCTTTTCTTCCTTTTTTCACTTTCTTATTCCAAAGGTGTTTTCCTTCTGCTTGGAAATTTGCTCATATCCAGCCAGTTCCTAAAAAGGGTGACAAATCCCTTCCATCCAATTATCATCCCATTGCAATTACTTCTACTCTTCCTAAAGTAATGGAGAAATCAATTAACCACCAACTCTTAAACTACCTAGAAACCTTCCGTCTGATCAATGATCGCCAGTATGGTTTCCATCATTGTCGATCCACTGGTGATATTCTGGCTTTGTTACCCATTTATGGACTAATTCAATGTAAAGGTTCAGTGAAACACAAGTAGTTGCTCTTGACATCTCAAAGGCTTTCGATCGTGTTTGGCATAAAGGTCTTCTAAACAAGCTCCATCTTATGGTTTGCCAACTGTTTTTAGTAATTGGTTATCCAGTTTTCTCTCTGATCGTTCACTGAGGGTGATGGTAGATGGCTCTCTGTCTTCTAACTTCTCCACTAATGCCAGTGTCCCCCAAGGTTCAGTTCTTCCCCCCACTCTTTTCCTCTTGTATATTAATGACCTTCTTCCATTGACTGGAAATTCTATCCATAGTTTTGCTAATGATAGCACGTTGCATTCTACATTCCATTTTGAGAAACCTTGCCCTGCTCAATCAGCTTCATCTTCTCGAAATCTACTACCAATTCCTTAAATGCCGATCTTCAGGTAATTCTCCAGTGGGGCAAAGAAAATTTAGTTGATTTCAACCCTTCTAAAATCAGTCTTGTCTTGTCTCGCAAAAAGCATTCTTCTGCTCCTATGCTTATATTTAGCTCCGATTTCTAGGCAAAATGATCTCTCTTTTGGGGATTACACTGACTTCTAATCTCTCTTGGCACAAGCACATAACAAATATTGCTTCCTCTGCATCTAAAAAACTTGGTTTTTTCTTTCGCTCTTTGCATTACTTTTCGTCCAAACAGCTGCTCACTCTGTATAAATTGCAAATCCGCCCTGCCATGGAATATTGTTTCCACATCTGGGTTGGTGCCCCCAAAACCTCTCTCTCAGGCTTCTTGATTCCATTCAGAAGAGGGCATTTAGGTTAATTAATGATATATCTCTAACAGAGTCTCTCCACTTGCTGTCTCATAGATGTACTGTTTCTACTGCATGCCTCTTCTACAGATACTTCCATGGGCGCTGTTCTTCTGAATTGGCTTCTATAATTCCTGTTCTCTCTTTCAAAACAGTCCGAACACGTGCCGCCACCAGCCAACATCCATTTACTGTCCAAATTCAAACTCACAGAACCAACTTTTCATCTTCCTCATTTATTCAATCAACTGCCGTTTTCTGGAACAACCTTTCTTCGTACGTATTTCCTGAAAATTACAGTCTACAGAAGTTCAAGTTGAATGTCAACAAATATCTTCTTTCGTCTTCTCAACCTCCAACCCAAGCATGGTACTAAGTACTATAGGTTCTAATACCTCTCCTGTTTGGGGTTTACATTAAAAAAAAAATAAAATAAAATACCTTCTGAGTTGACCCACGTAGTGAGAGATTTACATCACCACAAATATTTACAGCTGAACAGCGTACAACATGAAACAACAGTGTGACAGTAATACAATATAATACAATATAGTATAATTTCATACCAAATAAAAACTTAAGTTCATTTTACTGTTTCCAACAGCCAATTTCTTCTGTAGTTGTTGAGGTTGGGATTCCTAGAGTCTGCTGGTTCGTGTCTTATAAGGCTATGAGAGGGATTAATAAAATAAATGAAGGTGGAATTTTCACTGTTATAAAGAATTCCAGAACTAGGAGTCATAAATTCAAATTATAGGGGGTTTAGTTTAGATTATAGGAAGTTTTCGTTTTAGCATTAGCAAAGGTGCATGATGCAAGAAAGAAAGCTTATATAGCATCAGCCAAAAAAAAAAAAAAAACACACACACACACCATTCTCATTTCACCCATCCACTCGCTCCAAATGTTTATCTAGTTCTGCCTTGAATCTATTTAAGCTATCAATTTCTAAAACGATAGATGGAAGTTTGTTCCAGCAATCAACCACCCGCTGGCTAAAGGCAAACTTCTTCACATCTATCCTACAATTGTCTTTCCTCAATTTGAATTTATGCCCTCTCAGGCGATTATGCTGAGCAAGAGAAAGAATCCCATCAGCATTGAGCATGCTCAAACCATTCAAGGCTTTATACACCTCAATCAGATCACCTCGCAGGTGCCTAGTCTCCAGACACTGTAAATTGCTAAACTTAAGCCTTTCTTTGTAAGGGCAACCCTTTGTTCCATTCGCTAACCTGTGGCTTCCTTGCACTATATGGCAAATTCTCTTGCTATTGCTAATAGTATCTAGAATAGGGGTGGGCAACAGCCGGCCCGCGGGCCACATCCGGCCCGCGACGATGTTGAATCCGGCCCCCTCGGTAAATGCATAAATATAGAAAATCCATACCTGACTACACTTGCCGTAAATGTTCGGCTTAATTCGGTTCAATCGGGAATCGCGGCCAGTACAACAGTAACCAAGTGATTCTACGCAGCGTCAAAGAGTTATTTCCTAATTATTATTGTAGCATCGATCGAACGAAGTTCCTTTGGGTTTGACTTCTTATTGAAAAAAATAATATTGGTGCGAGATATTTTATGTTTTATGCCTTTTCTAATTATTACAATTTTTAATTTAATATAATTTATAGCCCATAAAATGAGCCAATTAAAAAAAAAGAAAAATTGATGCCGAATGCCGCATTTTCAGTGATAATTGGACATTCAGATATTTTTTTTTAAAAATACATTAATAATTTGGTAATTCAAGTAATATAACATTTTTTAGGTTCTGATTTTTTTTATAAAATCGTTCAATCTATTCCGGCCCGCATCATGATGCGAAAATTTCATTCGGCCCGCTTACGAAAAAAGTTGCCCACCCCTGATCTAGAATATAAAAGTTGTTTTAATTATAAAAATAACTTTTCTCTCTCCAGTTTTATGCCAGTGGGTGAAAAGCACCTGATTAATTTTTATGGCAGGATGGGGAGGAATTTTTAGTTTTTTTTTTCAGTTGATTTCACAGTGAACTTTTTTCTGTCATCCTTGTGTAATAGTTATTTTTTCTTTTACAGCGTGCTCTGAATTATTTCATGCAAGCAGCAGATGCAGGTAATGCCAATGCAATGGCATTTTTAGGAAAGGTATGTTTTTGAATTTTTAATTTATATTTTACATAAAACTTTACTGAATACTGATAAATATATTCCTTGTTAATGTTATTCATGCCTACCAATCCTTCTATTTTGCTGATGCTGTTTCCTCTGATTTCCCCCCCCCCCTCCCAGAAAGAACCTTGAAATTGCAGTTCCTTATAAATTCTTTGTTTTTCTTCCACATCTGCCATTGACTTTCTGCATTTATTAATATTTTTCAATGCAGTTTAAATGTATTTTATGTTGTGGAATGAGTTGATCAGATTTATTTGAATTTGAGAAATAATCGATTTTGATTTACATTTACTATGGAAAAAAAATGTGGAATATCACTAAAGCTATTAAAAAGTATATAGAAAACACTTAAAACATAAAATAAATACAGCATATTAATGCTGCTGTATTTATAGCAAAATAAATGCAGAAAATTGAAGCATTAAGGTAATATTAATGCTGATAATAAAGTAATTTAATTCCATTAAATTTGCTTTATTTATTTTGTAGTTTAAGCATTCTCTATATATTTTTTAATGATTTTAAGTTGTTTTTTGGTCATTTAGGACTGCCTCACTGATTTCCTAAACAGTATTATGGATTTATGTTCAGGTTTTAGCAGTAATATGTGCATTTATTGTTCAGAAATTTTAACCATTCTCTTAAGAAAGTGTAATAGTGTTGTCAGAATCTAAATGAACAACTTTCCTGTCCCAAGCTAAAGTTTAAATATTGCAGTATTATGCTTATACCAAATTTGATGAATTCTTCTACGGAGCATTATGAACGGTAAAAATGTTATTAAGGAACAAGTTTCTCTGTTGGCCACATGTATGCTAACAGGTAATGATGTGACAGCAATTTTTTGCACTAGGATAATAGCATTTTTAGTATTATAATTCTTGTTAGAAGGGTCCCATTGGTGTAAGCCTAATAATGCACCACCTTTTTTAGAGTGATTTTCTTGAAAATGTATGGTATCAGTTAATTTTTGCCATCAGAATATTTTCGCATAAAATTTTGAAAATTTATGAAAATGAACACTTTGTCCTTAAATGCATTTAAATATTAATTTGTTTTTATTTTGATGTGTTGCCCAATATTTTGGGTAACTGTGTTGTACCGTGTTGATGTGTTGCCCAATATTTTGGGCAACACATCAACACAGTAAAGAAATTTTACTTTTTACTACCTAAGAAACTTTACCGCAAGAATATTGCTGATGCTATTGAAGTAATGATAAGGTGGGTCAGAAAACTGCTAGCTTGGGGATATACACAGCCTAATAGATTAACTAGAGCCGCAGGCAGAGGTAAAGGTGTTTCTCGCACTGCTTCTACTGGAAATGCAGCAGCTTGGAAACAAGGTGTTGGGAATTTCACATCCTGCTTTGGATCATCATGGAACCAGTGTATGCATGAATACATGGTGTAAGGATAACTAAGAATAAAAACATGTGCATATACAGGAGCATTGTAAATAAATTTGATGTATATAAAGTACTGTTTAAGTCATCAAATGCAGACAGTGTAGGGATATCAGAGACATGGTGTCACTTAGATATAAAGTAAAAAAATATGTGGAGGTCCCAAAGTCTCGAAACTTTATTAGACAGTTGGACAGACAACTTGAGTAGTCGAGACCCGCTAATTTTCGTAAAATCGGACAAATGCTAATAATTTATTGTAATTTTTCCTTGTAGAGGATCTGCAATCTCATTATGAATTTAAAATAAACTTTGGATTTTTTTGAAAAGGGTAGGTTAAGCTATTTTTGGAAATTTTAGAGGAATATTAAATTTTAGGAATATTATATATTTTATTTTAAGGCAGAAGAATACTCTTACCTGGGGTTTTCTTCAGGAATGGCTGCATCCGGGTGAGGTAATTCAGAAGGTGTTGAAATTGCAATTATATGGAATTGCAATAATTGTAGGTATAAAGGGAGATGATGTCCTGATAAGAACATCATCTCCCTTTATACCAACAATTACTCCCCATGCAAGAATTTAGGACAAAAGCTAGCTTTTTCCTTCATCCTCCTTCCATATAATTGCAATTTCAACACCTTCTGAATTACACCTCACCCGGATGCAGCCATTCCTGAAGAAAACCCTAGGTAAGAGTATTCTTCTGCCTTAAAATAAAATATATAATATTCCTCTGAAATTTCCAAAAATAGCCTAACCTACCCTTTTCAAAAAAATCCACAGTTTATTTTAAATCCATAATGAGATCGCAGATCCTCTACAAGGAAAAATTACAATAAATTATTAGCATTTGTCCGATTTTACAAAAATTAGTGGGTCTCGACTACTCAAGTTGTCTGTCCAACTGTCAGATATAAGAGATGCAGAATTTAAATACGGGGAGTACAATGTGTACAGAAAGGACACACAGGATAGGAGGAGTTATGTTCTTAGTTAGAAGCGCACAAAATCTGAGGCAATGCATCCTGTTGACATGGGTGGCCATTGCAATGTTGAGTCAGTTTGGTTATAAGCCTAATAACTGTGATGAGTATGCCATCAGCTATACAAAGAAATAGAGTGGGCTGAAAAATCAATGTTTTATAATGGGGAATTTTAACTTTCCAGATATTGACCAAAATTCATGGATTGTTCACCAACACACTAGCAAGACTTTTGTAGATTTCTTGGATGTCTGTTTTCTACAGCAGCAGGTTAGAGAGGCAACAAGAGGAAGCAATACTCTTGGGTTGGTTATCAGCAGCGATTCTACCTGCATAATTTCAGCTAAGGCAGATTATGAGACGTCTCTGGTGAAGAATGCCAAGAAAAGGAACAAAAACTTCTATGCTTATATTAACAGTAGAAGGAAGGGGCTGAATCACATCTGGCCACTTGTTGTAATTGGATAACTGTTGATGAACCTACTCGGGTTGCTGACAAATTGAATAGATATTTTGTATTTAAATTCACACATGAGGAATTCTTTATGGGAGAGAAACTTGTCAGAAGTTTATCAAACTGTATTGGGGAGCTAAATGACTTTTTGATAACTGAGAGAAAAAGTAGTTTTGTTGAATCTGGAAAAAGGCACCTGAGGTGGATGTGAACTATCCAATCATATTAAGGGAGGAAACAAAGGATGTAAGCAAACCCTTAGCTATAATTATGTGCGCATCCTTGGATTCGGGAGAGGTCACTATGGACTGGAGATGTACATAAAGGGGAATCAAAGGTGACAGAGTAATTACAGACCTGTTAGCTTAACAGCTGTTCCAGGAAAATAATGGAACCACTGGTTAAAAATGTAATGTAGGACCATCTAGACAGGAATGCAATTATACCGCAGTCAAAGCATGGATTTCTTAAGGGCAGTCTTGTCTAACCAATCTGGTAGCTTACACTAATGCAGTGACCAAGGAACTGGATGCAAAAAATAATTTTGATGTTATATACTTAGATTTCAGGAAGGCATTTGATACTGTTGAAGATAAGACTGCTGTATAAACTGATTTAGTGCAGCATTGAGAGAAAGTTACTACTGTGGATAAAGGGATGTTTAAGTGGAAGAAGGCAGGGAGTGGTTATCAGTGGGCACTGCTCTTTGCAGACTATTATTATTATAGGAGTTCCCCAGAGTTCAGCAGTGCTGAGCCCATTGTTATTTTCAATATTCATTAATGATATTGATGAAGTTATATTAGCATTAGTAATGGTATATGATGCAAGAAAGCAAGTTTACGCAGCATCACCCAAAAAAAAAAAAAAACTTCCCATTTCGCCTATCCATTCGTTCCAAAAGTTTGTCTAGTTGCTCTTTTAATTTATTTAAGCTATTAACTTCCAGAACAAAAGATGGAAGTTTGTTCCAGCAATCAATCACCACTGGCTAAAGGCAAATTTATGCACATCTATTCTGAAACTTTCTTTGCTCAGTTTGAATTTATTCCCCGTCTGGTACATAATCTGAGCAAGAGGAAGGATCCCATCAGTATTGAGCTTACTCAAACCATTCAAAGCCTTATACACCTCAATCAGGTCACCTCGCAGGTGCCTAGTCTCCAGACACTGTAATTTGCAAAACTTAAGCCTTTCTTTGTAAGAGCAACCCTTTTTTCCATTCACTAATCTTGTTGCCCTTCTCTGCACTCACTCCAGCAGCTCTACATCCTTCCTAAAAATGAGAGCATTGTCGATCAATTCGGCCCTGGAAAGATTGTGCAAGGCTCAAGAGGTAGAATATTTTTCAGCCTGGTCTGTACTTGTTAACAGAAGGGACTGCTTCTACAGGCATGGGATACACTTAAATGTGAAAGGGTGCAAGAATATTTGCTGATGCTATCGAGGCAGTGTTAGGTGTGTCGGCAAACTGCTAGCTTGGGAGGATACAAGGACTAATAGATTAACAGTAGCCACTGGCAGAGGTGAAAGTGATTCTTGCACTGCTTCTATTGGAATGAGCAGAAGCCTGGAAAACAAGATGCAGGATATTTCAGAGACTGCTGGGAGTCCACAAATACATATATAGTTATAGTTATTACCCAGTTTATTAACAAAACAAATTATAATAAAATATAATAAGATAAAACCAGTAGCTTTCGGGACGCATGTCCCTTTGTCAACTGACAAGTTAATACAAATTTTTGAATACAATACAACGAGCAAAGTGGCACATTAATCATGCGTCATTGTTGTTGCACGGACGTGTGCTGCTTCTGCGCCACTGATCATCCAGCAATAAAACTGTAGTTTCCAGGATGGGATGTAGACGCATGCCTTTCTGGCGATTTAATGCCTTAGGATTGTTTATTATGTTGAGTGACTCTAGCCATAGGCGGTGGCGAAAGTGTTGTGAGTGGTCCACTATCTCAAAGTCGCGTTTGGGGTCAAGATCGTGGTTGGTGGCCCAAAAATGTTCTGCGACCGCGGACTGGTCAGTTTCGGCAAGCCGGATTGCTCTGTCGTGTTCCGTGAGGCGATCTTGGAGACGTCTTGATGTCTCCCCTATGTAGCAACTGTTACAGTCTCTGCAGGTGATACGATACACCACATTGCTGCGTAAGACAGGTGTGACAGGGGTCTTCACGTTGGAGACAAGTGACCGTAGGTTCCTGCAGGGTAATTGCACACATTTGATGTTGTAGCTTCTAAGGACCTTCGAGATGCGTCCTGACACTCCTGGATAATACGGAATGTAGGCGGACGATATACTGACCTGCTTCGGAGGTCTTGGGTTGGATGTGAGTTCTTCTGCCTGTAACAGGCATCTGCTTAGTACATGGGGTGGATAACCGCATTTGGTTAGGTCCGTCTTCACACGGGAGATCTCGTAACGCCTAATTGTGTCGGTGCTGGAATGGCTCCAAGCCCTGGAGAATAGGGTGCGGGCAGTGCTATTGAGATGGCTTGGTGCGTGGCCGGACCCGTAGTTGGTGAATTGACCGCACCACATGGGTTTGCGGTATACTGAGGTCTCTAGACGTGGGCCTACGCGACGTACCAGGACGTCTAGAAACGGGAGCGAACCGTTCACCTCTGATTCTATGGTAAACTTGATGAAATTAGATAGGGAGTTGAGATATTCCAGCAGTGTAGTTTCAGAACCCCGTGGTATTACGGTAAAGATATCGTCAACGTATCTACACCATGTTGTAATAGGTGTAGGTGGGTTCTGGTGTATCTGCTCCTCCAGGTCTTCCATGGCGATGTTAGCTACTACGGAACTGACAGGGGCACCCATAGCAGTGCCATGTACTTGTTTGTAGAGTGAGTCTTCAAAGGTGAAGATGCTGCTAGATAAGCATAGGTTGAGGGCGGTACAGATGTCATCAGTGGATAGTGATGTCCTGGATTGGAGGCTTAAGTCGTTCTCGAGGAGCCTTCTGGCGCAGTGCACGGCCTGTTGGACGGGAATTGAAGTGAATAAAGAAACCACGTCAAATGATGCCATGACAAAGTTGTCAGGGATTGAAAGGTCCTTAATGAGGTGGATGAACTCACTGCTATTTTTAACGGTGTGCGATGTATTACCTATAAGAGGTGAGAGGAGGCGCGCGATATGTTTGGACAGTTCATACGTTGGGGTACTGCAGCAAGACACTATAGGTCTGAGGGGAATATCCAGTTTGTGGATCTTTGGTAATCCATAGAATTGCGGTAGTTGGCAGCCAGTAGCACGTAGAAGATGCTGAGTTGTGGTCGAGATATTCTAAAGGGAAGGGTTATTGCTTTCATAAAGGCGACTATGATGTCTGAGACAGTATTTAAATTCTATACAGTGGGACCAACTCATGATGTTACCAACAACAAATTCAAAATTGGAAGCATTCAAAGAACTTATCTTGGAAGCTACTAGGCTTTACATACCAACTAAGAAATATTGTTCAAGGTTTAGGCCTAAATGGATGTCAGATGAACTAATGAGACATATGGCTGAGAATAAAAATGCATGGGATACATATAAATTAATACGTGACACAGAAGCTTATGATAGATATAAGTTGATCTGTAACCAAGTTACAAAGGAGGTTAGGCAGGCGAAGGCAGATTATGAGAAATCTTTGGCAAGGGATGCAAAGAAAAACAACAAAGAGTTCTTTACTTATGTAAACTCTAGAAGAAGGGGATGAATCAGATTGGTCCACTTGATATCGATGGTTCAACTGTTGATGATCATGCTCAGGTAGCTAACAAACTAAATGAATATTTTGCATCGACATTCACCCATGAGGAGTTATTCAGCGAGGGGAATGCCAGAGGTGTATTCGACTCTGGCAATAAGATAGATAATATTGTAATAACTGAGAGTAAAGTGGAGGAGAATTTGTTGAAGATAAACACAAGAAAGGCACCTGGGGTGGATGGGTGGGATCTATCCAGTTATATTAAAGGAGGCAGCAAAGGAAGTAAGCAAGCCCTTAGCCATGATTATGAGACCTTCCTTGGACTAAGTGGAGGTACCCATAGACTGGAGATGTGTAAATGTGACCCCAATTCACAAAGGAGGATCAAAGGCTGACATAAGTAATTATAGACCTGTGAGTTTAACTTCTGTTCCAGGAAAATTAATGGAGGCACTGGTTAAAGAAGCACTGCAGGATCATCTAGACAAGACTTCATTTATAGCTCGGACACAGCATGGTTTTGTTAAGGGGAAGTCTTGCCTGACCAATTTGATTGGATACTATGATGTAGTCACAAAAGAACTGGATGCAGGGAATAACTTTGATATTATATACTTGGATCTTAGAGAGGCTTTTGATACTGTTGCACATGGAAGACTGCTGCACAAATTGGAGCAGTCGGGCATTGGAGGCAAATTGCTGCTATGGATAAAGGGGTGGTTGAGGGGGAGAAGACAGAGAGTGGTAATCAACGGACACTGCTCATCGTGGACTGATGTTATTAGTGGAGTCCCTCAGGGTTCAGTTTTGGGTCCATTATTGTTTTCTGTATTTATAAATGATATTGATGATGGTATATCAAGCTTAATGTCCAAGTTTGCAGACAATATGAGGTTGGCACGGTTGTTAAGGACACTAATGACAGTACGCTGCTGCAACAGGATCTAGAAAAGTTGAGCAGATGGGCTGAGAGGTGGCATATGAAGTTTAACATTGACAAATGTAAAGTACTATATATGGGAAACAGCAACCCCAGAGCAACGTATCAACTCTGTGGTACTACACTGACAGAGGTAGAGAATGAAAAGGGCCTGAGGGTAATTGTGCAGGCAGATATGAAGTTCTCTGAGCAGTGCAGATGGGTTGCAAGAGTAGCTCATGGTGTCTTATCAATGATATATAGGAATTTTTCTCGCAGGGATAAGGAGGTGATTATTCCCTTGTTTAAGGCAATGGTCAGGCCACACACCTTGAGTATTGTATACAGGTCGGGAGGCCTCATTTCAAGAAGGATGTAGAGCTGCTGGAACGAGTACAGAGAAGGGCAACAAGATCAGTGAATGGAACAAGGGGTTGCTCTTACGAAGAAAAGCTTAAGTTTTGCAAATTACAGTGTCTGGAGACTAGGCACCGGTGAGGTGATCTGATAGAGGTGTATAAAGCCTTGAATGGTTTGAGCATGCTCAATGCTGATGGGACTCTGCCTCTTGCTCAGAATAATCACCTGAGAGGGCATAAATTCAAATTGAGGAAAGACAGATGTAGGATAGATGTGCAGAAATTTGCCTTTAGCCAGCGGGTAGTTGGTTGGTGGAACAGACTTCCATCCCTTGTTGTGGAAATTGATAGCCTAAATAAATTTAAGGCTCAGCTGGACATGTATTTCGAACGAATGGAGGGGTGAAGTGGAAGTTTTTTTTTTTTTTGGCTGATGCTGCATAAGCTTGCTTTCTTGCATCATATGCCTCTACTAATGCTAAAATGAGGCCTCCAGACCTGTATACATACTCAAGGTGTGGCCTGACCATTGCCTTATACAAGGGGATAATCATCTCCTTATCCCTGCTAGAAAAATTCCTGTATATCATTGACAAGACATCATGAGCTACTCTTGCAGACCATCTGCACTGCTCAGAAAACTTCATATCTGCCTGCACAATTACTCCCAAATCCTTTTCATTCTCTACCACTGTCAGTGTAGTACCACAGAATTGATACATTACTCTGGGGTTACTGCTTTCCATATGTAGTACTTTACATTTGTCAATGTTAAACTTCATTTGTCACCTCTCAGCGCATATGCTCAGCGTTTCTAGACCCTGCTGCCACCCTTCGTATTGTCTGCAAACCTGGACATTAAGCCTGATATACCATTATCAACATCATTTATAAATACAGAAAACAACAATGGACCCAACACTTAACCCTGAATAGTGAAAAATAATAAAAGTAATAAAAAAAAGAGTAAGTAAAAGTATACCTAGCATGAATAAACATATTAGTGGGTAGTTTTTATTTTTTCTACCATTAAACTCTGCAGCCATTGTTTAAAATTCAAAAACCATAGTTGCATAACTGTTCAGAATTGGACGCACGTTTATATGGATATAAATTTTTTTCATTACACAGGATCTCCTCTACTTACATATTTCATTGATTTTTTCATGTACGTAAGTCCTACTTCAGTTTTATAGATATTAAATACATGTACCGTAAAATGTGCCAAGATTATAACCCCAACAAAGTTCACCAGGCCGTATGTACAGTACTATTTAAAGCATTTTACGATTTGTAACCAAGTTAAATGAGGCTGAAAAAACACAGAATGAATAATAATGATTACAGTATTTATTCAAAAGGAATTTAATGTAAAATTAAAAACAGTAAAAAAAGGTAAACAATCAATTACACGCACAAATTGCAACTAACATGATATGCACAAGTGAGATATGGAGTAAAAAGTTCATGAAGCTTAAAATAGGAATGAAGAGAAGATTCTGAAAATTTATTTATGTTTTTTATATGATTGAAGATTTCATGGAAGGGGAAACACGTTTTACCATAATAACATAAAAACCCACAGAATTCCAGCTATCAGTATTAATGCAAATGCAATAAGATCGAGTTTACTACCCGTTTAGACTGCACTAACAAAAATGCCCAAATAAACCAGAAACTGCAAATTGTTTTTATTGTTTTATGGGAGTGATCTCCAGAAATGTGCTTAAGAAAAATATTACAAAGGCATTCAGAATTGATTCTTATAACCAAACATAGCAATAAACGGTGTTCGAGTAGGGTTTTTTTTTAGGAGCATCAGTGACTAAGGCCATATTGCTCCATTTATACTGTCTGTAAATTGCATGGGTTCTGTGGTTGATTTTTTGTTTGTTGGACGAAAAACCCAAGTTTCTGGGACAATAAATGGTGAAAGTGTATGTGTAGTGCATTTTAAGGTTTGGATTGGTTTTTTTGAAATTTGATTCTATAAAGCGGCTGATTTTAGTGATCACATTAATGGCACCTACTTATTTTGGGGCTTATCGGACCACATAATCATTCCTGTCAGCCAGCGTTTGTCAACTTGTTGGCGGCATGTTTTGTTTTTGCATCTTTTAGTTAAAAGTGATTTTTGTGTTGTGCTTATTTGACATAAATTTTTATAAAACTAATACAATTTCCATTATAAAAATGACATTTTAGAGAGATAAATAGCTTAGTTATATACCAAAAATTTTAAATTTCCAAGGTCTTGGAGTGAATTACCAAAAAACGTGTTATTGGCTTCACATTACAATATTTTCACGATGATGGTGTGTCTCTATAACAGATTAATGTCGTAAAGAGGGGGGTCCACTGTACACGCAGCTAATTTTGGCACTTCATGCATGTGGTTCAAAACTGTTGATATATTTTCGATATAAGTATTTTTTATTAATTTTGAGAAGCTTTGTGTTTTGTACTTATCTACAAGTTGTAAGTAGAGGAGTGCCTGTAATTATTTTCAGGTCCTAAATCAATCCCATATGTATGGTGGATGTGTTATGAAACGTCTTGTATACGAGGGGCATTCAAAAAAATAAGTTATACCTGCCGCCATCTCTTGGTATAATTACGCAACAAATGTGGCACCTGTGTGGAATGGAGTTCATTATCGTGCACCCCAGGTAGGTGAGTTTTGTTGAAGTAGTGGTAATAGTTGTGTAGGAGCAAGCATTCATAATGGCACGTCAGCTAGAATGTTACTTCAAGCTCGAGGAATACGGAACAGTATGATTTTTGTGGGCGAAACATCTGAATTGTTCCGAGATTCATTGTGAAATAACAGTGGTGTATGGGGAAAATGCAATGTTGTGTCCAGCCATAGTGAAGGTGTTCTCATTCAGGACAATACCATGCCACAAAATACAGGCACAACACAAAACTTGCTCCAAGTTTTTGCCCTACAGTCTCGATCTTTCGCCTTGTGACTATCACATCTTCGGCAAGCTGAAAGAACATCTAGGGGGACAATGATTTGCAAATGATGAGCAGGTGCAAACAGCAGTTTGACAGTGGCTGAATGACCAAGGAATGGATGTCTATCATCAGGGAATCGAATCTTTAGTCGCACATTCCGAGAAGTGTTTACACCAACTCGGTGACTATGTGGAAAAGTAGTGCAAGACCAAATGTTTGCTTCTGCCATTTGAGATTGTTATTACGGGGAACTGTAGTTTCTTGTCATGTAAAATGTCTCACTCACAAAGGTGTTTCGTTAATAATTTATCAGACTTTGGAGGCGGCCAGGTTCAAATACCAAGAGACATTTTAAGGAAGCGATGTTTTGATGTTGTTGTGAAAACCGTTTTCAGTAAGCAAGGTACTTCTGCACGAGATTGCGATGGAGGGTTGTATGTTGGTGTTGCTGGTGTTGCATATATGTGTTATTACTTAGCACATGTACCGGGGTTTGAAGATAAACGACATGAACTGCTTGAGAAGGCTGAACATTATATGCGTTATGCTTTATCTTATGTCGAACAACCTAGTGTGGTTAAAGATCGCATGAATCAACCATCATTTCTACTTGGCACAGCAGGTGTAATTGCTATTGCTGCCCTGTTATGTGATGCGTTAGGAAAATACGAACAGTGTGAAGTTTTCTTAAGTCAGTATGCATCACTTGCTGATATATGCATGCCAATGGACTTTTTAAGATGTGGGTCAGACGAATTATTTGTTGGAAGGGCTGGGTACCTCTGTGGGCTGTTAATGTTAAATAAGAAGTTTAAGAAACAGGCAAGTACAAGAATCTTGAACTTTGAGAATTTTTGAAATTCCACAGAAATTTGTTTCTTATGAAACATGATGATGCAGATGTATGAAACATGACAGTGATTGATAAAATGTCGTAATAATTTTGATTTACAAACAGGTGGGGGATTACAACTTAATCCTTCCATTTTGTTAGGAAATTGTCAAAATAGAAACCAATGGATTTTATAATAAGTAAGATACACTGACTTTACGTCATGTAAAAGTTGTTTCTTAACAAGCATAAACTTGGGCTCTGTGGGATCTAATGGCACTTAACAAGCATAAACGCCTCTGTGTGGGAGCATAATGGCACTTAACAAGCATAAACGTGTGCACTGTGGGAGCATAGTGATTTGCTGCTTGTTTGGAGAGGCCTGGGTTTGAAATTCTGTCAAAAAGGCCACTTCATTTGGAGCTGTAGTTAGCCAATATCAGGCAAAGGGAGCTGGATTTTTTCCAGGGGTTATTTTGAGTGTTTCAGCCTGAACCTGTTCAGGTTGACCCACACACACACACACACACACACACTGTATAGAAATAATACAATCCAAATTGTATTAAATGACATAGAGAACCAAGAGAGCTCCTTATATGGATGATATGCCAAAAATTCCCTAAAACAGTGTAAACTTATTAAACACAAATTATTTGTTTATTCAATACAATTTAAATATAAACAATTTTTTTATGACATTTCTTTGATAAAGCTGGCAGAAGGAGAGAAAATAAACTTCAGAATGATCAATGAATTTGTTCTAGCAGTAGAGTAGAGCCAAAAAGTAGGAAGTTAGTTTTTCAGAATGGAATGTTAAAGGTAGCATTAGTAGAGGCATACGATGCAAGAAAGCAAGCTTATGCAGCATCAAACCAAAAAAAAAGAAAAAAAGAAACCGCTCCCATTTCACCCCTCCGTTCGTTCCATACCTGTCAAACTCAGCCTTAAATTTATTTAGGCTATCAACTTCCACAACAAAAGATGGGTCTGTTCCACCAATTAACTACCCACTGGCTAAAGGCAAACAACTTCCACACATCTGTCCAACAACTGTCTTTCCTCAATTTGAATTTATGTCCTCTCAGGTTATTATTCTGAGCAAGAGAAAGAATCCCATCAGCATTGAGCATGCTCAAACCATTCAAAGCTTTATGCACCTCAATCAGATCACCTCACAGGTGCCTAGTCTCCAGACACTGAAATCTGCAAAGCTTAAGCCTTTCTTCATAAGAGCAACCCTTTGTTACATTCACTAATCTTGTTGCTCTTCTCTGTATTTGTTCCAACAGCTCTACATCCTTCTTAAAATGATTCCTCCAGACCTGTATACAGTACTCAAGGTGTGGCCTGACCATTTCCTTATACAAAGGGTTAATCACCTCCTTATCCCTGCTAGAAAAATTCCTGTATATCATTGACAAGACACCATTAGCTACTCTTGTAGACTGTCTGCACTGCTCAGAAAACTTCATATCTGCCTACACAATTACCCCCAGGGCCTTTTCATTCTCTACCATTGTCAGTGTAGTACCACAGAGTTGATATGTTACTCTGGGGTTACTGCTTCCGATATGTAGTACTTTACATTTGTCAATGTTAAACTTCATTTGTCATCGCTCAGCCCATCTGCTCAACTTTTTTAGATCCTGTGTTGTAGCAGCGTACTATCATTAGTGTCATTAACAACCCTGCCAACCTGCGTATCATCTGCAAACTTGGACATTAAACCTGATATACCATTATCAATATCATTTATAGATACAGAAAACAACAATGAACCCAACACTGAACCCTGAGGGACTCCACTAATAACATTACTCCACGAAGAGTAGTGTCCATTGATTATCACTCTCTGTCTTCTCCCACTCAACCATCCCTTTATCCATAGCAGCAATTTGCCTCCAATGCCACACTGCTCCAATTTGTGCAGCAGTCTTCCATGTGCAACAGTATCAAAAGCCTTTCTAAGATCCAAATATATGATATCAAAGTTATTCCCTGCATCCAGTTGCTTTGTGACCACATCATAGTATCCAATCAAATTGGTCAGACAAGACTTCCCCTTAACAAAATGATGCTGTGTCCGAGCTATAACTGAAGTCTTGTCTAGATGATCCTGCAGTGGTTCTTTAACCAGTGCCTCCATTAATTTTCCAGGAACAGAAGTTAAACTAACAGGTCTATAATTACTTGTTTTGCTCTTTGATCCTCCTTTGTGAATCTAGATCACATTTGCACATCTCCAGTCTATTGGTGCCTCCCGTGAGTCCAAGGAAGCTCTCATAATTATGGCTAAGGGTTTGCTTACTTCCTTTGCTGCCTCCTTTAATATAACTGGATAGATCCCATTCACCCCAGGTGCCTTTCTTATGTTTATCTTCAACAATTTCTCCTCCACTTTCCTCTCAGTTATTACAAAATCATCTAGCTCACTGCCAGAGTTTAGTTCACCTCTGGCATTCCCCTCCCTGAAAAAGGTATCCTGTTGTTGAACAGAGAAATAAGATACATAGACTTTTAGTTAAGACAAAAGAAATGGTGAATCAATATGAAAATGGACAAGATTATACAGCAAATTTCCATTATAACTCTCCTGCTTATAACACTTTGTAGTCCCATTTTCAATAGTATGAAATGTCATATATTGATTAATGTGGTTTGTGGTATTCAAAATGCTTCCTCACTTATATCACTTTTCTAAGGTCCCAAGAAGGAATAAAACTGGACGTGACTATCCTTTGCCTTGATTTTTGTTTTTGGTAAATAGGTGATAGAGATTAATTTCTAGGAATCGTTTATTATGCAGTTTGTTTGCGTTATAGAACATGTTCCCTGTGTAGGTGATGTTGTTTATTTCATATTTAACTGAAAGCTTTGAGTTAAGTCATTAATTGTTGCATTTGCATCCTCTCCTCAGTTTTTTTAGTACAATAATCAGTCTTTTGTGTTCATTCAGCATGACATTAATTAATGACAGCATTATTATTATTGTAATATTTTAATAACTGTAAAAGAAATAATTACAGAGATCCTCATGTAGTATTATGTTAATATTACATATGTCATGTTTATAATACTCAGGATATATTTAATTTTAAAAATTTTAATAACATGCAAAAAAAAAAAAAAAAAAAAGTTGGGTGCTAAAAAAACCATGATAAGTGTGCAGGTTTTCAATTTACATGTAAATCACTGCTTCATAAACACTGTAAAAATAAAGAAAAAGAAAAATCATTGTATCTACCAAAATATTGATGAAATTTAAAAAACAAAAAAAGGAAGTCTCCTTATGACATTTTCCCGCTTAGTGTTCTTTATATAGCACCAGCCAAAAAAAAGAAAAAGAAGAAAGTATATATATATATATATATATATATATATATATATATATATATATATATGGTATATGGTGTATATATATATATATATATATATGGTAGAGGCCGACAGTTTGGGGAAATTCAAAGGTCATCTGGATAGTACTTTCGGGTAAGGGAAGCGCATAGGATGATAGGATTAATTTCCTTTTTATTTATTTTTTGTTTCATTTTATTATTTTTATTTATTTATTAATTATTATTATTTATTTATTTATTTAATTTTTGTTTTTATCATTGTTTTGTTCGGATCTTTTTTTTTTTGGCTGGTGCAGCATAAGCCATAGGCTTTCTTGCACCATACGGCCGTTACTAATACTAATACTAATACTATGTGCTTTCTCTTGCATAATGTTACATACCTCAATAAATGTCTCTTGGGCTACAATGGTCAAGTGTAACTTATTTTTTGAATTACCCTCGTATATGTACGTACTCCATAATTACACTACAGCCTGGATAAGAGAAAAAAGTTGCCCATTTAGATTTTGAGTTGCCAAAGTCTTCATTTTTACATTTTGAGAATTTACTGTTTAAAGACCAAGTATGATATCATGGTAATCAATGTATGATATCATTGCAACAAATGATTGCTCAGTTTTCTGAGCAATGCAGACAGGCTGCCAGGGTAGGTCATGGGGTGTTGTCAATGATATACAGGAATTTTGTTAGCAGGGAAAAGGAGGTGATTGTCCCCTCTGTATAAGGCAATGGTCAGGCCATGCCTTGAGTACTGCGTGCAGGTGTGGAGGCCTCATTTTAGGAAGGATGTAGATTTGCTTGAGCATGTACAGAGAAGGGCAACAAGATTGGTGAGGGGAATGAAGGGATCCTCTTACCAGGAGAGGCTTGAGTTCTGCAAATTGCAGCAGCTGGAGACTAGGCATCTGCGAGGTGATCTGATTGAGGTGTATAAGGCCTTGAATGGGTTGAGCATGCTGAATTCTGATGGGATTAGCATTAGCATTAGTAGAGGCATTTGATGCAAGAAAGCAAGCTTATGCAGCATCAGCCAAAAAAAAAAAAAAAAAAAAAAAAAAAAGCCCACTTCACCCCTCTGTTCGTTCAAAATACCTGTCCAGCTGAGCCTTAAACTTATTTAGGCTATCAACCTCCACCACAAGGGATGGAAGTCTGTTCCACCAACCAACCACCCGCTGGCTAAAGGCAAATTTCCGCACGTCTATCCTACATCTGTCTTTCCTCAACTTGAATTTATGCCCTCTCAGGTGATTTTTCTGAGCTAGAGGAAGAATCCCATCAGCATTGAGCATGCTTAAACCATTCAAGGCTTTATACACCTCTATCAGATCACCTCGCTGGTGCCTAGTCTCCAGACACTGTAATTTGCAAAACTTAAGCCTTTCTTCGTAAGAGCACCCCTTCGTTCCATTCACTAATCTTGTTGCCCTTCTCTGTACTCGTTCCAGCAGCTCTACATCCTTCTTGAAATGAGGCCTCCAGACCTGTATACAGTACTCTAGGTGTGGCCTGACCATCGCCTTATACAATGGAATAATCACCTCCTTATCCCTGCTGGAAAAATTCCTGTATATCATTGACAATACTCCATGAGCTACTCTTGCAGCCCGTCTGCACTGCTCAGAGAACTTCATATCTGCCTGCACAACCACCCCTAAGTCCCTTTCATTCTCTACCACTGTCAGTGTAGTACCACAGAGTTGATACGTTGCTCTGGGGTTGCTGTTTCCCATGTGTAGTACTTTACATTTGTCAATGTTAAACTTCATTTGCCACCTCTCAGCCCATCTGCTCAACCTTTCCAGATCCTGTTGCAGCAGCATAGTGTCCGTAGTGTCCTTGACAACCCTGCCAACCTTTGTATCGTCTGCAAACTTGGACATTAAGCCGGATATACCATCATCAATATCATTTATAAATACAGAAAACAATAATGGACCCAACACTGAGCCCTGAGGGACTCCACTAATAACAACAGTCCACGATGAGCAGTGTCCATTGATTACCACTCTCTGTCTTCTCCCCCTCAACCACCCCTTTATCCATAGCAGCAATTTGCCTCCAATGTCACACTGCTCCAATTTGTGTAGCAGTCTTCCATGTGCAACAGTATCAAAAGCCTTTCTAAGATCCAAATATATAATATCAAAGTTATTCCCTGCATCCAGTTCTTTTGTGACTGCATCATAGTATCCAATCAAGTTGGTCAGGCAAGACTTCCCCTTAACAAAACCATGCTGTGTCTGAGCTATAACTGAAGTCTTGTCTAAATGATCATGCAGTGCTTCTTTAACCAGTGCCTCCATTAATTTTCCTGGAACAGAAGTTAAACTCACAGGTCTATAATTACTTGTGTCAGCCTTTGATCCTCCTTTGTGAATTGGGGTCACATTTGCACATTTCCAGTCTATGCGTACCTCCTCTGAGTCCAAGGAAGCTCTCATAATTATGGCTAAGGGTTTGCTTACTTCCTTTGCTGCCTCCTTTAATATAACTGGATAGATCCCATCCACCCCGGGTGCCTTTCTTGTGTTTATCTTCAACAGTTTCTCCTCCACTTTATTCCCAGTTATTTCAAGATTCTGTAGCTTACTGCTAGAGTTGAATACACCTCTGGCATTCCCCTCGCTGAATAACTCCTCATGTGTGAATGTCGATGCAAAATATTCATTTAGTTTGTTGGCTACCTGAGCAGGATCATCAACACTTGACCCATCAATATCAAGTGGACCAATCTGATTCATCCCCTTCCTTCTAGAGTTTACATAAGTAAAGAACTGTTTGCTGTTTTTCTTTGCATCCCTTGCCAAGGATTTCTCATAATCTGCCTTCGCCTGCCTAACCTCCTTTGTAACTTGGTTGCATATCAACTTGTATCTATCATAGGCTTCTGTGTCATGTGTTAATTTGTATATATCCCATGCATTTTTCTTCTCTGCCATATGCCTCATTAGTTCATCTGACATCCATTTTGGCCTAAACCTTGAACAATATTTCTTAGTTGGTATGTAGTGCCTGGTAGCTTCCAAAATAAATTCTTTGAATGCTTCCCATTTTGAATTTGCTGTTGGTAACATCATCAGTTGGTCCCACTGTATAGAATTTAAATACTGTCTCAGTCCATCGTAGTTGCCTTTACGGAAGCAATAACCCTTCCCTTTACCCCTAATGGTAGTTACCTCTTTGAGTAAATCCCACTTCAGCACACTGTGATCACTGCCACCTAGTGGTTCATTTATCTGCAGATTCTTAATGCATGAAGAATCACTACTGATAATCAAATCAAGAGTATTACTCCCTCTAGTTGCCTCCCGAACATGCTGATGTAGAAAACAATCATCCAATAAATCCACAAAAGCCCTGCTAGTGTGTGAGTAACCAGCCCCCAAATTCCAGTCAATATCTGGGAAATTAAAATCTCCCATTATAAGACACTCTGATTCTTGATATTTTAAGGAGTCTGAAGACACTCTGATTTACTGGCCCACTCTATTTCCCTGTACAGTTCCTTATTATACTCATCAGAGTCATTAGGCCTATAGCACACTCCTACTCTCAATTTTGATCTCCCAATGTTTATGTCACGCCAAACTGACTCCACACTGCACTGTCCAGCGATGTCGACTGGCTTCACTTCCTTGGTTTTTATGTGTTTCTTAACTAATAGCATAACCCCTCCCCCCTTCCTATCCTGTCTATCCTTTCTGTAGACGTTGTACTCCCCAAATTGCAGTTCTGCATCCCTTATATCTGTGTGACACCACGTCTCTGATATCCCAACAATATCTGCCTTCGATGTTTTGAGCAATACCTCAAATTCATCAAATTTATTTACTAAACTCCTAGCATTGGTGTACACGCAAGTATACCTGCACCTGTTTCTATTCTTAGCTACCCTAACACAACCCATGTGTTTACTTGTACCGCAATGGCTCCCAGCAGTCTCTGAAATACCATGCATCTTGTTTTTCAGGCTTCTGCTCATTCTAATAGAAGCAGTGCAAGAATCTCTTTCACCTCTGCCAGTGGCTACTGTCAATCTATTGGTCTTTGTCTCCCCCCAAGCTAGCAGTTTTCCGACCCACCTAACACTGCCTCGATAGCATCAGCAAATATTCTTGCACCCTTTCTATTTAAGTGTATCCCATCCCTGTAGAAGCAATCTCTCCTGTTAACAAGTACAGTCCAGGCTGAAAAAAATTCTACCCCTTGTGCCTTGCACAATCTTTCCAGGGCCGAATTGATCGACAAGGCTCTCATCATATACTCCCTCCTATCGTGTCTGGGCAGAATTGCAGACACTTTTAAATTCAACCCTAATTCTCGGCTTTTGTTCAACAGTGACCTGTACTTGTTAAGTAATTCTGCCGGTCTCCTACTCTTAATATTATTAGTGCCAGCGTGTACAACTATATCACCTTTTGTGCCCTTAAAAGATGATATTCGCTCTACAACGTCATCAACCTTTGCCCCTGGCAGACATACCCTGGTCCTGTTCCACCTATCTTTTTTACAAAGCATGTTCCCCGTTTCCCTGACAATAGAGTCACCAACAACTACTAGTTCCTTCGGGACCAGCTCATTCTGCCTTAGTGGTTGTCTCTGTGTCACGCGATGCCCAAGTGCAAGCTCTGGCGTTGATGTGGGCAGCTGAGAGCTTGATGGGCCCCTCAATTTAGTTTCTTCGAGGGCATCCACCCTGTCCTTCAAGCTCTCATATAGGCCCACAAGAACGCCGAGTTGTTGCCTGATATCGATACACTCCTTGCATCGCACACACACAAAGACATCCCCCTTGGCAGTATCATGTCCCGTACCCGATTTCTCTGCAAACATCAAGCAAACAGTGCATTTTATAAGGCTGTGAGTCAGAGGACAACTGCCCCCCTCAGTTCTGCTCTGAGCCACAGCACTTCCATTAGCTTGAGCCTTTTGCTTTGCTGCTCTGGTCTGAGTCATGATTCTATTAATTTATTAATTAATTATGTTATGTTATTAATTATATTACGTTTGTAATCTAAGTCGTTATATGTATTTATTTAAACGTACAATTTAACTGCTAACGAAGTTCAACTAATGCTATCTAGTACGGTATATAACCTACGGTATATCTAGTACGGTATCACAGATTCTTCCACTTGTTCAGATTATGAACTGAAGGGGGCATAAATTGAAATTGTGGAAGGACAGATGTAGAATAGATGTGTGGAAATTTTCCTTTAGCCAGTGGGTTGTTAATTGCTGGAACAAACTTCTGTCTGTCGTTGTGGAAGTTGATAGGTTAAATAAATTTAAGGAGGAACTGGACAAATATTTAGAGGGGATTGTTTTGTAATTTATTTTTTGGCTGATGCTGCATAAGCTCATACGCTTGCTTTCTTGCATCACATGCCACTACTACTACTAATCATGTTATGATGGTACTAAGGCTTTTATGTTGATCTTTTCCGTAGTGAGCAGTTGTGGAAAATTGTACACAAAATTGTGTTAAAATGAATGGAACAGTAATCTTGTTGTAGCCTTGAATCAGCGTAATTAGTATTAATTGTGGGGAGATTGGTTTGAAAGCTTGGATTTTTATCAAGGGAATGATGGATTTAATTGTTGGGCAAAGTTCTTAATTTGCTCAGGAATATACTAATGACACTGATCACAAATTTAGGGTAATCATTTTGCACGTGTAATATTTGGCAATCACTAAAACACAAGACTCTCCAAATAATGTCATTAGTATTTAGTGCAGTAAACCCCCGCTATTCACAGGGGTTACGTTCCTGAGACATGCCGCGAATACCCAAAACGCGAATACTGAGTTATGGCTCCCATAGTAATAAAGGGGTTCCGTTCCAAAATATGAAATATATAAGAAAAACTAGTCTAAAATTTTGTCTATGTATGTATTATATGTACCTTCATAATATGACTATGTACATAGACAGTACATAGTGAAATGCAAGCATATGGCATCGAAATGAAAATAAGAAACAATTTAATATTAAATGTAATATTTATTAGAAATTTCAAACAAATCTTTCAAACCAGCGCCTTTGCTAGCTAAAAAACTTATTCCGCCAGTGCTCTCACTAGTTTCGCTAAAATGTTGATAAAAGAGTTTTGCCTTTTCACGAATGATAAGTGAACTTAACAGAATTTTATTTTGAGTTCGGTCTTCTATCCACAGATTTAAAACTTTTTCCATTTTTTCTAATTTAACATCACGAGTTACAGAGCAAATTTTTGAGGCAATTAGCGCGTTTTCACGGACACTAAGGCGGATTTTTCTTCCGATTTTTTGATTGATCGTACCGCTGACTCATTGATTTTATAATGTTTTGCCACTGAGGAGACACTTTCACCATTAGAAATTTTATCTAATAACTCAATTTTATTCGCTAATTTCATCACCTTCTTTGATCTTTTCACATTTCCCTTGTTATTCGTAGCCATATTTTTGTACGGGTTAGAAAGAACTTGTCCACAATAAAGTCACTTTCTTCCATTAACACACTAGAAAAAGTCTGTTTTACACTGCAAAACAGATTTATCACTTTTGTAAGCATATCAATTTATAAATTGATAAATTTATTAAATTTATAAGCATATAAATTAAAAGCAAACGACGAAACCTTCTATGACAAGCGCATAACACATACTGAACAAGGATTAGCGAGAAACATCCACGCTCGCGATTTTGTCACCTGCTGTTTTGATCGGGAAAGATAATTTTAGCCATGCCCATGTTTTTTTATGTCGGAAAATGTTCACTGCGCTTTAAAATTCACATTTGATATTAAATCAGCGACCGCGAATATGCGAAACCACGAATAGCGGGGGTTTACTGTATTAGTAATGGCCGCATTGTGCAAGAAAGCCTATGGCTTAGGCTGCACAAGCCAAAAAAAAAAAAAATCCCCGAATGAAATAATGATAAAAAAAAAACCCAAAAAACTAATAATTAATAAAAGAAAAGGAAATTAAATTAAACCTCAGGCAGGTTCAGAGAAAATTTAAACTATATATTATTTATTGGCACATTTTAATAAAGAACACAACTAAAGAACGCAATCAATGTTTAATAAAAATTAATGTAATTTTTGTTTAGAGCATTTCCATTTTGAGTTTTATTTTTATTGTGAATAATTAGATAACTTACTAGTTTTAATCCACATTCATTGTTTATGCTCATAAAATCATAATAGTGAGCATAAAATTTCCTCCCCCCCCTCAAGCCAAAGTCCTCCATTTTTAATTTCTACATATGGCTATGCCGCTAACAGGAAGAAATATCCTTTGGGTGGGTGGTAAACAGATGATTAATGTAATATGGGAAATTTTTAACTAGTATTACAAGAGGAAAACCTACACACATGAACAAACTTCAGTAAAACCTTATGTAGCTACTTAAATAGTTTCCATTTTTCATTTTCAAGTAAATCGTGGAAAAATCAGCATGGGAAAATTCTCATTGTCACAGTCAGAAAGCTGAATACTGCTGTTGCTAAAGCAGTTATGAAAGTAATGTCAAGCAGCATACAGTTATTATTGAAGTTTAGGGGCTGCTGTCGAAATTGTTTGCAGTCCATTGGTAGGAGGTTTTTTTTGAAAAATGTATTACAGTTGTATCCCTTCCCACTACCCTCCCAGGCGCCTCCGTAGCCAGGTGGGAAGGAGCAGCAGTGCGTAGCACACGCTTCTTGATTAGACCGGGGTTCGAGCCCATCACCACCAAATACGGAGGATGCTGAAAGGTCATTCAGGGAATGACCACCGCATATCCCGGAGCAATATGGCCTTAGTTGCTAATGCTCCTAAAAAAACCAAATAACAACAAAAATAACAACAACTACCCTCCCACTCTTAGTTCTGGCAACAATGTACCTCAATTTGATAGTTTTATTGCCTTGCTGATGTGTGCCAGTGGGATTGGATTGCACTGGAAAACAGTCCACATGAAGTGTGTAAACATTCCGTACTTCATCCATATTGGAATGTCTGTTTTTGAGAGATTGTCTAGCATGTAATTTATAATGTTTTTGTCTGAGACCCAATCCTCCATGTACACAACAAGAAGTGTTTGTTAAGACAGGTTTCACTGTACTTCTATTCTATATCTGTTATTCTGGTAAGTCTAATGAAGTTAAGTATAATACAATTCTAGTCATCCGAAATACTTTTCAAATTATTTTTTAATTTTATTTTTTTGCTTTAATTTTAATTTGAGAAATTGGTCACAATTAATATTTAACTTCAATAAATACAGCACTATAAATTTCAATAATGTCACTTCTGTATAAAATATTTTAGCAGGGAACAGTACTGTTTGTAAAATGTTACTTATTCAAAAATTACCAAATTAAAATTAATGAAACCAAATAGAATTATTTTTAGAAATACATATTAAAATCATAAAACTGTTGATGGAATTTATTGTAGTATGATCATATAAACCACTTTATTTCTTATATATATAATATTTTATTCCGCAGATGTATCTGGAAGGTAGTTCCGTGGTTAAGCAGAGCAATGAAACAGCTTTGAAATACTTCACTATGGCAGCAGAAAAGGTAAGTTATTATTGCACTTTTAATGTGAGCTGTGTAGTACACTTCAACCTTATCCACCAAGTCATTACATGGTACCTCCTAATTTCCAGCCCATTTTTAGGAAAAAGAGAGAATGCAGTAATCATCCAAGATTGGTAAATTTAGTTCTAGAGTTTTTTTTTTTTTTTTTTTTTTTTTTGCAAGAGTAGGTACATTCCTACACTGCACAAGTAGATTGCGAAGAGTGGGAATTTCACCTGAGACCATAAAGTTTTTGTTGTGCTCGTGCAACATAGGCATGGCAAAAACTTTTGTTAAAAGGCTTTGGGATGATAGCCTATAAGGTTAGTGGCTCATTAATAATCAATTAGCAGTGGAGTTTCTGGCTTAGCAATGTGAAGCATTATGCTGAACACTAAACTTTTACATTGTTGTGCTTGTAAACAACATTGGCACAGCAACTTTTATCCATTTATATTTGTTCCTAATTACTCATAAATAAGAGGAATGAAAAAGCAAAGTGTTGAAAATTTCAAAGCCTGCCGAGCATCCTCATGGAAGAAGCACATGCAACAAGGCTGTGTTAGGGTAACTAAGAATAAGAACAGTTGCATATATTTATCAGCTTGGTCTGTATTTGTTAAAAGGAGAGACTGCTTCTACGAGGATGGGATACACACTTAAACACTTAAATAGAAAGGGTGCAAGAATATTTGCTGGTGCTATCGAGGCAGTGTTAGGTAGTCAGAAAACTGCTAGCTTGGGGGGATACAAGGACTAATAGATTAACAGTAGCCACTGGCAGAGGTGAAAGTGATTCTTGCACTGCTTCTATTGGAATGAGCAGAAGCCTGGAAAACAAGATGCAGGATATTTCAGAGACTGCTGGGAGTCATTGCGGTACAAGTAAACACATGGGCTGTGTTAGGGTAGCTGAGAAAAAGAACAGGTGCATGTATACTGCGTGTACACAAATGGTAGGAGTTTGGTAAATAAATTTGAGGTATTGCTCAGAACATCTAAGGCAGATATTGTTGGGATATCAGAGATGTGGCGTCACGCAGATATAAGAATGGTAACGAATGGGCCTGGAGTACTGGGGTCCATAGTTCACAAATACATATATAGTTATAGTTATTACCCAGTTTATTAACAAAACAAATTATAATAAAATATAATAAGATAAAACCAGCAGCTTTTGGGACGCGTGTCCCTTTGTCAACTGACAAGTTAATACAAATTTTTGAATACAATACAACGAGCAACGTGGCACGTTAATCATGCGTCATTGTTGTTGCACGGACGTGTGCTGCTTCTACGCCACTGATCATCCAGCAATAAAACTGTAGTTTCCAGGATGGGATGTAGACGCATGCCTTTCTGGCGATTTAATGCCTTAGGATTGTTTATTATGTTGAGTGACTCTAGCCATAGGCGGTGGCGAAAGTGTCGTGAGTGGTCCACTATCTCAAAGTCGCGTTTGGGGTCAAGATCGTGGTTGGTGGCCCAAAAATGTTCTGCGACCGCGGACTGGTCAGTTTCGGCAAGCCGGATTGCTCTGTCGTGTTCCGTAAGGCGATCTTGGAGACGTCTTGATGTCTCCCCAACCACGATCTTGACCCCAAACGCGACTTTGAGATAGTGGACCACTCACGACACTTTCGCCACCGCCTGTGGCTAGAGTCACTCAACATAATAAACAATTCTAAGGCATTAAATCGCCAGAAAGGCATGCATCTACATCCCATCCCGGAAACTACGGTTTTATTGCTGGATGATCAGTGGCGTAGAAGCAGCACATGTCCGTGCAACAACAATGACGCATGATTAACGTGCCACTTTGCTCGTTGTATTGTATTCAAAAATTTGTATTAACTTGTCAGTTGACAAAAGGACGCGCGTCCCGAAAGCTACTGGTTTTATCTTATTATATTTTATTATAATTTGTTTTGTTAATAAACTGGGTAATAACTATAACTATATATGTATTTGTGAACTATGGACCCCAGTACTCCAGGCCCATTCGTTACCACTGCTGGGAGTCATTGCGGTACAAGTAAACACATGGGTTGTGTTAGGGTAGCTAAGAAAAAGAACAGGTGCATGTATACTTGCGTGTACACCAATGCTAGGAGTTTGGTAAATAAATTTGATGAATTTGAGGTATTGCTCAAAGCATCAAAGGCAGATATTGTTGGGATATCAGAGACGTGGTGTCACACAGATATAAGGAATGCAGAACTGGAATTTGGGGAGTAAAACGTCTGCAGAAAGGATAGACAGGATAGGAAGGGAGGAGGGGTTATGCTATTAGTTAAGAAACACAAAATCCAAGCAAGTGAAGCCAGTGGACATTGCTGGACGGTGCAGTGTCGAGTCAGTTTGGTGTGACATAAGCATTGGGAGATCAAAATTGAGAGTAGGAGTGTGCTATAGGCCTAATGACTCTGATGAGTATAATAAGAAACTGTACAGGGAAATAGAGTGGGCCAGTAAATCAGAGAGTCTTATAATGGGGAATTTTAATTTCCCAGATATTGACTGGAATTTGTGGGCTGGTCACTCACACACTAGCAAGGCTTTTGTGGATTTATTGGATGATTGTTTTCTACATTAGCATGTTCAGGAGGCAAATACAGGGAGTAATACTCTTGATTTGATTATCAGTAGTGATTCTTCATGCATTAAGAATCTGCAGATAAAGGAACCACTAGGTGGCAGTGATCACAGTGTGCTGAAGTGGGATTTACTCAAAGAGGTAACTACCATCAAGGGTAAAGGGAAGGGTTATTGCTTTCATAAAGGCGACTATGATGTCTGAGACAGTATTTAAATTCTATACAGTGGGACCAACTCATGATGTTACCAACAACAAATTCAAAATGGGAAGCATTCAAAGAACTTATCTTGGAAGCTACTAGGCTTTACATACCAACTATACTAAGAAAAACCATTTAGGCCTAAACCTTGTTCAAGGTTTAGGCCTAAATGGATGTCAGATGAACTAATGAGACATGTGGCAGAGAAGAAAAATGCATGGGATACATATAAATTAATGGGGGACATGGAAGCCTATGATAGATATAAGCTGGTCTGTAACCAGGTCACAAAGGAGATTAGGCAGGCAAAGGCAGATTATGAGAAATCCTTGGCAAAGGATGCAAAGAAAAACAACAAAGAGTTTTTTACCTATGTAAACTCTAGAAGGAAAGGGATGAATCAGATTTGTCCACTGGACATTGATGGTTCAACTGTTCATGATCCTGCTCATATGGCTAACAAACTAAATGAGTATTTTGCATCTACATTCACACATAAGGAGTTATTCAGAGAGAGGAATGCCAGAGGTGAGTTAAACTCTGGCAGTGAGCTGGATGATTTTGTAATAACTGAGAGGAAAGTGGAGGAGAAATTGTTGAAGATAAACATAAAAAAGACACCTGGGGTGGATGGGATCTATCCAGTTAAATTAAAGGAGTCAGCAAAGGAAGTAAGAACCGTTAGCCATAATTATGAGAGCTTCTTTGGACTCAGGGGAGGTACCAATGGACTGGAGATGTGCAAATGTGACCCCAATTCACAAAGGAGGATCAAAGGGCAACACAAGTAATTATGGACCTGTTAGTTTTAACATCTGTTCCAGGAAAATTAATGGAGGCACTGGTTAAAGAAGCACTGCAGGATCACCTAGACAAGACTTCAGTTATAGCTCGGACACAGCATGGTTTTGTTAAGGGGAAGTCTTGCCTGACCAATTTGATTGGATACTATGATGTGGTCACAAAGGAACTGGATGCAGGGAATAACTTTGATATTATATATTTGGACCTTAGAAAGGCTTTTGATACTGTTGCACATGGAAGACTGCTGCAAAAATTGGAGCAGTGTGGCATTGGAGGCAAATTGCTGCTATGGATAAAGGGATGGTTGAGTGGGAGAAAACAGAGAGTGGTAATCAATGGACACTGCTCATCATGGACTAATGTTATCAGTGAAGTCCCTCAGGGTTCAGTATTGGGTCAATTGTTGTTTTCTGTATTTATAAATGATATTGATGATGGTATATCAAGCTTAATGTCCAAGTTTGCAGACAATATGAAGGTTGGCACGGTTGTTAATTACACTAATGACAGTACACTGCTGCAACAGGATCTAGAAAAGTTGAGCAGATGGGCTGAGAGGTGGCAAATGAAGTTTAACATTGACAAATGTAAAGTACTACATATGGGAAGCAGCAACCCCAGAGTGACATATCAACTCTGTGGTACTACACTGACAGTGCTAGAGAACAAAAAGTACCTGGGGGTAATTGTGGAGGCAGATGTGAAATTTTCTGAGCAGTGCAGACGGTCTGCAAGAGTAGCTCATAGTGTCTTGTCAATGATATACAGGAATTTTTTTTTTTTTTTTTTTGGCGCCTCCGTAACCAGGTGGGAAGGAGCAGCAGTGCGTAGCACACTCTTCTTGATTAGACCGAGGTTCGAGCCCGTCACCACCAAATAGGGAGGATGCGGAAAGGTCAGGGAATGACCACCGCATATCCCGGAGCAATATGGTCTTAGTTGCTAATGCTCCTAAAAACCAAATAACAATCTAACAACAGGAATTTTTCTAGCAGGGATAAGGAGGTGATTATCCCCTTATATAAGGCAATGGTCAGGCCACACCTTGAGGCCTCCAGACCTGTACTGTATACAGGTCTGGAGGCCTCATTTTAAGAAGGATGTAGAGCTGTTGGAACGAGTACAGAGAAGGGCAACAAGATTAGTGAATGGAACAAAGGGTTGCTCTTATGAAGAAAGGGTTAAATTTTGCAAATTACAGTGTCTGGAGACTAGGCACCTGCGAGGTGATCTGATAGAGGTGTATAAAGCCTTGAATGGTTTGAGCATGCTCAATGCTGATGGAATTCTTCCTCTTGCTCAGAATAATCATTGGAGAGGGCATAAATTCAAATTGAGGAAAGACAGATGTTGGATAGATGTGCAGAAGTTTGCCTTTAGCCAGTGGGTGGTTAGGCGCCTCTGTAGCCAGGTGAGCAGGAGCAGCAGTGCGAGTGCGTAGCACACGCTTCTTGATTAGACTGGGGTTCGAGCCCGTGACCACCAAATACAGAGGATGCGGAAAGGTCAGGGAGCAACATAGCCTTAGTTGCTAATGCTCCTAAAAACCAAATAACAAACAACAGCGGGTGGTTGGTTGGTGCAACAGACTTCCATCCTTTGTTGTGGAAGTTGATAGCCTAAATAAATTTAAGGCTGAGCTGGACAAGTACTTGGAACGAACGGAGGGGTGAAATGAAAGCATGTGTTTTTTTTTGACGAATGCTGCATAAGCTTGCTTTCTTGCATCATATGCCTCTATTAATGCTTATATACTTGGATGTAAACTAATGCAGTGTGAACATTGTATCAATGTTGGAGACATGGCATCACTTAGACATAAGGGATACACAATTCATATATGTGGAATGCAATGTGTACAGAAAGAACAGTCAGCACAGGAGGTGGGTGGATTATGCTCTTAGTTAAGAAGCATATTAATGTATGGAAATGCATCCAGGGGAACATCTATATTCACACACCTAATCATGCAGGGAAGAGGATGCCAGAAGTTTATCAAAACTAAATGATTTTGCGCAAACTGAGAAGAAAGTGCAAGAGAAAAGTGCAACATAAAAAAAAAAAAAAAAGCACCAGGGTGGATGGTATCTATCCAGTGACATTAAGGAAGGCATATATATGGTTCCCAAGTTTTTATTTTTTTTTTCAAGTATCAACAAAATTGAAAATACGAACATTAATTGCAAAAAAAAAAAAAGAATGTTAAACATTCATAAATACCGCATTTCAAACCACGCGCGTAGTTGTGCTACCATTGTATCGTCAAAATATCATAATGTGAACCCAATAACATTGTTTTTTGGTAATTCGTTCCACGACCTCGGAAGTTGAAATTTTCGCTATATAAGTCTCTAAAAGCTTGTTTTTGTAGTGTAAATTGTATTAGTTTAGTTAATTCAAATCATTAAAATGCACTACACTTTCATCATTATCGTACGTTCTGTTATAAGAACCAGTTTTCAGCTATCGGTATTTTCGCAAATGCAATAACATCGAGTTTACTACACGTTTATAATTGCTTGCAGTATCAGAAAAGCCCAATAAACCAGATAGTTCAAATTGTTTTTATTGTTTATGGTCGGGACCTCCAGAAATGTGCTTTAGAAAAATATCACATAAGAACCAGTTTTGTGAATGGCTTTGTGATATTTTTCTAAAGCACATTCTTGGAGGTCACGACCATAAAACAATAAAAACAGTTTGCACTTTCCAGTTTATTAGGCTTTTCTGTTACTGCAAGCAGTTATAAACAGGTAGTAAACTCTATGTTATTGCATTTGCCAAAATACCAGTACCTGGAATTGTGTGGTTTTTTACATTGGTGAAACGTGTTTCCCCTTTACTGAAATCTTCAATCATTTAAAAAACATAAATAAATTTTCAGAATCTTCTCTTCATTCTTTTTTTTTTTTTTAATCTTCGTAAACTTGTTACTCTGTGCAAATTGTGTTAGTTGCAATTTGTGTGTTGCAATAAAGAAAAGAGAAGATTATCTTGGAAATAAATACCTCTTGAAGCATTTCTGAAGAAGACGACTCCTTGTGCAACAAACCAACGATTGCCAAGCCAATAATGAGTGATAAACAAGTGTGCATTTAGTCAGTGATGAAGAATAAACATTCTTTAACATTTGTAAGTCATAAATAATTTCTCTATTTATTATTATAATTTGCTGATTTTACAGGTACATTTTCATTTCTTTGGATAAATCAATCATTGTTTAAACATAAACTAATTAGCTAATTTCGTTAGTGATAACGTAACCCCTATTTTTAACATTATCTATGGGAAATAAATTCCCACTCTACGAGCGAGCACCAGGAATGAATTAACTCATAAAGTCGGAGTGTGTGTGTGTGTGTGTGTGTGTGTGTGTGTGTGTGTGTGTGTGTTTAATCAAAACTCCAAACATGAAAGGTATCAAAATCTATAGTACTATGATTTTTAGTGTTTTCCACCAACCATGGAATAAAACGAAAGACGAAAAACCCAAATTTTTAAAATATTTAATATTTACAATAAATTATTTACAAACAAAATATTACTGATAGTAATTTTAAAATAAAACAGCTGTGATATGCAGGATAATAATAAAATGCCGAATTTAAAATGCAATAAAATATACTAGGTTAAAAGCGCTAAAATACTAACGGAAGCTTTCAAAGGCTTCTGCCTTCTTTCTCAACAGTGTAATTTCTATTCTGCGGTGCATCATTAAATACCAGCAGGTTCACGGTGCGTCTCACGTGAACGTGTACTGTTCCCGTCAGAACCGGAAGTGGCTCGGGAGCGTTTCAGTCAAAAACGTTCATCCCCTCCAAGGATTACTGCCTCAAAGAGGGGATGAATGCGTGTGCCCCTATCTCTATTTATATTTTCTCAGTAGAACTAATTCGCAAGCTCTCGAGCCACTTGCGGTCCCAAAATCTATGCGCCCGATCAGTGATGACCGCTTCATCTGGAGAGATTTATATAAAAAAAAAATCTATAGTACTTAGTGCACCAGCTGATGAGTCATGTACCACTTAGTATTTGTACTAGTAATTTAGTCTTATAGTATTGTATTTTTAGCGTTATTTTATGCTAGTATTATTACTAGTAATACCATGCATTAGTATTAGTAGTACCCTCAGTTTCTTCTTAAATTAAAAAAAAGTCAGTGAGTAGGGAGAGCTGTGATGTAACAATAAAACTGGATGTGAAAAATGATTTTATATTGCATACTTTGATTTCAGGAATGCTTTCAATTCTATTGTATGTAAAAGACAGCTGTACAAATTGGAGCAGTGTGGTGGCATTAAGGGCAGGTTAGTGCTATGAATAAAGGGATGGTTGAGAGTGGGAGAAGACAGAGTGGTTATCAATGGTCATTGCTTTTCGTGTACTAAAGTTATTAGCACAGTCCCCCAGGTTTCAGTGCTGCGCTCATTGTTATTCTATATATTTATTAATGCTATTGACGAAGGTGTATCAGCCCTAATGTTTAAGCTTGAAGATAATATAGTAGGATGGTTAATGACAGGACAATAAACAAGGTCTGCTACTGCAACAAGATCTATAAAAATTAGGCAGATGGGCTGAGAAATGGCAATTGAAGTTTAATATTGACAAATGCAAGATACTGCATATGAGTAGCAGTAATCCCAGATTAACATTCCATCTGTGTGGTAAATCATTATTTAAGCAGCATCTTTACTGCCATACAGGTTGGATGCCTCATTTTAGGAAGGATGTTGATCTCCTTGAATGGGTGCAAAGAAGGGCAATGAAATTACTGAAAGGGGAACAAAAGGGTGCACTTACTGAGAATAGCTTTAGTTCTGCAAATTGCAGCATCTGGAGACTAGCATCTGCAAGTGGTCTGATTAAGGTGTTTAAGGCTTTAAATGGATTGAATAAGCTCAATGCCATGATTTGGACTACACACGAGGGGAACATAAATTTTAATTGAGGAATGATGGTTGCAAGATAGATGTGTAGAAGTTTGTCTTTAGCCAGTAGGTGGTTGATTGTTGGAAAAACTTTCATCAGTTGTTGAGAAGATGAAGAGTTTCAGTAAATTCAAAGAAATAAATAAATTATTGGAGGGGATTGACAAGGGATATGAAAAGGTAGGGTTCTAATTTTTTTTTTTGCTGTATAAGCGTGCTTTCTTGCATCATTTTCCATTACTAATATGTTGTCTACAAAAAAAAAAAAAAAAAAAAAAAAAAAGTGGCCCATAACACCAAAGGTTTCAAAATGCAAACACAGGTTGCTATTATTCTGGAAAAAGTTGCATTGTTGAAGAAACTTGACAATGGGACTTCAATGAAGCACTTGCAAAGATATGTGCATTATTTTATTTTTTTAATTAATAATTATGATCAAACCATGTACAGAAGCTACAAAATTCCAGGATCCAGCAATCGTCAGGCCCCAAGGTTGCTGGATTTGGGAGATTCATCTAAATTCTCTTGCTTAATACCAAATTGTTAGTTTTCTGTAATATGCATAAATTACAGAAAACTGACAAATTTCTGTCAAACAGGAATATGATTTCCAACTGGAAATCATGCTGTTGTTTGGCCTTACTCCATTATTTTCTTCATTTATTTAACTCGATATTTTTCTCCCTTTCTGTAATCCATATGGTATTTTATGCCCTTAACCATCTTCTAATGAAAGGTAAAATTTTATTTAATGTTTCCTTATCTTTTATTATTAATACTAAATTTTCTAGTACCAAACTAACTTTATCAAATAATCTAAGAATTGTAAGAAGTTCTGCATTCATTTTCTCTCTTGGGTATTGCTTTGGTTCCTCTAGTGGTAGAGGGCAACTATTGGTTAGACAGATTGAAATTTATGCCCACAGAGATAATGCTATTATTCATGAATTGACCTAATTGCCAATACAGCTACTCCCCGATTAATGTAAGGGTTGCATTCCATGGAACGCTACATAAGCCGAATTTTACATAAGTTGGAATTTTCCTAAATAACCATTTAGCAAAATTCCGCACTCGCAACTATGTGTGCTGAATTTGATAGAAGCAGAAAAGAAATGTTTAACGAACATGTAAATAGAATTATTCAATTTTTTTTTTATCTCATGCACAGGAAAAATTAAAAAAGTGTATAAAATTACAAAAATTTCAAAATTATAAAATTACAAAAAGAGAGAGGAGACAGGCATAACATCAGCAAGTTTTACCCTTTGAGCATCATTTCCAGAATTAACTCTCTAGCTCAGGGGTGGGCCACATCCGGCCCGCGATGATGTTGAATCCGGCCCCCTTGGTAAATGCATAAATATAGAAAATCCATACCTGACTACACTCGCCGTAAACGTTCAGCTTAATTCGGTTCAATCGGGAATTGCGGCCAGTACAACAGTAACCAAGTAATTCTACGCAGTGTCAAAGAGTTATTTCCTAATTATTATTGTAGCATCAATCGAACGAAGTTCCTTTGGGTTTGACTTCTTATTGAAAAAAATAATATTGGTGCGAGATATTTTATGTTTTATGCTTTTTCTAATTATTACAATTTTTAATTTAATATAATTTATAGCCCATAAAATGAGCCAATTAAAAAAAAAAGAAAAATTGATGCCGAATGCCGCATTTTCTATGATAATTGGACATTCAGATATTTTTTTTAAAAATACATTAATAATTTGGTGATTCAAGTAATATAACATTTTTTAGGTTCTGATTTTTTTTATTAAATCGTTCAATCTATTCCGGCCCGCATCATGATGCGAAAATTTCATTTGGCCCGCATCATGATACGAAAATTTCACTCGGCCCGCTGACGAAAAAAGTTGCCCACCCCTGCTCTAGCTGATAAGCATGCTGCTGTGGAGATTTAGAAGGGTATTTTTCCAACAAATCACAAAATTTCTCTGCAGCTGCAGAATCAGCACTGGCAACTTCACCGCATACTTTAACGTTTTGGAAACCAGCACGATGCTTGAACCTGTTAAATCACCCATTGTTGCCACGAACTTGGCTTGGGGTTCACTGTACTTACCCTTAATATCTTCATAAATACTCCTTGCTTTTGTTTGAATGACCATTGGACTCAAGGGGCACTTGCTTCTGAACCTGATTTTCCATCCATATTATTAATAGCTTTTCCATCTTCGATATATCGAATGCTGACTGAACTGATTTTTTCATCTTTCCTCATTCACGTGACTCTGTTGATTTCAGGACATGTAATAATAATAATAATAATAAAAAAACTTTATCAAAACTGCATGAAACTTGGTGGGTTACTATTTGAAAAGTGTTATACTTTAAGTATAGAAATTTTTAGCACCATACCATTACCGTTTCATACTCAGGCCAGACTCCTCTTCTGGGCTTCTTTAATGGAGAGGTGTTACTTATTCAAAGAATGGGAGAAAGGTAACTCTTTACAATATTACATTATGAGATTTTGTAATAATGATGTCTAATGTAGTGATGCATTCACCAAACATTGTCATAGTTAGAATTATATAAATAAGAGAATAATAAGTAAACATAATTATATAAATTATATGAATTCCTTTATTGCACTTATCTACCCCATCTTAGAATCCATAATTTTGTATTATGATGAGCATTATTTATCTTTATATAATTCATTAATAAATGTCTTGCATCACCAGATCCTGATTAATTTTAATTAATATGGTGTTTTGCTAATGAATATGAAATACAAATATACAAAAGTGGTGACAAATGCACATTAGATTTTGATAATGTCTTTGATTAATTTTTAATTGATTTTTTTTATTAAGTGTGAAGTTTTTATAATAAAATTTCATTATTTCAACATTTTAAATTCTGATAATTTCAAATTATATTTCATTAAGGGTAATCCAGTTGGACAGAGTGGTTTGGGCTTAATGTATCTGTATGGTAAAGGTGTTGCAAAAGTAAGTTTTCTTTTATAATGGCATATGTATTTTTGTAAGAACTAGAGATAACTAAAGTTTAAGTGAGTTTGGAGAACCTTTTACATCAAATTAATAGTAGTTGTTGCTAATTTGTTTTGAGGAATTTAGACACACCACTTTATTCATATGAAGTGGGCATTGTTTTTAAAAGGTATCTTTATGTATTTGGTGTGTGTGTGTGTGCGCACGCTCATTAATTTGAAATCAGTGACTACATAGCAAAGTAAGCTTAGCTTCTTTGGGTAAGCTTATTTTGCTATGCTGTGTGGAAAAATAAGAAGTTATAATTTTTTTTTTTTTAATGTCTTGTATTTTAGTTAAATTTAAGAATTGGGGCATGTGTATTTTAGTGATTCCTGCAGTAATACAGTAATCCCCCCCTTTCAAAGGGGGCAAAAAAGTTTGCTATCTGAAACTGTTGTGCCTCCTAACTGTCACAAATAAGCAGGGTGATACAGATTTGCTTGCTTGAAAAAAAATTCAAATCATCAGTGGCTTTTCTTTTCTAATCTATTGTTTTCTATGTTTAATTTCCACTCCATTGAAAATGGTTATTAAACGTAGGAAAGAGTCAATTGGAATCAAAAGACATCTGCTGATTCAGTTGCAAACAAGTAAATCTGTATATAAAAAAGCTTTTGAAATAAAGAAAAAAAAATCTTTAGCAGCAGTTGTAAAATAAGTTATATTCTAAGTGCTTTTTAAGTAATGTCATTAATTTATAATATTGGTCTGGAGATAAAAACTCCCCTCAAGCAAATTCACTTCTGTGTGTTTGCTTATGTAAATTTTTGTGAAAATAGTTATATTTCCTGCACTGCATTGAACTGTTCACTGCAGTGATGTGCATCAGCTTGCATGTATAAAGAAGATGTAAAACCATGAGGGTTTCAGATTTCTTGGTATAAAAACAACTTTTTACCAGGCAAGGTATAATTTCCCTTTTGTTTGCTATTAAAGGAAGGTTGTCTGTACACTACTTGTTTAATTTGAAAGCTATCATTTTATGAGTGATCAGAAATTGAGAAAATTACAATAAAGGCATTTTTTAAACTTTTTTTTTTTTTTAAATTAATTACTGTAACCGTGAACATGCTCTTTTTAAGGTAATTATAATATTTGGAAAAAAAAATTCATTCAGACATATCTACACATAGAACCTTATGAACCAAACGCAAAATGTGTGACTGAAAATCATCACTTAAGTTACAAAATTAAGAAAATAATAATAATAAAAAAAAGAACTAATCAATCATGATTATATTTTATGACAATTCGATAATTGTAGATTTCTTAAAATACCATTTATAATTGACTTAATATGATAGCATAGCTTAATTTATTGTGGTACTCACCTTTTTTTTTATGATCTGCAATTGATGTTTGAATAGGGTGGATGATAATTTTAATTTAAAATGGAAGTAAGTAAGTTGGGGTTTAAAACAGAAGTTAAAATATGCGCAAGGAAGTAGAAGTGCACGTCTTCGTCCTTGGTTGTCAATATTAAAGTTGAAAATAAATGGTTAATACTGGAGGCCAATAGCCATAACAAGTGGCTTTCGTTATCCACGTCTTCAGTTGGCTGTGATGGGTTGAGAACGAACACATGTATTTAAGAAAGCTAAGTTCCCATGATGCTCCTGGTTACATGTGGAAATCTCAGGTGCATGAGATTCCAAGCCGGTGCAATGTTGTAAGGTAGTTTGGTATTTAATACTTGGAAATTGGAATAGCAGTGGAACCATTCTATGACTAGGGCTTCATATTGGAAAATTTTAAAACTGTATTTTAATTTGATAATGGGAATGGCTGAGTCTATTAAGGGGGTGTGATTGTGAGATTGAACATGTGATGCTAGTTCTGTGTTGGTTTGGCCTGTCTTAAAACTATTGTAGTGGTAGTGGTATGTGTGTGTGTGTTTGATGTTTTAATAGAACCATACTTTGAAGTTGTTCTACCAATGTAACATGCATTGCAGTTCGGTTGACATTTTATTAGGTAAATAATATTGTTCATACCGCTGATATGATATTTTTGTGTATCTTTGTATGAATTAAATAATGAGCCAAGTTTATTATAAGTTGAGAATGTGAGGGTGATGTCAATACCTTTGAATATGCGGCGGAACTGATTGCAAAAGTTACTATGGTAAGGTAGGATAATACGTAAATTATTATTAGAGGTGTGTTTGGGTGGATTGTTAATATTATTTTGGACAGTGAAAATGGTTTGTTGAATTAATTGAGTGGGGTACCTTCTAGATATGGATTTTGTTGTAAGATATTGAAGTTCATAGTTGAGACCGTTTTGTGTAGAACTGTATTTTATAGCATTGTAAATCTGATTATAAAGAACGGCTTTTTTTATGTTAAGGGGGTGGTGCAAATCAAAATGTAGGTACTTGCCAGTATGGGTATTTTTTTTAAAAATTCTTGTTCCTAGTTTGGTGTCATTCCTATATATGGTGAGATTCAGAAAATTAATTTGTCCTTTTCTTCAAGTTCTAGGGTGTATTTTAATCTATTGTGTACTGAATTAAATTTAATGAAAAGATCGTCTATTGTGGATTTTGGTCCTATTAAAAGGATGTCATCTGCATATCTTATAAATAATTTTATATCTGGTGGGATATGGTTGTAGTACATAGTTTTCTATTGAAGCTAGGTAAATTTCAGAAGGGGGGTGTGAGATCCCTAATCCCATAGGTAATCCGTATATTTGCTGGTATATCTGATTGAGAAATCGAAAATATCTAGCATCTAATAAAAAGGTTGTAAGTTCTAGTATACTATTAATTGAAAGGGAAGTGCGATTGGGTAAGGTATTATCGTCTGTTAAGAAATTACATAGAGTTTGTAATGTCGAAGGTAATTGTACATTGGTGTACAATGAGACTACATCGAACGATGCTATTATGTCATTGTTGGTTATTGTAATACGTTTTATTTTATCGAATGTTTGGGAGGTATTGTTTACTTTGAATTTCAAAAATCTGGTGAGGGGAAGATGATTTTAACTAGGAAAGAAGATAAATTAGTGAAGGCTGATTTACTGAAAGATATTATAGGTCGTAGTGGGTGGTTGGGTTTATGAAGTTTGGTGATTCCAAACATATGCGGTAAAATGTTGTTCTGGATGCCAATTTGTTGCAAGATGTGTAAGTTGATTTCATTGTTTGACCTTAATTTTCTTAGAATGATGTCTAGTTTATTTTTATGTTTAGAAATATATGTGTCTAGTTTATATGTTTTTGAGTCGGAGAGTATCGATTCCATTTTTTCTATGTATTTATTTTTATAAATTATTACTATGGTGTCGCCTTTGTCAGCTTTTTGAACTTCTTTTTAAAAATCTACCCAAGATTGTGGTGTCATATCTTGGGTAGATTTTACGACATATAATGAAATACGTATAACAGCTGCTATTAAAGACATTGAACTTAGACATAACAGGAAATGGAGAAACCTCACACACCCCAAAAATCTTCCGCAGTAAACATTTCATCATACTCCTTTTTCCCCTACCGAACTCGCTAGCCTCAATTACGGTTTTAATTTTGCTATCAAAGGTGACCAATATCCATATAAAGAATGTATAATAGAACTACAAACTAAATTAAATAACCAACCAGATAAATAGAGATTATCTCCATTAATTATCTCCAACAGATAAATGGAGCATCTATTTCCACTCGGGATACGGCACTTAATTTCATTAGTAATAGAATTGGACTGGTTTATCTGTGAACCTAGATAGGCGAAATTTTGAACATGCTCAAACGAGAAGCAGCTGGTTCTTAAATTTTCCGTGTTATCTGTCATTCTCCGGACTTCCATATATTTTGTCTTTGCTTCATTTATCCTAAGTCCTCTTCTTTGTGCTTCACCATCCAGCCTGGCCACTGTTTCCTCCAGTGCTCCTTTAGTCCTACCGATAATAGTGACATCATCAGCACATGCATAGACCTACACTGTCTTTGTGCCTATGTGTCCAGTCACTTCTGATTTTCTGAAAGCTGCCTCTAAAACCAAGTTAAATAACACAGTAAAGGGTACATCGCCCTGTATAACACCAGCATTAATGTCAAAGGGAGTCATCAACTCATTGTCAATTCTCACCACTGCTTTAGAGCCAGTCAGGGGTTGCTTTTATGAGCCTAACAATCTTTGCAGGTATGCCCAGGAGTAGGAGATCATTTATCATTTCCTCTCTGTTGAGTGAATTAGAAGCCTGTTTGAAATTTACATATAGGTTAAATAAGTGTATATTATACTCAAATGCTTTTTCCTGTATCTGCCTCAAAATGAAAATGATATGAGAACCTTTAGTACCATGTATGGGATGAAGGCTGAGAAGACAAAAGATACTTATTCATTAGACTTGAATTTCTGTAGCTTGTAATTTTCTGGAAATACATATAAAGGAAGGTTGTTCTAAAGAATGGAATGGAAGTACAAGGAATAAATGAGTGGAAAAAATTAGTTACATTAGTTGAGTAGTGAATCCATGCCTAATTGAGGCACATGTTTAGACTGTTTCAAAGGAGAGTCACTGTCCTACCACAGAAGGACAGTATGTGTCGAAATATTTATACAAAACATATATAGCATAAAGTGAAAGTCTGTGTGGTAGAAAAGAAAGTTTGTAAGAGATAGGTATAGTGTCAGTAGCTATTTAAAAGAAAAATAGCACCAAGACTGGAAAAGTAAACCCAATTATTATTTTTCCCCCACTTTTTATGTAATGGAAAACACTCTTCTTGATGTGCTTATGCCAAGAGAGATTATACACCGATGAGCCAAAACATTATGACCAGTGAGTCGTTACGCAAATCGAAGCGAAGCAATTATCAAGGGTGGAATTCAAGATCATTTGGATCGAATTGAAATTCTCAAGGATACTCAGCATGGTTTTGTAAAAGGAAAATCATGTTTAACAAATCTGGTTCGCTATTTCAAAAGGGTCACTCACGAGCTGGATTTAGGGAATAATTTCGACATTGTTTATTTAGATTTCAGCAAAGCTTTTGACTCAGTCCCACATGAGCGGTTGCTTTATAAGCTGGAACAGGTTGGAATCACTGGGAAAATCCTTAGATGGATAGAAGGATGGCTTCAGGGCAGGAGGCAGAGGGTTGTGATAAATGGCTATTCCTCAGATTGGGTTGATGTAAGAAGTGGGGTTCCCCAAGGATCAGTATTAGGACCACTGTTGTTTTTAATTTTCATAAACGACATTGATGAAGGGATAGAGGGTGTGATGTCTAAATTTGCAGATGATATTAAAATTGGTAGAGTAGTTAATGATCACTGTCAAGCTGAGCTTCTTCAGAAAGACCTAGATAGACTTCAGGAATGGTCAGAAAAATGGCAGCTATGCTTTAATCCAACAAAGTGTAAGGTATTATACCTGGGAAACAGTAATCCCTAAATAACTTATTCACTTGGTGGAGTTCAACTAAACCCAATACCGGAGGAAAGGGACTTGGGTGTTACGATAGGGTCAGACATTAAATTCTCTAAGCATTGTAAACAGGTTGCAAGGAAGGCCCATGGTGTCCTATCGATGATCTATCGAACTTTTGCAAGTAGAGATAGGGATGTGATAATCCCATTATATAAGGCTTTTGTTAGACCACACTTGGAATACTGTGTTCAAGTATGGAGACCGCACCTAAAGAAAGACATCGAGCTTCTTGAAAGGGTGCAAAGACGGGTAACTCTCTTGGTGAGATCCGCAAAAGGGCGTCCTTATGAAGAAAGACTTCGAATATGTGGGTTGCAGAGTTTGGAAATTAGACACCTTAGAGGAGATTTGATTGAGGTGTTTAAGGCTCTGAGAGGCATCAGCAAAATGAATGAGGATGAAATTTTCAAGTTTATAAATGATGCTAGAACTAGAGGACATAAATTAAAGTTACGGGAGGAAATGTTTAGATTGGACTGAGGAAGTTTTATTTTAGCCAGCGAGTTAAAAATTACTGGAATAAGTTGCCTTCATGGGTGGTAGAGGCCGACAGTTTGGGGAAATTCAAAGGTCATCTGGATAATACTTTCGGGTAAGGGGCATAGGATGATAGATTTAATTTCCTTTTTTTTTTTTATTAATTATTATTATTATTTTTTTATTTTTTGTTTTTATCATTGTTTTGTTCCGTTTTTTTTTTTTTTTTTTTGGCTGGTGCAGCATAAGCCATAGGCTTTCTTGGACCATGCAGCCATTACTAATACTAACTGCAGGTGAACTACGGCACGGGTTGAGACACATAAAAAAACACCTGATACTGAGATGGGAAAGGCAGCGGACTTAAGTGAGTTTGACAAATGTCAAATTGTAATGGCCAGACGACTGGGTCAGAGCATATCTGAAATGGCACAGCTGGTGGGTTGCTCACGGTCAGCTGTGGTTAGTACCTACTGAAAGTGGCCTGAGGAGGGAAAACCCACGAACAGCTAGCAAGGTGTTGGACAACCATGGCTCATTGATGCTCGAGGTGAGCGAAGGCTCTCCCAGATAGTACGTGGCAACAGAAGGGCGACTGTGGTGCAACTAGCCGGTAATTGGAATGCTGGTGACTGGAGTATGTGTCACAACACACAGTATGTCGAACCCTGCTGAAAATGGGGCTGCGTAGCCACAGGCCACTCCGAGTGCCCGTGCTAACCATAGTTCACCGGCGACAGCCCCTACAGTGGGCATGCAAGCATCGAAACTGGACCTTGAGTGATTATTATTATTATGCAAGGAAGCCTGAGGCTTATGCTGCACCAGGAAAAAAAAAAGTTCCCGAGTAGCCCTGAGAGGGAGGGGGGAGAGAGAGGGGGGGGAGGGAGGGAGAGAGAGAGAGAGAGAGAGAGAGAGAGAGAGAGAGGGAGAGAGAGAGAGAGAGAGAGTCAAAAGTAGAAGGGAATCACCAAGAAAGAGAAGAATGATGATATCCAGCTCAGGACCCTGGGTGTGCCAAGCACATACTCACCAGATGTGAGCCCCTGGGATTGGAAGAAGGTCATATGGTCTGATGAATCACATTTCCTGTTGCATCATGTGGACAGCCGGGTACGTGTGCATTGTTTACCTGGGGTAGTGATGGCACCTGGATGCACCGTGAGATGAAAACAAGCCAGTGGTGGTGGTGTCATGCTTTGGGCGATGTTCTGCTGGGATACCCCGGGTCAAGTCATCCATGCTCTTTCTTCAGATAGGAATCGCAGCGGACTTAAGTGAGTTTGACAAATGCGCCTCTTGATGTGCTTATGCCAAGAGAGATTATACACCGATGAGCCAAAACATTATGACCAGCGAGTAGTAATGTTTTTTTTGTGGACCTATTAGCATTAGTAGAGGCATATGATGCAAGAAAGCAAGCTTATGCAGCATCAGCCAAAAAAGAAAAAAAAAAAAAAAAAAAAACCCACTTCCACTTCACCTCTCCGTTCGTTCGAAATACCTGTCTAGCTGAGCCTTAAATTTATTTAGGATATCAACTTCCACGACAAAGGATGGAAGTCTGTTCCACCAACCAACTACCAGCTGGCTAAAGGCAAATTTCCGCACGTCTATCCTACATCTGTCTTTCCTCAATTTGAATTTATGCCCTCTCAGGTGATTATTCTGAGCAAGAGGAAGAATCCCATCAGCATTGAGCATGCTCAAACCATTCAAGGCTTTATACACCTCTATCAGATCACCTCGCTGGTGTCTAGTCTCCAGACACTGTAATTTGCAAAACTTAAGCCTTTCTTCATAAGAGTACCTTTGTTCCATTCATAATCTTGTTGCCTTTCTCTGTACTCGTTCCAGCAGCTCTACATCCTTCTTGAAATGAGGCCTCCAGACCTGTATACCTTACTCTAGGTGTGGCCTGACCATTGCCTTATACGAGGGAACAATCACCTCCTTATCCTTGCTAGAAAAATTCCTGTATATCATTGACAAGACACCATGAGCTACTCTTGCAGCCTCTGCACCGCTCAGAGAGCTTCATATCTGCCTGCACAATTATCCCCAGATCCTTTTCATTCTCTACGACTGTCAGTGTAGTACCACAGAGTTGATGCATTGCTCTGGGGTTGCTGTTTCCCATATGTAGTACTTTACATTTGTCAATGCTAAACTTCATTTGCCACCTCTCAGCCCATCTGCTCAACCTTTCCAGATCCTCTTGCAGCAGCATAGTGTCAGTAGTGTCCTTGACAACCCTGCCAACCTTTGTATCGTCTGCAAACTTGGACATTAAGCTTGATGTACCATCATTGATATCATTTATAAATACAGAAAACAATAATGGACCCAACACTGAACCCTGAGGGACTCCACTAATAACATTAGTCCATGATGAGCAGTGTCCATTGATTACCACTCTCTGTCTTCGCACCCTCAGCCACCCGTTTATCCATAGCAGCAATTTGCCTCCAGTGCCACACTGCTCTAATTTGTGCAGCAGTCTTCCATGTGCAACAGTATCAAAAGCCTCTCTAAGATCCAAGTATATAATATCAAAGTTATTCCCTGCATCCAGTTCTTTCTTGACTGCATCATAGTATCCAATCAAATTGGTCAGGCAAGACTTCCCCTTAACAAAACCATGCTCTGTCCGAGCTATAACTGCAGTCTTGTCTAGAGGATCCTGCAGTGCTTCTTTAACCAGTGCCTCCATTAATTTTCCTGGAACAGAAGTTAAACTCACAGGTCTATAATTACTTGTGTCAGCCTTTGATCCTCCTTTGTGAATTGGGGTCACATTTGCACATCTCCAGTCTGTGGGTACCTCCCCTGAGTCCAAGGAAGCTCTCATAATTATGGCTAAGGGTTTGCTTACTTCCTTTGCTGCCTCCTTTAATAAAACTGGATAGATCCCATCCATCCCAGGTGCCTTTCTTGTCTTTATCTTCAACAATTTCTCCTCCACTTTACTGTCAGTTATTACAAGATTCTCTAGCTTACTGCCAGAGTTAAATAGACCTCTGGCATTCCCCTCGCTGAATAACTCCTCATGTGTGAATGTCGATGCAAAATATTCATTTAGTTTGTTTGCCACCTGAGCAGGTTCATCAACAGTTGACCCACCGATATCAAATGGACCAATCTGATTCATCCCCCTCCTTCTAGAGTTTACATAAGTAAAGAACTCTTTGCTGTTTTTCTTTGCATCCCTTGCCAAAGATTTCTCGTAATCTGCCTTTGCCGGCCTAACCTCCTTTGTAACTTGGTTACACTTCAACTTGTATCTATCATAGGCTTCTCTGTCACATGTTAATTTATATGTATCCCATGCATTTTTCTTCTCTGTCATATGTCTCATTAGTTCATCTGACATCCATTTAGGCCTAAACCTTGAACAATATTTCTTAGTTGGTATGTAAAGCCTAGTAGCTTCCAAGATAAGTTCTTTGAATGCTTCCCATTTTGAATTTGCTGTTGGTAACATCTTCAGTTGGTCCCACTGTATAGAATTTAAATACTGTCTCAGACCATCGTAGTCACCTTTACGAAAGCAATAACCCTTCCCTTTACCCCTGATGGTAGTTACCTCTTTGAGTAAATCCCACTGTGATCACTGCCACCTAGTTGTTCCTTTATCTGCAGATTCTTAATGCATGAAGAATCACTACTGATAATCAAATCAAGAGTATTATTCCCTCTAGTTGCCTCCCGAACATGCTGGTGTAGAAAACAATCATCCAATAAATCCACAAAAGCTTTGCTAGTGTGTGAGTGACCAACCCACAAATTCCATTTAATATTTGGGAAATTAAAATCCCCCATTATAAGACTCTCTGATGTACTGGCCCACTCTATTTCCCTGTACAGTTTCTACCTAAACATCATTGCTGACCAGGTACACCCTTTCATGGCAATGGTCTTCCCCTCTGGCATCTTTCAGTAGGATAATGTGTCATGCCACACTCTGCCCGAATTGTTCGAGACTGGTTCGTGAAATATGAGGAAGACTTCCATGTATTACCCTGGCTTCCAAATTCCCCAGACATCAATCCCATCAAGCATCTGTGGTTTGTGTTGGAATAGCAACTCTGATCTGTGGAATCTCAACCACGGACCTTACAGGAGTTAAAGGATCTGCTGGTTACGTCTTGGTATCAGATACTACACGACTCAATTAGAAATCTTGTAGCATCCATACCTTGCCCGGTACGAGCTGTTTTGGCTGCACGTGGAGGACCAGCATCATATTAAGGTGGTCATAATATTTTAGGTCATTGGTGTAAATCAGAGTAATCCCCAATGAAGATCTTGCCCTGAAATGTTTGTTGTTGAAGATGAGTGTGGAGGTAGCAGACTCTTTTTTGCAAGAAATAACACAACCGGATTTTAGAATAATTGTAGTTAGTACAGTCCATTCCGGTTATTTGGGACACATTGGGACTAGTGCACTTGAATTAAGCAGCTGCACCAATTATCCAAAGTTTCAGTAAATAGTTAAAAATACAATGCACCCCCCCCTTTACAATTGGTTCACTGTACAATCAAATCACATTGTGATGGAGTCATCGTAGTAAAGTACCGTTCACTATAGGATGTGCAGTAAGCGCCGGTCATTGTGATCACGTTTGTGAATTGAATTTTAATTCTATTAAACAGCAATTCTAATTAGCAAAAATAGGAGGAATATTGTCCACAGGCTATAAAGGCAAAGATATATTAAGCACAAATTTATTACCTTACCGATTAAAAAGCTAAATGATACGTGAAAATCGGAAGAATATACGTGATAATTGGAATAATTAATACGTACTATAATATGTACGTACTAACTAGTTGACATTTCTGTTCACTGACATTTGTGGGTGGGGGTTAAAATTTAAAACAGTAAAAAAATAAGCAATCAATAACAAAGAAAGCATGCTGAATTCTGATGAGATTCTTCCACTTTTTCAGATTACGAACCTAAAAGGGCATAAATTCAAATTGAGGAAAGACAGCTGTAGAATAGATGTGCAGGAATTTGCCTTTAGCCAGTGGATGGTTAATTGCTGGAACAAACTTCCATCTGTCATTCACATGCCATCACATGCCACGTTTACTATTACTATATCATGTAGTTGGCCTGTTGGCCTTCCTGACATTCTTCCTTTAGTGCTATATATGGAGAATCTGACAAGGTATCCTTGTTTTTATCTATTCTTTTCACATGTAGCCATTTCTGTCTGCACTGTTGCATGTATTCAGTTATGGGTGTCATTTATAGTATGTTTCTGTTTTTTATGTGGTCTACCAATGTATATTCTGCTGTTTTTCTCATAAATTTCGTTATATTTGAAGTGATTTGACATTCATCTTGTTTTTTGATGGTCCGGGCTTCCCTTCTGTATACGAGTATCGGTCTGGCTAGTGTCTTGTATATTTTTATCCTGGTATGTCTCTGCACTTTGATGGATTATGCACTTGATTGATTATTGTAAGTGCTCTCTTTATAAGTTTGAATTTTGTTACTAATATTGTTTTATTTTTCATAAGTCAGGCTGTAGCCAAGATATTTAAAGCAATTTACTTGAATTGTATTGCCAATAAAAATTCTGCTTTGGATGGGTTTCTTTCCTTGAAAGGCCATGATTTTTTTTGCAGTTTATTTCCATATTAAATTTTTTTGTGTTAAAGTTTAGATGGTGTATTAAGCATTATAGCTATTATATTGCATGTATATTTGCTGCATGTACACCAATACTAGGAGCATAGTAAATACATTTGATGAATTTAAAGTGCTGGTCAAGACATCAAATGCAGACATTGTTGGGATATCAGAGATATGGTGTCATTGCAGAATTTGAATATTGGGAATACAATGTGTACAGAAAGGACAGTCAGGATAGGAGAGGATCATGCTGTTAGTTAAGAAACACAAAATCTAAGGAAATTCATCCAGTTGACACATTATATATGATTATATGATGGAGAAGGTCAAGTTTTTCCATAAATAATGACCCAATATTTTTGAAACTGATAAGTTTTATATTTGCTTCTTGAAGCTGTAAATTAATTTCATTAAATCTCTTGAAAATGTCTGCCAAATAAAAGGCATCATTCTTTAATGTTTTTAATTGTTGACATTCATTCAACTCACCTTCAGCAAGTCCACCTCCTAAGCCTAGGCTTATATGTGGATTATGCTACTTCAGTGTTATTATCTTGAGCTGTTCTAAAAATGTTAATATAGTAATAATAAAATACTATTTAAAATTCAAACAACACAACACATCTTAGGAGAACACTAATCCTCTTAGCCACAGCCAAGAAGGATATAGTATTAGCTATCATCGTCGTCTCACATATCCTAATTGGCTGTGTTAAAGTCCCCAGCCACGAGGAGGCGGGAACTACTATCTAGTCTTGCTCTCCCATTAAAAACTAAACTCACAAACTTATTGAAATACCATAGGAGAGCCCTATCCGTGAACATGATCTATAGATCTTGTTGTTCAAATCTATCTAGACTTATCTCCAGTTCATGCCTTAGATCAACATATTGATCACAATTGAGCATAATATGGACACTAGTTTCTTGTAACCCACAAGAACATAAATCATTTTCCACAAGGCCCAACTCATGGAGTCTTTTTGCCAATCCATGTCCAGTGATAAGGAAAGTGGCATGTAGTCCAAATTGCTGCCAAGGATTTGCCCGCACATGTAATATATCAACTCTTGGTAGACACATATAGGTGACACGGCCTTTTTCACTTATGTCCCACCTCTGTTGCCATACAGCCATCAGTTCATTTTTAATTCTTGCCTTTTCTTGTTTATAATCAGATCTCGAATATGTCTTATTTAGATCTGGGCAAGAGGACACACCCAACACAGTTTTCCTGATGTTCTTTCTAGTGCAATATAGTAACGCCGACAAGATGGTCTTCAAATCAACCGGAAATCGTCCAGCTAATATCTGGTGAGCATCTGTCGACACTGTTCTACAGGCTCGTGTTGTACATAAGAGAGCGAACCTCTGTGCCTGGAGCAAGTACTTCTTTTCAACAGTATTAGTTATTTGGTGCAACCAAGCCACAGAAGAATATGTGATTATGGGACAAATACACAATCATAAAGGAGATTCAGGCCTCTTCCTTTTATCCCCCAATCTGTTCTGATCATTCTTCTCAGCTTGGCATATAGCACTCGCACTTTATTTGTACTTCATGTGCTCCAAAAACGCCATCCTCTCCCCTACACACACACACACACACACACACACACACACACACACACACACACACACACACACCAAGGTACTTTACAGAAGTCACATACCTAATTGACATATCAAATGCTTTAACTACCGGATTTTTATTCATACTCAGGTATCCCTTGAGCAGCATCTGTACAGTCTTTGTTTTTGAGATCTGTAACTTATACAGTTTGGACCACTCCCTCAGTTCCTCCATTATTTTAGAGGCACGTACCTCTAGTTGGGACCTTGCATTGCCATATATCAGGATTAACAAGTCATCGGCATATGCCACTACATTCACACCAATGTGATTTCTTCTCAAAAAATCATCCATAACTATTGTCCAGGTGTAAGGACCAATTACCGAGCCCTGTGGACAACCTTGTTTAACATTCCTTTTTATTTCACTATATTTTGTCCTAACAATTATCTTTCTATTTGAAAAATATTCTTTAAAAACTGAATACAATTTTCAGAACATCCAATGGTTCTAATCCTGGAGAGGATTCCCTCCCACCAAAGCATGTCGAATGTGCCGTGAAAATCAACAAAAATTCCAAGAACGTAACGCCCCTCGTAGCTCTGAACATATGTTGTCATCTGATAAATAGCATCCTCTGTAGACTTACCTTTTTTATAACCATACTGGTTATCAGAGGACATTTGTTTCTCATCATATTTAATCATTAGTCGACTGATGCACAGTCGTTCATAAGTTTTAGCTATTACAGACAACAATTCTATGGGACGATACGAACCCGTTTCACTTGGTAGTTTATCCGGACTTTTAATAATCAGTTTCAAAAAGGCCACTCTACACACCTCGGGGAACGAACCCATCTCCAATCATTTATTAAACATCTTGACCATTAAATCTGGTCTTATTTTAAAAACCCTTTTCATTATTTTAACTTCTTTTAAGTCAGGACCAGGCGACCGGCCGTCAACCGCCTGTGCAACAGCATCTTGGGCCTCTTCCATGGCAAAATTTTTTTCACATATATTGGAACGTTGAGTGGCATTGCCTTGTATCATTTTCTTCTGTTCTTGGCTTAGTTCGTGTGTGTCTGTATCAGGAAACAACTCATCCAGGATCACATCCATGGACCCACTCCATCCTAGGTATCCATATTTCTTGTTCTGACAGTAAAATTTATGGAATTAAAAATATACTTTTCTGTAATTAATTTAAAAACAGTATTCCAGGGATCTCTCGAGCCTTTTTCTGTCACATGTGACATCCAAGAAGTCTGCTTTGAATCATTAATTGCTTTAACATAATTTTTACCCAGATTCCTATACGTATTAGTAGTACTGACATATGATGCAAGAAAGCAAGTGTATGAGCTTATGCAGCATCAGCCAAAAAAAAAAAAAAAAAACACACCATTCCCTCCAAATGCCTGTCCAGTTCCTCCTTAAATTTATTCAACCTATCAACTTCCACAACGACAGATGGAAGTTTGTTCCAGCAATTAACCACCCGCTGGCTGAAGACAAATTTCTGCACATCTATTCTACATCTGTCCTTTCTTAATTTGAATTTATGCCCCCTTAGGTTCGTAATCTGAACAAGTGGAAGGATCCCATCAGAATTCAGCGTGCTCAACCCATTCAAGGCCTTATACACCTCAATCAGATCACCGCGCAGGTGCCTAGTCTCCAGCCACTGCAATTTGCAGAACTTAAGCCTCTCTTGGTAAGAGGATTCCTACATTCCCCTCACAAATCTTGTTGCCCTTCTCTGTACACGCTCAAGTAAATCTACATCCTTCCTAAAATGAGGCCTCCAAACCTGTACGCAGTACTCAAGGCGTGGCGTGACCATTGCCTTATACAAAGGGACAATCACCTCCTTTTCCCTGCTAGCAAAAGTCCTATATATCATTGACAAAACCTCATGACCTACCCTGGCAGCCTGTCTGCATTGCTCAGAAAACTTCATATCTGACTGCACAATTACTCCCAGGTCTTTTTCATTTTCTACCACCTTAAGTGTAGTACCACACAGTTGGTACGTTTTTCTGGGGTTACATCTACCCATATGCAGTACTTTGCATTTGTCAAGGTTAAACTTCAGTTGCCAGTTCTTACCCCATCTGCCCAAATTATCTAGATCCTGTTGCAGTAGCACACTGCCATTACTGTCATTAACAACCCTGCCAACCTTTGTATCATCTGCAAACTTCGACATTAAGCCTGATATACCTTCATCAATATCATTGATAAATATACAAAACAACAGTGGACCCAACACCGAACCCTGTGAGACTCCACTAATAACATTAGTCCACGAAGAGCAGCATCCATTGATTACCACCCTCTGTCTTCTCCCACTTAACCATCCTTTTATCTATTGTAGCAACTTACCCTTAATACCATTCTGCTCCAATTTGTACAAGTCTTCCATGTGCAACAGTGTCAAAAGCTTTCCTGAAATCCAATATGATATCAAAATAATTTTTTGCATCCAGTTCTTTTGTAACCACATCATAATATCCTATCAAATTTGTCAGACAAGACTTTCCCTTAACAAACCCATGCTGTGTCTGAGGCGCCTCCGTAACCAGGTGGGAAGGAGCAGCAGTGCGTAGCACATGCTTCTTGATTAGACCGGGGTTCGAGCCCGTCACCACCAAATACAGAGGATGCGAAAGGTCAGGGAATGACCACCGCATATCCCGGAGCAATATGGCCTTAGTTGCTAATGCTCCTAAAAACCAAAAAATAACAATAATAAAAGCTATGTCTGAATTATTGCTGCAGTCTTGTCTAGATGATCCTGCAATGCATCTTTAACCAGTGACTCCATTATTTTACCCAGAACAGAAGTTAAACTAACTGGTCTGTAATTATTCGTGTCACTTTTCGATCCCCCTTTGTGAATTGGGGATACGTTTGCACATCTCCAGTCCGTGGGAACCTCCCTTGAGTCCCAGAATGCTCTCATACTTATGGCTAAGGGTTTGCTTAGTTGCTTTGCAGCCTCCTTTAATATAACTGGATAGATCCCATCCACCCCAGGTGCTTTTCTTATATTTAATTTCAACAATTTCTCCTCCACTTTGCTCTCAGTTATTATAAAATCATTAAGTATCCTGCTACAATTTGATAACCTTCTGCCATTTTCAAACCTTAATAATTCCTCATGGGTGAATGTAGATGCAAAATACTCATTCAGTTTGTTTGCTATCTGAGCAGGATCATCAACAGTCGAACCATCGATGTCAAGTGGACCAATCAGATTCATCCCCTTCCTTTTAGAGTTTATATAAGTAAAGAAATCCTTGCTGTTTTTCTAAGCATCTTTTGCCAAGGATTTCTCGTAATCTGCCTTCGCCTGCCTAACCTCATTTGTGACCTGATTACAGACTAGCTTATATCTGCCATAGACTTCTGAGTCGCTTGATAATTTATATGCATCCCATGCATTTTTCTTCTCTGTTAATAGTCTCATTAGTTCATTTGATAACCATTTAGGCCTAAACCTTGAACAATATTTCTTAATACGTATGAAACTTTTAGTAGCATCCACGATTAATTCCTTGAATGCTTCCCACTTAGAATTTACTGTTGGTAACATCGTCAGTTGATCCCATTGTGCAGAATTTAAAAACTTTCTGAGATCATTGTACTCTCCTTTACGGAAGCAAAAACCCTTTCCTTTACCCCTGATGGTAATTAAATCTTTAAGTAAATCCCACATCAGTACACTGTGATCACTGCCACCTAGTGGTTCCTTGATCTGCAAATTCTTAATACACGAATGATCACTGCTGATAACCAGATCAAGAGTATTACCCTCTCTTGTTGCCTCTCGAACATGCTGCTTCAGAAAACAATCATCCAATAAATCCACAAAAGTCTGACTAGTGTGTGTGTGACCAACCCACTAGTTTCAGTCAATATCTGGGAAGTTAAAATCCCCCATTATAAGACATTCTGATTTACTAGCCCACTGTATTTCTCTGTACAATTGTTTATTGTACTCATTCGAGTCATTAGGCCTATAACACACTCCTACTCTTATTTTTGCTTTCGCCGTGCTTATTTCACACCAAACTGACTCAACAGTGCACTGTTCATCTATATCAACTGGGTGCACTTCTTTTGATTTTATGTTTTTCTTAATTAACAGCATAACACCTCCTCCCTTTCTATAATGTCTATCCTTTCTATACACATTGTACTCCCCAAATTCCAGTTCTGCATTCCTTATATCTGTGTGACACCACGTCTCTGCTATCCAAACAATATCCGCCTTTGATGTCTTGACCAACACTTCAAATTCATCAAATTTTTTACTATACTTCTAGCATTGGTATACATGCAAGCATACATGCTCCTATTCCTATTCTTAGTTACCCTAACACATCCCATATAGCCACCTATTTCACGATGACTGCCATCTGTCCCCGAAACCCCCAACACCCCTCGCTCCAGGTCGCTACTTATTCTAATAGAAGTTGTGCAAGAATTGCCTTCACCTCTGCCTGCAACTACTGTTAAACTTTTAGTCTTTGTATCCCCCCCCCCAAGCTATCAGTTTTCCGACCCACCTAACACTGCCTCGATAGCATCAGCAAATATTGTTGCACCCTTTATATTTAAGTGTATCCCATCCCTGTAGAAGCAGTCACTCCTCTTAACAAGTACTGACCAGGCTGAAAAAATTCTATCCCTTGAGTCTTGCACACTCTTTCCAGGGCTGAATTGATCGACAAAGCTCTCATCATATACTCCCTTCTATCGTGTCTGGGCAGAATTGCAGACACTTTTAAATTCAACCCTAATTCACAGCTTTTTTTTCAACAGTGACCCGTATTTGCTAAGTAATTCTGCCAGTCTCGTACTCTTAATATCATTAGTGCCAACGTGTACAACTATATCACCTTTTGTGCCCTTAAAAGATGATATCCGCTCTACAACGTCATCAACCTTTGTCCCTGGCAGACATACCCTGGTCCTGTTCCACCTATCCTTTTTACAAAGCATGTTCCCCGTTTCCCTGACAATTGAGTCACCAACAACTACTAGTTTCTGTGGGACCAGCGCATTCTGCCTTGGGGGTTGCCGCTGTGTTGCGTGATGACCAAGTGCAAGCTCTGGCATTGATGTGGGCAGCTGAGAGCCTGATGGGCCCTATCAACTTAGATCCTTCGAGGGCATCCACTCTGTCCTTCAAGCTCTCATATAGGCCCATAACAATGCTGAGTTTTCGCCTGATTTCCTTACATCGTGCGCACACACACACAAAGACATCCCCCATGGCAATATCATGTTCTGTTCCAGAGTGTTCGGCAAACATTTCACAAGTTGCACATTGTTTTAGGCTGTGATGCATTGGAGAATCGCCACCCCTCAGTTCTCCCCCGAGTCACAGAACTCCTGCCACTTTGTGCCCGTTGCTTTGCTGCTCTAGTTTGGGGCATGCTATTTTAAATTAATAAGATCAATAAATTAAATTAATTAAATGTCAATACTAAGCTATCTAATAGAAACAGTGAAGCGTATTACTGTTTTTATAATTATACGTTAGAGCTACCTAGTTAACTCAATTAAAAATTTGAATTCCCTACCACCATATACAAAAACAATGGCTGCAAGATTCGAACGAAATAACGGTTTTACGTATGTTAAGTAGTAATCCACAAAATCTCTTTATCTAAATTAAAATAAAAATAACCAGCGTAACTATAACTATAAGAGTACATATTAAGTACAATATAAAATAACAATTATGTAAATAAAAAGTCAAACGTTTATCGCTTTTTCAGAGCCTGTATCTCACAGCTGTAATTTTTAAAGAGAGTCAGCGCCCTCTTTGGAATTGTATTCTTATACAATTCCATCATTTGAGCGTCTACCAACCTTCTGTACCTTTGGAATCTTTTTCTGGCTTTTCTTAGTTCTTTTTTCGTTTGTTGCAAGTTCCTATTCCACCACGTTACAGGTCTGGTTACAAACTTTTTCTTTTTCATTGGTAATTTTGAAGCTCTATAAACTATGCCCTGAAATTTACATACATATTCTTCAGAACTTAGTAAATCCCAGTTTATTTCATTTACTTAATGATTGAAGGCTAGATCAAAACTTTCCCAATTAACTGTTTTGACAGAAAACCTTTCCGTTTCCTTTATTTGCCGTACTTTCTCTATCTGACTCAGTTCAAACAAAATACCATTATGATCACTTGTAGTCAAATGATCAACTGCTTTCCAGTCATGTATCTTATCAAGAATTGATGTAGTACATACTGTAACATCTATATAGGATTGCCCATGTACAGAGCTATATGTTGGTATATGGCCAGGAGTATCGACAACCACCATACCAGAGGTAGATAGGAAGTCCTCAAGGATCTCACCTCTATTATCAGATTCCACACTACCCCATAATACAGATTTAGAACTAGAGTCCATTCCAACAGAATATGGCAACCTTGAAGTACGTCCTTTATCTTCTCCAAGTAATTGATATAAGGATTTATATCAACCGAGTGCCGACAGTATAGTGAGATCATGTACACTCTACCAAATGCGCCAATGACTCAGCACATATCATGTTTTCATTTGATAGAGTTGTGATCTTAGTAATCACAAGATCGTGTCTTCTCACTACTATCGCAACTTTCGGGCTTTTTCCGTCTGTCAAAATCCTATAATTACTTGGATATCCTCATATGTTGCCCCCCTACTTCATAGGGCTCTTGCAATAGACTTATGTCAATACCCTTCTTTTCCATTTCTAAGTGAATTTGAGCCACCACAGCCTTTGCTCATTGTGCATTTAGTTGTAGCCCACTTAGTTTTTCTGCCGTAATTGATCTTATTTTTATATAATTCCAAAGCTCTTTTGTACTGAAGGCAATCTTATCAGTAGCAGTGCGATCACATTTTCTGCTTCTATTTTTACAGTTACAGCAGACTGGTCTCTCTGCCTTGTTTTTACAGTCTCTGTATGCATATCCCTTCTGGGCACAATGTCCACATACAGCTTCTCTTTTACAATATTTGTATACATGACCGAATCCTAAGCATTTGTAACACTGAGCCACAGAGAATATTTCTTTGTATTTATATGCCATCCAATCGGCATATAATCTTTCTTTCTGTCTTATTATTTGACCTCCAATATCCAATTTGACCTATCTAACCTCCAATATCCAATTTGACACATTACCATTTTTAACATTATTTATAGAGACAATTTCGACATTTTCATCGAATTCTTTCCTGGATACCCCATATTCTTTACAATTTTTTATCCAAACCTGCTCCAGAAAATCATCTTTCTGAATGTCCTTTTCAATATCAAAAACCACAATCCTAGGATGAACAACTTTTGGAATTACGTATTTTAATCCAACTTCTTGTATCTTTGAACATCCTCTAATTTTCTTAATGTCGTCCTCTCCCTCCGCCTCCAACACAATCCCGCAGTCTCTTATTGTTCTTATATTTTTTACTTCTTTCCGAACTGGTCTAAGTTCTTTCAAGACTTCTTGTTTTACGTCTTCGCTTGTCTTGAATCTTTCACTTGCTGCTTTAATCAATACACATGTTGATGGTTTCTTGGTTTATTTTACTGGTTCTTGAGCCACATAAGCGTAGCTTTTCTTTTCTTTTTTCTTTCCCACTAGCTTTTCTTTTAATAACAAGTTTTCTATGTGAACATCCATAGCCTTCATTTCCAAGATGTCCCATAGATCTAAAACTGTTTTAATAGCTGTTGTGGGAACTTTATTTTGCGTATCATATAAGTAGGTTCTAAGCCTACCCCTTATTTCTTTGACATATTCCAATCCTTCGTACTTGGATCTTTCTTTGCTCCCATCAGTTCTTCTTTTCTTATGAGAACCAGTTTTCTTTACACTTTCCTGATTGTTCTTTTCAACACTATTACCAGCTCTTGCTTTCCTTTTCTTAGTTTCACCATGACTTTGTGAATTCTGTTGGGAAGTTGAGAGAGAGGAGGACCTAAGACGTGGAGGAGTCCTTAACAAAATTCTTCCAGTAAAGACCTGCGTCTCTGACAGTTCTTGAACTTCTCCTGTTATCTCCATCTTTTCATCATCTGTAGCCTCAGATATTACTTCCGCCAGTTCTTCTTCACTTGACGTTACATCTGATTCTTCAATACTTGCCATATATACAATAAAAACAACTATTTACAATTTTAAAGTTAAGTCTCAACAGTGAGAAATAACAACTATTTACAATATGTACATGGCTCGAGAGTCCTGCACAATGAACACTGAATAAACACAGCTGCTGAATGAACTTACTAAAAGATCTCTGAAATCTATCAGAAACCAACTAAAACTGTTCACACCCAAGTTAAACGGGTTGTGGTCCCAGGAACAAAACTCAAGGGCACGGAAATGCTTTTTAAAGCTCTCCAAAATCCCAAATCAAACAAAATCAATTTAGCCCGTCTAGCCAGCCGGGGAATTCTCCCCGACTGCCCACCCCAGACTACGAGGAAGTAGGGCTAGCTAAACTGGCTTTGGCAAACTATACAAGTAAAATAAACAAGAAAGCAAATTAACACAATTCACAATCAAATCTATATATCACTCGGATAACTTGCACTGTATGCACCCCAGAATAGCCCCTGGGGCATCCAGTTGACACAGGTGACCAATGCAATGTTGAGCTTGTTTGGTTTAACATAAGCAGGCAAAGAAAAAATTGAAGAGTAGGAGCATGCCATATTATAAGCCAGAATGCCTTATAATGGGGAATTTTAACTTTTCAGATATTGACTAGAACTTGTGAGTTGGTCACTCACAAGCTGGCAAGACTTATGGATTTATTGTAGTAATGGGATGAATCAGAGATGGGATAAGTTAGGGAGGCAACAAGAGGGAGTAATACTCTTGATCTGATTGTCAGCAGTGATTATTCATGCATTAAGAGTCTGCAGATAAAGGAACCATTATGTGGCAGTGATCACAGTGTATTGATGTGTGATTTACTTAAAGAAGTAACTGCTGTCAAGGGTAAAGGGAAGGATTTTTGCTTTTGTAAAGGCGACTAGGGTGCTCTGACAGTTTTTAAACTCTATACAGTAGGATCAACTGATGAAGTTACTATCATCAAATTCTAAATAGGATGCATTCAAGGAAGTAATCATAGAAGCTACTAGGCATTTCATCAAACTAAGAAATACTGTTCAAGGTATAGGCATGAACTAATGAGACTTGTGACAGAAAAGAAAAATTCGTGGGATTCATATAAATTATCAGCTGACACAGAAACCTATGTTAGATATAAGCTACTCTTTAATCAAGTTGCAAAGGAGGTTAGGAAAGTGAAGGCAGATTACGAGAACTCTTTGGCAGTGGATGCAAAAAAAAACTGCAAACACTTTTTTACTTATGTAAACTCTAGAAGGAATGGGATGAATCAGATTGGTCCACCTGATATCAATCGTTTGACCATTGATGAGCATGCTCAGATTGCTGATAAACGGCATGATTATTTGGCATGTACATTCACACATGAGGAATTCTTTAGGGGATTGGATACCAAAAGTTTATCAAACTCTAACAGGGAGCTAAATGATTTTGTACTAAGTGAGAGGAAAGTGGGAGAAAAATTGCCAAAGTTAAACATAAAAAAGGCTGCTGGGGTGGATGGAATCTTTCCAGTTTGTAGTCAAGAGTTTCATCTACTAAAAGAATGTTTTCAGAGAACAATAAAAAATCTTTCAAAAACATGATGCTGATAGCACTATATAGCAAAATAAAGATGGCACCACATAGCTGTGATACAAAAATATTAGGCTTTAATTCACAATATTGGAAAACTAGGTGCATACCAACCTTCAAGCAACTTAAAGAGTGACTGTAAATATGATACATATAATAAAATATGTAGCATTTTGTAATATTACCACATTAAGACAATAAATATATTATATATGTGTGAGAATCACTCAAAGTTTTCCCCTATAATATTTTCCCTTAGAAAACATTTTAAATCTTTTGTGACTTAAGTGGGATATCACCAATACTGCAGTCATATATTTCCCTAATATCCTTTGAATTATGAAGTATACTTTATTCAGCTTCTATGTAATCCTTACAAACATTAAATAAAATAATATAATTATAAGTTATTAGTATGTATAAAATAATTTTGTTCAACACTTTTGGGAAGCAGTTTTATTCTTGAATCCCACTTAGTCTGTAGTGCCCATATATATACATATATATAGATGCATATACAGTCGGACCTCTCCTTAATGAACTTCCTTATAGCGAATTTTTTTTGATTTCACCTTGGTCATTACATTGAAAATAGTTTCCGTATAACGAACTGATTTTAAGAGACCTGGGTGCACATTGCTCACACCTCTCACCTTTAGGCAATAGAGCTGATGCTGTAGAAAGCACAAATTAAGAGCTAAAATGATTAAGACTGAAAAACAGTGGTACCTGTAAAACCTATGCAATCACCTCTGCTGTACTGCGAAGTTGCACTGGTCAACTGCTATCTATGTGTCCACAGCCAATAGCAAAGATTAAGGTATATTCCCGACATTGGCAATGGTCACCCCTGTTTTCTAGTGTAAGACCCTATTAAAGAATTAGGAGAGAGTGATTTTCCTTTATCCTGGAAATTCATGTAGTTTCACAGAAATGAGTCGTCCCTACTTCCAATAAATTTCACCTGCCGCTGTTTACATGGAAGGTACAAGTGGACCCTAATCAGTTTTGTTTTAATTGCTGTGCAAGTAAACCTTACAATGTCTAAGAGGAATCCTTCAGTGTAGTGGAAAAAGTGGAAGTGCTTAATAGTGTAGATTGGGGCATTTAAAAAAAAAGAAATCGCTTTAAAATTTGGTATCCCTGCCCATAATGTGTCAGCCATTCTGAAAAACTGTTTTGATTCTTGAACTGTTTGAGGAAATGGGACTCAGTTGGAAGCGTGCAAAATTATGCCTGTATGAAGATGTAGATGAAGCTCATTCGAGACAGAACATGCCGACATCAGGGCCATTAATAAAAGAAAAAGCTATGGAGTATGCATCTTTTTTGGGGCATAAAACATTCCAAGCCAGTTCTAGGTTGACTGGACAAATTTAAAAAGCACCATGGCTTACTTGAAAAAGTTATTGCTGGTGAAAGTGGAGTTGTAATCGAAATCATTCTTCTCTTTCTTGGTGATTCCCTTCTATTTCTGGACCCCCCCCCCCTCTCTCTCTCTCTCTCTCTCTCTCTCTCTCTCTCTCTCTCTCTCTCTCTCTCTCTCTCTCTCTCTCTCTCTCTCTCAGGGGTAACTCAGAATTTTTTTTTTTTTTTTTTTTTGGCTGGTGCAGCAAAAGCCTCAGGCTTCCTTGCACCATATGGCTAATTATAATAATAATAATAATATTTAGGGAGCCAGCAAAGGAAGTAAACAAACCCGTAGCTATAATAATTATGAGAGCATTCTTGGATTCAGGAGGGGTCTCCGTGTACTGGTGATCTGTGAATATATCCCCAGATCACAAATGGGTGATACAAGTAATTACAGATCTGTTGGTTTAACTGCTGTTCCGGGAAAATAATAGAGTTGCTGGTTAAAGAACTAATGTAGAATCATCTAGATAAGACTGATTTTACTTCAGGCCAAGCTTGGGTTTCTTAGGGGCAAATCTTTTTTGACCAATTTGATTGATTACTATGATGTGGACACAAAGGAAATGAGTACAAAAATATCATATACTTGGATTTCAGGAATGCTTTTGATACAGTTTCACATAAGACTGAAGTAGAAATTGGAGTGTGGCATTAAGGGCAAGTTGCTGCTGTGGATAAAAGGATGGTTGAATGGGAGAAAACAGTATGCTATTCAATTGCTCTTCATGTACTAATGTTTTAGTACATACAGTCCCCAGGATTTGTTGTTGCGCCCATTTCTGTTTTCTGTATTTATCAATAATATTGACGAAGGCATATCAGGCTTAATGTACAAGTTGCAGATTATAAATGTTGGTAAGGTGGTTAATGATAGTACTTACAGTATTTTACTGCAACAGGATCTATAAAGTTAGGCAGGTGGGTTGAGAAATGGCAATTGAAGTTTAACATTGACAAATGCAAAATACTGTATATTGGTAGCAATAACCCTAGAGTTACTGCACAGTTGATAACATAGCAGTAATACACTAAGGGTAGTGGAAAATGAAAACCTGTGGGTAATTCTGTAGTCAGATATGAAGCTCTCTGACAGGGCAGACACGCTATCAAGACAGCACATGGGGTTTGTCAATGATATACAGGAATTTTGCTAACAGGGTACAGAGCTGATTATTCCATTGTATGGTTAGAACACATCTTGAGTACTGCATACAGGGCTGTAGGCCTCATTTTAGGAAGGATGTAGAGCTGATGGAATAAGTACAGAGAAGGGCAATAGGCAACAAGATGGGTGAGGGGAACAAAGGTGTGCTCCTACCAAGAAAGGCTTCAGTTCTGAAAATTTCAGCATCTGGAGACTAGGAAATTGTGAGGTGATCCATTTGAGGTGTTTTAGGATTTTAATGTGTTGATCAATCTCTTTTTTTTTTTTTTTTTTCTGCTGACGAGGCTACTAGTGACGGTCGTGTTCCAAGCCGCTAAGTGGATTTTTCTTATTTATTGATTTGAAATTATTGTTTTTATAAAACTTTTGATTTAAATTTAGTAGTATAACATTATTTTGTGATTTGTTGATTAATTTGGTGTATTTATTCTTTACTCGGCCTTGTAAAAGTATCGGTAAGGGTTTCCACGTGTTCGTAACTACCGTTAGTAATTTTCCCGCCATTGTGATACCGTACTAGATAGCGTTAGTTGAACTTCGTTAGCAGTTAAATTGTACGTTTAAATAAATACATATAACGACTTAGATTACAAACGTAGTATAATTAATAACATAATTAATTAATAAATTAATAGAATCATGACTCAGACAAGAGCAGCAAAGCAAAAGGCTCAAGCTAATGGAAGTGCTGTGGCTCAGAGCAGAACTGAGGGGGGCAGTTGTCCTCTGACTCACAGCCTTATAAAATGCACTGTTTGCTTGATGTTTGCAGAGCAATCGGGTACGGGACATGATACTGCCAAGGGGGATGTCTTTGTGTGTGCGCGATGCAAGGAGTGTATCGATATCAGGCAACAACTCGGCGTTCTTATGGGCCTATATGAGAGCTTGAAGGACAGGGTGGATGCCCTCGAAGAAACTAAATTGAGGGGCCCATCAAGCTCTCAGCTGCCCACATCAACGCCAGAGCTTGCACTTGGGCATCGCGTGACACAGAGACAACCCCCAAGGCAGAATGCGCTGGTCCCGAAGGAACTAGTAGTTGTTGGTGACTCTATTGTCAGGGAAACGGGGAACATGCTTTGTAAAAAAGATAGGTGGAACAGGACCAGGGTATGTCTGCCAGGGGCAAAGGTTGATGACGTTGTAGAGCGAATATCATCTTTTAAGGGCACAAAAGGTGATATAGTTGTACACGTTGGCACTAATAATATTAAGAGTAGGAGACCGGCAGAATTACTTAACAAGTACAGGTCACTGTTGAACAAAAGCCGAGAATTAGGGTTGAATTTGAAAGTGTCTGCAATTCTGCCCAGACACGATAGGAGGGAGTATATGATGAGAGCCTTGTCGATCAATTCGGCCCTGGAAAGATTGTGCAAGGCTCAAGGGGTAGAATTTTTTTCAGCCTGGACTGTACTTGTTAACAGGAGAGATTGCTTCTACAGGGATGGGATACACTTAAATAGAAAGGGTGCAAGAATATTTGCTGATGCTATCGAGGCAGTGTTAGGTGGGTCGGAAAACTGCTAGCTTGGGGGGAGACAAAGACCAATAGATTGACAGTAGCCACTGGCAGAGGTGAAAGAGATTCTTGCACTGCTTCTATTAGAATGAGCAGAAGCCTGAAAAACAAGATGCATGGTATTTCAGAGACTGCTGGGAGCCATTGCGGCACAAGTAAACACATGGGTTGTATTAGGGTAGCTAAGAATAGAAACAGGTGCAGGTATACTTGCGTGTACACCAATGCTAGGAGTTTAGTAAATAAATTTGATGAATTTGAGGTGTTGCTCAAAACATCGAAGGCAGATATTGTTGGGATATCAGAGACGTGGTGTCACACAGATATAAGGGATGCGGAACTGCAATTTGGGGAGTACAACGTCTACAGAAAGGATAGACAGGATAGGAAGGGGGGAGGTGTTATGCTATTAGTTAAGAAACACATAAAAACCAAGGAAGTGAAGCCAGTCGACATCGCTGGACAGTGCAGTGTGGAGTCAGTTTGGTGTGACATAAACATTGGGAGATCAAAATTGAGAGTAGGAGTGTGCTATAGGCCTAATGACTCTGATGAGTATAATAAGGAACTGTACAGGGAAATAGAGTGGGCCAGTAAATCAGAGTGTCTTATAATGGGAGATTTTAATTTCCCAGATATTGACTGGATTTTGGGGGCTGGTTACTCACACACTAGCAGGGCTTTTGTGGATTTATTGGATGATTGTTTTCTACATCAGCATGTTCGGGAGGCAACTAGAGGGAGTAATACTCTTGATTTGATTATCAGCAGTGATTCTTCATGCATTAAGAATCTGCAGATAAATGAACCACTAGGTGGCAGTGATCACAGTGTGCTGAAGTGGGATTTACTCAAAGAGGTAACTACCATTAGGGGTAAAGGGAAGGGTTATTGCTTCCGTAAAGGCGACTACGATGGACTGAGACAGTATTTAAATTCTATACAGTGGGACCAACTGATGATGTTACCAACAGCAAATTCAAAATGGGAAGCATTCAAAGAACTTATCTTGGAAGCTACTAGGCTTTACATACCAACTAAGAAATATTGTTCAAGGTTTAGGCCAAAATGGATGTCAGATGAACTAATGAGGCATATGGCAGAGAAGAAAAATGCATGGGATACATACAAATTAACACATGACACAGAAGCCTATGATAGATACAAGTTGATATGCAACCAAGTTACAAAGGAGGTTAGGCAGGCGAAGGCAGATTACGAGAAATCCTTGGCAAGGGATGCAAAGAAAAACAGCAAAGAGTTCTTTACTTATGTAAACTCTAGAAGGAAGGGGATGAATCAGATTGGTCCACTTGATATTGATGGGTCAAGTGTTGATGATCCTGTTCAGGTAGCTAACAAACTAAATGAATATTTTGCATCGACATTCACACATGAGGAGTTATTCAGCGAGGGGAATGCCAGAGGTGTATTCAACTCTAGCAGTAAGCTACAGAATCTTGAAATAACTGGGAGTAAAGTGGAGGAGAAACTGTTGAAGATAAACACAAGAAAGGCACCTGGGGTGGATGGGATCTATCCAGTTATATTAAAGGAGGCAGCAAAGGAAGTAAGCAAACCCTTAGCCATAATTATGAGAGCTTCCTTGGACTCAGGGGAGGTACCCATAGACTGGAAATGTGCAAATGTGACCCCAATTCACAAAGGAGGATCAAAGGCTGACACAAGTAATTATAGACCTGTGAGCTTAACTTCTGTTCCAGGAAAATTAATGGAGGCACTGGTTAAAGAAGCACTGCAGGATCATTTAGACAAGACTTCAGTTATAGCTCAGACACAGCATGGTTTTGTTAAGGGGAAGTCTTGCCTGACCAACTTGATTGGATACTATGATGCAGTCACAAAAGAACTGGATGCAGGGAATAACTTTGATATTATATACTTGGATCTTAGAAAGGCTTTTGATACTGTTGCACATGGAAGACTGCTACACAAATTGGAGCAGTGTGACATTGGAGGCAAATTGCTGCTATGGATAAAGGGGTGGTTGAGGGGGAGAAGACAGAGAGTGGTAATCAATGGACACTGCTCATCGTGGACTGATGTTATTAGTGGAGTCCCTCAGGGCTCAGTGTTGGGTCCATTATTGTTTTCTGTATTTATAAATGATATTGATGATGGTATATCGGGCTTAATGTCCAAGTTTGCAGACGATACAAAGGTTGGCAGGGTTGTCAAGGACACTACTGACACTATGCTGCTGCAACAGGATCTGGAAAGGTTGAGCAGATGGGCTGAGAGGTGGCAAATGAAGTTTAACATTGACAAATGTAAAGTACTACACATGGGAAACAGCAACCCCAGAGCAACGTATCAACTCTGTGGTACAACACTGACAGTGGTAGAGAATGAAAGGGACTTGGGGGTGGTTGTGCAGGCAGATATGAAGTTCTCTGAGCAGTGCAGACGGGCTGCAAGAGTAGCTCATGGAGTATTGTCAATGATATACAGGAATTTTTCCAGCAGGGATAAGGAGGTGATTATTCCATTGTATAAGGCGATGGTCAGGCCACACCTAGAGTACTGTATACAGGTCTGGAGGCCTCATTTCAAGAAGGATGTAGAGCTGCTGGAACGAGTACAGAGAAGGGCAACAAGATTAGTGAATGGAACAACGGGGTGCTCTTACGAAGAAAGGCTTAAGTTTTGCAAATTACAGTGTCTGGAGACTAGGCACCAGCGAGGTGATCTGATAGAGGTGTATAAAGCCTTGAATGGTTTAAGCATGCTCAATGCTGATGGGATTCTTCCTCTAGCTCAGAAAAATCACCTGAGAGGGCATAAATTCAAATTGAGTAAAGACAGATGTAGGATAGACGTGCGGAAATTTGCCTTTAGCCAGCGCGTGGTTGGTTGATGGAACAGACTTCCATCCCTTGTGGTGGAGGTTGATAGCCTAAATAAGTTTAAGGCTCAGCTGGACAGGTATTTTGAACGAACAGAGGGGTGAAGTGGAAGTGGTTTTTTTTTTTTTTTTTTTTTTTTGGCTGATGCTGCATAAGCTTGCTTTCTTGCATCAAATGCCTCTACTAATGCTAATGCTAATCTCAGTGCTGATGAGATCCTTTTTGTTGCTCAGGCCATGTATGTGAAGAGCAACTGAGCATTCAAATTGAGGAAGGATGATTGCAGAATAGATGTGCTGAAGTTGGCTTTTGCCAGTGGGTGGTTATCTGCTGGAACAAACTTCCAGCTGTTGTTGTGGAAGTTGATAGCTTAAATAAATTGAAGAAATGACTGGAGAAACTATTGAATTGAATGGAGAGGTGAAATGGTGGCAGTCTTTTTTTTTTTTTTTTTTTTTTTTTGCTACAAGCTTGCTTTCTTGCATCATTTGCTGCTAATAACTCATTTTTGTTATTGGCCAGCATCACTTGATCATCAGCATATAGTAAAGTATCAAGGTGATTACCATTTTTTAATGTAATACTTCCATGGATAGTGTCTGACAATGACATTGGTGTATATGTTGAAAAATAGTGGTGAAAGTGGACAACCTTGTTGGATGCCACGATTTTTTGGTTACCAATATCATATTTCTTTCCCAATTTAATTGTGATTAAATTCTATCTATATATATGTATAATGGAACACAGCTGTTATTTGTTTGGGAGCTTCATCAGCTAGTATCTCTAGAAGTTTATTTCTTTCTACATGGTCAAAGGTTTTCTTATCAGTGAATGATATGTATGTTTGTATATTAAGCTCCTTGTGTTTTTCAGTTAGTAATTTCAGAGTTAAAAATCCATCTGCACAAGACCTTCCTTTTGTAAAACCATTTTGTTTTTCTTCAATTCTATCACTATAGTACTTCTCTAGTTTGTTTTTATTTTTGCAAATATTTTGTAGCCACTATTAAACAGGCTTATTCCTCTGTAATTTTCCAAGCCTTTGCGATTGCTGTTTTTATATACTGAAATGGCTATGGCTTTCTGCCAAGAAAGCCATAGCTATTTCAACTATGCCGTATTCAATTCAATTTTAAGGTATCCTCAGCATATTTGAACAATTCCATGTTGATACCATCTTCTTCTGATGATTTCTTGTTCTTAAAACCTGTTAATACTTCATTTAATTCTTGTATGGAAATTTCTTCTAGGTTATTTTTTGATTTTGGAATTTCTAATTTCAGAGGTTCTGGAAATATTGCAGCCAAGAAATACTTCCAGAACTTTTGGATTTATTTGGAACCATGTAGATTTATCTATCACATTAATTCTTATATTTTCTCTTGCCTCCTGATTTAAGTTATTTAAGATTTTATAAGTAACTGGGTTTAGTTTTATGTCTTTCTCTAAGTGTGAGACAAAGTTATTCACCCCCTTCCTCTCTCTCTCTCTGCCTTTTCCTGACCTCTCTTTTGGCTATAGTTTTTTTACCTGTTATATTCACTTTTATCATCAGCTTATTTTGTTGATAAATATTTCTTAAAGGCATTTCTTTTATCTTCTATAATTTTTGAAATTTCTTCTTCCCATTGTTGTAGACCTCTTCTGCAGTGCCATCTTTTCTTATTGCCTAAACTTTTAGATGCTGCCTATATTCATATTTTGCAAAGGCATGTCCATTCTTCTTCAACTGATTCACCAGTTTGTATATCTTGTGTCAATTTTTTAACTTTTCAGCATTTAACTGTTGGAAAAGCTATTTGATATTAAGGTCATGCAAGAGGCTCACTTTGAAACATTCTTCATTTTTTGTTTCTATTTGTTTTTTCTTTGTTTTCAAACCATCATAGTGGGAATCTGATTGGTGAAACTAGTAGAAATTGGTGAGTTTTCAGTTCAAAGCTTCTGAATACTCTCATGTCCAAAACAAATTCTGTTACTTTATCTTACTAATATACTAATATATAATTTATTGTTGACTTGCTGCCTTGTGCGGGAAAAAAGTATGGTTGTGTGGTTGCAAATTCAATCAGCCTTATCCCATTTCCGTTCTTAATTTGCTTGCCATTTATGCTCATTGAATTGATTTTACTATTGCTGATTCTAGCATTTAGGTCTCCTATTACCACAAGATAATCTAATTTGTTCATTATTTCGAGTTCATGTTTGGGCAGATGGGCTAAGAAGTGGCAATTGAAGTTTAACCTTGACAAATGCAAAGTACTGCATATGGGTAGAAGTAACCCCAGAGAAACGTACCAACTGTGTGGTACTACACTTAAGGTGATAGAAAATGAAAAAGACCTGGGAGTAATTGTGCAATCAGATATGAAGTTTTCTGAGCAATGCAGACAGGCGGCCAGGGCAGTTCATGGGGTTTGTCAATGATATACAGGAATTTTTCTAGCAGGGATAAGGAGGTGATTATTCCCTTGTATAAGGCAATGGTCAGGCCACACCTAGAGTACTGTATACAGGTCTGGAGGCCTCATTTCAAGAAGGATGTAGAGCTGCTGGAACGAGTACAGAGAAGGGCAACAAGATTGGTGAGGGGAATGAATTGATCCTCTTACCAAGAGAGGCTTAAGTTCTGCAAATTGCAGTGGCTGGAGACTAGGCACCTGCGCGGTGATCTGATTGAGGTGTATAAGGCCTTGAATGGGTTGAGCACGCTGAATTCTGATGGGATCCTTCCACTTGTTCAGATTACGAACCTAAGGGGGCATAAATTCAAATTAAGAAAGGACAGATGTAGAATAGATGTGCGGAAATTTGCCTTTAGCCAACGGGTGGTTAATTGCTGGAACAAACTTCCATCTGTTGTTGTGGAAGTAGGTGGAATAAATTTAAGGAGGAACTGGACAGGCATTTAGAGGGAATGGTGCGATTTTTTTTTTTTTTTTGGCTGATGCTGCATAAGCTCATACACTTGCTTTCTTGCATCGCATGCCTCTACCACTACTACTATTTCTTGTAAAGAATAGAAAGTATCGCTACTTTTTTCCTCACCTTCCACCAGTGCATATACCCTAATGACAGTCAGTTATCCCCGATATAATTTAATTCTGATTTGTAGTATTCTTTTGCTACAATAAATGTAATTGTCAAATTTCTTTTCCCAGGGATTTGTATATCATCAGTGCTATTCCTGCCTTTGCTTGCTCTTTACTTCTGGATCTCTACGTCCCGGCTTAGTTGGGACCATACTTAAATCTGGGACCATATATCCTGGTTTAGCTGGGACAATCCCGAATTTTAGACTGTTGTCTAGGTTAAAATATTTTTATTTCAACTGTAAATTTTTATTGGTCTATTTTTCTGTTCCATAGAGATTAATTAACATTAACTTCCTAAGGAATTTATGACTTTCAAGTTACTTAATAATAGAATTATACACAAATTTAGAATCTTACGCAAACAATAAATATGGAATAAATAAATTATCATGCTGTACTAAATTTCAAACACAGCAGTGCTATCTATTACACAACCAGACGCCGACCGGGCTAACCAGGTGGGTAAAGTGCCTGCCTGGCAACCCAAAGGTCGCGGGTTCGAATCCCGCCTCGTGCTTGGATCAAAGTACTGCAAAAACCTTGGGAGGTGCACTATGGCCACAGAAGCTGATGCGCCAACAACTACAAAAAAAAAAAAAAACACTACCAGACAGTGAACCAGCTAAACCGTACAGCAGCCTGTGGGTGCCTGGCAGTCTGTGAACTTTTCTATAGCTACCCTCAGAGCAAATATTTTTCATTAAAAAAAGTATCGGCTAAGGTAAAGAAAGCCAACACGAGAACGATGAGAAACGTCGAATAACTTACACGGAAAATTAGTTTCCTGACACCGGACTCTAGTGATGCTTGCTTGGTAAACAGGCGGTAGGTGTTATCGGTCTGGAGCCGAAATCGAGAAGGATATATTGATTGACAGGTAGGCGTGGCAAATGATGAAATGATTGGTGGTGGTGGGCGTGACAGACGACAAGCTATTGTGTAGTCATTGGTTGGCATTATAATGTGTATTTATGAGTAAAGAACGGTGCATAATAGTTTTGTGATGAACAGTAAACAGGTAATAGCAACGATGAATCTTTTAACGATGGAAGAAATTTGTAAGGAAAATAAAATGTTGGTTGATTTTTTAATGAAAACTAAATTAATAAAAGTTTTGTTCCGTTCATTTTTATGTTCTTCGTTATGTTTTTTCTCATTGTTAAAATCAGATTTTTGAGTTCATGAGTGTTTTTACTATATTGTTGATTTAGGTTTGGTTACGAAAAAAGGAAAAGGTTTCTTTATTTTTCGTTATATTTCATAACCTTGCCTTAAATGGTAGGTTGGAAAATAATAGGATAAAAATTCTTTATATATATATAGTGAATAGCTATTGAGGTGTTGATTGATGTTATGATACGTGTGTATCTGCAAGAGTGTCTTTAAAAATAAAAGTACAGTAATAAAAAATTAATATTTTGTTAATAAACAATTTATGCACTAGTCCACCCATGATTCTAAAGAAAAAAGGTTAGGTTACCCCCTCCATTTTGGGAGGGGTTCAAGTTCCCATGGGATTCAATTGGAGGTAACCTGACCTTTTTTCACCATTATGGAAAGCATTCATTAGGGCATGTGCGATTAGGGCAAGTTAGCATTAGTGCTTCTGAGTGCTACTAAAATTATACTAAACCGATGTTATCGTGTGTTGTGTTTGCACACCAATCAGCACATCGTTTGCCACGCCTACCTGTCAATCAGTATATCGTTCTCGACTTTGCTCCAGACCGATAACACCTACCGTCTGTTTACCGAGCGAGCAGTGCTAGAGTGCCGTATCAGGAAACTAATTTTCTGCATAAGCTATCTGATGTTTCTCGTCGTTCTCATGTTGGTTTTCTTTACCTTCGCCAATGTATCTATTATTTAAAAATCCACTGGAGAAGGCTTAATTGTAATAATTAATAAAATTTTTATTTTCAGCCATGTCAATGAAAAAATGAAAACGCCCTTTTAATGAACAGCTATGTGCAGTTTACGTGCATATAATTAAAAAGATGCGAACACTAATGTCCCCATTTTGTCCGGAATTTTCTTCTTTGGAACATGTTTTGTCCCGGTTTTGCTCCAAAAGTTTATAGTCACCCTAATCATATTGGCATTTCCTCCAATATGATGAAACAGTTATGCCATCATGACTTGGCTGTCAAAGCCTCGTTAGTAATAACAGGATACACCATGGGAAGGCAAGGTTGCCATTTAGGTAAGAGAGGCTATATATGATGCGTCATTACCCCATACATCTACCTTTATCAGTATCATTAATACATACTGGAAGTATCAATGGGCCCAGCAGTGAACTCTAGGGGGGGGGATTCGTCTAATAACATTAGTCCATGAAAAGCAGTGCCCACTGATAACCGCTCACCTTCTTTTCCCACTCAACCATCCCTTTATCCATAGCAGGTTAACCAAGTTTTCTTTACGTCGTTGAAGAATTACCTGGAAATCAGTATTTAAGATATTAGTGTTGGATATTTAGTTGAGGCTGTTTTTCAAAACAAGGTTTCTTAAAATGTGAAGTATAATTGTGATCATTGTCAAAACTGTGGACAGAATCTTTGGTCAATGGAAGAAAGTCATTAATATACAAAGGAAAAGAGTATGAGAAAGAACTGAACTTTGGGGAAACCAGTATTAGTTGTGAAAAAAAAAGAATGAGAACCATCTACCATCACTTGTGTAGGTCTGTTGGAGACAAATTGGCTACCCAATTACAAAAGACAGAAGGCAAAATTGTTAAATCTAAACTTGTTTAGAAGCCCTTGATGCTAAACATGAACAAAAGCAATGGAAATTTCAAGAGCAACTGCTTGAGTTTCACCAAACATTTCTGTAAATTTTTTCCAAAGATGAGTAACATAAGTCAAAATATCACCAAATCCTAGACTCATTAATGCTCAGAAATTATCCAGATTGGCAGTTGTTTATCAGATAGATTGTAGTTAATGGATTTCTCCATTACTTTGGAAAAACTTGATAAGTGCAGTGGGATGGGATAATAATTGAAGGGAGAGATTTGTCACCCTTTTCAGAAACTAGTCGAAAATGAACAAATTTCTGTACAGAAGGGTAAAAAGTGTGATATGGAAAGAGTAAAAGGTGACACAAAACAGGTGTAATCTCTGGAGTACAGATGAAGAAATGTATCAACAACTTGGTGACTTCATTCTATTAAGATTGTTCAGAATTCTTTTAATTTTGGGTTAAAAGTCACTTAGGACTGTATATTTTTATTTTTCAGGAAACCGTTTTTACATGTTACTTTGCTATATTAATATTTGCACTTGTAGTCGAACAATCATTCATTCCTAGTAATAAACATTTCCTTATCTAAATTAACAATTTTATTGCTTTTTGCCACTTAAAGTTAATAAAAAATCTACTTTTGTTAACTTTAAATAGCAAAAGATTTTCCTAACTAGCATAAACTTAGCTAAATTAATGCAAATTCTGATAATTCAGTATATAAAATATTTAATTAAAATTAAGTTAATATTTGTGAGATATTTACTGGATACCATGATACCATGAAATAATATAAATTTGGTTCGGTTGGCAATTCACTTTACATTGAATTTGTATTAAATACATTACATAACTCATTTATGATTTGGCTTCAGTAATTTTTCATTTCATTATAAAGGATTATACCAAAGCCTTCAAATACTTTTCATTGGCTGCAAATCAAGGATGGGTGGATGGGCAGCTGCAATTAGGAAACATGTACTACAGTAAGTTGGCTAATTTTGAATAGTTATTTTACATGGATTCATTAATGTGATCAACAAGTAAATTTTTAACAGTATAGTTTAGGGCTTAGAGCCTCAGGCTATGTAAATAGTTTAACTAATGTACCAGTTAGTGCATTTGCATCATTTCTGTACACAGAAAACTACATAATTACTTATAAATTGGCATCATTAAGTATATCTCATATCTCAGATACCATCACCCATACGGCACTGTTTTGGAGCTTATTGCAATACCAGGGTACCTGCCCACCCACTCATGAGGAGCCAATAAGCTCTGAAACGATGCCACATGGGTGATGGTATCTGCTGAGAATAAGTAACAATAGTCTTCTCCTATGGTGAAGCGTTACTTATTCGAGGTAGTGCAATATCATGGCAACTCATTGTGAAGGTATTCACAATATGAGATATACTTAATGATGCCAATTTATAACTACTTATGTAGTTGGCTATGTACAGAAATGATGCAAATGCACTAACTTGTACATTAGTAAATTTTTAACTTAATTGATCATATATAGTGCATTGGTTTTCTATTTATGCTTAGGCTTTCGTTATATAGCATACAAATTTTATTCTTAAATGTGATGAATGATTTTATAATTCTTGAATGCAAAGCAGTATCTAAACTAATATTGAATGAAGGTTACAGCAACATCTTTTGAATATGCACACACTGAGTTTTAGCTTGATATGTGCCAGTTGAGTGAACATTTATTTTTCTCATTCCTTGCTTGTATTGAAAATGATCAAATTGAACAACATGCAAACATTAAATTTTGTGGTAAACTTGGAAAGCCAACCATTGAAGCATATGAAATGCTTGTTACAGTGTATGGAGATGATGCTATAATGAAAAAAAAAAAAAAAAAAAAAATATATATATATATATAATTGGTTTCAAATGTCTTGTGTAGGAAAGTTTTTGCTTGAAGATGAATTGGATTGCTCATCAACATCCCAATGATCAGAAATTTAACAAAATCCACACCATATTTTGATTGGATTGACAGCTGACTCTGCATTTTGACTGGATTTGAGCATGAAGTGAGTGAGTGAGTGCAGAGTTTGTTCCACACATTCTCCCTCAAGATCAGTAAAAGCATCGCATTCTCATTTAATCTGATTTATGTGAAGATTCGGTCATATTTTTAACAGAAATTATAACAGGCATTGAGCCTTAGGTGTATGGATATGATCCAGAGACCAAGGTTTAAAGTTTCCAGTGAAAACCAACATTGTCACCAAAGCCAAAAGAAGCTGCGTAGTAAAAATTGCATGAAGGTCATGCTGATTGGATTCTTTTGCCTGGGGGGGGGGGGCAAAAGAATTTATCACAATTTTACTGCTACCAAATAGTTTTAGAACAATTTAGAGATGCAGTCCACTGTAAACAACCTGAATGATGACAAAATTGTTGGCTCCTTTACTATGTCAATGCACCATGTTCCACATCACTTTCCATTCAGCAATTTTTGATGAACAAAAACTGCCATTGCGTTGAATATTTGCCTGCAGTTAAACATTGCATTGAATAAATCAACTCCAAGTCTATGTTTATTTAGTGCATGTTTAATGGAACAGAACATACACACAATCAGCTAACACAGTAACGTGCTTAACATCTTGTGTTTACCTATTTCCATTAGCACCCACTGTATTTTCCTAATTTGGCACCATGCAACTTTTGGCTGTTCCAGAATTAAAGCAGAACATGAAAGTAAAACAGTTTGAGTCTATTCAAGAACTCTAGTCAAAGACAATGGACTGCCTAAAAGCATTCTCAGAAGAAGAAGACTTCTAGAAATGATTTGATCTCTGATAAGTATGATGGAATAAGTGCGTGGTTGCAGGAGGACGTTATTAACATTAATCATTGAGATTAACATTAACTTTTTATGGTTATTAACATCATCATAAAATTAATTTTATTCAATGAGTTATTATTAAATATTAATTTTTATTATATATTAAATTTTTTAACATTTACTGAATCTTTACTGGGATGAGAAGTGACAATTGAAGTTTAACATTGACCAATGCAAGGTATTGCACATGGGTAGCAGAAATCTCAGAATAAAATACCAACTGTGTGGTACCACACTGATGGTAATGGAGAAAGAATTGTATGATCAGGCATGAAGTTTTCAGAAAAGTGCACACAGGTACTAGGATAGCTCATGAGACTTTTGTCAATGATATACAGGAATTGTGTCAGTAGGAATAAGAGGTGATTATCAAATTAAATAAGGTTATGGGTAGACTGTATGTTGAGTATTGCATACAGGTCTGGTAGCCTCATTTTAGGAAGAATGTGGATCTGTTGGAGACTGTGCTGAGAAAGGCAGCAAAGATTAGCAAGGGAAAATGGTTCCCCTTGTTCCCCTTGCTAATCCAAGGGGAACAAGGGGAATCCTTTTGTTCCCCTTGCTAATCCTTTTGTTCCCCTTGCTAATCCAAGAAAGGCTCTCTTCTGCAAATTGAGGCATCTAGAAACTAGGCACGCACAAATCAAAGGAGATCTGATTGAGATGTTTAAGGCTTTGAATGGATTGATTAAGCTGAAGGTTGATAACATTCTTGATCTTGCTCAGACAATACCCACTCCTGAGAGATTGGCTGCACAACAGATGTGTGGAAATTTTCTTTCAGCCATCAAAATGATTATCAGAATAAAATTCCATTCGGTGTTGTGGAAGTGGGTAATTTGAGAAAATTAAGGAAGAAAACTAGAAGAATTATTAGAAGGGTTGGGTTTTTTGGCTGATGCTGTATCAGCTTGCTTCTTTATATCATTTGTCACTATTAATACTAAGATTAGCTAAACAGAAGTGAATCAAAAATTAATGGTAATAAGCCAAGTAAGGTGGATTATAAGCAATCATCATCATCATCAGCCATTTTCAGTCCACTGCAGGATGAAGGCCTTTCCAGCAGCTTTCCAGTTCCTTCTGTTTTGTGCAGTGGCCATCCATTTACTACCCATAAATTCTTGAATTTCATCTGTCCATCTCCGTTGTTGTCTTCCAGGTTTTCTTTTAGCTCCTCTTGGGTACCATTCTGTTTTTTTCTTAGTCCATCTGTCATCATGTCTTCAAGCTGTGTCTCGCCCAAGTCCATTTCAGTTCTTTAGTTTTGATAAGGATGTCCTTTACTTGTGTTTGCTGCCTAATCCATGTGTTTCTTTTCCATTATTTTGGTGAGTGCCCAAGTTTCACTCCCATAAGTCATGGTGGGGCATATACATTGGTTCATTATTTTACGTTTCAGATAAATTCGGATATTTCTCCTCAGTATGTGACTATATTTTCTGAATGCTATCCATCCAAAATTTATTTTTTCTCTTGACTTCCAGCCATTTATCATTGTTACAGCTAATGAATTATCCAAGATAGGTATATGAATCCACCTTTTCAATGATTATATCCCTTTCTGTGGCATACTTGTTCGTCATTACTTTTGTTTTAGCCATATTCATCTTTAGTCCAAAATCCTTACTATCTCTGCATAACTGATTTTTAAATTGCTACTGTCTTCATCTAGTATAATAAAAAGGTAGCATTCTCATATATTTCCTTCAAAATTATAATGTATGGGGTGTCTATGCCTTGTCTTTCCAATGCCCGAAACATTGCCTTATGTTGTATGGAGTCAAATGCCTTTTCATAATCCACAAATGCCAGGCATAATAGTGTTTTATATTCATTTGCTTTCTCCATTAGCTGTGATATTATGTGAAGGTAATCCATAGTTGAGAATCCTGTTCTAAAGCCAGCTTGCTCTTTCAGTTGATTCTCATCAAATACTTTTTCTAATCTGTTAGTGATGACCCTTGTGAACAAATTATAGATATGGGACAACAAGCTAAGTGGTCTATAATTTCCAATTTGTCTCCTTTCTTATGCAGCAAAATTATGACTGCATTATTCCACTCCTTAGGGGTCACACATTTCTTAATGTATTTTGTGAAGAGTCTTGCCAGTCTGTGTCATGTCTCTTCCTCCCAATTTTAACAACTCTACAGTATCTTCACCTTCACGCAGGGCTTTTTGATTCTTCATTTTCTTCAATGCACGTTTTATCTCATCAGGAAGGATATCGGGTATGTTGTATGTGTCGCAAATTTGTGATCCATCTTCCTTACTGCTGGCATCATTCCCTTGCTCTTTATAGTAATCTTCTGCTATTTTGAATTATGTCTTCTCTACTGTTTATTTATTATTATTATTTTTTTCCTTGTTAGTTGTTTGCGCATCAGCTTCTATGGCCATAATGCGCCTCCCAAAGTTTTTTTGCATTTTACTGTGATCCAAGCCCAAGGCGGGAATTGAACCCACGACCTTTGGGTTGCCAGGCAGGCACTTTACCTACCTGGCTAGCCTGGTCGGCTCTACTGTTTATAAGTACACCATCACTATTACTGCTCATGACTGCTTATTTAAGTCCTTTATTTTCCCTTAATGCTTGTTCTACATTTCTTGTGTTAAATCTTCTTATGTCCTCTCTGAGTCTCTTTCTAATGGCTTTGCATAACTCAGTACAGCCACTCCCCGACTTACGTATGGGTTGCATTCCGCATAACTCTACTTGTCAGAATTTCCCTAAATGCTTATGCAGCACTCACAAATTTGATTGAATTTGATTGAAGCAAAAAAGAAATGTTTGATGAACATGTAAATAGAATTATTTATTCAATTTTTTTAATCTCATGCACAGGAAAAATTACAAAAATTTCAAAATTATAAAATTAAAAAGAAGAGAGAGGGGACAGGCATAACGTCAGCAAGTTTTACCTTCTCAGTACAGCCACTCCCCGACTTATGTATGGGTTGCATTCCGCATAACTCTACTTGTCAGAATTTCCCTAAATGCTTATGCAGCACTCACAAATTTGATTGAAGCAAAAAAGAAATGTTTGATGAACATGTAAATAGAATTATTTATTCAATTTTTTTAATCTCATGCACAGGAAAAATTACAAAAATTTCAAAATTATAAAATTAAAAAGAAGAGAGAGGGGACAGGCATAACGTCAGCAAGTTTTACCTTTCGAGCATCATTGCCAGAATTAACTCTCCAGCTGATAAGCATGCTGCTGCAGAAGTTGAGGGCTGTTGAGATTTAGAAGGGGGTTATTTCCAACTCATCACAAAATTTCTCTGTAGCTGCAGAATCAGCACTGGCGACGTCACCGCATACTTTAATGGTTTGGAAACCAGCACGACGCTTGAACCTCATTGCTTGCCATGAACTTGGCTTGGGCTTTGCCATATTTTTCCTTTAATATCCATCATAAATACTTCTTGCTTTTGCTTGAATGGCCATTGGATTCAGGGGCACTTGCTTCTGAATCTGATTTTCCATCCATATTATTAATAGCTTTTCCATCTTCGATATAGCACCTGAACACTGTTTTGTGATCACTGTTGATCTTAAATACCTTTTACATGTTTGTGTAAGATCTTCACTCTCTTGTCCCTTTTGCCAAGAGGAAGAAGTATCTCAAGGATCAGTATTAAATGTTATGCTTTTTGCCATCAGAGTAAATTCCATCACAGAACAACTTCCTTTAACTGTAAACAGTGCCATCTATGACTTTAGCATATTTTCTCAATCATGCAATATGAGGGTTATTGAAAAACAACTGCATAAAGCCATTTGCCTCAACCACTGGACATTGGGGTGCAAATTGATGCACCTTACTATGCATCTACCATGCACTTATATGATCTTAGCTAGACTGTGTGTCTCAGGTATGCACATCAGCCAGAAACTATTTCTGGCTGATGTGCATACCTCAGACAGGGTTGTCCAATCACCAAAGCATCCCTTCCATCCTGTCATGCAACTTTTTCCATGAGAACTGAGTAAAGTCAAATTCTCCATCATCTGGCTACCTGCAGTTCTATTCAGCACACCAAGCTGAACATTCTTACTTCTTGCCTTACATCAGCAGCTTGAAGTTGGAATCATGTAGGATCTACTGCGGTCTTTCTGGACACTACTATATCTAAGAAATTTCTCCCTGAATGCAGCATATACACTGCAGAGCTAGGGAGTGTAGGTATTGAATGGTCAATTAACCATTGAGGTTAATTATGAGGGCATCTTTGGACTTGGGAGATTCCTTTGGATTGGAGAAATGCCAATATATTGCTAATACACAAAAGTAGTTCTAAGAGTAAAGTTGGTAACTATAGACAGTTTAGTCTGAGTTCACTGGTAGGAAAAACCTTAGAGGCAGCAATTAAGAGTGCAATCCAGGGACATTTAGATAGATATGGCATTCTGAAGGGCACGCAACATGGCTTTGTTAATGGTATATCATGCTTAATTAACTTAGAAGGCTATTTTGACACTGTTACTCATGAGCTGGATTTTGGGAATAATTTTGACATAGTTTGTTTGGATTTTAGGAAGGCATTTGACTTGGTCCCTCATGAAAAGTTACTGTATAAGCTTGAACAGGTTGTGATTACTGGTAAGATAGATTGCTGGGTGGCTGCAGGGCAGAAGGCAGAGGATTGTGATTAATGGATATTCTTCAGATTGGCATAATGTGAGGAGTGGGGTCTCTCATGGATCTGTTCTTGTACCACTGTTGTTTCTCATTTTTATAAATGACATTGATGAAGGAATAGAAAGTGTGATGTAAAAATTTGCAGATGATGTAAAGATTGGCAGAGTCATTAGTGATCGGTGCCAAGCAGTGCTTCTTCAGGATGACTTGAACAGACTTCAAAGATGGTCAGAGAAGTGGCAGCTATGTTTTAATGCCCTACCAAGTGGCAGCTATGTTTTAATGCTGCTAAATGCAAGGCCTTACACTTTGGGAATAGCAACCCACAACTAAATTATACACTTAGTGGGGTTGTATGTATGAAAATTAAGATGCCAACAAATAAAAAAAAAAAAAAGAGTACAGAGTATATAGTTCATTCATAAAATATCAAGGTATATAAATACCTTCTTTTACTAAAAACCTTGCAATTAAATTCCTGTAAGGCACTAAAATATATATAATAGGAAAAGTTTATGTTCATTACCAGCTCTTAGTTCTCGTATGACCTCCTTAAATTGTGTCTATATTCTGAATATAAATAGCAATCATGCAAGACATGGAGCCATGTTTCCCCAGCACCACACAAAAATTAGGATTTGTCACCAATCCAAATTTAAACAGTTTATTATTCAAAGAACCATGACCTGTTGGTATATAAGATAACTCCATATCTGGATAAAACCAACTACACTTTTTGTTGTTAAACATAAATTGAACATTAGGAATAAATAGCCTTGTCACATTGCCAGTTTCGCTAGTATTCCAACAGTCTTGCCATAAGGATACAAGTTCTTTCATAACATCTTTTTTAATAACAACACTTTGATCTGCAAAATCACTTAATAAATTTAAATAAGTGAATAGAATTCCCTTCTTAAGATGGTAGCAACATGCTATGTAGATAATATAATAATCCAAAAGTAGATGCCCAGCAATTACTTGTAAGGTATTAGTTGATACTGTTCTACAAATCGTTAACAACATTAATCGTTATATAAACAAAAGTTTATTTCTGAATTTAATTGTCCAATCTTTTATACCAAATATCCGAACCATATGAAACAATAGGCAGAAAAAATGCCTTATAATATAATGTTAAAGCACGCTTTTTTAAATCCCAGTCTCTGAGTGAGTAATTCTAATGTGTCACCATTAGAATTTGCTTCTCCTGTAATAAAACCTTAGTTTGTCTATTTAAATCTAATTTTCTCCTAAATAACATCATAATTGTCTTTGATTGGGATGCCATCAGCTTATGCTGGCAAGCCCACTTGACTAAACTGGATAGAACAAGTTCAGCTCTATTTTCCAATATTCTCTTAGATTTACCAGATATACACTCTGAGTTCATCTGCATAGGCAACCTTATAAACACATTCCTGAATGGTAACCATTGCTTGGAAACAACCATTGATGTAACACTAAATTCCAAAAGATAGGACCTAACACTGAGCCTTGTGGACAACCTCTAGATATCATTTTTTTGAAAACTTTATGCTAGGCCATCAACATTATCTATCTGTTTCCAAGTAATTATAAATTACTCTATACAACAAATTTGTGCATTATAAAGATCTTAATGCATAAAAAATACTTGGAAACCAGACACTGTCAAAGGCCCCTTCAAAGTCAACAAAATATGACTAATTCATATTTATGTGAAGACTGTTCAATATGTGTTATCAAATCTCTTATAACATCTACTGCAGAAAAACCTTTGAAGAAACCAAATTGTTTTACAAACTTAAAATTCCTTTCATATGGCAATGAGCTTAATTTTAAACACAATAATATTTCATAGAACTTGACCAAAAGAGAAATTGGCCTATATCCCCGAGAGTCATGTAATCTTTTCCCAGGTTTCTTTAATAACTTGAACAATACTAACTTTCAAAAGCCAGGAAAGACACCATCTAAATAACACTTGTTATACATATTTAGCATTATCACAGGATATAGGTCTAAAAATTTTAGTATTACACTGTTTTCCACCAAGTCAGGACCAGGACATTTATTAACATTAAGTTCTGTAGTCACAATTTTCAAATCATTATAAGTAAATAAAGAATCATCTTCAGGGCCACTATAAGACAAGTTATCCAGTCTAATCCTAGCCTATTCCTGAGTATAATTTTCAATGTCATCAATAGGAAACAGCCTACCAGTGACCACATTAATAGTGGTATACCAATCAACTGTCTCCACATTTTTAAAAATATTATTACTAGCTAACTTATTTGTCATAATCTTATAAATAAGACCCCCCCATGGGTCATTTATTACCTGCAGTTAAAACTAAATCCCTCCAAACCTTAATTTTACTGTCATAAATTTTTTTTTCTATATATCCTTTTTTTTATTTTATATACTTCTTTGAAATGATCAGCCTCATGTATCCCCCCTTCCAAAACCTCTTATACCTCTGATAAGTTTTCATAGCTGCAAATACTTCCCTCCTTAATACTGATAATTCAGCAGTTCACCATGGGACTTGCTTATTAAATATCCCCCCCCTTTTTTTTTTTTTTTTTACAGTTTGAATAAATTGAGAGGTCAACTGGATACTTACCTGTTTGAGGATGGAAGCATATAATTTGTGTTTTCTTATCTATTTTTTTTTTTTTTTTGCCAGTGCAGCAAAAGACTGATTTCCTTGCACTATATGGTGAATTCTATTAAATGCCAATTTCCGGGTAATTTTTTAATTGGGTGGAAACAATCCCAGCATACTCCAATTTGAACAGTAACCTCTCACGAACTGAATCAAAAATTTTGCTAAAATCTCAATATATGATATTGAAGTTGTTTCCAGTATCTAAATGCTTTTTGACTTTAGAACTTAATGAGTTTGATTTGTTAATTTATATGGCAAGCAAGAAGTTCTCTTCACAAATCATTGTACTACTAATTGTATCATAATCTTGCTCTGTTTTCCTCTTGTTCAAATGTGCTTTGAGCTATAAAATGCAAAATTCTAGTTCAATTCATCTGTAATACCAGGAGGATTGTCTGTGGTTTCACCATTGCAGATCTGAGGGGATCAGTATGATTAGTTGCCTTTTTATCCTTTTTTTTTTTGCATTAAAATATGTGAAAAACTTTATCCCTATTAGACCTTTTTTTGAGTGATTTCTAATACTTTGGCTTTTATTATGGCTAAGTAAGCAAACCCTTAGCCATAATTATGAGAGCTTCCTTGGACTCAGGGGAGGTACCCACAGACTGGAGATGTGCAAATGTGACCCCAATTCACAAAGGTGGATCAAAGGCTGACACAAGCAATTATAGACCTGTGAGTTTAACTTCTGTTCCAGAAAAATTAATGGAGGCACTGGTTAAAGAAGCACTGCAGGATCATCTAGACAAGACTTCAGTTATAGCTCGGATGCAGCATGGTTTTGTTAAGGGAAGGTCTTGCCTGACCAATTTGATTGGATACTATGATGCAGTCACAAAAGAACTGGATGCAGGGAATAACTTTGATATTATATACTTGGATCTTAGAAAGGCTTTTGATACTGTTGCACATGGAAGACTGCTGCACAAATTGGAGCAGTGGCATTGGAGGCAAATTGCTGCTATGGATAAAGGGGTGGTTGAGGGGGAGAAGACAGAGAGTGGTAATCAATGGAAACTGCTCATCGTGGACTAATGCTATTAGTGGAGTCTCTCAGGGTTCAGTGTTGGGTCCATTATTGTTTTCTGTATTTATAAATAATATTGATGATGGTATATCAAGCTTAATGTCCAAGTTTGCAGACGATACAAAGGTTGGCAGGGTTGTTAAGGACACTACTGATGCTATGCTGCTGCAAGAGGATCTGGAAAGGTTGAGCAGATGTGCCGAGAGGTGGTAAATGAAGTTTAACATTGACAAATATAAAGTACTACTTATGGGAAACAGCAACCCCAGAGCAATGTATCAACTCTGTGGTACTACACTGACAGTGGTAGAGAATGAAAAGGACCTTTGGGTAATTGTGCTGGCAGATATGAAGCTCTCTGAGCAGTGTAGACGAGCTGCAAGAGTAGCTCATGGTGTCTTTTCAATGATATACAGGAATTTCTCTAGCAGGGATAAGGAGGTGATTTTTCCCTTGTATAAGGCAATGGTCAGGCCACACCTTGAGTACTGTATACAGGTCTGGAGGCCTCATTTCAAGAAGGATGTAGAACTGCTGGAACGAGTACAGAGAAGGGCAACAAGATTAGTGGATGGAACAAAGTGTTGCTCTTACGAAGAAAGGCTTAAGTTCTGCAGATTGCAGTGTCTGGAGACTAGGCACCGGCGAGGTCATCTGATAGAGGTGTATAAAGCCTTGAATGGTTTGAGCATGCTCAATGCCTATGGGATTCTTCCTCTTGCTCAGAATAATCACCTGAGAGGGCATAAATTCAGATTGAGGAAAGACAGAAGTAGGATAGATGTGTGGAAATTTGCCTTTAGCCAGTGGGGGTAGTTGGTTGGTGGAACAGACTTCCATCCCTTGTTCTGGAAGTTGATAGCCTAAATAAATTTAAGACTCAGCTGGACAGGTATTTCGAATGAACGGAGGGATGAAGTGGAAATGTTTTTTTTTTTTTTTTTTTTTTTTGGCTGATGCTGCATAAGCTTGCTTTCTTGCATCATATGCCTCTGCTAATGCTAATTATTCAATCCACAGTACTGTTACATATATATCTACTTATAGTTCTCATTTGCGAGTGTCAACATGATAATCTAACTTGCCATAATAATCTGTAAGATCTGTCAACTGTTTTGCCATCTATTTTGTCATCCATCTTTTGTGATTTATCATATAAATAAATATTTTGTAACTTCCAGGATAATTTGCTTAACCATTTCCCTTAGAGCATTTATATTCCATGATCTAAAAGGAAAAAGAAGTTGATTATTGTGTTGCATGGAGCAGTGGTTAGTCTTCACCTTGAGTGTTGCATATATGTGTGGAAACCTCATTTTCGGAGGGATGTGGATCGGTTGGAACAGATGCAGAGAAGAGCAACAAAGTTAATCAGGGACACTATAAAAGTACTCTTATCAAGGAAGACTTCAGTTCTGCCAATTGCTGCATCCAGAAACTGGCAGACCTGATTGAAGTGGCGCCTCCGTAGCCAGGTGGGAAGGAGCAGCAGTGCGTAGCACACGCTTCTTGATTAGACCGAGGTTTGAGCCCGTCACCACCAAATACGGAAGATGCGGAAAGGTCAGGGAATGACCACCACATATCCCGGAGCAATATGGCCTTAGTTGCTAATGCTCCTAAAAACCAAATAACAACAACAACAAACCTGATTGAAGTGTTTAAGGCTTTAACTCCAAGCCTGTCACATGGGGTCAAGGAGACCCCAGACAGTATTTCAGAAATTTGTACTCTTCATTTACTCCAGCCACATTGCTGAAACTCCTAATACTGTTTTTGAAAGTATTTTCTCTGATTTCTCAAGTGAAAATTCCAGTGATCTGTAGTAATTATTGTACAGTTATGAAAACTTCAGGAATTGAATTAAACCTATTATATGCACATGTTGCATGGCATCTCTTGCGTACAATATAGTTAGGGAAAGACGCTACATGGTTGTTTTCCGTTAAGGTTATTATTATATTAAAACCACTCTTATACCACGTGAAAATTAATACTATAGTTTTACAGGCTGTTCGCCTCCATTAATATGATGTTTCAGGTATCTTACTAAAAGCTGTTGGGGAACAAAAAATAGAAAGAGTTACAAATTTGAATATTTTAGAATATTACAATTATCAATACAGTGAATTCCGATTATTTGGGCCACCAGTTAATCGGGGCAGCCATTTATTTGGTGCAAATCTTAAAAAACAGAACCCAATTGAGAAAATAGCCAGGGTTTACGTCACTTAATTGGGACAACATGCCGTTTAATCGGGGCAAGAGACTGCAGCACTGAAGATTACCCTATGATTGTCACCAACCGTACCACGTAGTTCGGTCAGATTTCTGGAGGTCACAACCATAAAACAATAAAAACAATTAGCAGTCACCTGTTTATTGGGCTTTTCTGTTAGTGAACTCTATCATAAACTGATAGTAAACTCGATCTTATTGAATTTGCGATAATACCGACAGCTGGAATTCTGTGGGTTATTATGGTGAAATGTGTTTACACTTCATGGAATCTTCAATCATTCCTATTTTTAAAGCTTCGTAATTTGTTACTCCGTTCTCACTTGTACGTATCGTGTTACTTGCAATTTGTGTGTGCCGTTTTCTTTGTTATTGTTTGGTTATCTTTTTACTGTTTTAAATTTTAACCCCCCACCCACAAATGTAGAATCAACAGAAATGTCAACATTACAGTATGTATTAATTATTCCGATTATCATGTATATTCTTCTGAATTTCACGTATCATTTAATTTTTTAATTGGTAAGGTAATAAAGGGTAAATTTGTGCTTAATATATCTTTACTTTTATAGCCTGTGGATAATATTCCTCCTATTTTTGCTAATTAGAATCGCTGTTTAATAGAATTAAAATTCAATTCGCAAATGTGATCACAATGACCGGCGCTTACTACACATCGTATAGTGAACGGTACTTTACTATGGTGAGTCCATCGTAACGTGATTTGATTGTACAGTGAACCAATTGTAAAGCGGGGGTTAGTTGTATTTTTAACTATTTACGTGAAACTTTGGATAATTGGGGCAGCCGCTTAATCGGGCCAAAATGCACTAGTCCCGATGTGTCCCAAATAACCGGAATCGACTGTATTATAATTACAATTTACAAATTATGGTTGTAATGTATTAAATTAATTAAATTATAAAATATTACAATTTACAAATTGCGGTTGTAAAGTGATATTGTAATTGGAACTTAAAATTTAATATTTTAAAACCATAATTTTTAAATTGTAATTATAACATTGGTAATTGTAATAGTAATATTGTAACCGTAAATTGTAAAATATTTTAAAATATTCAAATTTGTAATTCTTCCTATTTTTTGTTCCTCCCAAAACAGCTTTGTCTGATGATGGGTATCGGTAAGATACCCGAAATGTCATACAATTTTAAATGAATATTTTGCATTGACATTCACACATGAGGAGTTATTCAGCGAGGGGAATGCCAGAGGTGTATTCAACTCTGACAGTAAGCTAGAGAATCTTGTAATAACTGAGAGTAAAGTGGAGGAGAAATTGTTGAAGATAAACACAATAAAGGCACCTGGGGTGGATGTGATCTATCCAGTTTTATTAAAGGAGGCAGCAAGGGAAGTAAGCAAATCCTTAGCCATAATTATGAGAGCTTCCTTGGACTCAGGGGAGGTACCCACAGACTGGAGATGTGCAAATGTGACCCCAATTCACAAAGGAGGATCAAAGGCTGACACAAGTAATTATAGACCTGTGAGTTTAACTTCTGTTCCAGGAAAATTAATGGAGGCACTGGTTAAAGAAGCACTGCAGGATCATCTAGACAAGACTTCAGTTATAGCTCGGACACAGCATGGTATTGTTAAGGAAGTCTTGCCTGACCAATTTTATTGGATACTATGATGCAGTCAAAAAATAACTGGATGCAGGGAATAACTTTGATATTATATACTTGGATCTTAGAAAGGCTTTTGATACTGTTGCACATGGAAGACTGCTGCACAAATTGGAGCAATGTGGCATTGGAGGCAAATTGCTGCTATGGATAAAGGGGTGGTTGAGAGGGAGAAGATAGAGAGTGGTAATGAATGGACACTGCTCATCGTGGACTAATGTTATTAGTGGAGTCCCTCAGGGTTCAGTATTGGGTCCATTACTGTTTTCTGTATTTATAAATGATATTGATGATGGTATATCAAGCTTAATGTCCAAGTTTGCAGACGATACAAAGGTTGGCAGGGTTGTCAAGGACACTACTGACACTATGCTGCTGCAACAGGATATGGAAAGGTTGAGCAAAAGGGCTGAGAGGTGGCAAATGAAGTTTAACATTGACAAATGTAAAGTACTACATATGGGAAACAGCAACCCCAGAGCAAAGTATCAACTCTGTGGTACTACACTGACAGTGGTAGAGAATGAAAGGGACCTGGGAGTGGTTGTGCAGGCAGATATGAAGTTCTCTGAGCAGTGCAGACGGGCTGCAAGAGTAGCTCATGGTGTATTGTCAATGATATACAGGAATTTTTCTAGCAGGGATAAGGAGGTGATTATTCCCTTGTATAAGGCAATGGTCAGGCCACACCTAGAGTACTGTATACAGGTCTGGAGGCCTCATTTCAAGAAGGTTGTAGAGCTGCTGGAACGAGTACAGAGAAGGGCAACAAGATTAGTGAATGGAACAAAGGAGTGCTCTTACAAAGAAAGGCTTAAGTTTTGCAAATTACAGTGTCTGGAGACTAGGCACCAGCGAGGTGATCTGATAGGGGTGTATAAAGCCTTGAATGGTTTGAGCATGCTCAATGCTGATGGGATTCTTCCTCTTGCTCAGAATAATCACCTGAGAGGGCTTAAATTCAAATTGAGGAAAGACAGATGTAGGATAGAAGTGCGGAAATTTGCCTTTAGTCAGCGGGTGGTTGGTTGGTTGGTGGAACAGACTTCCATCCCTTGTCATGGAAGTTGACAGCCTAAACAAGTTTAAGGCTCAGCTGGACAGGTATTTCGAACGAACAGAGGGGGTGAAGTGGAAGTGGTTATTTTTCATTTATTTATTTTATTTTATTTATTTATTTATTTTTTTTTGGTTGATGCTGCATAAGCTTGCTTTCTTGCATCAAATGCCTCTACTAATGCTAATATTAATGTATAGTAATGTAGGCAAACAGCCTAATAAACCATAGTATTAATTTTTTTCATGTGGTATGAGTTGTTTTAATATAATAATAACCTTAATGGAAAATGACCACATCGTGTCCTTCTCTAACTATATTGGATCTAGGCAGTGGTGAGCTATAGTGGGCTCGCGAGAGAGTCCATTGTTATTTTTTTTTTAAATTTGCGAGCCCATTGTTGAGACGATCATTTATTTTACAAATGAAATCCTGAATGCAATTATTGAATATCCTGAGCCGAAACTACGGTGGGGCGAGGGGGGCCATTCCCAGCATTTTAAAATTGCTTCATTTTTGATTTAATTAGTCGGATCTCTGTTTAACGAACTTCTTTATAGCGAATTTTTTTTATTCTCCCTTGGTAATTACATTTAAAATAGTTTCTGTTGAACGAAGAAAATTTCCATGTAACAAACGGATTAGGAGAGACAACTTTGTATGAATTGTTCTCACCTCTGGCCTTTAGGCAATTTAGATAATTAGAAAGTGCGAATTAAGGGTGAAAGGGATTACTGTTTCACAGTGTTAGTGGTGTCCGTAAAACCTTCGCAGTCACATATTGAGAAGTCGCGCTAGTCAGTATGCTTTCTATAGTCAGTCAGAGGATTAAGAAGATTCCGACATGGATAATAGTTGTGGTTCTCCTTTACTTGGACAAACAGGCATATGTTTTTTAGTGAAGTGAGTGATCCACACCTTCCAGTTAATTTCTTCTGTCTATGTTTACATGGTCACAGTAACTGAATATGTGTGTGATTCCCACATTTTGCATCGTATTCAAAGAACTAGTGATAGTAGAAATGTAGAGGGGGGGGGATTGAGGCAACTAAGATATATAAACTTTACGAAGATGAAATGTTGGCAGATTTTGAAACGTTGTCGAGCCTTTCACTGTGTAGAAAATGTTCTAAAATATAATGGCATACAGGCAATAATTAAAAAAAAAACTATATCACCAATCTCCAAAAAACTAGTGCAAATTAAGGATGATTGCTAAAGAACTTTTTTTTTTTTTTTTTTTTTTTATGTGAACCCCAAACAGGAGAGATATTAGAACCTATAGTACTTAATACCGTGCTTGGGTTTGAGGTTAAGAAGATATTTGTTGACTGAAGATCGGCATTTAAGGAAATGGTAGCAGATTTTCTAGAAGTTGAAGCTGATTGATCAGGACAAGGTTTCTCAAAATGGAAAGTTGAATGCAATGTGCTATCATCGGCAAAACTATGGATAGGATTTCCAGTCAATGGAAGAAGGTCATTAATATACAAGAGGAAAAGAGTGGGGGAAAGAACTGAACCTTGGGGGACACCAGCATTAGTGGAGAAGTTAGAAGACAGAGAGCCATCTACCATCACCTTCAGTGAGCAATCAGAGAGAAAACTGGATAACCACCGATTACTAAAAACAGTTGGCGAACCATAAGATGGAAGCTTGTTTAGAAGACCTTTATGCCAAACACGATCAAAAGCCTTTGAGATGTCAAGAGCAACTACTTGTGTTTCACCGAACCTTTCCATTGAATTAGTCCATAAATGGATAACATAAGCCAGAATATCTCCAGTGGATCGACACTGACAGAATCCATACTGGTGATCGTTGATCAGACGGAAGGTTTCTAGGTAGTTTAAGAGTTGGCGGTTAATTGATTTCTCCATTACTTTAGAAAGAGTAGAAGTAATTGCAATGGGACGATAATTGGATGGGAGGGATTTGTCACCCTTTTTAGGAACTGGCTGGATATGAGCAAATTTCCAAGCAGAAGGAAAAACACCTTTGGAATAAGAAAGTGAAAAAAGGCGGCAAAAACAGGAGTAAGTTCAGGAGCACAGGTTTTGAGAACAAGTGGAGAAATACCATCGGGACCTGGAGCTTTCTTAGCATCAAGATTCATCAAAATCCTTCTGATATCCTTTTGACGGAAGACCACAGGAGGCATTGAATGGAGCGTGTTGGGAATGGTGGGAGGTGTTTTACCAAGATCATTAATACATGAGCTGGAAAAAAAATGGGATGCTAGCAGGTCAACTTTATCCTTGGCTGAAGTGGCAACAGAACCATCTGGTTTGGACAGAGGTGGGAACAAAGATGGGCAAAAGTTGTGGCCAATAGCTTTGGCAAGAGACCAGAATGCTCGGCTACCATTAGGGCAAGAAGCAAGTTTTCTACTCTTAGCCTGTTCAAACTCTAGTTTGGACTGATTAATAACTGCTTTACAACTGTTGCGAGCTTTGGTGTAAGCAGGAAATGAAACTGAAGAATTAGAAACAAGCCAATTACGATATGCAACATTCTTCTCTTGGACAGCCTTAGCACATTTATTGGAAAACCAAGGTTGAGATAAAGGACGAGATTTTAAAGTGGAGTGTGGGATAAGGGATTCCATTCCTGCAAGAATAATTTCACTGACACGATCTGAGGAAACGTTGACATCAGAAGTTTTGAAACAGTAATCCGACCAAGGAAAAGAAGAAACGAAGTCTCGCAGGTCATCCCATTTTGCATTCTTGTAATGCCAAACAACACGTGGTTGGGAATAGCCATGAGATAAAGGTTCCATTGGAGAAGAGACAATCACCAAGTTGTGATCTGAAGTGCCTAAAGGACCTCTCACTTCGGCCGTGTACTTAGAATGGTTGTTTGTGAAAAAAAGATCAAGCGTATTGGCTGTATGATTAGGATTGTCTGGTAGTCTTTTAGGTAAATCAACAATCTGTGCAAGGTCATTAGTAAATTGCAAAAGCCTCAGCATCTCGACCATCTGGGTCGGTGTGACTAGAAAACGGAAGCCAGCTGGAGTTGTGAACATTAATATCACCAAGGAAAATTACCTCACTGTTAAGAAAGTTGGACTGGAGAAAGTCAAGTTGCAAAGAGAGGAAGTCAAAGAGCTCCAAGTGATTAGTGGAGTTGGGAGAACGGTAGAGACAACAGATGAATTTGACACAATGAGGTAGAGAGATTTTAAGCCAGAGAAGATCAAAGAGAGGCGATTCCAAATTGCCAAGTGTCTGACAGGGAATATCAGAACGGACATATGCACAAGGACCACCTTTGAGGCGAAAGGAATCATACAGCGAATAATTTGGGCAACTGAGATGAGCAGTAGTTGAATCAACCGATAACTGAGATTCTGTCAGAAAAAGTACATGGGGTTTGGCAGACTGCAAGTGGAAATGGACATCGTTGAGATTAGAATTGAGACCACATATATTTGTGAAATGAATTAGGAAGTCCTTGGGAGGTTTAGATCTTTTCGCAGATAAGCTTGCTCTATTAGTTTGACAATTCATGGTGTATTCAATAGTAAGAAAAAGTAGGTGGGACATGCTGTATGAAGTATGAAATTTTTGGATATGGCGTACATGTGGTAAGAATATACCCAGATCCTTAACATAACGTGGCCTCGGCAATGCTCCCCGCATACACATTACTCGGACTCCCTCCAGTCACTATCTGGCAGAGTAGAGGTAGCAAGATTATACACTAGCTGATCCGGAAGCTTCCTAGAGACTTACCGATAGGTTCAGTCCAGTGTACTAACTAGCGGCCGGCCTGCGAACACCGTTTTAGAGCTGTACCCTCGAAATGTAAGGAATATTGGATCTAGCCACGACGTTCATCATAACATCAAAAGTCATCAATCATACTGCATGATGGAAGAGATAGGTAGGGTTGACCAGAACTTAGCTCTAGAGACTAAACATGGGTTCCACCATTTCAAGCCTCCAATAAGCAAAGTGGTGGTATTTCACCGGTTGATGAGTCATTTACCACCTAGTACTGCCTTGTAACATAGAGGGGTGGCGTTTCTCCATGTGGTGTGGGCGCCACACCTCGACCCCTGCTTACGTTGGTTCACACCTGGGTGGTCACCCACCATGTACTTGTGCATGGAGGTTATACCCAGGATTACTAACAGTCCCACCATTGTGAAGGTGCAAGCAGAGGATTTGGCTGTCACAGACCGTCCGGACTTCGCCGAAATTGGGCTCACTTGACTTGAGTGTCACCCGAAAATCAGTTCCATCAACGTTTTAGACTCCCAGGTAGCAAGTACAGCTTGTCTGGCATATCTGAGAGAATGTCTGTGACAACCTCAAGGACCACTTGATGTGGAAACTATAAAGATCAGTCGTGTGTTTGGGCCACGATAATCAGCTTTTAGCTTGCGGACGGCAATTGTGGGTTGGAGGAATTCCCACTTTGTGCAAACATTTTGAATCAGAAGTTAAATATTCTGGATTATTAAATCGACCTTTAAATTTGGAATTTCTTAACAATTTAGCAGTAATGATCGACATCCTGTAGGAGTTCTCTTACCTTTCAGAAGCTTTACAGAATCGCAATGGTAAAAGCATATAAATTAATTATTAGAATTATCAGTGCTATTGCTAATTTGAAAAAGTCAGAAGCTAAAATTGAGAACATGTTGAAGTGGAAAGAATTTGAAGGAATCAAAATCGAAAGTAAAAAAATTACCTCCGGACAAGTTATTAAATGCATTGTGTTATCCTTAAATGATAAGTTATTAATGCAACAGGGCAATTTTAAATTAAATAAAGAAAATAACGATACCATTGAATGAAATTTTAAACATATGCTACTGAAATTGTGGAATGTGAAAGAACTTTCGTCTCGGTGGCAAGAGGGTGAAAACCGAATAAGAAATTTGTTTTCTGATAAAATATGAAATAAAAATTAATGATTTTAGTGATTTTGTCAAAGACAGTTTTATCTTTAAAATCGAGTGAAATTACCTTTTCAATTAAGAAAGCCAGAAAATATCTTTGAAACCATTGCGATTAGCAGTGCTGAAGCTGAGTGAGCTTTCAGCGTAATGAATAATATTGTTACAAATAAACACATTGCAGATTATGATGACCATACATCTAAATGGAAAACCATTGCTTCAATTTGATCTGGATCGTTACGTCAAATCATTCCTCTGTAATCATTGCTCAGCTATTGAGCAAAGCAGAAGATTGACAACAAGTATTAATAAAGAAGTAAATTGGTAATTTTTAAAATAATTTTTTCTTGAATATTTGTGAAATATTTTTTTTTCATATAATCTGTGATTTTTGTGTACTTTTTCTAGTGTTTGTTTTTTATGTAATATTTGTTTTTATATTGTGATAGTTTTTATGTTATTTGTGATATGGGAAATATTTCCTGTTATGTTTTATTCTCAGTATTAAAATTTTATCATGAAAAAAATGTATCCATCAGTGGCATAGCTTACCATGTAGGCAGGCAAGGCAATTGCCTCCGGGCCCGGCCCTTTAGGGGTCCGGCATCTTTGGCTGACTCCTGTTTTTGCAATTTTCATTAATTAAGTAGGGGCCTGAACATGCTCTTTGCCTCTGGGCCTGAAAAAGGGTAGCTACGCTACTGGTATCCATTATAAAAATCGGACGAATAAAAAAGTTGCGCATGTGTCGAGCACACGCAGTAGATGGTTTGTGCGAAATATCCTTCGTGTTTCTTTTAGGTATTTTGATTTGTATATATCGATTACAAAATAAAAGAGCTTTCTTATTGTAATTATTTTATTGATCATTCACAGATTTTCATAATTTCTGGAAGACAAGATACAATGGATTTATGATAACTAAAGTAAGAGATGTATACTTGCGAGTGCAACGTATCTAAATAGCTCTGTAAAATAGCACCGATTGATATACCGATCTTGTAGTTGAAGCAACATAAGCAGCTGTTAGGGACACCTAACAATGGAATGTAACGAAAATGCGAGACGAAAAAAGAAATTGTTGACAAATATTTGTATTGTTGCAATCATACTTACTGCAGTAGTAACTTCAGGAAGCATGATCGCGACATCATAGTATTCAAAAATTCTAAAAAGTTAGAACTCCAGACACTGTCATATCCAGTTATCATCGTAAGGTGAAGCATGACGACCAGGTTTTTTAGTTTTTTTTTTATATATATATAGACCTAGGAATGTTTTACATTCACTTATACGCATGGTTAAGAGGGTAATAAGTCGCACCTGTCCACCCCCCTCTAAATCCGCCACTGACTCAAGATATCATACCAGTCACGAAAAATGCATCATGCACTCTAATCACCTACTAGTAGTGCGACCGTGCGAAGTGCCTCTAGTAGAAGCCGCGGATGAAGTCATTTCCGTGACAGATCAAATTTACTCGGTAGAAAGTCGGAAAAACTGCGAGCCCATTGTTAAAATATTCACAGCTCACCACTGGATCTAGGTATGGACCAACCACAGTCCATCTCATTCATGACTTCTTTCCCTTGTTCTTTACTAAAATGGATCAGAACCTCAGCAAGCAATAGGAAACAGCAAATTCAAATAGAAGAGAAAGGATAAAAAAAAAACAGGAAAAGAAAATAGACCAGACACATCTCCTTCCAGTCCACCTAAACCAGAAGCATGGACTGAAGATGGGTATCAGCAAGATCCTGAACCAGCCTGCACAGCAACTCCAATGTCAGAGTTTGTAAGCAAAGGTCACCCGACTTCCACTACACAAGAACCCCGATCCAGGTTAAAACTTGGCACCAGCAACATGGTCTTATGATAGGTATCGGTAAATCCTGAACCAGCCTGCACACCAACTCTGATGTCAAGAGTATGGGAGCGAAGGTCACCCCAGGCTTCTAAAAATCCCGGATCCAGGATAAAAATTTGGCACTATCCTATTGGCTAATGGAGTTAATCCCTCCTATAACATGCTTACAAGTTAGTGTAAATGCATCAGATCTTCTCGCAGCTAACTACTAAATAGTTATAAGATTGGCATCATTATGTATATCTCATATTATGAATACATAATGATTAACCGCTGGCAGGCCTCTTGCCCATATGCACACCCGGTTTCTAGGAGCATCGGCAAGAGGAATCTGTCAGCATGTAAGAATTTAATTTTTTTGTAATCATCTTAGATTTTCAATTGTAATGGGAACTGAAAATTTAATACTTTACAACCATAATTTGTAAATTGTAATTATAATATTGGTAACTGTAATTGTATTATTGGTAATTGTAATATCCAAATTTGTAACTCTTACTATTTTTTGTTCCCCAAACAGCTGTCTGATGATGGGTATCAGCAAGATACCCTAAATGTGTCGTATTAATGTATAGTAATGTAGGCGAACAGCCTAATAAAGTATGGTATTAATTTCCACGTGGTATAAGAGTAGTTTTAATATAATAAAAACCTCGTGTACAATTACACTAGCCAACAAAAAATATTTTTTGTCATACCTTTGCAATGAAAATGTGATTCTGGAGAAAATAAATGCGTTGATTCCGAAAATCACCATAAAAAAATCCTTATCATGTCTGTATCAAAAAATGTAACAATGTTTAATGTTAAAATATGTAAAGGGATATATAATTCAAGTTTGTAATACAAGTGTAAAAAAAATATTATATACATTCTCTATAACTCATTTAACTTCAGAAAAAATATAATAAATCATTGCAAAATAGTTATATTTCAATAATATATAATCGGCATACCTGTAATTGCCCTTAAAAATGTTCGCTACTAAGGGATTTTTTCTTGTATTCCTGTTTACTCTCCATCACAAAGAACCAGCAGTAATTCCCCATCATTATAGGATCCCAGCAACCTTGATACCGCTTTTCCATCATGGAAATCGTGATGAAACCACTCCCCTTGTTCATCACTCATATCTCCCAGATTGTCAGGGGGAAAGTCAACATGGGAAGGAAGAAAATGAATTTTCAATATCATTCGACAGCCCATTCTTTTGTAGCACTTGAGTAAATTAGACACCAACATTTCATAGTTTCTTCTTTCTTATTACCCAAAAAAAAAACCATGTACTACTGCCTTAAATTATCACCAACCTGCCAATTCAACCTCCTTTAACTGGGTTTCAAACACAGTTTTTTGGAAGTTTCCTAATTTGGGGTCCTACAAAAATTCCTTCCTTAAGTTTAGCATATGTTAAATTAGGAAACACACTTCTCGAGTATGCAAATCCGTTACCTTCTTTATCTAGTCCCTTCACGAAATTTTTCATCAATCAAAGTTTTATGTGCAGAGGTAGAAGAAGAACCTTGTTTGATTGCACTAAAGGAATATATTTTTCATTACATTGACCTGGTATGAACTCGTCCCAGTGTTGCACAACATAATGTTCTTCTGTCGCATGGCTGTCCCACAAACACAAAAAACAACAATATTTTGTAAACCCCCCCCCCCCCAAACCAGCAAGCAAACCAATAACCTTAAGATCACTGCATATGTTCCAACCATAATCCTCGTATTTTATAGCATGTAGAACCTTAGACATATTTTCATGACTTTCTTTAAGTCCAACTGAATGAAACACAGGAACTGATGGAAATTCATTGCCATTATGAAGCAAAACTGCTTTTAAACTTAATTTTGAGGCATCTATGGATAAATGCTATTCGTCTGACTTATGCATGACACGTAGTTTTTCAGAAGTCCAATAATGTCTTTGCAAACACACCTACTGTCCTTCGTAGCAAAAATTTCGAAAAAACTTTTCTTCCTGTTTTTTTCAAAACACTGAAATCTTTGTTCCTGCTGCAAGTATATTCCACTGCTGTAACCTAGAACCTAACAGTTCCACTTGTTCTTTCAGCAAATTTAAGTCTCGAACTAAATCATTCAACTCATCTTGTTTGATTAAATGTACCTCACTACCTGAACTTACTGGCTGATAGTTGACATCTTGTGAAGCGGTAGGAGGGTCTCAAGGGGCTGTTTATGTTTGGAGGATAGATTTACAACCCTGAGAACATGTCATGATCAGTTAATACTTGGAAAACCTTGGCACAGCCTACAAAAATGCTAATGTGCTCTCTTCAAATTGTAAATTGTTGCATTGGAATTTGAACCTAAGAATCATAGGTAGAAGTCTGATTATGTTTATCACAAGAAAACCGAGGCCAGAATCGATTGCTAAAATTCTGTTAAGATAAATCAGTATGTCATACATTACTGGCTAGATTATGCAAAATTGGCATGTTTTGGTAAAATATAACTTCCTCTATATTTAATAACTGTGACATGATGTGAAACTATCATGGTGATTTTCGAAATCTGTGCATAAAATTGGATAAAAACAGCATTTAAGTTATTTGAGGTAAAAATCGTGTTGGCTAGTGTTATCAACAGTGAGCTAACTTTATTGATATGCTTTCCTCTAATTGGCAATACTCTCTGGCTTCGTGACAGTGTGAAGCATTTTATGGAATCAAACTGTTGATGCATATACTTCACATTCATGCAATGGCACTCCTGTTAATGATAGATCGGCATCCAATTGCATGCATTTTTTGAAACAGGGTTTTTTGATTTCCATTTTGCTCACCAATAGGTCAGGTAGTTTTAATTTCAAAAAAATAAAAATGTATGTTTTTATTTTTTTTAAATTAAAATTCCCTGAATTTGTTTTTAATATGAAAAAATGGTTTTTTCACAGTTGTATTCAGAAAAGATTGAAAATAAAGATGATATAAGAAAATTTAATAATTCTGAATTAATTTTTACTGATTTTTCAAGTGTATATGTTTGGGGTTGAAATGACCCCATACACATAGAAGAAGAATGATCCTTTTTGCAATTGCTGATGAGTTAAATAGACTGAATAAGCTAAGCACTGATGGCATCCTTGTTCTTTCTTAGTGACACACACACACACACACACACACACACACACACACACACACACACACACACACACACACACACACACACACACACACACACACACACATCATAAATTGAAAAGGATAGATGCATGAAAATTTGCTTCCACTCAGAGAGTAATTGATTGTTGAACCAAACATCCAACTGGTGTTGCGGAAGTGGGTAGTTTGAAGAAAGGAAGGATTAGACAAATTATTAGAGGACATGGAAATTGTTTTTTTTTTTTTTTTTATGCTGTGTAAAACTCTCTTCATTGCATCATTTGTCACTACTAATACTAACATAAAAATTATTACACCCTTAAATATTGACTTAATTACAGAATTATATTTCATATTAGTAAATGTAATTTTCCTATAGTAGCCCTAACAGAGCTATTAATTGAAGCTTTCATCATTAGACCTACATGGTAGGGTATAGGGGCGCCTCTGTAGCCAGGTGGGAAGGAGCAGCAGTGCGTAGCACACGCTTCTTGATTAGACCAGGGTTCGAGCCCGTCACCACCAAATACGGAGGATGTGGAAAGGTCAGGGAATGACCACCGCATATCCCGGAGCAATATGGCCTTAGTTGCTAATGCTCCTAAAAAAAACAAATAACAATAACAGTAGGGTATAGGATAGTAATATGCTAATTACTTTATGTACATATTGATGGGTGTTGACCTCAGACGTGTAAATATCTATGTGTAAAGCAGTAATTAATAAAAGTTTTTAAATATTATAATATTTATGGCCCATAGGTTTATATACTGCATCTTGTCTTACATTTTAGTGTTGATATTCTTATATATACTATCACTTTATTGAAGAAATTTCTGACACTGTTTTGATCTGTATATGATAAATATAAGCTTGAAAACATATTTTCTTATTTATATTATGTTTTTTTTTTATATTGATTCAATTTATCAATTTATATATTGATTTTTTTTTTAAATGCTTACCTATTATTAAGAATTTTTTTTTTTACCCCTATAGGTGGCTTAGGAGTCCAAAGAGATTATAAGATGGCAATTAAGTACTATACTATGGCATCACAGTCAGGACATGTGTTAGCCTTCTATAATTTAGCCCAAATGCATGCCACAGGAACTGGGACTGTTCGTTCATGTCACACTGCTGTGGAGGTTTGTTTCATTAAACATTAGCATTGTCATACTGTTGAAAGGTATTTAGCATTAGCAAAGGCACATGATGCAAGAAAGCAAGCTTATATAGCATCAGCCAAAAAAAAACAAAAAAACACCCCCCTCTTCTCATTTCACTAATCCACCCGCTCCACATGTTTGTCTAGTTCTGCCTTGAATTTGTTTAAGCTATTAACTTCTACAACGACAGATCGAAGTTTGTTCCATCAATCAACCACCTGCTAGCTAAACACAAACTTCTGCACATCTATCCTACAACCATCTTTCCTCAATTTCAATTTATGCCCTCTCAGGCAATTATTCTGAGCAGGAGGAAGCATTGAGTATGCTCAAACCATTCAGGGCTTTATACACCTCAATCAGGTCACCTCGCAGGTGCCTAGTCTCCAGACGCTGTAATTTGCAAAACTTAAGCCCTTCTTCATAAGAGAAACCCTTTGTTCCATTCACTAATCTTGTTGCCCTTCTCTGTACTCGTCCCAACAGCTCTACATCCTTCTTGAAATGAGGCCTCCAGACCTGTATACAGTGCTCAAGGTGTGGCCTGACCATTGCCTTATACAAGGGGATAATCACCTCCTTAACCCTGCTAGAAAAATTCTTGTATATCATTGATAAGACATCATGACTGACTGGGCTAGCCGGGTGGGTAAAGTGCCTGCCTGGCAACCCAAAGGTCGTGGGTTTGAATCCCGCCTCGGGCTTGGATCAAAGAACTGCAAAAACCTTGGGAGGTGCATTATAGCCACAGAAGCCGATGCGCCAACAACTACAAAAAAAAAAAAAAAAAAAGACACCATGGGCTACTCTTGCAGACCATCTGCACTGCTCAAAAAACTTCATATCTGCCTGCACAATTATCCCCAGGTCTTTTTCAACCTCTACCTCTATCAGCGTAGTACCAAACAGTTCATACGTTACTCTAGGGTTACTGCTTCCCATATGCAGTACTTTACATTTGTCATTGTTAAACTTCAGTTGCGGCGCCTCTGTAGCCAGGTGGGAAGGAGCAGCAGTGCATAGCACACGCTTCTTGATTAGACTGGGGTTCGAGCCCGTCACCACCAAATATGGAGGATGCAGAAAGGTCAGGGAATGACCACCGCATTGCCCCGAGAAATATGGCTTTAGTTGCTAATGCTCCTAAAAAAAAAAACACAAGAACAACTTCAGTTGCCACCTCTCAGCCCATCTGCTCAACTTTTCTAGATGTTGTTGCAGCAGCGTACTGTCATTAGTGTCATTAACAATCCTGCCAATCTTCGTATCATCTGCAAACTTACACATTAAGCCTGATATACCATCATCAATATCATTAAGGAATACACAAAACAACAGTGGACCCAACACTGAACCCTGGAGTACTCCACTAATAACATAGTCCACGAAGACCAGTGTCCATTGATTACCACTCTCTGTCTTCTACCACTCAACCATCCCTTTATCCAAAGCAGCAGTTTGTCTCCAATGTCACACCGCTCCAATTTGTGTATCAGTCTTCCATGATCTAAGATCCAAATATATGATATCAAAATTATTCCCTACATCCAGTTGCTTTGTGACCACATCATAGTATCGAATCAAATGGGTCAGACAAGACTTCTCCTTAACAAACCCATGCTATAACTGAAGTATTGTCTAGATGAGCCTGGAATACTTCTTTAACCAGTGCCTCCATTCATTTCCCTGGAACAGAAAACTAACAGGTCTGTAATTACCTATGTCTCCCTTTGATCCTCCTTTGTGGATTGGGGTCACATTTGCAATCCATGGATACCTCCCCTGAGTCCAAGGAAGCTGTCATAATTATGGCTAAGGATTTGCTTACTTCCTTTGCTGCCTCTAATATAACTGGATAGGTTCCATCCATCCCAGGTGCCTTATGTTTATCTTTAACAATTTCTCTTCCACTTTACTCTCAGTTATTACAAGATTATCTAGCTTATTGCCAGAGTTTAATACACCTCTGGCATTCCCCCCCACCCCAAATAATTCCTCATTTGTGAATGTAGATGCAAAATATTCATTTAGTTTGTTAGCTACCTGAGCAGGATCATCAACAGTTGAACCACCGATATCACGTGGACCAATCTGATTCATCCCCTTCCTTCTAGAGTTTACATAGGTAAAGAACTCTTTGCTGTTTTTCCTTGCATCCTTTGCCAAAAGTTTCTCATAATCTGCCTTTGCCTGCCTAACCACAGAAGCCTATGATAGATATAAGCCCAGCTTATATCTATCATAGGCTTCTGTGTCTCCTGTTAATTTATATGTATCCCGTGCATTTTTCTTCTCTGTCACATGTCTAATTAGGTCATCTGACATCCATTTAGGTCTAAATCTTGAACAATATTTCTTAGTTGGTATGAAAAGCCTTGTAGCTTCCAAGATTATTTTTTGAATGCTTTCCATTTTGAATTTGCTGTTGTTAACATCATCAGTTGGTCCCACCTTATAGGTGGGACCAACTAATAATGTTGGTTCTACCTTTACGAAAGCAAAAACCCTTCCCTTTATCCCTGATGGTAGTTACCTCTTTGAGTAAATCCCACTTCAGCACACTGTGATCACTGCCACCTAGTGGTTTCTTTATCTGCAGATTCTTAATGCATGCAGAATCACTACTGATAATCAGATCAAGAGTATTACTCCCTCTGGTTGCCTCTTGAACATGTCGCTGGAGAAAACAGTCATCCAATAAATCCACAAAAGTCTTGCCAAATGTGTGAGTGACCAATCTACAAGTTCCAGTCACTATCTGGAAAGTTAAAATTCCCCATTAGAAGACATTCGGATTTACTGACCCACTATTTCTCTGCACAATTTCTCATTATACTCATCAGATTCCTTAGGCCTATAACACACACACCTACTCTCATTTTTCCTTTCCCAATGCTTATTTTACAACAAAATGACTCGACACTGCATTGTCCACCAACGTCAATTGGATGCACTTCTTTAGATTTTATGTGGTTCTTAACTAACAGCATAACCCATTCTCCCTTCCTATCCTGTCTATCCTTCTAGTACACATTCTACTCCCCAAATACCAATTCTGCACTGCGTATGTCTGTGTGACACCATGTCTCTGATATCCCAACAATATCTGCATTTGATGTCTTGGCTAGCACTTCAAGCTTATCAAATTTATTAACTGTAGTCCTAGCATTGGTGTACACACAAGTATACATTCATCTGGTTCTACTCTTAGTTTCCCTAACACAGCCCATGTATTTACTTGTTCCACTATGACTCCCAGCAGTCCTGGAAATCCCCATTGCCTTGCTCTCCAGGCTGCTGCTGAATTGCATTTCAATAGAAGCAGTGGAAGAATCACTTTCACCTCTGCCAGCAGCTACTGTTAATCTATTAGGCCATGTATCCCCTAAGCTAGCAGTTTTCCGACCAACCTAACTCTGCCTCGATAGCATTAGCATATATTCTTGCACCCTTTCTAATTAAGTGTATCCCATCCCTGTAGAAACAGTCTCTCCTGTTAACAAGCACAGACCAGGCTGAGAAAAATTCTACCACTTGAGTCTTTCACAGTCTCTCCAAGGCCGAATTGATCAACAAGGCTCTCATCATATATTACCCCCTCCTATCGCGTCTGGGCAGAATTGCAGACACTTTCAAATTCAACCCTAACTCACATGGCTTTTTTTCAACATTGACCTGTACTTGTTAAGTAATTCCGCCGGTCTCCTACTCTTAATATCATTTATGCCAACGTGTACAACAATATCACCCTTTATTTATCGTGCAGAATTATTTTAATTACAGATGGACTCTAAACTTAGTTCATTGTCGTAACTGATACACCTTGTAGTATGTTTAATCATGGTAAACATATCCACTAATTCTAATAAAAACAAGATTCTGGTGTGTGTGCGTGCGTGCATGCGTGCACGCACGCAGGTTTGATAAAAGTGCTTGTTCTAAATTTATGTACTTTTTTCACTAAATTACATTAAAGCATTTTAACCAATTTTTTTTTTTTACCTACTCTGAAAACACTTATTTTATATTTTAATTTTATTTCAGCTTTATCTTATTTTCACTTTAATTTTTATTTAACTTACACTGTGTTGGGGACTACCTTGTCCATATTTTGTGAGAGTAATGTTGTTTTATCCCACTTAGTTTTATTCTTTAATTTGCTTCTCTTCCACTATTATGGACAAGTATAGAAACACAGTTCTTGAATACATAGTCAGGTGTAGTCCCCTGATGAAATACCTGACCATGTACCAATATTTACTTTAGCTAACCTCAGATTTTTGCTATCCCCTTATTTTCATCTTATAGTTAAATTTGACCACCTATTTCTGATGCTGACTAGTTCACCTTTTATTTGTTTAATCGCTTTATATTAATTATTTTACTTTACAGTTCCCTCCTCTCTAATTGGCTTTTCAATTCAGCCTATAATTCTCTTAATTCATTATAACACATAGGATATTCACATTCTTTCCTTCTTTTTTTCACACCTACAACTTTTCTTATATCCGCTATCCTTACCCTTTTAGTTTTTTGGCATTTTGTGTAAATTTCACTTCCATCTTTGCACTTTTATCAAACATTAATTCTTCCACGCTTATATATACATACTACCATAGGTATGATTAGTGAGGGTTTACTGTGTAAAAATAATAATAAGATAAGGACAGGAAAAGGTAAAGTAGTTTTAAAAATTTGATGCAAGCTATAAAAGTTTGATACATAATGAGGTATTCCATCAGGAGACTACACCTGATTTTGTACCAAAACAGTACATTTCTATACAAACTCATAGTTATAAAGGACAAAAATTAAAGGGAAACTCTAAAGACAGAAAAAAAAAAAGGGGGGGGGGTTGAAAGTAATAGATCCTGCACAAAAATAAGTGAGGTAATTCTGATATAGTGTTTGTAATTAAATTAAAGTAATTGAAAAGTGAAATGAAAAATATAAAAAGTGAAAGTGTTATAAAATAGGTGACATGAATAAATTATGTGAAAATGTAATTTAAAAAAAAAAAAAAATTTATGAATACACAAATTTGGATATCGAAAAGGAAAAATAGATTTTGAAAGAAAATTTAACGAAGGCGTAAATTTGGATGGTCAAAAAAGAAAATGTAAGAGAAATAGGCAAATTGTATAGAAATGGGAAATAAAACAAAGTTTTTAAGGAAATAAAACAAAGGTTAGCAGAGGAGAAGGAAAGTAAGAGTGTCCATATTGCACTAATAGCTCAATAGATGGAGGGATAAAGAGTAGAAAGTGAAAAGATAAAAAAGCAAGGAAAAGAATTTAAAATATACTCAGGCAAGCTAGAAGTGTAAAAACCCAACCTCTTAGAGAGGGCCCTGGCTAAGAGAGTATTAGTAGAAGGTGAAACTAATACTATATGCCCGAAATACATGTTTTTAAAAAAAAAAAAATTGAAATGTCGAAAAATGTGGGTTCAAAATAAACAAATGTTGAAAATAAAAATAAATAACCTGAAATTGCTTGAATAGCTGCATATTTACTCAAGGCGATAAAAAACATAAAGTAAAGCCATATAATAATGGAGGATGAAAAGTCAATATAAACGGTAGCAAAGAGCTATGACAATACTGCATTACTCAAAGTACGGAAATAGTATATAAAGCACAATGCAGATTGAAAAGAGAGCTATGTAAAAGAGGGAAGAATTTGTTCCCTCTATAGCTGTTTTAGTTTGATAAGTAAATGAAGTTAAAGAAGTAAAGCATTCGAATAAAAGTCAAATGCAAATATAGTTTATGATGCCTGAAAAGGAATGGCGAATAATAAATTGAAAAATGTTGATGAAAAGGAAATGTGAAAACATGAAGTAAAATACAGTTGTAATTGATTACTAAGCGATGTGGAATCAGAAAAAAAAAAAAAGGAAATTAAACTTGGAGAATAAAGAAACAAATTGCATCATTCAAATAGAAATCATATAATGTAATTACTCTCAAAGTAGTGGAACTACCACCATACAAAATTACAACTGTACAAATACCAAGTTAGAGCTAACCAAAATGAAATCCAAATTTATGCTTAATAAAATGCAAAACATTTTTGATATTATAGTTAATAAAGTTAACAGGGATATTGTTATGAATAATTGTTATGATACAAAGGTGGTGTAAAGCATTTGTAAATAATGATTGATTACTAATTAAGTTTGCAACAGATAATATTTTTGTGCATTTTAATGGAAATGTTATAATTCCAGTTGGTGAGGTGAATAATGCTGAAATTGAATTTGCTTCTTTTGTCAAATAATTCTAGGTTATGAGCGTGAGGAGGACTATTTAAGGTAATGCTAAGATCAAGAAAATTAGCATACTGGTTACCATAATTTTCTTTGTTCAAGGTAAGTTCGCTTGGGTATATAGTCTTAGCTAAATGTTCAAATTGAACATTTAGAACAAGAATGTTGTCCGTGTAGCGAAAAGCAAGAAATTGTGCTTTGGGTTACTGCTATTATATAATTCTTCATAATATGTAGGTTAGTGCAAATGCATCATTTTAACATAGCTGTCTACCAAAGTAGTTAAATTAATTAATTAAATTGGCATCGTTTTGGTTATATCTCATATTGTGACTGCTTCACAACGAGTTGCCATGGTATTGTACTACCTCAAATAAATAACACTTCACCAGTGTAGAAGACTATTGTTATTTATTCTCAGCGGATACCACCACCCAGACGGCACTGTTTCAAAGCTTGTTGGCTTCTCTTCAGTGGGTGGGTGGGCAGGTACCCTGGTGTTGCAGAAGCCAACAAGCTTTGAAACGGTGCTGTCTGGGTGGTGGTATCCGCTGAGAATAAATAACAATAGTCTTCTCCACCGGTGAAGTATTATTTATTCGAGGTAGTACAATACCATGGCAACTCGTTGTGAAGGCAGTCACAATATGAGATATAACCAAAACGATGCCAATTTAATTAATTAATTTAACTACTTTGGTAGATAGCTATGTTAAAATGATGCATTTGCACTAACCTACATATTAGTCATTCTACCTCGTAGCATGAGGCCTTTGCCCTTAAATACTTTATAGTCTAATTCTTCATAGTAATGCAAAAATAAATTAGAAACTATTCTAGAAATTTGTGAACCCATGGGCACTCCAATAGTTTGTTTAAGTATACGTGCCATCATAAATGAAATTATTAAGAATACAAAGGTTAATATAATTGTTCCACATAACTTCACTGATGGGTAATTTGTCTTTATATTTGTGATACAGTTGATTAAGTACAAAGATTAGCAGATAGTGTAGTAGAGGGGTGAATAGATATGTAAAATCATAAGTTTCACTGCTAAAGATATTAACATTATATTTAAAGGTGTTGATAACATTTTTGTTATTGTTAATGATTCATTTCGAGGGTACAGCTCTAAAACGGTGTTCGCAGGCCGGCTGCTAGTTAGTACACCGGACCAAAACCTATTGGTAGCTCTCTAGGAGGCTTCCGGATCAGCTAGTGTATAATCTTGCTACCTATACTCTGCCAGCTAGTGACTGGAGGGAGTCCGAGTAGTGTGTATTCGGGGAGCATTGTCGAGGCCACGTTATGCCAAGGATCTGGGTATATTCTTACCACATCTACGCCATATCCAAAAATTTCATTACTTCATACAGCATGTCCCACCCACTTTTTCTTACTATTGAATACACCACGAATTGTCAAACTAATAGAGCAAGCTTATCTGCAAAAAGATCTAAACCTCCCAAGTACTTCCTAATTCATTTCACAAATATACGTGGTCTCAATTCTAATCACAACGATGTCCATTTCCACTTGCAGTCTGCCAAACCCCATGTACTTTTTCTGACAGAATCTCAGTTATCGGTTGATTCAACTACTGCTCTCTCAGATGCCCAAATTATTCACTGTACGATTCCTTTCACCTCAAAGGTGGTACTTGTGCATATGTCCATTCTGATATTCCCTGTCAGAGACTTGGCAATTTGGAATCTCCTCTCTTTGATCTTCTCTGGCTTAAAATCTCTCTACCTCATTGTGTCAAATTCATCTGTTGTCTCTGCCGTTCTCCCAACTCCACTAATCACTTGGAGCTCTTTGACTTCCTCTCTTTGCAACTTGACTTTCTCCAGTCCAACTTTCATAACAGTGAGGTAATTTTCCTTGGCGATTTTAATGTTCACAACTCCAGCTGGCTTCCGTTTTCTAGTCACACCGACCCAGCAGGTCGAGATGCTTAGGCTTTTGCAATTTATAATGACCTAGCACAGATTGTTCATTTACCTACAAGAATACCGGACAATCCTAATCATACAGCCAATACGCTTGATCTTTTTTTCACAAACAACCCTTCTAAGTACACGGTCGGAGTGAGAGGTCCTTTAGGCACTTCAGATCACAACTTGGTGATTGTCTCTTCTCCAGTGGATCCTTTATCTCATGGCTATTCCCAACCTCATGTTGTTTGGCATTACAAGAATGCAAAATGGGATGACCTGCGAGACTTCTTTTCTTCTTTTCCTTGGTCGGATTACTGTTTCAAAACTTCTGATGTCAACGTTTGCTCAGATCATGTCAGTGAAATTATTTTTGCAGGAATGGAATCCTTTATCCCACACTCCACTTTAAAATCTCGTCCTTTATCTAAACCTTGGTGTTCCAATAAATGTGCTAAGGCTGTTCAAGAGAAGAATGTTGCATATCATAATTGGCTTGTTTCTAATTCTCCAGTTTTATTTTCTGCTTACACTAAAGCTCGCAACAGTTGTAAAGCAGTTATTAATCAATCAAAACTAGAGTTTGAACAGGCTAAGAGTAGAAAACTTGCTTCTTGCCCTAATGGTAGCCAAGCATTCTGGTCTCTTGCCAAAGCTATTGGCCGCAACTTTTGCCCATCTCTACTCCCACCTCTGTCCAAACAAAGATGGTTCTGTTGTCACTTCAGCCAAGGATAAAGCTGACCTGCTAGCATCCCATTTTTCTTCCAGCTCATGTATTGATGATCTTGGTAAAACACCTCCCACCATTCCCAACACGCTCCATTCAATGCCTCCTGTTGTCTTCCGTTAAAAGGATATCAGAAGGATTTTGATGAATCTTGATGCTAAGAAAGCCCCAGGTCCTGATGGTATTTCTCCACTTGTTCTCAAAACCTGAGCTCCTGAACTTACTCCTATTCTTTGCCGCCTTTTTTCAATTTCTTATTCCAAAGGTGTTTTTCCTTCTGCTTGGAAATTTGCTCATATCTAGCCAGTTCCTAAACAGGGTGACAAATCCCTCTCATCCAATTATCGTCCCATTGCAGTTACTTCTACTCTTTCTAAAGTAATGGAGAAATCAATTAACTGCCAACTCTTAAACTACCTAGAAACCTTCCCTCTGATCAACGATCGCCAGTATGGATTCCGTCAGTGTCGATCCACTGGTGATATTCTGGCTTATGTTACCCATTTATGGACTAATTCAGTGGAAAGGTTCGGTGAAACACAAGTAGTTGCTCTTGACATCTCAAAGGCTTTTGATCGTGTTTGGCATAAAGGTCTTCTAAACAAGCTTCCATCTTATGGTTTTCCAACTGTTTTTAGTAATTGGTTATCCAGTTTTCTCTCTGATCGCTCACTGAGGGTGATGGTAGATGGCTCTTTGTCTTCTAACTTCTCCACTAATGCTGGTGTCCCCCAAGGTTCAGTTCTTTCCCCCTCTCTTTTCCTCTTGTAAATTAATGACCTTCTTCCATCTCCTATCTCTTATTCTTCTACAAATGTGGATTATTGTTTTGGAAAGCTTCATGAGGTATCGTATTTATAGGCTAGTTTATTGCAGAAGACTGAAAATCCTATCCATAGTTTTGCAAATGATAGCACATTGCATTCCACTTTCCATTTTGAGAAATCTTGTCCTGCTCAATCAGCTTCAACTTCTCGAAAATCTGCTACCAATTTCTTAAATGCTGATCTGCAGGTAATTCTCCAGTGGGGCAAAGACAACTTAGTTGATTTCAACCATTCTAAAACTCAGTCTTGTCTTATATCTCGCAAAAAGGATTCTTCTGCTCCTATGCTTTTCTTTAGTGACACTCCGATTTCTAGGAAAAAAGATATATCTCTTTTGGGGATTACCTTGACTTCTAATCTCTCTTAGCACAAGCACATTACAAGTATTGCTTCCTCTGCATCTAAAAAACTTAGTTTTCTCTTTCTCTCCTGGCGTTACTTTTCTTCCAAACAGCTGCTCACTCTGTATAAATCGCAAATCCGCTCTGCCGTGGAATATTGTTCCCACATCTGGGGTGGTGCCCCCAAAATCTCTCTCAGGCTTCTTGATTCCATTCAGAAGAGGGCAGTTAGGTTAATTAATGATTCATCTCTAACAGAGTCTCTCTCCACTCGCTTTCTCATAGACGTACTGTTTCTGCTGCATGCCTCTTCTACAGATACTTCCATGGGCACTGTTCTTCTGAATTGGCTTCTATAATTCCCGCTCTCTCTTTCCAAACAGTCCGAACTGTGCTGCCACCCAGCCAACATCCATTTACTGTCCAACTTCAAACCCACAGAACCAACTTTTCATCTTCCTCATTTATTCATTCAACTGCCGTTTTCTGGAACAACCTTCCTTCATACGTATTTTCTGAAAATTACAATCTACAGAAGTTCAAGTCCAATGTCAACAAATATCTTCTTTCATCTTCTTAATCCCCAACCCAAACATGGTACTAAATACTATAGGTTCTAATATCTCTCGTGTTTGGGGTTCACATAAAAAAAAAAATTCAGGTTTATGGGAGCTTATTGAAAATAGTGTACAGCAATTTAAAAAATTGCAATCCTGGGAGATAACCACTGTTTTTAGCACTAGTGATAAATCTAAAACTGACAGGTTGTTTGTGAAACTTGGCAAACATATAAAGATAATGTTTTTTTTTTTTTTTGTTAGTTGTTGGCGCATTGGCTTCTGTGGCCATAATGCACCTCCCAAAGTTTTTGCATTTTACTCTGATCCAAGCCCGAGGCGGGATTCAAACCCGCGATCTATGGGTTGCCAGGCAGGCACTTTACCCACCTGACTAGCCTGGTCAGCATAAAGATAAGGTAGGCGTAGAGTTATGAATTTTAGCATGAAGCATTTTGTGCATAAGCTTTTTAACAGTAGTATTAAGGTCAAAATTAAGTGAAAAAGTGGATCAAAATTATTTGAGGTCTTATCAATAGGGGTAATTATGAAATTCTTTTGAAGTTCTAAAATAGGTTTCCTAGGATCGAAATACTGCATATGTGGATTTATATTGTCCCCATTTGCAAATGTGGATTATTTACCTCATATTGAGGTAAATTTCTCTTATTCTTCTACAAATGTGGATTATTGTTTTGGAAAGCTTCATGAGGTATCGTATTTATAGGCTAGTTTATTGCAGAAGACTGAGATACAAATCTTTATTGATAGTTTTCAGATTTGCTTTATGGACAGGTCTAAATTTGAATCCTTTTTCCATGGAAAGTTTAATCGCATTGTTACTGATAATATCAAGGTTACCTGTGATAATGTGCCCATTATATTGGTTTACCAAAGGAGCATAGACGGGATTATTACAGTAGCAAAGCAAATCTAAGAGTTGTAAATTGCCCAAGTTGGTAGCTAATTGTTTGTAGCTACAAATTTTAAGTCCTGTGGGTTTTTAAGTCCCATACCTGAAAGAGTGATGAATATTAAACATAAAATTACTATGTAAAGGAAGGAGACTTATGTTTATTAAGAAGAGAAGACTAAGGAATTTTATCAAACCAGCTATGTGCGAATTTAATATTGCAATACCCATTGCTGCATGTAGTAATATTACCTATTCTATAAAGCAGATATTTTAAATGACATGTTTGAGCTGAATGTTACTGAATTTAAAATTAAAAATAAAAGAAGCAAAAGCTACAGAAAAGTTAAGTACAGGATTTTTAATGCTGAAGAGAAAATGGCTTATTCTATGATTGAGAATAATGTTATTATTATTATTACTACTAGCTATATAGTGCAAGGAAGCCTGAGGCTTATGCTGCACCAGCTAAAAAAAATTTCCAGGTTACCCTGAGAGAGAGAGAGAGAGAGAGAGAGAGAGAGAGAGAGAGAGAGAGAGAGAGAGTGAAAGTAGAAGGGAATCACTAAGAAAGAGAAGAATGATGATATCCAGTTCGGGACCCTAGGTGTGCCAAGCCCATACTCACCAGATGTGAGCCCCTGGGGGATAATGTCTTCCCACGAGTTTATAATATTGCAAAAATTATGTCTGTTATGACGGAATTTTTTATTTCCACATAAGTGTTTACATAGATGTTTTGGAGTGTCTAATAAATGATTAAAATGAAATAATTTATAAATGCGATGCTTAGTGTTTAAGCAGCCATTGCTGAGCAAGATTTTGTTAAAAAATTTATTATTGAGACCATGTGGGTATAATGACTCACAGATACACATGAATAAATTTTCATATTTCCATAGGAAGTTATCTTTAATAATAATATCAATAATTTTAAGCTGCTGAATACGGTCGATCTGCCAACCCGCACTGGACTACCGTGGCAGATTATGGTCCATTTCCCTCAGCATGAATTGTTGAGGAGGCTTCCATCCTGCAGTGGGTTGATAATGGCTGCACTTTACCTTTTTTTTTTGTGGAGGATCTATCACTCCCCCTTCCCTTTTTTTTTTCTCCGTCTTTAGAGTTTCTCTTTAATTTTTTAATTTATTTGTCATTTACTTTATAATACTACATATGTCACTTTTTTCATTTGTTTTAATTACTTTAATTTTAATTATGAACACTGCATTGGGACTACCTCACTTATTTTTGTGGATGATCTATTACTTTCAACCTCCCCCCCCCCCCCTTTTTTTTTTCTGTCTTTAGAGTTTCCATTTAATTTTTGTCCTATAAACTATGAGTTTGTATAGAAACATAGTGTTTTGGTACATAATCAGATATAGTCCCCCCGATGAACACCTCATTATTTATCAAACTTTTATAGCTTGCATCAGATTTTTAAAACTACTTTACCTTTTTCCCCCCCCCCCCCTTAGTCTTTTATCTTATAATTATTTTTATTCTTTCCCTCCTTTAATTTGATGCTTGCTCTTTCTCTTTGTATTAATAATTTTTATTTTTCCATTTTAGCTTCATTCTTTTTAATCGACTCTTTGATTCAGCCTTTAATTTCAAATAATTAAACAGATCTTTTAGGTTCCTCACATTGTTTTCCTTTTTCATATTTTTTTCTATTTCTTACTTTCCTCTTTCTGTTAGTTCTGGCAACTTGTGTTCTTCATAATTCTACCTGTATGCATTTTCCATCACACTTAATTTAAACTTAATTATATACTTTTGTATCCTTTGATGCAGCCTTGTGACACTTAGGTACAATTGCCATATAACATTTTTGCTTTCAAAATATATTTGGCGTATTACTTTATATCTGTCACTTTTGTTTTCCATTCTATATGTATATATTTATTTATTATATTTTTTTTTATAATTCAAAAATGAATGTTTTTTATAACAAAACAGAGAGCCTGGAGATTTCTTGAAATACCACAAAACCATATTTGTATAATATTATGTTACAGAAATCAATATGATTTTGAAGACGGCTACAACTGTTTGTCAGGAAGGTCTATGTGGGTCCAAGTAAGGTTCTCTAAATGATATCAAAATGATAAATTAGTGCTCTTTTGTGTATGTGTGTCACGTAATATATACACTCAATGATCACTGAATTGTGACAACCCCATCCATAATGGACTAGCTTGCAGTATAAAAAGTCAAGCAGCTTTGTGCCCTAGTGCAGTGGTAATTTCCTTATGGTTGTGCAAGTTAAAGTGATAGCAGTTGTGGGATGAAGTTTCAAAAGGCATAATTGTGGGAGCTTGTACGTCAGGTGCTTCTATATCTGAAATGGCCATGCCTTATGAATTGCTCGTGGCCCACTATGGTTAAGGTGTATGGTGTCGAATAGGTCAAACCATCTCCCACCAGCAGAACTGTAAACAATTACATAAGGAGGATGTTTGTGGTGAGTGAAGGGTGCAGCACATTGTACCAAATCAGTGGCAGGTCACTGTGCAACAGTTGGCATCGCAGTACAATATGAGGAATGTGAGAACAACATACCGAATGATGATGCACCACACACTCAGTTGTATGGGATTTCACAGCGAATGACCTGAGAGAGAGTCCCTCTCCTCAACATTGACCATCGTCAATGGTGAATACTGTACTGTAACAACATGCTGGTAGGGCATTCGAGGACCGGAAATGAGTGTGCAAGTTGGATGAGTCCAAATGCCTGTTGCGACATGCTGACAGACACCTTCATGTATTGTGCAAGCAATACAAGAAAAACAACTAACAACATGCACGGTGCCCACTATCCAGGCAGGTGGCTGTGGTTGCTTAATATGGAGCATGTTTTGGTGGCAAGAACTAGGACCACTGGTGCATATAGATCAATATTTCAATGGTGAGATCTACCAGCAGTTCTTGACTGAGACCGTGTACACCCTGCCATTTTGCATTTTTCCCAAACAGAAACAGGATCTTCCAAGACAATGTGCTGTGTAATTGGGCCCACACTGTGTATGATTGGTTCAGGGAATACAAACATATTGCCCATCTTGATTGGCCTCCAAATTTTCCCAACAATCAAATTGAATACCTGCAAGGCTTTCAAACATCTAGTGGAGTCAATGCCTAGGCAAACAGCAGCTGTTATCTATGTAAAAGGTGGCTCAACACGGTATTAGGTTATAATTCAGTGATCACTGAGTCTATATATTTATTTAAATATAAGATGAAGTTTGTTTTTGTATGACATTATTTGTATGACACACATACAAACTTTAAATAACCCTCATGTTGCTAAAACAATTATTTAAAGCCCTGTTATTAGTATTCTAGTGTTTCATGAATAACTCGGATGCTGAAAAGCCCTATTCGGCTATTCTTTCATTATTTAGACTGAGGAAATGGGATATAACTTGTTTCTGTACTGATTCCTTAATTGCTATTAGCATTACCATTAGTAGAGGCATATGATGCAAGAAAGCAAGCTTATTCAGCATCAGCCAAAAAAAAAAAAAAAAAAACACGCACCACTCCCATTTCACCCCTCCATTCGTTCGAAATACCTGTCCAGTTGAGCTTTAAATTTGTTTAGGCTATCAACTTCAACAACAAGTGATGGAAGTCGGTTCCACCAACCAACCACCCGCTGGCCAAAGGCAAATTTCCGCACATCTATCCGACATCCGTCCTTCCTCAATTTGAATTTATGCCCTCTGAGCTGATTATTCTGAGCAAGATGAAGAATCCCATTGGCATTGAGCATGCTCAAACCATTCAAAGCCTTATACACCTCTATCAGATCACCTCTCCGGTGCCTAGTCTCCAGACTCTGTAATTTGCAAAACTTAAGCCTTTCTTCGTAAGAGCAACCCTTTGTTCCATTCACTAATCTTGTTGCCCTTCTCTGTACCCGTTCCAGCAGCTCCACATCCTTCCTGAAATGAGGCCTCCAGACCTGTATACAGTACTCAAGATGTGGCCTAACCATTGCCTTATACAAGGGAATAATCACCTCCTTATCCCTGCTAGAAAAATTCCTCTTTATCATTGACAAGACACCATGAGCTACTCTTGCAGCCCGTCTGCACTGCTCAGAGAACTTCATATCTGCCTGCACAATTACCCCCAGGTCCTTTTCATTCTCTAACACTGTCAGTGTAGTACCACAGAGTTGATACGTTGCTCTGGGGTTACTGTTTCCCATATGTAGTACTTTACATTTGTCAATGTTAAACTTCATTTGCCACCTCTCAGCCCATCTGTTCAACCTTTCCAGATCTTGTTGCAGCAGCATAGCGTCAGTAGTGTCCTTAACAACCCTGCCAACCTTTGTATCATCTGCAAACTTGGACATTAAGCTTGATATATACCATCATCAATATCATTCATAAACACCGAAAACAACAACGGACCCAACACTGAACCCTGAGGAACTCCACTAATAACATTAGTCCGCAATGAGCAGTGTCCATTGATTACCACTCTCTGTCTTCTCCCCCTCAACCACCCCTTTATCCATAGCAGCAATTTGCCTCCAATGCCACATTGCTCCAATTTGTGCAGCAGCCTTCCATGTGCAACAGTATCAAAAGCCTTTCTAAGATCCAAATATATAATATCAAAGTTATTCCCTGCATCCAGTTCTTTTGTGACTGCATCATAGTATCCAATCAAATTGGTCAGGCAAGACTTCCCCTTAACAAAACTATGCTGTGTCCAAGCTATAACTGAAGTCTTGTCCAGATGATTCTGCAGTGCTTCTTTACCAGTGCCTCCATTAATTTTCCTGGAACAGAAGTTAAACTAACAGGTCTATAATTACTTGTGTCGGCCTTTGATCCTCCTTTGTGAATTGGGGTTACATTTGCACATCTCCAGTCTATGGGTACCTCCCCTGAGTCCAAAGAAGCTCTCATAATTATGGCTAGGGGCTTGCTTACTTCCTTTGCTGCCTCCTTTAATATAACTGGATAGATCCCATCTGCTCTTTATCTATATCTGCTCTTTAGTGCAAACTTCCTTCCAGTCATCCCTTACGACACAAATTCGAATAAAGTTAGTGCAGCTTCAAACAAACAGGCAAAAAATAACCTTCTATTGGATAACTGTGCATGCTAGAATCACAGGAAATGAACAAACAGATGTTTCTGCCAAGAAAAATCTGCTTGTTCTACACTAAAAATAATTTAGCTTTGTCTACACTAAAAATAATTTAGCATAGACCCATATGAATATGACAAATTATATAGCCTCCTTACACCAGTCTTTGCACTGGGAAACATTCATGGGTGCTCTTCTACAAGTAACATCATGGTTATTTGGGAAGCTATTGCAGCAGCTCTTGAAAAATCAGTGCAAACAGATGTCATTTATATCGAATTTTCCAAAGCCTTTGACTTGATTTGCATATATGTAAATTAGGATCATATGATATTAAAGGATCTCCGGTATCTTGCGTTGAAAGATATCTTTCAGGATAGACCACAATATGGAACAGTTAAAAATCAACTATTGCCTCTGTACATGTTGCATTCAGGACCCCTCAGGTATCTAATCCTTTATTATTCCCAGTTTATGAAAAATAACTGCAAAAAATAGAGAAGGTGAAATGTGTGATATATTCTGATGTCAACTTTTTTCAATGCTAGCTCATAATGAAGACTGAATAAATCTACAAGTTGCCATAGATAATTTTCAAAAATGGTCTAACCAGTGATTGCTTAATTTAAATCCTCAAAAATACTGTGTTGTACCTGTGAGTACAGCATAAAAGCATGTATGACTACAACCTTGGGATTACCTTAGAATCCAATGGGCCATTCTATAAACATATCTGCAGCATTACCAACTTACAAAATGACAGGTTTTATTAGAAGGCATGGATCCAAATTTACATCAGACAAGATGCCAGTTGTTCTCTACTCATTATTGATAACATCATTCTAGATTACACATCAGCTGTATAGAATCTACATTTCTTCACACTTGTGGAAGATGTCAAAGTCTCAAAGTAGATTCAGCAAATACCTCTGTTACAGGAACAAGATTGCATACTACACTGAAGATGATGCAAATATATGTGGTGTTTTCAAACTTAATTCCTGCTACAACAGAAGAAAATAATATAACTTATTTTCTTTACAAACTTGTTAATTCCAAGTTGAATTGTCCAGTGCTTCTTGAAGCTATTAATTTTAATGCATATCACTGGTAGCTGATATTTCTTAATATCTAAATCCAAATACACAGAAAACTAATTACAGATCATAAATCCCTTAACTCACATGATGTGGGAAGCAAACTCCATGTAGCTTGAGTTCAACTTTCACTCCTCCAAAAGTTCTCTTAGGTTCATTGCAAGTGAGATAAATGCTTAAACATATATGTTAATATTGCAATTATCATTCTATTAAAATTAATCTTTTCTGGGTATGGCTGAGTATGAGAAAACACTGACTAAGAGAGCAAAGAATGGGGAAAAGGAGTTTTTAACATGTAAATATAAATCAGATTGGACCCTTGTATGCAGGGTGTATAAAATCGTAGATAACCTGTAATTTTTTCGTTAGTACTTTACTGGCGAAATACGCTTCATAGTGAGGCGAGGCTGTGAGTGAAGCTGGAAAGCATGAAATTAGCAATATTGAAATTTCAGAAAATTATTTATTATAAAAACTTTCGAGCCTAAGGCAAGTAAGGCTTCTGGAGTTGATGCAGTAATTCTTGGAGACAGTGATTGAGAATGCAATCTCGAGACATTTAAATATAAATTATATTCTGAAGGACACACAACATGATTTTGTTAAGGGAAAAATCATGTTTAACTAACCTGATAAGCTATTTTGACACAGTTACTCATGAGGTGAATGTTTTAATGCAGCAAATTCAAGGTCTTGTACAATAACAGTCCCAAATTAACTTATATACTTGGTAGGGTTGAATTAAAAACAGTAAAGGAAGAAAGAGATCTGGGATTTAAGGCATGGTATTGGTGGATATGATGATCTCTGAGCAGTATAAACAGGTGGCTAGGAAATTGCACAGTGTTCTATCATTGATTTCTCAGACAATAGCCTTTAGAGATAGGGAGGTAATAACTGAAGTTTATAAGGCTGTGAGAGGTAAAGTAAATGAAGGTGACTGTTATAAAGAATTCTCAACACTAGGAGCTATAAATTAAAATTATTAGGCTGCGGTAAGTGCAAATGTGTCACCAGCACGTAGGGGGCCATTACTTAATTTGATATTTTAAGATTTGTTTGTGATGAGATAATAGTAGTTTCTTCCACTAGCAACAAATAGCATTACATTGATATCCAATGTTATGTTGTTGCAAAGTCAAATGTTGATTATAGTCATAAAAAGAAAGGAAAGTTGTACTTATCATTGTACTTATCATTAAGGCATATCCATTCATCTTTTAAAGTTGTATGCCATAATTTTTGCACCTTTTTAAAAGGAAATGAAAATACACTCTTATTGTTAACGCTTTCACATTATAATTAATGATAACTGGCACTATTGTGTTGAGAAAGAAACATGTGCCAGTTGTAGCTTTACAGTGCTAATTGTGTCTCATTAGGTAATGTAAAGAACATTATTAGAACAGCTAAAAGAGTTGTAATAAAGGAAGTAAAAAAAAGGTATATCATAGAGAATGAATTTAAATAACTTCCTAACTGTGTGTGTTCATGCGTAGAATAAAATATAGCTTTGCAGTGTGAGTGGTATGAATTTTCTGTTAAGAAGTGATTAATTCAGTTATGTTCTTATTGAAAATGCTCATTATTTTTATGCAGTTTGTCATTTGAGCAATCTTTTCTCTCAGCACACTGTGAAATTTGTCTATATTTCAAATAAAAGAATATCACACACACACACACACAAAGCAACTTGCAAAGAGAAAGTTTTGTGTGTCCAACCTGATAAAATACTATGATGTCATCATGAGCTGGGTGCAAAAAAACAGTTTTTACATTATATATTTGGACTTAAGTAAAGCATTTGAGATAGTTTCATGGTTATTCGCTGTGAAAGCTGTAGTCTGTTGAGGTCACAGGCAAGATCTTGCTGTTGATTGAGGGACAGCTGAAGTTCAGGAAGTAGAAGGCAAGATCATTCTTAAAATATAAGAGATCATTCTTCAGAGTGGGCCAATGGGTTCAGTGCTAGTGTCACTCTTGTTTCTAATCTTAAAGGATATGATGTTGAAATTTGCATATGATATAAAGGTTGGAAGGGTGGTTAACAATCCAAATCAGGCAGATCATTCTTCAGAAAAATTTGAGCAAGCTTATGTTAATTACATTTTAATGCTGCCAAATATAAAGTTCTACATTTGGGAAACAGTAACCCAAGAATAACTTATATGCTAGGTGGGGCAGAGGCAAAGGGCATAAAATAAGGACTTGGGTGTTTTAATATGGAGAAATGAACATTACCAAGTGACATTAGGAAGTAACACAGTGAAGTTTGTTGGTTTCATTTGAGAAAATTCATTGCACTTCTTGGAAGACTCCAAGAAGCCTCATCTAGTGCAAATAGCAGAGGAGTATTCATGTGAGGAGCAGTTACAAAACTATGGGTTACAGAGTTTGGAAACAAGTCATCTCACAGAGGATCTGATTAACATGTATAAAGCATTGAGAGGGAGGAACATACTGAATGAGAATATGATGAACATTTCAACATATTTTGTTGATTCGGGACACAAAAACAAGGGGGGAATAAATATAAGCTGTTAGAGATAAAACTAAATTAGCATTAGTAGAGGCATATGATACAAGAAAGCAAACTCATGCAGCATCAGCCAAAAAAAAAACCCACTTTCACTTCACCCCTCCGTTCGTTCGAAATACCTGTCCAGCTGAGCCTTAAATTTAGTTAGGCGATGGAAGTCTGTTCCAACTACCCGCTGGCTAAAAGCAAATTTCTGCATGTCTATCCTACATCTATCTTTCCTCAATTTGAATTTATGCCCTCTCAGGTGATTATTCTGAGCAAGAGGAAGAATCCCATCAGCATTGAGCATGCTCACACCATTCAAGGCTTTATAGGCTGAAACTGCTCCTCTATCGGATCACCTCGCTGGTGCCTAGTCTCCAGACACTGTAATTTGCAAAACTTAAGCCTTTCTTCGTAAGAGTACCCCTTTGTTCCATTGACTAATCTTGTTGCTCTTCTCTGTACTCGTTCCAGCAGCTCTACATCCTTCTTGAAATGAGACCTCCAGGCCTGTATACAGTACTCTAGGTGTGTGGCCTGACCATTGCTTTATACAAGGGAATAATCACCTCCTTATCCCTGCGAGAAAAATTCCTGTATATCATTGACAAGACACCATGAGCTACTCTTGCAGCCCGTCTGCACTGCTCAGAGAACTTCATATCTGCCTGCACAATTACCCCCAGGTCCTTTTCATTCTCTAACACTGTCAGTGTAGTACCACAGAGTTGATACGTTGCTCTGGGGTTACTGTTTCCCATATGTAGTACTTTACATTTGTCATTGTTAAACTTCATTTGCCACCTTTCAGCCCATCTGCTCAACCTTTCCAGATCCTGTTGCAGCAGCATAGTGTCAGTAGTGTCTTTGACAACCCTGCCAACCTTTGTATCATCTGCAAACTTGGACATTAAGCTTGATATATACCATCATCAATATCATTTATAAATACAGAAAACAATAATGGACCCAACACTGAACCCTGAGGGACTCCACTGATAACATTAGTCCGCAATGAGCAGTGTCCATTGATTACCACTCTCTGTCTTCTCCCCCTCAACCACCCCTTTATCCATAGCAGCAATTTGCCTCCAATGCCACATTGCTCCAATTTGTGCAGCAGCCTTCCATGTGCAACAGTATCAAAAGCCTTTCTAAGATCCAAATATATAATATCAAAGTTATTCCCTGCATCCAGTTCTTTTGTGACTGCATCATAGTATCCAATCAAATTGGTCAGGCAAGACTTCCCCTTAACAAAACTATGCTGTGTCCAAGCTATAACTGAAGTCTTGTCCAGATGATCCTGCAGTGCTTCTTTACCAGTGCCTCCATTAATTTTCCTGGAACAGAAGTTAAACTCACAGGTCTATAATTACTTGTGTCGGCCTTTGATCCTCCTTTGTGAATTGGGGTCACATTTGCACATCTCCAGTCTGTGGGTACATCCCCTGAGTCCAAGGAAGCTCTCATAATTATGGCTAAGGGTTTGCTTACTTTCTTTGCTGCCTCCTTTAATATAACTGGATAGATCCCATCCATCCCAGGTGCCTTTCTTGTGTTTATCTTCAACAATTTCTCCTCCACTTTACTCTCAGTTATTACAAGATTATCTAGCTTACTGTCAGAGTTGAATAAACCTCTGGCATACCCCTCGCTGAATAACTCCTCATGTGTGAATGTCAATGCAAAATATTCATTTAGTTTGTTAGCTATCTGAGCAGGGTCATCAACAGTTGACCCATCGATATCAAGTGGAACAATCTGATTCATCCCCTTTCCTTCTAGAGTTTACATAAGTAAAGAACTCTTTGCTGTTTTTCTTTGCATTCCTTGCCAAAGATTTCTCGTAATCTGCCTTTGCCTGCCTAACCTCCTTTGTAACTTGGTTACAGATCAACTTGTACCTATCTAGGCTTCTGTGTCACGTGTTAATTTATATGTATCCCATGCATTTTTCTTCTCTGCCATATGTCTCATTAGTTCATCTGAAATCCATTTAGACCTAAACCTTGAACAATATTTCTTAGTTGGTATGTAAAGCCTAGTAGCTTCCAAGATAAGTTCTTTGAATGCTTCCCATTTTGAATTTGCTGTTGGTAACATCTTCAGTTGGTCCCACTATATAGAATTTAAATACTGTCTCAGACCATCGTAGTCGCCTTTACGAAAGCAATAACCCTTCCCTTTACCCCTGATGGTAGTTACCTCTTTGAGTAAATCCCACTTCAGCACACTGTGATCACTGCCACCTCGTGGTTTCTTTATCTGCAGATTTTTAACGCATGAAGAATCACTACTGATAATCAAATCAAGAGTATTACTCCCTCTAGTTGCCTCCCGAACATGCTGATGTAGAAAACAATCATCCAATAAATCCACAAAAGCCTTGCTAGTGTGTGAGTGACCAACCCACAAATTCCAGTCAATATCTGGGAAATTAAAATCCCCCATTATAATGATTGGATTAGAGTTAAAACTAATAATCAGAAGGCCCAATCATTTGGTCAGCATATTGTTTACTAAATGCAAGCTGGAATAAACTGCCTTCCTGGGTGGTTGGTTGATGGTTTGGTAAAGTTTAAGGGGCAACTGGATAAGTACCTTCTGTCAGTGGAAAGAGTGAGTTATATAGATAATGATTTTTTTTATGCTCATACAGCAGAAAGGAATTCAGATTATTGTTGTCCAAAAATAAATAAATGGAATATGCACTAATATTAAATTCTCATGTACAAAATAGGTTCATTTAATGTTGGGGTCCTTAATGATGCACTTTTTTAGGGAAAGTGCATCATTTTTAGTGCTACAGTATCATGAAAGAACTAGCCTTGGCTTTAGTGTGTGTGTGTGTGTGTGTGTGTGTGTGTGTGTGTGTGTGTGTGTGTGTGTGTGTGTGTGTGTGTGTGTGTGTGTGTGTGTGTAATTTCTCTTTGTTTCAAACTTCTTGAATTGAGTATTGAGGTCTAATAATTTTTTAGCATTTATAGTAGAGTTAATTACCATTCAGGGCTAATTTCTGTGGATTAAATATTTGTATCATCTGTTGCATCATCCTTTTGTCATATTATTTCTTTGATTAATTATTTCTTAATTTAAATTCTTAAATTCAATAAAAGGAATTTCTGTGATTCTTTTCAATAATTTTACATAGTGTTATTGAAGGAAGATTATAAATTTTTTAACGCTTTTTATCTTAGCTGTTCAAAAATGTAGCTGAGAGAGGACGATGGGGTGAGAAACTAATGCAAGCATACACTGAATACAAAGAAGGTCGAGTGAATGAAGCAATTGTAAAGTATGCTTTTCTGGGAGAACTGGGATTTGAAGTAGCTCAGAGTAATGCTGCATTTATACTGGACAGAGGTAAGTTTGATTACTTTTTTTGTTTTTTTGCTTCAGTTACTTGAATTGAGTAATATTAAGCAACGTTTTCTGTTTTTTCACGTTATTAATTTATTTGGCCTGTAAGAAACTTTGGTCTGCTAAAATGGTAAATAAACTCTTAACAAAATATAAGGCTTAGTTTGCAGTTTTCAGCTTTATTCTTCATGTGATAAGTCCTTAATAATAAATGAAAAATATTTCAGTTGCAGGTATAAAAAAAGCTTAAAAACTAAACTTAATTCTTAATTTATTTACCTATTTTTATTTATTTCGAGTAATGACTAGTAGATATAAAAAATACTGTATTTCCTACAGCAGTATGTTTGAGATGCAACCAGAGGGGGTAATACTCTAGATCTGATTATCAGCAGTGATTATTCATGCATTAAGAATCTGCATATAAAGGAACCACTGGGTGGCTGTGATCACAGTATACTGATATGGGATTTACTTAGATGTAACTACCATCAGGGGTAAAGGGAAGGGATTTTGCTTTCATAAAGGTGACTACAGTGATCTCAGACAGTTTTTAAATTCCATGCGGTGGGGTCAACTGATGATGTTACCAACAGCAAATTCTAAATGGGAAGCATTCATGGATTTAATCTTGGAAGCTACTAGGCTTTTCATACCATTTAGAAAATACTGTTCAAGGTTTAGACCTAAATGGATGTCAGATGAACTAACACGACGTGGCAGAGATGTAAAATGCATGGGATATATGTAAATTATCAGGCGACACAAAAGCCTATGGTAGAAATAAACTTGTCTGCAATCAAGTCACAAAGGAGGTTAGGCAAGTGAAGACAGATTATGAAAAATCTTTAGCAAAGGATGCAACGAAAAACAGTGAAGACTTCTTTACTTATATAAACTCTAGAAGGGGACGAATCAGGTTGGTCCACTTGATATTGATGGTTCGGCTGTTGATGATTCTGCTCAGATAGCTAAACAAGGAGCTTAATGATTTTGTAATAACTGAGGTGGATGGGATCTATCTAGTTATATATTAAAGGAGGCGGCAAAGGAAGTAAGCAAATGTTTAACCATAATTATGAGGGCATCCTTGGACTCAGTGGAGTCCCCCCACATATTGGAGATGTGCAAATGTATCCCCAATTCACAAAGGGGGATCAAAGGGTGACACGAGTAATTACGGACCTGTTAGTTTAACTTCTGTTCAGAGGAAAATAATGGAGTTACTGGTTAGAGAAGCATTGCAGGATCATCTAGCAAAACTGCAGTAATAACTCAGACACTGCATGGGTTTGTTAAGGAGAAGTCTTGTCTGACCAATTTGTTCTCTAGTTACAAGAGAACTGGATGCAAAAAATAATTTTAATATAATATACTTGTGTTTCAGGAAAGCTTTTGATACTGTCGTACATGGAAGACTACTGTAAAATTAGAGGCATTAAGGGCAAGTTGTTACAATGGATAAAAGGGTGTCTGAGTGGGAGAAGACAGAGTGGTAATTAATGGACATTGCTCTTTGTGGACAAATGTTGTTAGTGGAGTTCCCCAAGGTTCGGTGTTGGGCCCATTGTTGTTTTTTATATTTATCAATGATATTGCTGAAGGTATATCAGGCTTAATGTCAAAGTTTGCAGATGATACAAAGGTTGGCAGGGTTGTTAATGACAGTATGCTACTGCAACAGGATCTAGAAAAGTTGGGCAGATGGGCTGAGAAGTGCAACTGAAGTTTAACATTGACATATGCATATGCATATGAATAGAAGTTACCTCAGAGAAACGCACTAACTGTCTGGTAGTACACTAAGGGTGGTAGAGAATAAAAAAGGCCTGGGTGTCAATGATAGGAATTTTGCTAGTAGGAAGAATGAGGTGATCATTCCTTTGTATGCATCAATGGTCAGGCCATGCCTTGAGTACATACAGGTCTGGAGGTTTGATTTTAGGAAAAAGGATGTAGTGTTGCTAGAACAAGTACAGAGAAGGGCAACAAGATTGGTGAGGGGAACAAAGGTGAGGTTTGCTCTTACCAAGAAAGGCTTAAATTCTGCAAATTACAGCATCTGGAGACTAGGCACCTGAAAGGTGACCTTATTGATGTGTATAATGCCTTGAATGGTTTGGACAGGCCCAATGCTGATTGGATTCTTCCTCTTGCTCAGATTACGAACCCAAGGGGGCATAAATTCAAATTGAGGAAGGGCAATTTCAGAATAGATGTTTGGAAATTTGCTTTTAACCAGTAGGTGGTTGGTTGCTTGAATCAACTTCTATCTGTACTAGTTGCAAATATACCATCAAGTTTTTGTATTAAATGCTAAATATTATATTATATTTAACTTTCAGCCACATGTAACATATATCTGAAGCACATGTTTACAGAAACTTTAATATTCTTCAGTCAGTATTCACTATATTATGGAATTTAGATGGAAATGTGCTCATGCATTTGTATAGAGCTTGGATGTCAAACTGGCGGCCCGCAACAAAAAAATTTTGTGGCCCGCGATGCCCAAAAATAAAATGTTAAAGTAAACAATTAAAAAGTACCTATTTATAATTCTAGAATATAAGGATTAAAAAACCTCTGTAATAAATATAAAAATAATCATTTTAATTGATAATAATTAAAAAAAAAAAAGACTGGATCGATGGAGCCTTGATTAGAAAGAACTAAAAATATAAATAGTAATTTCAAATGAATGAAAATTGAAATTATTATCTTTAAATAACATTGTAACTTTTTAGTTTATTTCTTTAAAAATAAAAGAGTTACATTTTATTTTTTAAAATATTTTTTAAATGGAGAAATCTTAATCTAAATTTCTTTTACATTTAAACTAATATTGCAAATGCAGCGTTTTTTATAATTTTATCGAAAAGATACTTCATTCATACTAGTTTCTTTTTCGGGATCTGTTGTGTTGTGTGCATTGTTTGTTATCTATAATTTACCAAATACCTAAGTAATCGTTTTTATAATTTTAATTTCAACTAAAAAATTTATATAGAAAATGTCGCTTTCAACACCAGTCAAGAAAAGAAAAATTGATAACAAGGAAAGAAAATTCCAAGAAAAGTGGGAGCTGAACTATTTTTGTATGGAAATGAACAGTAAAATTATATGCTTAATTTGTAAGGAAAATATTAGTGTTGCTAAAGAATACAACATTAAGCGGCATTATAACTCTAATCATAAGGAACAATATTCAGGCTCCGAAGGAAAAATAAGAGAAGAAAAATTAAAAACAATGAAGAAAACACTTCATAGTCAACAATAAGTATTTACAAAATTCATGAAAACTAATGAATCAGTAGTAAGAGCAAGTTACGAAATAAGCTATTTGTTAGCAAAACATTCAAAATTGTTCAAAATTTCAAAATTGTTTGAAAAAGTGCAATCATTTCGCGATATTTCATTATCAAGAAATACAGTGGTAGAGAGAATTAGCGAAATGGCAGATAACATCAGTTCACAACTACAGGATATATCTACAGAAGTCTTGTTCTTTTCAATTGCGATTGATGAAAGTACGGATATATGAGGTGTTGCTCAAGTTGCTGTATTTTTTCGTGGTTGTGATAATAACATGAGGATCACCTTCTTGGAACTATGACTGGCAAAGATATTTTTTCTGCTGTGTGGAGCATTTTAGAAAAGTGTAAGCTTCCACTTGACATACTTGTGTCTGTAACAACCGACGGTGCTAAATCAATGACAGGTAAAAATCGAGAATTTCTGTCAAAATTGATTAGAAAATTACAAGCTGAGTACCCAGATAAACCGAAAACCATGACTTTCCACTGCCTTATTCATCAACAAGTTCTGTGTTTAAAAATATTAAAAATGGACGATATATTGAAAACAGTAACAAAAACAATCAACTCTATTCGAGCGAGAGCATTCAACCATTGGCAATTTACTTCTCTTCTTAAAGATTTAGAATCTGAGTTCGACGATCTTCCTTATTATACAGAAGTTCAATGGTTATCATGCCACAAAGTTTTAAAGAGATTTTATATGCTTTTGGAGGAAATAACAGTTTTTCTTGAAATGAAAAATGAAAATGTATCAGTTATAAAAAATTCCTTTGTGGATTAAGGATTTGGCATTTTTAATTGATATTACAAGCCACCTCAATAATCTTAACATTTCATTGCAAGGTAAAAATAAGTTAATGACGAACATGTACGACATAATAGCAAGTTTTGTACAAAAACTAACGTTTAAAAATCATTTAAAAAAAGACGTTTTGACCCATTTTCCTACTTGTGAGCAGTTAAAAACACAAAATCAAAATTGCTCTTTCTCACAATATTGTGACAAAATTGAGGAAATCAAAAACGAATTCGATAAGTGTTTTAATGATTTTAAAGAGTTGGAAGATATGTTTTCTCTTTTTGTTGGACCTTTTTCATTTGAAATCGAAAAAGCTCCCACTTTGATTCAACTGGAATTAATTGATTTCCAAAATGATTCATTTTTGAAAGACAAATGTAGAGAACTAGGAATTTCAAAAATATATTCTTACTCAGGTGAAAAATACCCGGAAATTAAAAAATACCCAGAAGTTTGCTGCGCAAATTATGTGCTACTTTGGGAGTACATACTTATGCGAGCAATTATTTTCATGTATGAAATTAAATAAAACGGCATATAGATCGCGATTGACAGATAAACATCTTTCAAATATCGCATACTGAAAATTGTATGTTCCCAGTCGTTGACTCCTGATGCTGAAAAACTAGTAGGGGGTAAATTCTGGCAGGTTTCCAGGAAAACAAATTAATTATTTTCATAAATATATTGAATATTTAATTTTTAAATAAAAATAATAATATAACAATTATATATACTAAAACCAAAGGGGCGCAAGGCAGCCAAAGTAACACACCTCTATTAGTTATTGTTATAAAATCCATCTTCAGTCTTTGTAGCAATTTCCGAGACGTTTCCTAATAAATTGTAACTAATAGAGGTGTGTTACTTTGGCTGCCTTGCGCTCCTTTGGTTACTAGTTCATCAACAGCCACTTTACTCCCGTTTATTCACTATACATACTAAATTCTAAATTACTTGTATTCTGTAGATCTGAATAAAAATTTAAATGTTAATTACATATAAGTTTTAATTATCCTGATTATGCTACTGAATCTTGAATCAGTATATAATATTTAAGAAAGTTTTATGCGGCCCGCGAAAATCATACCATCACACAAAATGGCCCGCGACAGAAATGAGTTTGACACACCTGGTATAGAGCACTAATCAGATTGCAATGGGTCACTTCTGTTCACCTAGCCTATGAGCAAGTTATCACTGCTTATGATCTGAAAATATTTGGAATCTGTTGTTGGATCACCAAGTTGAAACAATGAATGCAATGGGTCCCCCATATATTATTCTGACTAGACTTTGGGTCCCCTCATATATTATTCAACCAGGAAAAGCATTTTAAAGTATCTCAATACCTAAACTAAAACTAAACTATTATATTAGGGTCACCTTGAAAGTAACTTTCAACTACCCATGAGTATTGTGTCTGTGAATTGTATGTTCTATGGTCGATTTGCCTGCTTTGTTGGATGAAACCCCCCAGTTTTTTCCTGGGGGGGAAGCTTGCTATATGCACCTGAAGCCGACTAACTCAGCCACGGAGTGAAAAAAAAGCCCATAAAAGTTCCTCACATCATCAATGGGATTCGAACCCTGGCCTTTTCCACCCAGTGTAGGGAGGACAGTGACCTTCAGTGATTTTCTTTTTATGAAGCCAAGTCTAGTAACCCTGCCCTGTAGAACTTTAGTTTAAAGAACCAAGGTTCCACAACTGGAATCTCATTTGGATAACATTCACCGTGGGAGGCCATTGCTCCTCACTGTAATCACTTCTTAACAAAATAGGGTAAGAATGTATGCACTCCATAACTTTCAACCACTACATGCTGCTCTTACTTCAGAGAATTCAGATGAATATAGAATATACACATATGGTGCCAATTGTAATACTCATATGGTGTGAAGCAGCTGTATTTCTTTCCTTTAGATCAGCGGTTCCCAATTGGTGGTTTGCGAACTCCTGGGGGTTCGTAAAACTGTTACGGGGGTTCACTAAAAATTATGTATGTAAATCTGCTTAGATTTACTTACATAATTTTTTCGTATGTAAATCTGTTTAGATTTACGTGGGAAATTTTGGAAACAAGCTTTTGAAATGAAAAGGGCAGAACGATTAGGACAAATTGTAGGATAAGAATAGACTTGAGATAGTGGAAAATAAGTAGCTTAATGAGTAATAGATATAATTTCAATTCTATGATGCTCACATAAAGGAGTGCCCTTAACTAGAACAAATCATAAAGAATTGCAGTTTAAAGCTTTGCGGTGTATTTTCAATGAGAAAGGTAGGGAAGGAAAGGAAGATACTTAGATTGAGAAGATGACAAATAAATTTTTTGTAAATGTAATAATTAAACAAAGGCAAGGACGAATTTGATTATCCTGGTTGTGACCTGTAGAAAGGGGAAAATGGTTCATGGAAGAAATATAATATAATTCTTCCATGTCAAAATTCCATATATTATATGGAATTTTGGCATGAAGAAAAGGTGGTGTGTGAAGAAGGGGTTCACAAGTCAAAAAAAGGTTGGGAATCGCTGCTTTAGATGATATTTCACTACCTCTAGAATGGAGCATACTTCTAGGCGAGTTACTTGTTGGTACTGCTTCTGCCTCCACATAGTGGGGCTGGTAACCTGGGAGAAGAAAGGCCCTTTCCCAGGACTAAAAGGAGCAACCATAGACTTAAATAATCTTCCACCTTTAGAGCCATCAAGCTCAAGTACAGAAGTATCAAGTGAAAATTATTAACCATTCTAAAAGGCTTTGAAGAGAAGCACAAAAATGTCCTAACATACCTAATTTTCTGATGATATATCCTCTGTCCACCCAGCCTGTGAGCAAGTTATCAGTGCATATGACCTGAAAATATTTGGAATCTGTTGCTGGATCACCAAGTTGAAACAGCCATCTCAAAACATTGAGTGGCTGTTGACATTTGGTGGGCTGCCAGTATCTGTTTATCATCATCATCAGCTATTTTCAATCCACTGCAGGATGAAGGCCTCGCCAGCAACTTTCCAGTTCCTTCTGTTTTGAGCACTAGCCAACCCATTTACTACCCAAAAACTCGGCGCCTCCGTAGCCAGGTGGGAAGGAGCAGCAGTGCGTGGCACACACTTCTTGATTACACCGGGGTTCGATCCCGTCACCACCAAATATGGAGGATGCGGAAAGGTCATGGAATGACCACTGCATATCATGGAGCAACATGGCCTTAGTTACTAATGCTCCTAAAAACCAAATAACAACAACAACAACAACCCAAAAACTCATGAATTTCATCTATCTATCTCCGCCTTTGTCTTCCAGGTTTTCTTCTAGCTCCTCTTGGATACCATTCCGTTATTTTCTTAGTCCATCTGTCATCATGTCTTCAAGCTATGTGTCCTGCCCAAGACCATTTTAGTTCTTTAGTTTTGATAAGAATGTCCTTTACTTGAGTTTGCTGCCTAATCCACGTGTTTCTCTTCTTACCTAACAGTTTGATTTCCAATATAATTCGTTCCATTCTTCATTGTGTAGTTCTCAACTTCTCTTCCATTCTTTTGGTGAGTGCCCAAGTTTCACTTCCATAAGTCATGGTGGGGAGTATACATTGGTTCATTATTTTACGTTTCAGACAAACTGGGATATTGCTCTTCAGTATGTGACTATATTTCCTGAATGCTATCCATCCAAAATTTATTCTTCTCTTGACTTCTAGCCATTTATCATTATTACAGCTAATAACTTGTCCCAGATAAGTATATGACTCCACCTTTTCAATTACTGCTCCTTCAATCATTATTTCCCTTTTTGTGGCATACTTGTTCTTCATTACTTTTGTTTTAGCCATATTCATCTTTAGTCCAAAATCCTTACTAACTGTGCATAACTGATTCATATTTTCCTCTAATTCTTTGGGATCGTGGCTTATGACCACAATGTCATCTGCAAATCGTAAATGGTTTAGGTACTCTCCGTTCACATTGACTCCTTTCTGCGACCAGTCTAATCTTCTGAAAGCTTCCTCAAGGGCAGCAGTAAACAGCTTCAGAGATATTATGTCTCCTTGTCGAACTCCTTTCTCGATTTTAAATTTCCTACTGTCTTTGTCTAGTCTAATAAAGGAGGTAGCACTCTCATATGATTTTCTTCAAAATCATAATATATGGGGTTCTATGCCTTGTCTTTCCAGTGCCCGAAACATTGCCTTATGCTGTATGGAGTCAAATGCCTTTCATAATCCACAAATGCCATGCATAATGGTGTTTTATATTCATTTGCTTTCTCCATTAGCTGTGATATTACGTGAAGGTGATTCATAGTTAAGAATCCTGTCCTAAAGCCAGCTTGCGCTTTCGGTTGATTCTCATCAAGTATTCTTTCTAATCTGTTAGTAATGACCCTTGTGAACAACTTGTAGATGTGGGATAACAAGCTAATTGGTCTATAATTTCCAATTTCTGATTTATCTCCTTTCTTATGCAGCAAAACTATGATTGCATTATTCCATTGCTTAGGCGTCACACCTTTTCTAATGCACTTTGTGAAGAGCCTTTGCCAGTTTTTGTGTTATGTCTCTTCCTCCCAATTTTAGCAACTCTACAGTAACTTCATCTTCCCCCGGGGGCTTTCTGATTCTTCATTTTCTTCAATGCATGTCCTACCTCATCAGGAAGAATATCGGGTATGTCGTATGTGTTACTAATTTGCACTCCATCTTTCCCACTGCTGGCATCATTCCCTTGCTCCTTGTATAATTCTCTATAGTAGTCTTCTGCTATTTGAATTATGCCTTCTCTGCTGTTTATAAGTACACCATCACTATTCTTCAGTTTCAGTATCATTTGTCTTTCTGTATTACTGCTCATGGCTGCTGATTTAAATCCTTTGTTTTCCCTTAATGCTTGTTCTACTTTTCTTGTGTTAAATCTTCTTATGTCCTCTCTGAGTCTCTTTCTAATGGCTTTGCATAACTCAGTATACTCAATTTTCTCCCTGTCAGTGTTTTTCTTGCTCTTCATTTGTCGTCTTCGGTTCATCATGACAAGTGTTTCTTGAATAATTTTTTCTTCTTTGGATTTCTTTTTCCCTATAGGTTTCTTGGGCTTTATCACGTTCAGAAAGTTGTAATATTCCTCGTCGATATCTTGGTCCTGAGCAGTCTGCAGAAGCTGAAACTTGTTCTTAAGTTCCAGTACATACTGCTTTTTCTCCTCCTCTGTTATCTCAAAGACCCTTGTATTATTTACTCGAGTCAGTTTTTTCCTTTCCTTTTCTACATCTGTATCAAGTGTACATCTTACCATTCTGTGATCATTTCCAACATTTACCTTATTCAGGACTGTAACATCATTCACAATATATCTTCTGTTAGTGAGAATGAAGTCGATTTCATTAGTTGTTAATCCATTTGGGCTATTCCATGTCCACTTTCTGTTCACCCGTTTCTTGAAAAAAGTGTTCATTACTGACAGTCCTTGAGATTCTGCAAATTCCACAAGTCTTTCACCTCTTATTTCTTTCACCAATTCCAAAATTTCCTATAGTTATTCTTTCTGCGCTGTTTTGCCTTTTTCCAACCTTAGCATTGAAGTCCTCCATAATAATAGTGTAGTGGGTTTTCTGCTCATCTAGAAGACTCTCAATTTCGGTGTACATTTCTTCAACCTCTTCATCATCATGGCTCGATGTTGGTGCATAAATCATTATAATCTTTAGCTTGTACCTCTTAGTCTCCCCACAAAATCTGTTACTCCCCACAATACCTTAAATTCATCGAAATGATACTGGATGCCCCATCTTTCCAGAGGCATCATCACAGAGCGGGACCTGCTTGCAGTGTCTGAGGAGGAATTAGTTCAGTAACTTGGTACAGGTAACCTTCATATTGCCCTCATGTTGTTAGGTTCCTATAAAATCTCATTGTGCTAAACCGTGTTATACGGGACTAAGAAAAAAGTACAAAAAGGGGAGGGGGGTTACGTTCCAGAAGCTAACAAAAATACACCATTCTAGATTTCGTGTATCTTCTGCTTTCTGAAAAATCAGTAATCTGGTTTTGTTTGCTTTTTCTTGATAACTCTGTGAATTTCATCATGTGGAACTAAGCATTTTTGAAGCTCCCTTTTGAACTTTGGGTTCCTTTCATTCAAGAATCTGCATTCAAAAAATAAGATTCTAATTGCTCGGCTAACTTTATGCCCTCTCATATGCTTTTTAGTGTAAAAGTTGTAAGTTTAGAATTTTCATATGCGCTATCATCCTCTGAATTGATTTGGTTTATCTATGGTGCCATTTCCACCAATCTCGTAATCTGTGCGATGAATCCCACAGATTACGAGATGAAAGCCCTGCTGCTCTTACAGGACACTTCTGTTTACCAACCCTTAACCGTTCCTCCCATCAAAGCCTTGGAACAATGGGAGTCGAAAGTAAACATCCTCATCAGCAGTTGGTTTAAACAGAATCCACACGTAATTGCTTCCGGCTGCCAGATTCCACAATTCTACGGACTACCGAAGGTTCGCAAAGAAGGTATACCGTTAAGACCCATTGTCTCCTGTTGTGGCTCGCCGAGTTATGAATTAGCGAAGTTTGTCTCTGGGCTCCTTTCTTCCCTAGTAGGCAAGACCACCAACACCGTCTCCAACAGTAGTGAATTTATAGAACGGATCCGAACCTTATCCATCTCAGAAAATGAAATCATGGCAGCATTTGATGTAGTGTCACTTTTCACCTCCATCCCAGTGGAACTTGCCATCACATGTGCAAAGGGATTCTTGGATAATGACCAAACCCTTGACAGCAGGACCGAACTAACACCAGACGATATCTCCACCACCCTCAGACTGTGCTTAACAGGTGGTGCAATTATGTTCAATGACTCCATTTACCAACAGGTGCACAGCACAGCCATGGGTTCCCCAGTTAGTTCAGTCACAGCAAATATCGCAATGGAAGAATTAGAGGGTCGTGCATTTACAAATGTACCAGATCCCATTACCTTTTGGTGTCGCTGTTTGTGGTTATCCCCAGAAATTCGGGTGACCAATTCTTAGACCACCTCAATTCTCTGTCGCCTTTCATAAAATTCACCATCGAGCTAGAATCGGACAATACCCATACTATACTTAGACACCCTTGTCCGATGCGAGGGCACGCGCTTGACAACTGTCTATCATAAACCAATGTGTGCTGGCCAATTTACCAACTTCCTGTCAGCACACGCGCATAGCCATCTTCTTGCCACTGCACAAACCTTGCTAACCCATACCTGGACCCACTCTAGTTCTGTAGATGAGAGGTGCACCGAGATTGCTAAGGTTAAGGTGGATCTTGCGAGACGTGACTATCCCACCAATATCCTTGACAGGTGTGACCTACAGACACATGACCACGTAGCGACCAACAAGAACATCCAAGGTAATTACTCAACTGCGAGCGCTTTTATCCCATACTACCGAAACCTATCACAACAGGTTTCTAGAGTCCTAAAATCACATGGCATAAAATGTGTACAACTCCTAGGCAGAAAGTTATGATCCCTGATCTCTAAAGAGAAACACCGGTTCTCACCTTACTACAAAGTGGTCTAGTTTACCGCATCTCTTGCCGTGACTGCACTAGCTGCTGCATTAGGGAAACTGGGAGACGGCTCAGGAAACGTCTTTCGGAACATGAAAGAAATTGCCGAGTGTTCTGTTTCCGCTTAGCGGACGTAGAACACTCGGCCATTGCCGAACACGTTTGGTCAGCCCACCACGACATTGACCCACACCACGATGTCGTGATTGTAGATAGGTCCCGCCACTATCTACAATCGGCGATGCACCTGGTCGGAGTCATTGAACATCACATGCTCTAATATCTCGGTCAACAGGAGCAGTGGATGTCGTGTCCACCCTATCATTGAAGCAACCATTTTCATGAAAGACAAACATTGGCAACATTCACATGCATCACAGCCACAGGCTTCAACATCCAACAATTAACCATCACATCACGCAGTTCATATACATGACTGGCAGTTCCACACTCTTAATTGTCAGTTTGACTGATGAAGGTTAACAAACTAACCGAAAGCTTTTGTATGTATCTAATTTAATATATGTATGTTTCCCAATTAATATAAAACTTGTCATTATTTATTCTGTCTCTATTTCGCTGTGTGTATGTAATAATCCACAATAGTAATAATGAATCCAGAGCACACAGGCCTCTTTAATTATATTGTATTAACCTAGTACAAATGTGGTGGTAGAAATATAACTTCAATGTTTGGATGACTTAAATCTTTTGTATGGCCTGGCGTGCTATCCAATAGTAATAAAACTTTGAAATCTAAAATTTTTCCACAAGTTCAATAACACAGAACATAACACGGAGATTTCCCAACAAAATAAATACAGGGATTTCTTAATTTTTTTTGACTAGCAAATCAACAGTGGGAATTCAAAAAGAGTGAAAATGTTGAAAAATTACATCCAACATAATAGCAGGGTTTTCCCTGCACCAAAGCTCAAAAATACCCTGTTATGCAAGGTTTGTCCAGATTCTCTAACCATGTTATATAAGTAATGTGTTGTGTGAGATTGTCACAATTAATCAGTTGTGTTAGAGCGAAACAGTGTTGTAGAAGTACCATGTTATGCGGGGAGTTGCCTGTAATCAGAAGGTAATCAGTGCAAAACTAACACAGGAACTCCCCGACTTACGGAAATTCGACTTTACATAAGTTTTTGCTGGCCGGTGCAAACTTAAAAAAAAATCATGGAAACGTATTTTGCGTCCCGTAGCAATAAATGGAGGTATCGTGAAAATATCATAATGTGAACCCAATAATACATTGGTTTCTTTTCTTTTTTTTTTTTTTGTAATTTGTTCCAAGTATTACTAAGCTATTTATCTCTCTAAAATGTCCTATTTATAATGGAAATTGTTGATCTCAGTGACATTTCTCAGGACAACTCTTCATGTACCACCCTGGTTAAATTTTCATGCCTCATGATGACCACTTTCTCCAATGGGAGAAGGATGTTTTATCTTCTTCTTCCAATATCAGACAGTTGCAGGCAGCCCATTCTAATCTCAACTGTAATGTCTGTGCAATATATATACTGACAGATTGAAAACCGACAGTGCAGCACGTCTTGCAGCAATCTTCCCTTCATTTACATCTACAGCTTCATTACCAGCCACATGCAGTATGAAACTGCTGAGCTTTATGCCATAAAGCTAGCATTTGACCAGATTGTTGAACATTCCATTTCATCTGCCCTAATCTACACTGACTCTGTCAGTGCAGTCTTTGCCATAAGGGAGAATATCTCTTCCTGTCATCCTATACCAACAACAAACCTTATCTCTTCGGTAAACAAAGAATATCTCTTCCTGTCTTGCCAATACCAACAACAAACCTTATCAGATAAAACAAGATCCAGAGTTGTGGCTTTACGGATTCAGACGAAACAGATGAGAAGTGGTATTGGCAAGACTGAGGATTGGGCATACTTATCTTAAACAACTATATTTATTATTGGGAGAAGATCCACCCCAGAGCACATTCTGTCATACCCAGCTTATGGTCTGTCACTTTCTTGTAGACTGTCCTTGATACTTATCCATCTTTATCCACATCCATACTTATCCATCCTCAATCCATATCAATAGATAAGTATGGATCCTTTATCCATACTTATCCATCTATAGCACATTTCGGTCATTCAGCAGATTGAATGATCTGAAGCTCAGATCTTTCCCATTTTCTTGGAAATTGCCATATTTAATTGTTATAACATATAGGAAACAAACTATGAACTGACACAATTTGGCCTCATAGCTCTTGTGTTATTAAACTTAATACGAACAACAATAGTAGTTGAGCAAATGCAATTCAACTAGCCTTGGTTAAAATATATGCAAACTTTCCTTATGGCCTGCCATAATTTATAAAGATTCCTTCAGTGCAGTGTTGAGAGATATCTGATCTTGCCTTCATTAATGTCAAGAACACAGTAAGAAATAACTTTCTTCTTGATACCTGGACACTTTGTTCCAGGAAGATCATCATGGATTTTAAAAGCATTGACAAAGCATGCAATCTTAAATTTGCCCAGATGTCAAGAGAACAAGTAAGTAACAAACAAACTCCAAATATATATATACAGTGGATTCCGGTTATTTGGGCAACCGTTTAATCGGGGCAAACGTTTATTTGGGACAAATCTTAAAAAACAGAACCCAATCGAGAAAATAGCCAGGGTTTACTTTGCTTAATTGGGACAACATGCCGTTTAATCGGGGCAGGAGACTGTAGCACTTGAGATTACACTACGATTGTCTCCAACCATGCCATGTGGTTTGGTCAGATTTCTGGATGTCACAACCATAAAACAATAAAAACAATTAGCAGTTCTCTGTTTATTGGGCTTTTCTGTTAGTGCTATCTATTATAAACGGATAGTCAACTCGACCTTATTGAATTTGCAATAATACCGATAGCTGGAATTCTGTGGCTTTTCCAACGTTATGGTGAAATGTGTTTTGCCTTCCATGAAATCTTCAGTCATATAAAAAACAAATTTTCAGAATCTTCTTCATAATTTCACTATACCTTAAGCTTCGTAACTTGTTACTCCATTCTCACTTTCAAGTATCATGTTACTTGCGATTTGTGGGTGTGCCGTCATGGTCTTTGTTATTGATTGCTTATCTTTTTTACTGTTTTAATTTTAACCCCACCCACAAATGTTAGTGAACAGAAATATCAACTAGTTAATATGTACATATTACATTATGTATTTAAGCTATGCACGTAAGCGTAAATTTATTTTTATTTTGCTAACCTGTGGAAAACATTCTTCCGATTTTCAAGTATCATTTAATTTTTTTAATTGGTAAGGTAATAAAGTGTAAATTTTTGCTTGATATACTTTACTTTTATAGCCTGTGGATAATATTCCTCCTATTTTTGCTAATTAAGAATTGCTGTTTAATAGAATTAAAATTCAATTCACAAACATGATCACAATTACCATTGCTTACTGCATATCGTATAGTGAACGGTACTTTACTATGGTGAGTCCATCAAAATGTGATTTGATTGTACAGAAAATCAATCGTAAAGCGGGGGTCCATTGTATTTTTAACTATTTATGTGAAACTTCGCATAATCGGGCCAAAATGCACTAGTCCCGATGTGTCCCAAATAACCAGAATCAACGGTATATATACCATCGGACCTCTATATAACAAAATCGATCATTCGTTTGAAAAAATTTCTTTAACAGAAATTTTTTTATAAAGAAATATGACCTTTTCAACAATGAAAAACACTCTAATTCAACATTCAAAAATATAGTAAAAGATGGAAAATAAATCAGAAATAAGTGGTAACGAATAAATTTTCTAACATTTTAAAGCAATTAATTTATTAATACATACATATTAAGAAATTATTTTTAAGAATTATTTCGTAAAATATTTGGTTATTTTTTATTTTATTTTTTATTATTTATTTTTTTTTTTGTACATATTTGTTTAAACACTCAAATATTTTCTGGCACATTTTCTTCACATTGAATTCCTTGACGCAGAGTTTCAAATACTGCCAATGTTTCATATTTGGAAGGTTTAATCTTGCCTTCGTTGCCCTCATTTTCATCCAACTCATCATTGATATTGTCACTATTTCTTTGAATACTCTCCGAAATGTTGGTGTCACTCGGATATTCAGTTGCTATGACATCATTATCAACTAAAAATTCATCAAGAACAATTTCTCCACAATCAAACCTCTCGCTTTGAAGTTCTTCCTAACATTGCTCAATGTCTTTAACATTAGTAGAGGCATACGATGCAAAAAAGCAAGCTTATGCAGCATCAACCAAAAAAAAAAAAAATGCTCCGATTTCACCCCTCCGTTCGTTTCAAATACCTGTCCAGCTCAGCCTTAAATTTATTTAGGCTATCAACTTCCACAACAAAAGATGGAAGTCTGTTCCACCAGTCAACTACCTGCTGGCTAAAGGCAAACTTCCACACATCTATCCTACAACTGTCTTTCCTCAATTTGAATTTATGCTCTCTCAGGTGATTATTCTGAGCAAGAGGAAGAATCCCATCAGCATTGAGCATGCTCAAACCATTCAAGGCTTTGTATACCTCAATGAGATCATCCTGCAGGTGCCTAGTCTCCAGACACTTTAATCTGCAAAACTTAAGCCTTTCTTCATAAGAGCAACACTTTGTTCCATTCACTAATCTTGTTGTCCTTCTCTGTACTCATTCCAACAGCTCTACATCCTTCTTAAAATGAGGCCTCCAGACCTGTATACAAAAACTCAAAGTGTATACATACTCAAATAAATACTCAAATACATACTCAAAGTGTGGCCTGACCATTGCCTTATACAAGGGGATAATTACCTTGTCCTTGCTAAAAAAAAGTCCTGTATATCATTGACAAGACACGATGAGCTACTCTTGCAGACCATCTGCACTGCTCAGAAAACCTCATATCTGCCTGCACAATTACCCCAGGTCCTTTTCATTCTCTACTGCTGTCAGTGTAGTGCCACAGAGTTGATATGTTACTCTGGGGTTACTGCTTCCCATATGTAGTGCTTTACATTTGTCAATGTTAAACTTCATTTTCCACCTCTCAGCCCATCTGCTCAACTTTTCTAGGTCTCATTGCAGCAGTGTACTGTCATTAGTGTCATTAACAACTCTGCCAACCTTTGTATCGTCTGCAAACTTGAGCATTAAGCCTGATATGCCATCATCAATATCATTTATAAATACAGGTGGCTTAATGCTGATAATTTGTTCCGGAAAAACAGAGCACTAAGTGAATCCGCACTAAGCGAGCACCACATTCCCATAAGGTAACATATGTATTTGTGAGTTGTGGTCGGTGCCATAGGATATTTCGTAATAAATAATAAACAGTAGTGAAAAGATGCACAAATGTCGGTCAAAATATTTAATATTCAAATATTTGTATATGTAAAATATTCTATATAATATCGGTGTGTAGATACACCATAGACAACTCTTAAGAAACTACAAAGTAGTTGTTGTTGTAGGCATCATTTGCTCTTTCTCATTATGCTCTGCCTTCACGACGAGTTGCCATGATATTGCACTACCTCGAATAAGTAACGCTTCACTAATAGAGAAGACTATTGTTACTTATTCTCAGTGAGTACCACCATCACCCAGACATGTTTCAAGGCCATTGGCCTATCATCAGTGGGTGGGCAGGTACCCTGGTATTGCAGACATGACGACCCAGTTGTAACGTAATCACACAATATGAGAGATGCCAAAAGGTGTATATGACAATATCATGGCAACTCGTCGTGAAGGCAGAGCACAATATGAGAAAGAGCAAATGATGCCTACAACAACTACTTTGTAGTTTCTTAAGAGTTGTCTATGGTGTATCTACACACCGATATTATATAGATATTAAACTCTTAATGTATTATGCCTTGTGCATTTAGTTATTTTAAATATTGTAAAATATTCTGCATTACGTACATATATAATTATGTGGTAACTACTTACGTATCAAAATTAAACTTAAAATTCCAATTAAAATCATGAATTTAATCATGAAAAATGTGTCGATTTTGGGTTGTACTTTTGCCCTCTTCCTGATAAACTCAAAGGGGTTTTAATTTTAAATCCCCAGCAGCGTTACCACCCAACAATAAAGTCAACTGATCCTTCGCCGCTTTGAAACCTGGAATATTTTTTTCTTCTTTCAATATGAAACTTCTTTTAGGCATTCGTTTACAAAAAAGTCCTGCTTCATCTATGTTAAAAACTTGTTGAGAAGTATAACACATAATTCCCCTCTTCAATAATTTTAACAAGTTCTTTTTTGAACGTTTCGGCTCTTGATCTGCACTTGCGACATCTCCCTGGATTTTAAATCTATTCAACCAGCCCTTTCTAGTTTTAAATGGTTCCACATTTTTTTTTTTTTTAGGTGAGATTTCTTCAGATCATCTCATATAGATTAATCTCTCTCTCTCTCTCTTTTTTTTTTTTATATTTAACTTAACTGAATTCTGCATTGGATATTATCTTCAATAAAATTAGTTAAAGTCTCTCCAATTCAATCCTAATAGATGGCCCAGCCCTAGTTGCGTGCAGTGGAACAGCTGTTTTTCACGCTGCTAAAATTAATTTTTTATTTTTTATAATTTTTCTTACAGTCAAACTTGCCAGTCATCCGTTTGTTGTTGACCGGAATCGATTCGCTCCAAAACGTCTAATTTAATTTTCAAATTTAGTCTCTTTCTTCCATTTTTGGTCTTCCTACTATGTTCAGACGTTGTTGCTTTTTCATTCTTACCCGCTATTATTGACTCTTCGAAAATGTAACTGCATTGGTTGCATTAATTATGATACAATGTTCGAGTAAACTGTTCGTTATGCATGATGTCTAATACTGTACTGAGTGATGACTAGACTTCGGATAAATGCATATAAAGCAAATATTACAAGCAATATCCTTGATCATTTAGGCACCTCCGTAGCCAGGTGGGCAAGAGCAGCAGTTCGTAGCACACGCTTCTTGACCGGGGTTCTAGATCAGAGTTCAAGCCAGTGACCACCAAATACAGAGGATGCGGAAAGGTCAGGGAATGACCACCGCATATCCCCAGAGCTATATAGCCTTTGTTGCTAATGCTCCTTAAAAAAAAAAAAAAAACCCCAAATCTTGATCATTTTTTAAAATGTTGATCTCAAAACTATGTAACAAGTCACTGTACTGCAATTAAATTAGCGTGCGAGAAAATTTCACTGAGTGTGGGAAACGTTTTAATGCTGTTTTGCTATTCATTTTCAAGCTGTTGACTCCATCAAATGAAAAAATTTCATTAAATATGCCAAAAATGCAATCTGTAAAAGAGCATTATAGTGATTTGTAAAGAGTTATAGTCAGATACGGGTTATACTAAAAGCAAAAGCATTATAGCTAATCAGCGGAAACTAAACCATGTTATAACAAGGGCCTGCTGTACAGAAAACAACAATGGACCCAACACTGAACCCTTAGGGACTCTGCTAATAACATTAGTCCATGAAGCGCAGTGTCCATTGATTACCACTCTCTGTCTTCTCCCACTCAACCATCCCTTTATCTATAGCAGCAATTTGCCTCCAATGCCACATTGGGTTTGATTTTGATTTTATTGGTGCAAAAACGGCTAAAGTTATACTGCGCCTGCCACATTGGAGCAGTCTTCCATGTGCAACAGTATCAAAAGCCTTTCTAAGATCCAAATATATGATATCAAAGTTATTCTCTGCATCCAGTTGCTTTGTGACCACATCATAGTATCCAATCAAATTGGTCAAGCAAGACCTTCCCTTAACAAAACCATGCTGTGTCCAAGCTATAACTGAAGTCTTGTCTAGATGATCCTGCAGTGCTTCTCTAACCAATGCCTCCATTAATTTCCCTGGAACAGAAGTTAAACTAACAGGTCTATAATTATTTGTGTCGCCCTTTGATCCTCCTTTGTGAATTGGGGTCATATTTGCACATCTCCAGTCCATGGGTACCTCCCCTGAGTCTAAGAAAGCTCTCATAATTATGGCTAAAGTTTTGCTTACTTCCTTTGCTGCCTCCTTTAATATAACTGGATAGATCCCATCCACCCCAGGTGTCTTTCTTATGTTTATCTTCAACAATTTCTCCTCCACTTTCCTCAGTTATTACAAAATCATCTACAGAAAGGAGATATTCAGGGAGGCATGCCCCTCCCTGAATATCTCCTTATGTGTGAATGTAGATGTAAAATACTCAGTTAGTTTGTTAGCCACCTGAGCAGGATCATGAACAGTTGAACCATCGATATCCAGTGGACCAATCTGATTCATCCCCTTCCTTCTAGAGTTTACATAGGTAAAGAACTCTTTGCTGTTTTTCTTTGCATCCTTTGCCAAAGATTTCTCATAATCTGCCTTTGCCTGCCTCCTTTGTGACTTGGTTACAGACCAGCTTATATCTGTCATAGGCTTCCATGTCACCCATTAATTTATATGTATCCCATGCAATTTTCTTCCCTGCCACATGTTTCATTAGGTCATCTGACATCCGTTTAGGCCTAAACCTTGAACAATATTTCTTAGTTGGTATGTAGAGCCTAGTAACTTCCAAGATTAATTCTTTGAATGCTTCCAATTTTGAATTTGCTGTTGGTAACATCATCAGTTGGTCCCACCGTATAGAATTTAAATACTGTTTCAGACCTCCGTAGTCGCTTTTACGAAAGCAAAAACCCTTCCCTTTGCCCCTAATGGTAGATACCTCTTTGAGTAAATCCCACTTGAACACACTGTGATCACTGCCACCTAGTGGTTCATTTATCCGTAAATTCTTAATGCATGAAGAATAACTACTGATAAATCAGATCAAGAGTATCACTCCCTCTAGTTGCCTCCTGAACCTGCTGATATAGATAACAATCATCCAATAAATCCACAAAAGCCTTACTAGTGTGTGAGTGACCAACCCACAAATTCCAGTCAATTACCGGGAAATTAAAATCCCCCATTATAAGACTCTCTGATTTACTGGCCCACTCTATTTCCCTGTATAGTTTTTTTTTTTTTTTTTTATACTCATCAGAGTCATTAGGCTTATAACACACTCCTACTCTCAATTTTGATTTTCCAGTACTTATGTCACACCAAACTGACTCCACACTGCACTGTCCAGCGATGTCCACTGGCTGTACCTCCTTGGATTTTGTGTTTCTTACCTAATAGCATAACCCCCTCCTCCCTTCCTATCCTGTCTAACCTACCTGTACACATTGTACTCCCCAATTTTCAGTTCTGCATTCCTCATATCTGTGTGACACCACATCTCTGATATCCCAACAATATCTGCATTTGATGTTTTGACCAACACCTCAAATTCATCAAATTTATTTACCAAACTCCTAGCATTGGTGTACACGCAAGTATACATGCACCTGTTCCTATTCTTAGGTACCCTAACACAACCTATGTGTTTACTTGTACTGCAATAACTCCCAGCAGTTTCTGAAATCACCTGCATCTTTTTTTCCAGGTTGCTGCTCAATTTCACCTCTGCCAGTGGCTACTGTTAATCGATTAGTCCGTGTATCCCCCAATCTAGCAGTTTTCCGACCCACCTAACACTGCCTTGATAGCATCTGCAAATATTCTTGCACCCTTTCTGTTTAAGTGTATGCCATCCCTGTAGAAGCAGTCTTGTAGTAGTTCATCACTCTCATTGCCATCAGTACCCTGGTTCTGTCGAACAGGGTCCCACACTCAAATGGTCAAAACAATATTGTTGATTAATGTATTAAATATTATTCATATTTAAAATTTTTGTTCAGTATAATACAAAATTATTTATTTCATAGTTTCTGCAAAAATTGAAAAATTAAAATCACTATTACAAAAAACACTCCATATATGCTTTGCACAGAACCTAGGACCCACAAATTTTGGGACCAGCTCTGATTGCCATTAATTGGCATTTTAACAAAACCTGCTTTTGTGAAACAATTCTTAATCATTGATTCCATCACATCTTGATTCCACACTTTCTGGAACTCTGATATGCACATCTGCAAATTTATAACAGAATCTATAGATTGTTTGGTTTCTATTCCCAGTATAATTTTTTTCAGTATGTGCTTTTGGGAGTGCATTTTCAAATTATTGATAATGCCTTGGTCCATTGGCTGCAGTTTAGATGAGGCATTCGGAGGAAAGAAAACAAGCTGCACACTTGTAAGTTTCAGAATTACCGAGTGAAGATGGGCAGAGCAGTTGTCGAAAATCAATGTGATTTTTGTGTTTTCTTTCATCATGTCTATCGAAATTTAAAATCCACTGTTCAAAAATTTCACTTGTCATCCAAGATTGTTTGTTGTAGTTGTAGTCCAATTTTAACGACTTTACTCCTTTGAAACATCGGGCTTGTTTGCTTATTTTAAATTTATTTTTGCCTATTACCAAAAGCCTCAGCTTTTCATTACCAGCCATATTTGCACCAATCAAGACTTATTCTCTCCTTATTTATTTTTACCACCTAAACATTTATCACCTTTTAAAAGTCAGTGTCTTGTTGAATATGTCTTTGGCTCGTAGTCCTCCATACTTTTTTTCAAACCTGTTTCTTTCCTGTGGGTACAGTCTTTTTTGATTACAACTCCTCTTTCACCAGAAATAACTTTTTAAAGTAAGCCATGGTACTTTTTCAGTTTATCCAGCCAACCAGAACTGGCTTGGAATGTTTTATGCCCCAGAAAAGATACGTCCTCCATAACTTTTTCGGTTAAGGTAAAGAAAGCCCACACAAGAAGCATGGAAAAGTTTGATGAAATTTACTGGCAAAAGTCCTTTGCCGTAACAGCTTGTATTGTTGCTCACTCGGTAAACAGATGGTGGGTGTTATCGGTCTGGAGTGGAAGTTGAATCCCACAGGAGCTTGAAACCCTCCTGAAGTGGAGGGGGGGGGGGTAACCTGACTTTTTCTTTAGAATCACTAATTGAATTACGAACAGAGTCATATTGGAAGTTCTGGAGTCGTAAAATATGTTCATAATGTAGTTTCACCAGTAAACCTTTTTGAAGTTTGCCGTGCTTCTCGTGTGGGCTTCCTTTACCTTTGCCTTTTTTTTTTTTCTTAATAAACAATTTATCCACTAGTCCACCAGTGATTCTAAAGAAAAAAGTTCAGGTTACCCCCTCCGCTTCAGGAGGGTTTCAATCTCCCATGGGATTCAATTTCTACTCCTGACCAATAACACCCACTGTATGTTTACTGAGTGAGCAACAATACAAATGCAGTTACGGCAAAGTACTTTCATCGAACTTTTGCGTGCTTCTTGTGTGGGCTTTCTTTACCTTCACCGCCTTTTCTTTTATTAATGGCCCTGATATCAGCATGTTTTTGTCTCAAATCAACTTCATCCAATTAAAAAGGCTTCATCTGCATCTTCATACAGGTATAATTTCACACGCTTCAGACTGGGTTCCGTTTCCTCAAACAGTTTGAGAATCGAACCCTGTTTTTCAGAATGGTTGACACACTACTTGCAGGGATACTAAATTTTAAAGTGATTTCCTTTTTTTTTAATGCTTCGATCTACACTATTAAGCACTTCCACTTTTTCCACTACAGTCAAGGATTTCCTCTTAAACATTGTAAGGTTACTTGCACAGCATTTAAAACAAAAATGATTTAGGGACCACTTTTATTTACAGTGTAAACAGAGACAGGTGAAATTTAGTAAAAGTGATAAAGGAAAATCACTGTCCTAATTCTCTAATAGGTAATAGGATGCTTACAGTAGAAAATAGGTTGACCAGAGAAAATGTCTGTGTCGAGAATATGCCTTAATCTTTGCCAATGACTGTGGACACACATCAGTTGACCAGCATGACTTCTTGGTACAGTAGAAGCGGTTGTATAGGTTTTATGGGAACCACTAAATTGTGGTTCCCATAAAATTCGTGCTCTTAAGATTTAATATCTTTTATGAGCTAATGGGATCAATTCTTAATCCTTTTTAGCTCTTAATTCATGGTTTCTACAGCATCAGATCTATAGCCTAAAGGCCAGAGGTGTGAACAATGCTTATCCATGTCTCTCGAAATCAGTTTGTTATATGGAAATTTCCTTCGTGATATGCAAACTATTTTCAATGTAATGACCAAGGGGAAATAAAAGTAATTTGCTATATGGAAGTTCGTTAATGATAGGTTTGACTGTATATGTATAACACTATAAGTGGTGTTAGCAAGATTGCATTTTGGTCACACATACCTTACTTATTTCCATTTGCTTGTGTGAAACTCCTCCTCAGTGTACTTTATGCCAGATACCACTAATTATTACAGATATGTTAATTGACTATCTCCACTACTCAATTATCAGGTCTCACACCTTTCAAACCATTTCTAGTTTATATGGTCCAGTAACATGTTCTTGATGACAAAGTAAGTTTAGATGAATGTTTCCACTCCCTTCAGTGAATTCAGCTGTATCTATATTTAACTGCCCTTGTTATGGTCATGACAAGAGTGTCTCTAAAAGAATCATAGAAAGGAATCATAGTACATTTTGTACTCAGTGTTAAGCTTATGTTTTCACAATAGTCTTGTAGCCATAATGCTACAAGACTATTTGCAAATCACATGAATTCTCAGTAATTATTGATATTTTCTTTTGAGTTAAAAAAATCTAAATTGAATTTGTATATAAATTGATCTGTGTTTTGACGGTCACTTCAAACGGTATGCATTATCTTAAACATATTTTAGATAATGCATAAAATGCCATGTTTGTGGCGCCTCCGTAGCCAGGTGGGAAGGAGCAGCAGTGTGTAGCACACGCTTCTTGATTAGACCGGGGTTCGAGCCTGTCACCACCAAATACGGAGGATGCGGAAAGGTCAGGGAATGACCACCGCATATCCCGGAGCAATATGGCCTTAGTTGCTAATGCTCCTAAAAAACCAAATAATAACAACAACAACAACAGCCATGTTTGTTTGTTTTTTTTTTTTTTTTTTTAGCTATGCCATCTCTTAACTGTTTTTTTTCTGCTATTTGTGAACACTGTTTATAATAGATAGCAGAATGAAAACAGCTTTGATAGTTTTGAAAGTTAAAGAAGGTCTTACTAATGTTGAAGAATTTCTCTGAAATCCAGAATTTGATAAAACAGAAGAAATTAATACATAAAAACGGGTGTAGAGAATGTTGTATAAAAAATAGTAACAGTGGGTTTTATTTCCAAATTTTTTGTATAATTTTAATTTGATTCTTGACAATTTTACTGTAGCATTCAGCAATTAAATCATAATAAGAACATTAATATTTTAAAGTATTTATTTACAAAGTTTTCATTTTTAAAAAAACATCGAAAATTTCATGAAATAACTCTTCCCTTGCAGCAAACTCCTTGCTGAAATAGTTAATCATTCTCAGTTTACTCTCATTAGTGTGTTATAAAACAGAAATAGTAGCTTCTGGATTTCTATTTGTCTGAATTTAATTTAATTTGGAATAGCTCAAAAAATATTTTTAAAAGGCCAAAATAAAAAATTTCATTAAACTGGGAGTCGCTCTTTTTTTTTTTTTTTTTTTTTTTATGTAAACCCCAAACACGAGAGGTGTTAGAACCTATAGTACTTAGTACCATGCTTGGGTGGAGGTTGAGAAGACGAAAGAAGATATTTGTTGACATTGGACTTGAACTTCTGTAGACTGTAATTTTTAGGAAATACGTATGAAGGAAGGTTGTTCCAGAAAACGGCAGTTGAATGAATAAACGAGGAAGATGAAAAGTTGGTTCTGTGAGTTTCAAGTTGGACAGTAAATGGATGTTGGCTGGTGGCGGCACGTGTTCGGACTGTTTTGAAAGAGAGAGCAGGAATTATAGAAGCCAATTCAGAAGAACAGTGCCCATGGAAGTATCTGTAGAAGAGGCATGCAGCAGAAACAGTACGTCTATGAGACAGAGAGTGCAGAGACTCTGTTAGAGATGAGCCATCAGTTAACCTAACTGCCCTCTTCTGAATGGAATCAAGAAGCCTGAGAGAGGTTTTGGGGGCACCACCCCAGATGTGGGAACAATATTCCATAGCAGGGCGGATTTGCGATTTATACAGAGTGAGCAGCTGTTTGGAAGAAAAGTAACGCCGAGAGCGAAAGAGAAAACCAAGTTTTTTAGATGCAGAAGAAGCAATATTTGTAATGTGCTTGTGCCAAGAGAGATTAGAAGTCAGGGTAATCCCCAAAAGAGATATATCATTTTGCCTAGAAATCGGAGTGTCACTAAAGATAAGCATAGTAGCAGAAGAATCCTTTTTTGCGAGATATAAGACAAGACTAATTTTTAGAAGGGTTGAAATCAACTAAGTTGTCTTTCCCCCACTGGAGAATTACCTGAAAATTGGCATTTAAGGAATTGGTAGCAGATTTTCGAGAAGTTGAAGCTGATTGAGCAGGACAAGGTTTCTCAAAATGGAAAGTGGAATGCAATGTGCTATCATCGGCAAAACTATGGATAGGATTTCCAGTCAATGGAAGAAGGTCATTAATATACAAGAGGAAAAGAGTGGGGGAAAGAACTGAACCTTGGGGGACACCGGCATTAGTGGAGAAGTTAGAAGACAGAGAGCCATCTACCATCACCCTCATCGAGCAAACAGAGAGAAAACTGGATAACCAATTACTAAAAACAGTATGGCAAACCATAAGATGGAAGCTTGTTTAGAAGACCTTTATGCCAAACACGATCGAAAGCCTTTGAGATGTCAAGAGCAACTACTTGTGTTTCACCGAACCTTTCCATTGAATTGAATTAGTCTATAAATGGGTAACATAAGCCAGAATATCACCAGTGGATCGACACCGACAGAATCCATACTGGCAATCGTTGATCAGACGGAAGGTTTCAAGGTAGTTTACAATTTGGCGGTTAATTGATTTCTCCATTACTTTAGAAAGAGTAGAAGTAATTGCAAGTGTTACATCCAAATAAAAGGTTATATGTACTATATCTCAAGCATTATGTAAACAAGTATACAACTTATTTCTTTTAAAATTTGAATTTGACTAACCATGTAATTTATTCTTGCTAACCATAAGATGTCAGCCTTATGTGCTGTCAAAAAAAAAAAAAAAAGAAGAAAAAAAAAAAAAAGGATTCTTAACTTTTGCATGTTCCATTAACGCAAAATATCAAAGAAGGGCTCTAAGCTTTTACTTGTGTTAGATAAAACTATAAAACTAGGTCAAATAATTTTTTTAATTTTGAGTTTCTCTCAGGGCATTAGAGTTGAAATTAGCATATACACACACACACACACACACACACACACACACACACACACACACACACACACACACACAATTTTATTTATTTATTTTTTTTTTTTTTTAGGGGAATCTGAATTATTTCCTAAGAATGAGACTTATGCACGAGCTCTGATGTACTGGAATAGAGCAGCATCCCAAGGTATGTCCCTTCCCAACCCCTTTAAAATATTTCAGAAAATTCAAATGTAGATTTGGCTTTCAAGATAGATAAGGCTAATTAAAATTGATGCAGATTGTGCATGTTAATAACACACGTACCAAGTCTGTTCAGTTTACATTATTGGTGTATTGAAATTGAAAAAATAATTTCGTGAACACTTGTGAAAGTACACCGCATCTTGCTGAAACAGTTTGTCTCCTTTATAGTTAGTGCTGTCGTAGGTTGCTTGATTTATGAAGCAAAATAATTTATCTGCAGTTTGTGCACTTGGCGATGGAGAAAAATGAAGTCTTTTGTATTTTCCTAAATACGTCTATAACCTCTTATGAGAAACTGAGAATTGCTATTCTCTTTCAAGTTATGATTCAAAAAAATATGAGGGATCTAGCACCATTGGTCAAAGTCTGACCCAAAAGGTTGAATGAACAGCTGTAAGCACATGCATCTATCCAAATATGGTGAACTTAGCCTATTTCAGATTTCTGAGGGACCTAGCACCATTGTTCAAAGTCAAAAGTTTAAGATGAACAGCTGGAAGCACATGAATCTATCCAAATATGGTTAACTTACCCTATTTCAGATTATGAGAATGGCATGATTGCTTTATTGCTCCATTTGTTTATATTGAAGTCAGGTATAATTGAGTGAAACGGAAGGGTAAAAATAGTTTTCTCTTGAAAGAGTCTGTGCATTCTCAGCAAGTTCTCACATGTTGGTACTATATGAATCATAGAAGTAATGATGCAGAACATATGTTAATCTAGGATTACTGCTGCCCATGTGCAGTACCTTGCATTTATTAATGTTAAATTTAAATTATCCCCAGGGGCTCACATCTGGTGAGTATGGCCTTGGCACACCCAGGGTCCTGAGCTGGATATCATCATTCTTCTCTTTCTTGGTGATTTCCTTCTCCCACTCTCTCTCTCAGGGTGACTCAGAATTTTTTTTTTTTTTTTGGCTGGTGCAGCATAAGCCTCAGGCTTCCTTGCACCATATGGCTAATAATAATAATATCTCAACTCATCTGGCTAATTTATCTAGGTCTTGTTGCAACAGCATACCCTGATTTATGTCATTAATCACACTGCCAACTTAGTATCATCCTCAAATTTGGACATTCAACTTGATATGTCTTTGTCAGTGTCATTAATAAATATTGACAACATTAAAGGACCCAGCACTGAACCTTTGAGGGTCTCCACTAATAATTAGTCCAAGAAGAGTGGTATACATTAATAACTCGCTCTCTGTCTTTTGCTACTCAGCCTCCCTTTATCCATAGCAGTAACTTGTCTCTAATGCCAAAGACTGCTCCACTTTGTCTAGCAGCCATTCATGTGAAACAGAATCAAAAGCTTTTCTGTAATCTAAGTATATAATGCCAGAATTATTTTTTTGCATCCAATTCCTTTGTTACTGCATCGTGGTAGCCAGTCAGGTAGGTCAGATAAGATATTCCCTTAACAAATCCATGCTGTGATTGCCATATAACTGTGTTCCTGTTAAGATGCCCTTGCATTACTTTGATCAATGACTCCACTATTTTACCCTGGAACCAAACTTAAGCTTACATCTATGATTTCTTACTTCTCCCTTTGATCACCTTTATGATGAATATCTTCAATCTATACAATCTATAGGGGCGCCTCCGTAGCCAGGTGGGAAGGAGCAGCAGTGTGTAGCACACGCTTCTTGATTAGACCGGGGTTCGAGCCCGTTACCACCAAATACGGAGGATGCGGAAAGGTCAGGGAATGACCACCGCATATCCCAGAGCAATATGGCCTTAGTTGCTAATGCTCCTAAAAAAAAACCAAATAACAAACAATCTATAGGAACTTCCCCTGAATCTAAGGATGCTCTCATAGTTATGATTAAAAATTTACTTGCCTTTCTGTGCGGCTCACTATGTTTAAAAATTAGTTTCTTCTCCAGGCCCAAAGGTCTAATGATATATCAAAGTGGAAAGGTTGTTGACAACTTGACAAGTTACTAAGATGTTTTCATTTCTTTTGATGAAAACTGACAGACATTATACTCTTTCTGAGTATGCAGCAAAAGATGAGAACATGGAAAACTTTCAGGGTAATGTGGATTTAGACAATATTAGGAAGTATTATTATTAATGTCTAAATTATTATGAAACAATATATACCAGTATATCAGCCACCAGAGCCAAATACTATAACATTTGATAGCATATACTTATTAAATCCAAATAGGAAAAATGCTAAAATAAAAACAAAATTATGAAATGTGGAATAAGTAAGAATATGAAGTATAATAATACCAATTACTGCCTGAATACATTCATGGGCATGCAGTCAGGGACCAACACCCATTGATGCACCAGTAAAAGTAATTAGCAATTGCTGCGTTACATTTCTGTAACACTAGTAGAACAGTATATCAAAATATAATTGATATTATATAAAGCATAAATTAATTATATTTATATATAAATATATTATATGTTATTTTAATTTAAATTTAATTGTAGGTGGTGTATAAATTTAGCTGTTCCCTAGTATAAAGGGACCGGTTTTCTAACAGATAGTGACACAGTTACAATATGGAGTAACAAAGAGAAATAATTAGAAAACATAAGTGGCATGCATCCTTACTGTACAACCAGGAACAGAATAGCCAGACTTAACTTTAATATTGCTGCTAAATTATGTTAAAGTGCCTCCTACATGAAGTGAAAACATGTACATGCCAGAGTTAGTATTATATATTAATCAGTTGACATTAAGAACAAGAACTGAAATAAAAAGAAAAAAATAATAAATAAATGTCTAAATGTCTGAACTGGGTCCCCCCCCCCCCCCAGACAGTAAGAATTGTTTTCTTGGATGCACATTCTGTGTATACATGATATGGATACTACTACCTTTTTGAGTGACAGGTGTAGACATGCCTCAGTGTGTTTAGACATGTTAAAACTGGCAAGTCAGGTAGCTGTATAAACCTACAAAGTGTTTCTTCTGCTTCTTATACATAATTTTCATATTTTGTATCTTTAACAATGGCAACTCATAGTTGTGTGAACAATATAATTATATTTTGTTATGTTTGTGGTAAACAAAACTAATGTATATGCTGTATGTTTTGAAATTAAAATGGATGACCAAGATAAAAGTTGGGATCCCTTTCCAATAAAGTGTGCCGTTCATGTATGGATGGCTTGATATTGTGGAAATGGAGTAAAAAGAAAGCCATGACATTTGACATTCTCATGGGGGGGGGATCTCAGGATCATATTAATGATTGCTACTTTTGTTCCATAAGTCTAGCAGCTTATACTGTGAAGAAACAGCAGAGTATTGTGTATCCCAACAATATTATTTCGTCTGTAAGTCCAGTACACTATAGAGCTGAACTACTGGTATTCCCCCACAAGTTTTTCTTGAAAATGTGCCATTTTGATCTAGAGCAGCGCTACTCAAAGTGTGGTCTGCTGACTGGTGTTTCCGCAAACTGTTTACTGGTCCACAACAAATTGGAAATTGGTTTCAGACATCACTAGTCAATGACGATGTGTATTTTACAAAAGTGCGGGTCTGCGATGGATTGGAAATAAAAGAAACTGGACCTTCACCACAGATAGTTTGAGAAGCACTGATCTAGAGGATAGTATAAACTATCCTGTAGATGGGAGGATAGTATTGTGACAAAGAAATTCACAACTCTGGACCACAGCTATTTGCACAATCCTTGATGTTGTCACTGACATTCTCTCAGATATGCCAGACAAGCTGTACTTGCTACCCGGGAGTCTAAAATGCTGATGCAACTGATATTCGGGTGACACTCAAGTCAAGTGGACCCAATTTCGGCGTCCAGACGGTCTGTGACAGCTAAATCCTCTGCTTGCACCTTCACAATGGTGGGACTGTTAGTAATCCTGGGTATAATCTCCATGCACAAGTACATGGTGGGTGACCACCCTGGTGTGAACCAACGTAAACAGGGGTTAAGGTGTGGTGCCCACACCACATGGAGGAACGCCGCCCCTCTATGTTCCCAGGCAGTACTAGGTGGTAGATGACTCTCATCAACCAGTGCAATACCACCACTTTGCTTATTGGAGGCTTGAAGTGGTGGAACCCATGTTTAGTCTCTAGAGCTAAGTTCCACTCAACCCTTTCCTATCTCTTCCATCATGCAGCATGATTGATGACTTTTGATGTTATGATGAACATCGTGGTGAGATCCAATAATCCTTACATTTTGAGGGTACAGCTCTAAAACGGTGTTCGCAGGCCAGCCGCTAGTTAGTACACCAGACCGAACTACACCATGAATTGTCAAACTAATAGAGCAAGCTTATCTGCGAAAAGATCTAAACCTCCCAAGCACTTCCTAATTAATTTCACAAATATACGTGGTCTCAATTCTAATCTTAACGATGTCCATTTCCACTTGCAGTCTGCCAAACCCCATGTACTTTTTCTGAGAGAATCTCAGTTATCGGTTGATTCAACTACTGCTCATCTCAGATGCCCAGATTATTCGCTGTATGATTCCTTTCGCCTCAAAGGTGGTACTTGTGCATATGTCCGTTCTGATATTCCCTGTCAGAGACTTGGCAATTTGGAATCTCCTCTGGCTTAAAATCTCTCTACCTCATTGTGTCAAATTCATCTGTTGTCTCTGCCGTTCTCCCAACTCCACTAATCAGTTCGAGCTCTTTGACTTCCTCTCTTTGCAACTTGACTTTCTCCAGTCCAACTTTCATAACAGTGAGGTAATTTTCCTTGGCGATTTTAATGTTCACAACTCCAGCTGGCTTCCGTTTTCTAGTCACACCAACCCAGCTTGTCGAGATGCTGAGGCTTTTGCAATTACTAATGACCTTACCCAGATTGTTCATTTACCTCCAAGAATACCAGAGAATCCTAAGCATACAGCCAATAAGCTTGATCTTTATCTCACAAACAACCCTTCTAAGTACATGGTCGAAGTGAGATGTACTGTAGGCACTCCAGGTCACAACTTGGTGATTGTCTCTTCTCCAATGGGACCTTTATCTCATGGCTATTCCCAGCCTCATGTTGTTTGGCATTACAAGAATTCAAAATGGGATGACCTGCGAGACTTCTTTTCTTCTTTTCCATGGTCAGATTACCGTTTCAAAACTTCTGATGTCAACGTTTGCTCAGATCGTGTCAGTGAAATTATTCTTGCATGATGGAATCCTTTATCCCACACTCCACTTTAAAATCTCATCCTTTATCTAAACCTTTGTTTTTCCAATAATTGTGCTAAGGCTGTTCAAGAGAAGAATGTTGCATATCGTAATTGGCTTGTTTCTAATTCTCCAGTTTCATTTTCTTCCTACACCAAAGCTCGCAACAATTGTAAAGCAGTTATCAATCAGTCCAAACTAAAGTTTGAACAGGCTAAAAGTAAAACACTGACAGTGGTAGAGAATGAAAGGGACTTGGGGGTGGTTGTGCAGGCAGAGAAGTTCTCTGAGCAGTGCAGACAGGCTGCAAGAGTAGCTCATGTAGTATTGTCAATGATATACAGGAATTTTTCCAGTAGGGATAAGGAGGTGATTATTCCCTTGTATAAGGCAATGGTCAGGCCAGTACCTAGAGTACTGTATACAGGTCTGGAGGCCTCATTTCAAGAAGGATGTAGAGCTGCTGGAACGAGTACAGAGAAGGGCAACAAGATTAGTGAATGGAACAAAGGGGTGCTCTTATGAAGAAAAGCTTAAGTTTTGCAAATTACAGTGTCTGGAGACTAGGCACCAGCGAGGTGAACTGATAGAGGTGTATAAAGCCTTGAATGGTTTGAGCATGCTCAATGCTGATGGGATTCTTCCTCTAGCTCAGAATAATCACCTGAGAGGGCATAAATTCAAATTGAGGAAAGACAGATGTAGGATAGACGTGCGGAAATTTGCCTTTAGCCAGCGGGTGGTTGGTTGGTGGAACAGACTTCCATCCCTTGTAGTGGAGGTTGATAGCCTAAATAAGTTTAAGGCTCAGCTGGACAGGTATTTTGAACGAACAGAGGGGTGAAGTGGAAGTGGGTTTTTTTTTTTTTTTGGCTGATGCTGCATAAGCTTGCTTTCTTGCATCAAATGCCTCTACTAATGCTAACTTGCTTCTTGCCCTAATGGTAGCTGAGCATTCTGGTCTCTTGCCAAAGCTATTGGCCACAACTTTTGCCCATCTCTGCTTCCACTTCTGTCAAAACCAGGTGGTTCTGTTGTCACTTCAGCCAAGGATAAAGCTGACCTGCTAGCATCCCATTTTTATTTCAACTCATGTATTAATGATCTTGGCAAAACACCTCCCACCATTCCCAACATGCTCCATTCAATGCCTCCTGTGGTCTTCCGTCAAAAGGATGTCAGAAGGATTTTTGACGAATCTTGATGCCAAGAAAGCTCCAGGTCCCGATGGTATTTCTCCACTTGTTCTCAAAACCTGTGCTCCTGAACTTACTCCTGTTCTTTGCTGCCTTTTTTCACTTCCTTATTCCAAAGGTGTTTTTCGTTCTGCTTGGAAATTTTCTCATATCCAGCCAGTTCCTAAAAATTAAGACAAATCCCTCCCATGCAATTATCATCCCATTTCAATTACTTCTACTCTTTCTAAAGTTATGGAGAAATCAATTAACTGCCAACTCTTAAACTACCTAGAAACCTTCCGTCTGATCAACGATCGCCAGTATGGAAAAGTTCATGAAACACAAGCAGTTCATCTCAAACTCTTTTGATCATGTTTGGCAGAAAGGTCTTCTGAACAAGCTTCCATCTTATGGTTTGCTAACTGTTATTTAGAGCATTGGTTATCCAGTTCTCTCTCTGATCACTCACTGAGGGTGATGGTGAATGGCTCTCTGTCTTCTAACTTCTCCACTAATGCTGGTGTCCCCAAGGTTCAGTTCTTTCTCCCACTCTTTTCCTCTTGTATATTAATGACCTTCTTGCATTGACTGGAAATCCTATCCATAGTTTTGCCGATGATAGCACATTACATTCCACTTTACATTTTGGGAAACCTTGCCTTGGTTAATCAGCTTTAACTTCTCAAATATCTGCTACCAATTCCTTAAATGCCAATCTCCATGTAATTCTCCAGTGCAGCAAAGAAAATTTAGTTCATTTCAATCCTTCTAAAAGTCAGTCTTGTCTTATATCCCGCAACAAGGATTCTTCTGCTCCTATGCTTATCTTTGGTGACACTCCGATTTCTAGGAATGTTGATATATCTCTTTTGGGGATTGCACTGACTTCTAATCTCTCTTGGCATAAGCACATTATGAATATTGCTTCCTCTGCATCTAAAAAACTTTATTTTCTCTTTCGCTGTCGACGTTACTTTTGTTCCAAACAGCTGTTCAGTAAAAATCGTAAATCTACCCTACCATGGAATATTGTTCTTACATCTGGGGCAGTGCCCTGGAAACCTCTCTTAGGTTTCTAGATTGCATTCAGAAGATGGCAGTTAGGTTAATTAATGACTCATCTCTAACAGTCTCTCTCCACTCGCTGTACTGTTTCTGCTGCATGCCTTTTCCATGGGCACTGTTCTTTTGAATTGGCTTCTACAATTCCTGCTCTCTCTCTTTCAAAACAGTCCAAACACATGCCGCCACCAGCCAACATACATTTACTGGCCGACTTCGAACTCAAAGAACCAACTTTTCATCTTCCTCATTTATTCATTCAACTGCTGTTTTCTGGAACAACCTTCCTTCATGCATATTTCCTGAAAATTACAAGTCTATGGAAGATTAAGTCTAATGTCAACAAATATCTTCTATCATCTCCTCAACTTCCAACCTAAGCACGGTACTAAGTACTACAGGTTCTAATACCTCTCATGTTTGGGGTTTTCATAAAAAAAAAAAAAAAAAAAAAAAAAATCAAATCGGTCAGACAAAACCATCCCTTAAACAACCCATGCCATGTCTGAATTATTACAGCAGTCTTGTCTAGATGATCCTGTAATGCTTCTTTAACCAGTCACTCTGTTATTTTCTTCACAACAGAAGTTAAACTAACAGGTCTATAATTACTCGTGTCACCCTTTGATCCCCTTTGCAAATTGCAGATACGTTTGCACATCTCCAGTATGTGGAACCTCTCCTGAGTCCAAGGACACCCTCATAATTATGGCTAAGGGTTTGCTTACTTCCTTTGCTGCCTCCTTTAATGTAACTGGATTGATCCCATCCAGTCCAGTTGCCTTTCTTATATATAACTTCAATAATTTCCCCTCCACTTTGCTCTCAGTTAGGCACCTCCGTAGCCAGATGGGCAGGAGCAGCAGTGCATAGCACACGCTTTTTGATTAGAGCAGGGTTCGAGCCCATGACCACCAAATACGGAGTATGTGGAAAGGTCAGGGAATGACCACAGCATATCCCCAGAGCAATATGGCCTTAGTTGCTAATGCTCCTAAAAACCAAATAACAACAACAACAGCTCTCAGTTATTACAAAATTATTAGTCTCCCTTTTAGAGTTAAATAAGCTTCTGTCCTCCACTTCCTACAGAATTCCTCATGTGTGAATGTAGGTGCAAAAAACTTGTTCAGTTTGTCAGCTATCTGAGCAGGATCATCATCAGTCGATCCATTGATACCAACCTGATGGTTGAGTGGGAGACGACAGACCGTCTTCATGGACAAATGTTATTAGTGTGAGTTCCCGGAGTTTGGTGTTGGGCTCATTGTTGTTTTGTATATTTATCAATGATACTGATATCAGGCTTAATGTCCGTGTTTGCAGATGATACAAAGGTTTGCAGGGTTGTTAACGACAGTAAAGGCATTATGCTACTCCAACTGGATCTAGATAAGTTGGACAAATAGGCCGAGAAGTGGAAATATGGGTAGCAATAACCCAAGAGAATCATACCAACTTTGTGGTACTACACTCAATGAAGTGGAAAGTGAAAAAGACTTGGGGGTAATTGTGCAGTCAAATATGAGGTTTCCTAAGCAGTGCAGATGGGTTGCCAGGGCAGGTCATGGAGTCTTGTCAATGATATATATAAATTTTTCTAGTAGGGACAGGGAGGTGATTATCCCGTTATACAAGGCAATGGTCAGGCCACACCTAGAGTACTGTGTGCAGGTCTGGGGGCCTTATTTAAGGAAGGATGTAGAGTTGCTAGAACAAGTACAAAGAAGAGCAACAAGATTGGTGAGGGGAACAAAGGGGTGCACTTATCAAGAAAGGCTTAAGTTCTGCAAATTGCAGCGCCTGGAGAGTAGGCACCTGTGAGGTGATCTAATTGAGGTGTATAAGGCCTTGAATGGGATGAGCAAGTGTAATGCTGATGGGATTCTTCCTCTTGCTCAGATTAAGAACCTGAGGGGGCATAGATTTAAATTGAGGAAAGAGAGTTATTATTAGCTATGTGGTGCAAGGAAGCCTGAGGCTTTTGCTGCACAAGCCAAAAAAAAAAAAAAAAAAAAAAGGAGAGAGAGAGAGAGAGAGAGAGAGGGAATCACCAAGAAGGGGAAGAATGATGATATCCAGCTCAGGACCCTGGGTGTGCTAGGCCCATACTCACCAGATATGACCCCCTGAGGTTAAAGTTGTAGAATAGATGTGCAGAAATTTGCCTTTAGCAGCAGGTAGTTGATTGGTGGAAGGCTTCCATCTTTTGTTGTGGAAGTTGATAGCCTAAATAAATTTAAGGCTGAGCTGGACAGGTATTTGGAATGAATGGAGGGGTGAAATGGAAGGGTTTTTTTTTTTTTTTTGTTTGGCTGCTGTTGCATAAGCTTGCTTTCTTGCATAGTATGCCTCTACTAATGCTAATAGTAAAGACATTAAATTTGGAACCTCTCTATATAGGATGTGTCATAATGTGGGTTGTACTTTCAGAATTTATTCACGATTTGAAAATGGGGTTGTTAGGTGTATCTTTGACTCAGACCATATTCCGGGCAATTCTGCCCATACACGATAGGAGGGATTATATGATGAGAGCCTTGTTGTTCAATTCGGCCCTGGAGAGATTGTGAAAGGCTCAAGAGGTAGAATTTTTCTCAGCCTGGTCTGTGCTTGTTAATGAGAGAGACTGCTTCTACAGGGAGGGGATACACTTAAAAAGAAAGGGTGTCAGAATATTTGCTGATGCTATCGAGGCAGTGTTAGGTGGGTCTGAAATCTGCTAGCTTGGGGGAATACGCATACTAGTAGATTAACAGTAGCCACAGGCAGAGGTGAAAGTGATTATTCCACTGCTTCTATTGGAATGAGCAGCAGCCAGGAAAACAAAATGCAGGGGATTTCAGAGACTGCTAGGAGTCATTGCGGTACAAGTAAACACATGAGATGTGTTAGGGTAGCTAAGAATAGCAACAGGTATATGTATATTTGCATGTATACTAATGCTAGGAGTTTGGTAAATAAATTTGATGAATTTGAGGAATTGGTCAAAATATCAAAGGCAGATATTGTTGAGATATCAGAGGTGTGGTGTCACACAGATATAAGGAATGCAGAAATGGAATTTAGGGAGTACAATGTGTACAGGAAGGATAGACTGGATAGGAAGGGAGGAGGGGTTATGCTATTAGTTAAGAAACACATAAAATCCAAGGAAGTACAGCCAGTCAACATTGCAGCACAGTGCAGTGTGGAGTCAGTTTGGTGTGACATAAGCACTGGGAAATCAAAATTGAGAGTAGGAGTGTGTTATAGGCCTAATGACTTTCTGTTGACTGCAATAAACAAATGTACAGGAAAATAGAGTGGGCCAGTAAATCAGAGAGTCTTATAATGGGGGATTTTAATTTCTCAGATATTGACTGGAATTTGTGGGTAGGTCACTCACACTAGCAAGGCTTTTGTAGATTTATTGGATGATTGTTTTCTACAGCAGAATGTTCGGAAGGCAACTAGAGGGAATAATACTGTTGATCTGATTATCAGTATTGATTCTTCATGCATTAAGGATCTGCAGATAAAGGAACCACTAGGTGGCATTGATCACGGTGTGCTGAAGTGGGATATACTCAGAGGTAACTACCATCAGGGGTAAAGGTTTTTGCTTTCATAAAGGCAACTATGGAGGTCTGATACAGTATTTAAATTCTATATGGTGAAACCAACTGATGATGTTACCAACAGCAAATTCAAAATGGGAAGCATTCAAAGAAATAATCTTGTAAGCTACTAGGCTTTTCATACCAACTAAAAAATATTGTTCAAGGTTTAGACCTAAATGAATGTCAGATGAACTAATGAGACATGTGGCAGAGAAGAAAAATGCATAAGACACGTATAAATTAATGGGTGACACGGAGCCTATGATAGATATAAGCTGATCTGTAAGTAATTCTTAAAGGAGGTTAGACAGGCAAAGGCAGATTACAAGAAATCTATGGCAAAGGAAGCAGAGTTCTTTACTTATGTAAACTGTAGAAGGAAGGGGATGAATCAGATTGGTCCACTGGATATCGATGGTTCAACTGTTCATGATCTTGCTCAGGTAGCTAACAAACTAAATGAGTATTTTGCATCTACATTCACACATGAGAAATTATTCAGGGAGGAGAATGTCAGAGGTGAAATAAACTCTGGTAGTGAGCTAGATGATTTTGTAATAACTGAGAGCAAAGTGAAGGAGAAATTTTTGAAGATAAACATAAGAAAGGCACCTGGGGTGGATGGAATCTGTCCAATTATATTAAAGGAGGCAGCAAAGGAAATAAGCAAACTCTTAGCATTAATTATGAGAGTTTCCTTGGACTCAGGCGAGGTACCCACGGACTGGAAATGTGAAAATATGGCCCCAATCCACAAAGGAGGGATCAAAGGGGGAGGCAGTTAATTACAGACCTGTTAGTTTAACTTCTGTTCCAGGGAAATTAATGGAGGCACTGGTTAAAGAAGCATTCCAGGATCATCTAGACAAGACTTCAGTTATTTCTTGGACACAGCATGGGTTTGTTAAAGGGAAGTTGGATACTATGATGTAGTCACAAAGGAATTTGATGAACAGAATAATTTTGATATCATATGTTTGGATTTTAGAAAGGCTTTTGATACTGTTGCACATGGAAGACTGCTGCACAAACTGGAGCAGTGCGGCATTGGGGTCAAATTGCTGCTATGGATAAAGGGATGGTTGAGTGGGAGAAGAGAGAGAGAGAGAGTGGTAATCAATGGACACTGCTCTTCTTGGACTAAAGTTATTAGTGGAGTCCCCCAGGGTTCAGTGTTGGGTCCATTGTTGTTTTCTGTATTCATTAAATGATAAATGATATTGATGATGGTATATCAGGCTGAATGTCCAAGTCAGCAGGGTTGTTACTGACACTAATGACAGTACGTTGCTGCAACTGAATCTAGAAAAGTTGAGTAGATGGGCTGAGTGGTGGCAACTAAAGTTTAACATTGACAAATGTAAAGTACTGCATATGGGAAGTAGTATCCTCAGAGTAACGTATCTACTGTGTGGTATTACACCTACCTTATACCTTGTCAGTGTAGTATCTACTGTGTGGTATAAGGTATGTTTGTGTCAAACAGCACCTGGGATTTTTCCCAACTCCGTGTGTGTTTCGCCGTATCGAGGACAGTACACTGTCAAGCCAGAGACTTGAAAGTGTGTGGGCCATGTCTGTGCAGTGTGATATGTTGTTCCCATTGTTTGACTGGCTTATTAGCCACCAGCTCCTAGTGGGGCCTGACGTTGCCCATACCCTGCCACGTGGAGGCTAGCCGGGTGTATCCAGTATCACAACAAATTGCTCTGGCAGGTCCTGCCACCTAGTTTCCTGGGATTTCAGTGGCTAGGACCTTAAAAAAAAAAAAAAAAAATTAGGCATTTGACATTAGTGCTTAATGGGATTGCTGGTTGGGGTTGAACGCTAAAGAGATGTGTTAAAGGCCTAATAGGTCGGGCAAAATTTTGATGTTATTAAATTTAGATGTGAGGCTATACACTAGATAAAAGCTAATAGTGTTTGTTGTCTTAGAGATTTAGACGAAACCGGTGGAATTTAGACGATTAGAATTTGGTGGCATTGTTAAGGGTGTACCTTTGTCGATTTAGTGAGGGGGGAAAACAGATAGAAGAATAGCAATGATAGAGTAGGCATCCCCAAAGAGGACAGTGGAGACGAGCCCCACCAGGCGAAGTATGGGGGGTAGGCAGGGAGAAGAGGAAACAGAGATCCGTCTCCCCTCCCTGCCTGGGGGATGGGGTTTTAAAGGGAACCAGGTTAGAGTACCCAGTTCAGATTGCCAATGGCATGTTGGCAGCAAAGCTGCAGAATGTCTTCATCAGTGTCATGTCCAAGCAGTGTCGAATCCGGTATGAAGGTCAAGCTGCCCATCCCGCTCCGGGGGTGGAATATGTTAGCTGGCAGTGGGGAACCCACCATGCAAGGAGGTGGGAGAGAGAGACATTTATTTCATTCATAATCTGCATTCTCACTCTACTTGCATTTTTATATATATATTGTGTTTTTTATTATTAAAGTCTATGCGATTATTTCTTCTTTATCACTTGCTACGTTAATGCCATTGTCATATGGCAATTGGACATTATACGTGCTTGATATATTACTGGTTAATTAACTGAATTGTTTGATATATTATTGATTAATTGAATAAATTGCTTCGATTTGGTCGATTTATTCTATTTTCTGGTATTTATTTATTATCTATATAGGTATTTAGGTGTATCGGGAACAGGAAAACCAGTTAGCATGTGCAGTCTAACTTCTTCCTGGGGGTCTGTACATGTAATGGTAATAATAATAATAGTAATAAATGAAGTTAATATTATATATTTCAATCAAACATCAAATAAACAACAAATCAATGTCAACTAACATTCTTTTACCTGGTCATCTATCCACTACTTCTTCTGGGGCTTTGAGCGGATCGATAGCCAGATTAAAGGAATGTCTCATACCTACCCATTTCTGTTATCCCTTTATCAGTTTTGCCTTTTTAGTGATATTTTTGTACATAATTAATTAATTGATTTTTGATAAACTTTAATTTTAATTTTTAGAAATTTTTTAGAATTATTTTTAATCTTAGAATCGGAATCAGCAAACTGGTATAGGTGATACAAAGCCCAACAGGTAATTATCTGGATAAGCGAGAAGGTTTTTACTTACAATCAGTTGTCCTGTGGTGGTCTGTCGGAAAAGGGGGGATTAGTCCCGTTCTCTGTTTGTTTTATTGACCGATCGATTTTTAGTGTGCAGACCGCCTATTGTTTGTTATGGTGTGTTGTCGATATATTTGCAAGTCATGAAGGGTTGATTTTTACGTTATGCCAAGATGGGGGGGCTGAGATCGGAGGATTCTTCCAAATTAAAATGATATGTTTTATGTATATACAAGCCCGATGTATTAGAAAATTACATCGTGAACATTATTGATGATGAGGTTTTGATGAAAAGGATGATTTTATGATGGAAGGAATGTAGTTCATTTTCATTATACCGGCCCAGTCCAAGGGATAGCAATAACAAATTCATGTAAATAGCAATGGCAAAATCATGTAAATAACAAATTCATGTAAATAGCAGTGGCAAAATCATGTAAATAACAAATTCATGTAAATAGCAGTGGCAAAATCATGTAAATAACAAATTCATGAAAATAATGTAAATAATGTAAAAGGCAAAACTGATAAAGGGATAACAGAAACAGGTAGGTATGAGACATTCCTTTAATCTGGCTATCGATCCGCTCAAAGCCCCAGAAGAGTGGATAGATGACCAGGTAAAAGAATGTTAGTTGACATTGATTTGTTGTTTATTTGATGTTTGATTGAAATATATAATATTAACTTCATTTATTACTATTATTATTATTATTACCATTACATATACAGACCCCCAGGAAGAAGTTAGACTGCACATTCTAACTGGTTTTCCTGTTCCCGATACACCTAAATACCTATATAGATAATAAATAAATACCAGAAAATAGAATAAATTGACCAAATCGAAGCAATTTATTCAATTAACCAGTAAAATATGAAACAATTTTGTCAATTAACCGGTATGTATATATATATATATATATATTTTTTTTTTTTTTTTTTTTTTTTTTTGCAGGCCAGGGGAGAATGCAGTGTGATAGTGTTTATGTGGTTAGTAAATGTGTGTTAGTACAGTATATATAAAGTAATGTAAGTTATTTTTAACGTTATATTCTTTCGGCCAATTACATTTTCTCTTCCACTCATTCCCATTCACTCTCTCTTTCCCTCATGTTAGGTCACTCTTTCTTTCACCAAAACTGCCATTTATTCCCTTTTACCATAATTCCTAGGTACACTGACTTAGAGAGTGAAAAGGACCTGGGGGTAATTGTGCAGGCAGATATGAAGTTTTCTGAGCAGTGCAGATGGTCTGCAAGAGTAGCTCATAGTGTCTTGTCAATGATATACAGGAATTTTTCTAGCAGGGATAAGGAGGTGATTATCCCTTGTATAAAGCAATGGTCAGGCCACACCTTGAGTACTGTATACAGGTCTGGAGGCCTCATTTTAGGAAGGATGTAGAGCTGCTGGAGCAAGTGCAGAGAAGGGAAACAAGATTAGTGAATGGAACAAAGGGTTACTCTTACGAAGAAAGGCTTAAGTTTTGCAAATTACAGTGTCTGGAGACTAGGCACCTGTGAGGTGATCTGATAGAGGTGTATAAAGCCTTGAATGGTTTGAGCATGCTCAATGCTGATGGGATTGTTCCTCTTGCTCAAAATAATCGCCTGAGAGGGCATAAATTCAAATTGAGGAAAGAGAGTTGTAGGATAGATGTGCGGAAGTTTGCCTTTAGCCAGCGTGAGGTTGATTCCTGGAACAAACTTCCATCTGTTATTGTAGAAGTTGATAGCTTAAATAGATTAAAGGCAGAACTAGACAAACATTTGGAGAGAGTGGATGAGTGAAATTAGGTTTTTTTTTTTTTTTTCCCCCCTTTGGCTGATGCTATATAAGCTTGCTTTCTTGCATCATGTCTCTATGCTAATGCTGATATTGCACCACTGTGTTGGATTGATTTGCATGTTCTGCAAGCTGAAACACCCTGAACATATAAACATGTCTGATTCAGAACAATTACAGGGCAGTGGTAATTTGAATTTTATAAAATGGTTATGAAATTTTCAGTGTTTTTAAAAAATAAAATAAATACAAATAAGCAAACGTAGACATTATTAATAAATGTTTGACTTAGTATGAATCTACATATTCTTATTTATTATTATTATTATTTTTTTATCCATAGCCATTTTTAGGCATGTTAGCATATATGCATGTGTACTTATTGTCTTCATCATGTTGCGAGCTGATGGGCTGAGAGATGGCAACTGATGTACATTGACAAATGAAAAGCACTGCATATGGGTAGCAGTACCCCCAGAGTAATATATCAATTACTACAATCAGGGTAGTGGAGAAAGAAAAGGACCTGAGGGTAATTGTGCAGTCAGATATGAAGTTTTCTGAGCAGTGTAAAAAGGCTGCAAGAGTAGCTCATGGTGTCTTGGCAATGATATGCAGGAATTTTGCTAGGAAGGATAAGGTGGTGATTGTCCCCTTGTATAAGGCAATTAATCAGGCTACCCTTGAGCATTGTATACAGGTCAGGAGACCTCATTTTTGGAAAGATGTAGAACTATTGGAACGAGTATAGTGAAGGGCAATGAGATTAGTGAGTGGAACAAAGGATTGGTGTTATAAAGAAAGGCTTAAGTACTGCAAATTGCAGCTTCTGGAGACTAGGCACCTGTGAGGTGATCTAATTGAGGTGTATAAGTCCCTGAATGGATTGAGCAAGCAAGCTCAATGCTAATGGGATTCTTCCTCTTGATCAGATTACTCACCTGAGGGAATATAAATTCAAATTGAGGAAAGACAATTGTAGAATAGATGTGTGGAAATTTGCCTTTAGCCAGCAGGTGGTTGATAGTTGGAACAAACTTCCATCTGTTGTAGTGGAAGTCAGCAACTTAAATAAGTTCAAGGCAGAACTAGATACCCATTTGTAATGAATGGGTGGGTGAAATGGGAAGATTTTTTTTTTTGCTGATGCTATATAAGCATGCTTTCTTGCATTATATGCCTCTGTTAATGCCAATGCTAATATCTTTTAACAAATTATTTTCCCTCAGTCCATGTCCGATTCAGTTTTCTGTTTTCCTTATAGCCTTTAACTTTGATTTTCTCCTTTCCTCTTCAGTATTTTCTAACCCTATTTCACCTTTTCAAGCATCCTCTATACTCTCATCTCAAAATCTTCAATTCTTATGTTATCCTCCTTTTATAGTACCTGCCTGTAGCTTTTGATTGGAATAAAACCTAGCCCTTTCCGTATAGCATGAGTGAACAGTGATAACCGCTTTGTTAGCTAATAATAAAGTAACTTTTTAATCCTTCAACAAAATAGGTTTTTATGGATCAGTGTTGTTGCTTTAATGTTAAAAGCAAGTTGATCACTAGTAATATGATATTTAACCACATAGAGAGTTCTGATAATATTTATTAGAATTATCAGAATAACTCTGATAAACAACAGAATTATTCCTTACAAAATTTGGCAGTTAAGTTATAGCAACTAATCTTATTGCTGTAATATATTAGTCTTCAAAATTTTGATTAGGTTTTTTATGATCTGGAAAGCAAAAATGAATTTTTATTTCACAGTAACTCTTCATGTGGCTCTGGTATAAAAATATCAAATCTTTTTAAAAATGTTTATTTCCAAGGGTATTATTTTGAATAATACTTCTGCTACTTTTACTCTCAGTCACTACATTGTGTGTTTGACATTAACAGCCATCTGATTTTTATAGGGTATTCTGTAGCACAAGTGAAGCTTGGCGACTATCACTATTATGGGTATGGAACTGGTGTGGATTATGTGACCGCTGCTGCCCACTATCGAATGGCTTCAGAGCAACAACATAATGCCCAAGCTATGTTTAACTTGGGATATATGCATGAATATGGTCTTGGTATGAAACAGGTGAGAATTCAATGTTTCACATTTAAAAAAAAAAAAAAAAAAAAAAAAAGTGGCCATTAACAATTATTTTATGTTAATACAGTCGGGTCTCCATATTCGCAGGATTAACGTGTTAACACTTCCCGTGAAAATCTGCACTCTTGCCCAAATGCCCCAAATGCTTTCTACGAATGCCTAAATACTTACTCAACCATTTACAATTAGCAGAAACATGTTTAAAAGGTCAGCACCTCTGTAGCCAGGTGGGCAGGAGCAGCAGTGCGTAGCACACGCTTCATGATTAGACTGGGATTCGAGCCCGTGACCACCAAATACGGAAAGGTCAGGGAATAACCATGGCATATCCCCGGAGCAATATGGACTTAGTTGCTAATGCTCCTAAAAACCAAATAACAAGTGCGAGCGTTTAAAAGGTTTTAATTGTGATTTACAATAATGATTAACATTTTTGACCTATGTTGCCCACTATCATTATTGAATTTCCTTGAATAACGCCTCTTAACTATGTAATTTTATTACATAGTTAAGAACAAAGCATGCACCAGGATATTCAACACAGGATTCAGTACTCCTCAGTAGTAGGGGACTCAGAGGCTGGAGAGGAAGAAAGGTTGGCTGACAGTGAGACCTGGTTTTGGAGGTATGAGGAGTTTTAGGCATTGGTGTAGAAGTTGTCCTTTTCAGGAACATTGTGATGGGAACCTTCTGCTTCTTTGGTTTGACTTCGTTGAACATGACTGTGTTGTTGAGGCTTTCCTTGAACTTCATTGCACGAATCATGTTGTCGTCGTATTTGTAGAAGTCCACAAGGCATTTGGCATCACACACTGCCTATGCTAGGTTTTCCAAGTCGACTTCTCTTGGCATGGTTCTTCCTCAACCTCATCCTCAGAATTGGAACAAACAAGCTCAAGTGGTGTTGCCTGTCCATCAATTAAATTGTTGATGTCCTCCTCTAAGTCCTCAAAACCTGTGCCCCTTATTCTCCTGGCGACTCCTTTATTTCTGTGATGTTAATTTTATGCTGTTCACCTGGACTGAAGTCATGCACAATCTCGGGCTACAGTTTTTTCCATCAGGCGTTTACAGTTATGTCCTTGATGTCTGTCAGCTGTGGTGAAGGGACTGTCAGCTGTGGTGAAGTCCTTCCAAAACTGAATAACATTGAGGTTGTTATCGCTGTCCATGGCCTAAACTATTCAGTCCATACACCTCTTTGTGCAGTTGGTCTTAAAGGCCTTGATTACCCCCTGGTCGAGTAGCTGGATAAGGAAGGTAGTGTTAAGGGTTAGAAAGACCACCTCTACATCTTCATTTGCATAGTCTTGTGCATCACTTGTGTGTCCAGGCGCATTGTCCAGCACAAGGAGGACTTTAAATGGAAGCCCATTTTCCTCCAAGTATTCCTTGACTTCGGGGATGAAGTAGTAGTGGAACCAGTTCAGAAGAGGTCCTTCATCGTCCAGGCTTTCATGTTCCACATCCAATACACAGGCAGTATATTCTTTTTACATCCTCTAAGAGCTCTGCAAATAGAGCTCTTAGAGGACATAAAAAGAATATACTTCGTTCTGCATGCAGATAATTAGGCCAGGCTTTGTTATATGGCCTGCTGCATTGCTGAAAACTAGCAGCATAAGCCAATCTCACGCTGCCTTGAATCCTGTAGCCTTCTTCTCTTTGACAGCTAAATAGTTGTGCTGAGGCATCTTCTTCCAGAATGATGCCATCTCATTGGCATTGAAAACCCGTTCAGGTTTATATCTCTTCTCCTTAATGAGCTTCTTGACTTGCACAGGGTAGGATCAACTTAGGAGCCTCGTGATCAACTGAAGCAGACTCGCCCATAATCTCTACATTACGGAGTGAATAACGCCTCTTGAATTTCTGGAGGCAACCTTTTCTGGCAATGAAAGTGGTTTCCACATTGCTGCTGGTACAGGGGGAGTTTGATGCTTATATCTGTTGTAAAGAATGAAGGCCTTAGCAGAAACCATACCAATGTTCGCCGGGCAAGTTTTTCTTGTGCTGGTTTTCAATCCAAATGAACAGTGCATTCTCCATTTTTAACATCACTTTATCACGTACATAAGCCGCATATTTAACAGTAAGAATTCCATCAGTTTGCACTACCTCTCTGATCTCAGTTTGTTGTTTAATTGTCTTAAATTATACAAGAAAACCTCATACCTTTTTTAGTAGGACTGTTAAATCTCTCAATGCTCAATCGCGTGATTATAATATGAACCTACCCCCTGTGCGTAGTCATAAATAAATCAAATTAAAATAATCATGCCTTCAACTCTCATATCACGTCAAGCGAATTGGTAAGAATTACTGAAAGACAGCGGCCATCAACCTCCAAAAACCAATCAACATCACATGCCACCATGAAAATTGAAAAACAGTTGTCTCAAAAACCTAAAAACGATGAAACAAATAAATATCCATTAATTCAAACATAAATTAAACATTAAAACCTTTTTTATAACTTCTTTTAAGAGACTACCTTATTCGGTTTGTTACTGTGTTCACAAGAAGTACAAAAGTGATTCGCAAATGATATCCCCCCCCCCTGTTTTATATAAAATTAACAACACCTAAGACGAGATTATTTATATAGACCAACATATGAATTGCTATTCATGCGTGCACATAAGCGTCCATGAGTCCGAAATATTATAAGGTCTGCATATATTAATAGAGTCACCATTTAATCTCATTTCTAATGTTTTGACAATTAATAATTTAAATATTCCTGCTGTTTATTAAGAACTTTTGATTCATTAAAAAATGAACACATTTCCATCAGTGATTGCATGAAACGCAAGCTCAGAGGCAACTGTCCTACCTGCCCTAACTGATGCCACATGCTGCTGTATCCTTGCCGAAAGTAAATTTTGGTCGAGCTAACATAAGCAGAATTGCGCCGACCACAAGAAATATTGTAAACTTCCATGGTAGGAATTATATACGCCCTATGTTTCAAGACAGCATGTAGTTTACTCGTGGGTTGTGCAACAATCTTAAATTCAGTGTTCTTAAACATGTTAATAAATTGTCTATACCAATGCTGTATATATATGGAAATTTAATAAAATGTTTTTCTGAATAAGATCGAGCAGGTATACTTAACACAACATCTCCCAAATATAACGTTCTATGGGAGATATCTTAATAATTACTAATAAATATATAGTACAGAAGGTCCTGGATACATTTAATAAAATTCATACTCTACTTAAGTTCACTCTAGAAATGGAAATCCCACATCACAAATCCATAAATTTTCTAAATTTTATAGGAAGCCAACGAATACTGGTAAATGTTTGCACTGTTTGAGCTACCATCCTTTTACATATAAAAAAAGGAGCATTATTTTTAATCAGTTTCATAATGCATATAGATACAGCTCTACTCAAGAATGCTTATTGGATGAGCTCACGGAACTGACAAAAATATTTTTAAATAGGGGTTATTCATTAGGTACCATTATACAGATTAGTCTACAGGCAAAATATAAATTGGAGACAGGTACAACAAATGACAGGGCGGATCACAAACATTTTATTAAAGTTCCATATATACAGCATTGGTATAGACAATTTATTAACATATTTAAGAACACTGAATTTAAGATTGTTGCACAACCCGTGAGTAAACTACATGCTGTCTTGAAACATAGGGCGTATGTAATTCTTACCATGGAAGCTCACAATGTTGTTTACAATATTTCTTGTGGTGGGTACAATTCTGCTTATAATTTACTTTCAGTAAGGATATAGCAGCATGTGGCATCAGTTAGGACAGGAAGGACGGTTGCCTCTGAGCTTGCGTTTCATGCAATCACCGATGGACATGTTTTCCTTTTTAATGAATTGAAAGTTCTTAATAAACAGTGGGAATATTTTAAATTACTAATTGTCGAAACATTAGAAATGAGATTAAATGTTGACTCTACTAAATATTAGAATGCAGACCTTCTAATATTTCAGACTCATGGATGCTTACGGGTATGCATGAATAGCAATTCACACATTGGTCTATATAAATAATTTCGTGTTAGGTGTCATTAATTTTATATAAAACGGGGGGGGGGGGGGAGATCATTCGTGAATCACTTTTGTACTTCTTGTGAACACAGTAACAAACCGAATAAGGTAGTCTCTTAAAAGAAGTTATAAAAAAATGGTTTTAAAGTTTAATTTATGTGTGAATTAATGGATATTTATTTGTTTCGTCGTTTTTTAGGTTTTTGCAACAATTGTTTTTCAATTGTCATGGTGGCATGTAATGTTGGTTGGGTTTTGGAGGTTGGTGGTTGCCATCTTTTCGTAATTCTTTCCGATTCGCTTGACATGATATGAGAGTTGAAGGCATGATTATTTTAATTAATAGCTATTTTAATTTGATTTATTTATGAATATGCACGGGGGGGGATAGGTTCATATTATAATCATTTGTGATTGAGTATTGAAAGATTAACAGTCCTACTAAAAAGATATGAGGTTTCTCCTATAATTTAAAATTATTATAATAATAGGACTTATTGGGCTTCATAGTCCTTTTTGATTTGAATTGTTGTTTCCTTATGTACTGATTCTAGATGACTATTTAGAAGTTTATCTAGAATCTGCTCTTTATCATTCAAAGTCATCACTTTCTTGGCCCTTTAAAACTTTGTCTGTCACTAAATTCACTTCGTTTAGAACCCATGAGTGCACATAAGCACAGTGATATTTTAAGCACAAGTAGCCTAATGCAGACACACACACACACACAACAGTCACAAACCATCCTCGGATGACACTCACAGTGAGACTGAAAACATGCTTGCCCCACCTCAGGGTGAATGCAGAGAGCAGCAGTGAAATTTTTAGTATGATAAATTTTGCAACCACCAACATGAAAAAAAAAAAACAAATCCGCAACTACAGAGCCCACAAATATGGAGACCCAACTGTATATATCGGTCACTGTGGATTGTCTGTAGTTCTCTATATAAATATTCTTCATACTAAAATAATTAAAACTCAGTTTCAATTATTTTAGTTTTACATTATTATTTCATCTATTGCATTAAGACAGTTTAACTAACATGAAAAATTGTACTTGACAAAGCTTGTCAGGGCATTTATGAATGTTGATATCTTAACTTATATGGATGATTGATCAATCTTGTGCATGGAGATTCATGTTGAGAATTAGAAAATGTGGCTAATAGTATATTACAAAATCCTTTTCAGTGGATAAACAAAAATATATATATATTTTTATTATGCAGAGATCCTTTTTTGTTATTTATAAGGCCTTGCTGGACTGTGTCAACTGCTGCACTTCAAGTGCTTACTGGTTCTCTTCCATTGATATCTGTCTTAAGGGTCTTGATGGTCAAAACTAGGGTCATGGTTTTTTCAGAGGAAAGTATCTAATATTTTACTATAAAGTATAACAACCTGACCTTAATTATGACTGCTATTAAATATTTAGACATTATCATTGATGAAGAGCTAAATTAAGCAGAATTTTCACATTAATTTCACAAAGGTCAAAAATTATGTTGCACAAATACTGTGTCATGGGTTACTAGGCAGGACTAGGGATTGAGTTTTAGAATTTGTACCCCCCCCCCTCTACAAAATAGTGTTCCTTTCTTTGGTAACCTCTGCAGCTGCTCCATGGTGTAGAGTTGCATTAGCAAATTAATGTAAAAGAGCCTTATTTCAATTTAGATATATATATATATATTTTTTTTTTATTATGCAGAGATCCTTTTTTGTTATTTATAAGTCCTTGCTGGACTGTGTCAACTGCTGCACTTCAAGTGCTTACTGGTTCTCTTCCATTAATGTCTGTCTTATTTATGGAGCTATATGGTTATTACCCAAGACAAATTATTCCGATTACCATCTTTGGCATTACCACCTTGACTTAAATGGATATAGCTATTGAATCGAAGGGATGCTGGAATGATTTAATTTCATTGTGGCAGAACAGATAGAATACCACCAAAGGTTTGATTATTAGGAGCTTCATCCCAGATGAGTGCTTTATCCTAGATGAGATTACTAGAAAACAATTTAACCCAGACTTTGCCTTGTATATCTCTTACTTGGGCATGGCTCATTAAACCAAAAGTTGTTTTACTTCAGGCATGTGAATACTGATCTTTGCCATTGCGGGTCTCCAGAAAATTGGAAGCTTGTCACCTTCCATTGCTCCTCTTATGTTGATTTTCAGCTGCCCGTGCAGATTCTTGTTGACCAGTTCTCTCATAGCTGACCCACAGCTGACATCTAATAAGTAAGTCTTCCTAACCTTTTTACATTATGCAAATAAAGTATTGAATTGGAGAAAGAGAATCATTGTAGGATTAACATATTCTTACTGATTTCATTGGACCTTGTTTAAGGTGAATTATTGATTTTCTGGCTCAATGCACTCAAGATTTTATTTGGACCCCTTGAAGTTCAATGCCTTCTTTGACTATTCATCATCATCATCATCAACCATTTTCAATCCACTGCAGGATGAAGGCCTCTCCAGCAACTTTCCAGTTCCTTCTGTTTTGAGCACTGGCCATCCATTTACTACCCACAAACTCATGAATTTCATCTATCCATCTCCGCCTTTGTCTTCCAGGTTTTCTTCTAGCTCCTCTTGGATACAATTCTGTTATTTTCTTAGTCCATCTGTCATCATGTCTTCGAGCTATGTGTCCTGGCCAAGACCATTTTAGTTCTTTAGTTTTGATAAGAATGTCCTTTACTTGAGTTTGTTGCCTAATCCATGTGTTTCTCTTCTTATCTAACAGTCCGATTCCCAATATGATTCGTTCCATTCTTCGCTGTGTAGTTCTCAGCTTCTCTTCCATTCTTTTGGTGAGTGCCCAAGTTTCACCTCCATAAGTCATGGTGGGGAGTATACATTGGTTCATTATTTTACGTTTCAGACAAACTGGGATATTGCTCTTCAGTATGTGACTATATTTCCTGAATGCTATCCATCCAAAATTTATTCTTCTCTTGACTTCCAGCCATTTATCATTATTACAGCTAATAACTTGTCCCAGATAAGTATATGACTCCACCTTTTCAATTACTGCTCCTTCAATCATTATTTCCCTTTCTGTGGCATACTTGTTCATCGTTACTTTTGTTTTAGCCATATTCATCTTTAGTCCAAAATCCTTACTAGCTGTGCATAACTGATTAAGATTTTCCTCTAATTCTTTGGGATCATGGCTTATGACCACAATGTCATCTGCAAATCGTAAATGGTTTAGGTACTCTCCGTTCACATTGACTCCTTTCTGCGACCAGTCTAATCTTCTGAAAGCTTCCTCAAGGGCAGCAGTAAACAGCTTCGGAGATATTGTGTCTCGTTATCGAACTCCTTTCTCAATTTTAAATTTCCTACTGTCTTTGTCTAGTCTAATAAAGGAGGTAGCACTCTCGTATATTTTCTTCAAAATCATAATATATGGGGTATCAATGCCTTGTCTTTCCAGTGCCCAAAACATTGCCTTATGCTGTATGGAGTCAAATGCCTTTTCGTAATCCACAAATGCCAGGCATAATGGTGTTCTATATTCATTTGCTTTCTCCATTAGCTGTGATATTACGTGAAGGTGATCCATAGTTGAGAATCCTGTCCTAAAGCCAGCTTGCTCTTTCGGTTGATTCTCATCAAGTATTCTTTCTAATCTGTTAGTAATGACCCTTGTGAACAACTTGTAGATATGGGATAACAAGCTAATTGGTCTATAATTTCCAATTTCTGATTTATCTCCTTTCTTATGCAGCAAAACTATGATTGCATTATTCCACTGCTTAGGCGTCACACCTTTTCTAATGCACTTTGTGAAGAGCCTTGCCAGTTTTTGTGTTATGTCTCTTCCTCCTAATTTTAACAACTCTACGGTAACTTCATCTTCCTCTGGGGCTTTCTGATTCTTCATTTTCTTCAATGCATGTTCTACCTCATCAGGAAGAATATTGGGTATGTCGTATGTGTTGCTACTTTGCAATCCATCTTCCCCACTGCTGGCATCATTCCCCTGCTCCTTGTATAATTCTCTATAGTAGTCTTCTGCTATTTGAATTATGCCTTCTCTGCTGTTTATAAGTATACCATCGCTATTCTTCAGTTTCAGTATCATTTGTCTTTCTGTATTACTGCTCATGGCTGCTGATTTAAATCCTTTGTTTTCCCTTAATGCTTGTTCTACTTTTCTTGTGTTAAATCTTCTTATGCAGCAAAACTATGATTGCATTATTCCACTGCTTAGGCGTCACACCTTTTCTAATGCACTTTGTGAAGAGCCTTGCCAGTTTTTGTGTTATGTCTCTTTCTAATGGCTTTGCATAACTCAGTATACTCAATTTTCTCCCTGTCGGTGTTTTTCTTGCTTTTCATTTGTCATCTTCGGTTCATCATGACAAGTGTTTCTTGACTAATTTTTTCTTCTTTGGATTTCTTTTTCCCTATAGGTTTCTTGGGCTTTATCACTTTCAAAAAGTTGTAATATTCCTCGTCGATACCTTGGTCCTCAGCAGTCTGCAGAAGCTCATACTTGTTCTTAAGTTCCAGTACATACTGCTTTTTCTCCTCTTCTGTTATCTCAAAGACCTTTGTATTATTTACTCGAGTCAGTTTTTTCCTTTCCTACATCTATATCAAGTGTACATCTTACCATTCTGTGATCACTTCCAACATTTACCTTATTCAGGACGGTAACATCATTCACAATATATCTTCTGTTAGTGAGGATGAAGTCGATTTCATTAGTAGTTAATCCATTTGGACTCTTCCATGTCCACTTTCTGTTCACCCTTTTCTTGAAAAAAGTGTTCATTACTGACAGTCCTTGAGATTCTGCAAATTCCACAAGTCTTTCACCTCTTTCATTTCTTTCACCAATTCCAAAATTTCCTATAGTTCCCCTTTCTGCGCTGTTTTGTCTTTTTCTAACCTTAGCATTGAAGTCTTCCATAATAATAGTGTAGTGGGTTTCCTGCTCATCTAGAAGACTCTCAATTTCGGTGTACATTTCTTCAACCTCTTCATCATCATGGCTCGATGTTGGTGCATAAATCATTATAATCTTTAGCTTGTATCTCTTAGAAATCTTGAGTATTAGTCTTGACACTCTTGGTGATGTACTTTTGAATTCCAAAATGTTGTTTTTAAAATCTTTATGGAACAGAAACCCAACTCCACCTTCACTCCTTTCACTGTTTAAAATTGGTGTACAGCAGATTTCCACTTGATAAACTTATAAGTGATTCATTTCTTCTTCTTGTTTCAGCCAAACCGATGATATTCCAATTCACAGCCGACCGGGCTAGCCGAGTGGGTAAAGTACCTGCCCGGCAACCCAAAGGTCGCGGGTTCGATTCCCGCCTTGGGCTTGGATCAAAGTACTGCAAAAACCTTGGGAGGTGCAATATGGCCACAGAAGCCGATGCACCAACAACTACCAAATCAAATCAAAATCAAATCCAATTCACATTTTCTAATTCCTTTTCCAGCTCTAATATCCTGTCTTCACCGATGAGTGTTCTTACGTTATAACAGGCCAAGTTCAGTTTCCGTGCATGGCAGCCTGGTCGTACCCAGAGATTCTTAGCACCCTCTGCTTTCACTCTAATCCTCTCACTGCCGTAAGAGGGAGAGCGAAAGCTGCTGGGGACTGAGGGCCATTTGTTTCGTCGTGCTTTCATATTGCTGGAGGGTTTGGTCTTTTCCTCTTCACGCTGACCAGGCGTCTTGAAGAGAACCACTCTACACATTTGTTGCCACCTAAGTGACGTAACAGGGCTTACCATCGAGAAGGTGTGCATGAGTGGATTTTAGGGAGGCAGGCCAACCGGACTTCTCCTAAATCTTCTGTAATAGAGAGATATTGGATCCATCAGTGTTTTAGGCTGAGTGTCATAACACACAGGATACCTGTTCCCCTCTAAGCCCTTCTTTGATTATTAACCTCCCTTTATTTGGACATTCTGCAGTAGCTTTTTGGGATAAAGTGTTCATTGTCTAACGGCCACAGGGGTTCCCCCCATATCCGCATTGTGTATTCTGTGAAGGTCAGAGGTTTCAAAAGTGTTAGTGTTGTGTTATGTTGTTCCTCTGACCATTTAGCCATTGGGCCCCTAGTGGGATCCTCCATTGCCCCCATCCTTAGCCATGTGGAGGTGGGTCAGGCAGTAGAGAGATCACAATGATACTCTGGCAGGTCCTGCTGCCTAATTTCTGAAGATTTCAGTGGCAAGGACTTGTGTATAAAAAAAAAAAAAACAAAAAAAAAAACATGCATAGTAGGTAAAGTATGGGTTAAAGACTGAAAGGGGGGGACAGCAGAAATATGGGGGTGATAGTGAAAGCATCCCCAAGGTTCAGTGGAGATAGTCTCCACCAGCTGAAAAGGGGTTGGGATAGGGATTGAAAGTAGAGTAGGTAGGTACTCATCCGATTGCCATGAGGCTGTTTCTTCATAGTAGTGTCATCAACTTGTAGTTTGTGGTAGTCCTAGTTGGTAGTGTGTCCAGTCAGTATTCGGTCATAGTTGGGTGGTATTTCATCTTTTATTCTTAATGTATGGCTATTTGCATCTTTCATCTCGTAAAGAGGTCTTTCTGATTGTGTGACAATTGAATGAATGTATATTGCTAGAAAATTGACCTTGTACCTTGTACTTAGTCAAGAAACACTTGTCATGATGAACCAAAGACGACAAATGAAGAGCAAGAAAAACACTGACAGGGAGAAAATTGAGTATACTGAGTTATGCAAAGCCATTAGAAAGAGACTCAGAGAGGACATAAGAAGATTTAACACAAGAAAAGTAGAACAAGCATTAAGGGAAAACAAAGGATTTAAATCAGCAGCCATGAGCAGTAATACAGAAAGACAAATGATACTGAAACTGAAGAATAGCAATGGTGTACTTATAAACAGCAGAGAAGGCATAATTCAAATAGCAGAAGACTACTATAGAGAATTATACAAGGAGCGAGGGAATGATACCAGCAGTGGGGAAGATGGATTGCAAAGTAGCAACACATACAACATACCCGCAACACATACAACATACCCGATATTCTTCCTGATGAGGTAGAACATGCATTGAAGAAAATGAAGAATCGGAAAGCCCCGGGGGAAGATGAAGTTACTGTAGAGTTGTTAAAATTGGGAGGAAGAGACATAACACAAAAACTGGCAAGGCTCTTCACAAAGTGCATTAGAAAAGGTGTGATGCCTAAGCAGTGGAATAATGCAATCATAGTTTTGCTGCATAAGAAAAAAGATAAATCAGAAATTGGAAATTATAGACCAATTAGCTTGTTATCCCATATCTACAAGTTGTTCACAAGGGTCATTATTAACAGATTAGAAAGAATACTTGATGAGAATCAACCGAAAGAGCAAGCTGGCTTTAGGACAGGATTCTCAACTATGGATCACCTTCACGTAATATCACAGCTAATGGAGAAAGCAAATGAATATAAAACACCATTATGCCTGGCATTTGTGGATTACGAAAAGGCATTTGACTCCATACAGCATAAGGCAATGTTTCGGGCACTGGAAAGACAAGGCATTGATACCCCATATATTATGATTTTGAAGAAAATATACGAGAGTGCTACCTCCTTTATTAGACTAGACAAAGACAGTAGGAAATTTAAAATTGAGAAAGGAGTTCGATAACGAGACACAATATCTCCGAAGCTGTTTACTGCTGCCCTTGAGGAAGCTTTCAGAAGATTAGACTGGTCGCAGAAAGGAGTCAATGTGAACGGAGAGTACCTAAACCATTTACGATTTGCAGATGACATTGTGGTCATAAGCCATGATCCCAAAGAATTAGAGGAAAAGTTATGCACAGTTAGTAAGGATTTTGGACTAAAGATGAATATGGCTAAAACAAAAGTAATGATGAACAAGTATGCCACGGAAAGGGAAATAATAATTGAAGGAGCAGTAATTGAAAAGGTGGAGTCATATACTTATCTGGGACAAGTTATTAGCTGTAATAATGATAAATGGCTGGAAGTCAAGAGAAGAATAAATTTTGGATGGATAGCATTCAGGAAATATAGTCACATACTGAAGAGCAATATCCCAGTTTGTCTGAAACGTAAAATAATGAATCAATGTATACTCCCCACCATGACTTATGGAAGTGAAACTTGGGCACTCACCAAAAGAATGGAAGAGAAGCTAAGAACTACACAGCGAAGAATGGAACGAATTTTATTGGGAATCAGACTGTTAGATAAGAAGAGAAACACATGGATTAGGCAGCAAACTCAAGTAAAGGACATTCTTATCAAAACTAAAGAACTGAAATGGTCTTGGGCAGGACACATAGCTCGAAGACATGATGACAGATGGACTAAGAAAATAACAGAATGGTACCCAAGAGGAGCTAGAAGAAAACCTGAAAGACAAAGGCGGAGATGGATAGATGAAATTCATGAGTTTTTGAGTAGTAAATGGATGGCCAGTGCTCAAAACAGAAGGAACTGGAAAGTTGCTGGAGAGGCCTTCATCCTGCAGTGGATTGAAAATGGCTGATGATGATGACCTAGGACTGTAGTGGAAGGTAGATGAAGGTATACGCCATATACTCGCATCTATTCTCCACTACAGTCCTGGATACAAGGTCAAATTTTCTAGAATATACATTCACACTTGAATTTTTTTAGGTGAATAGCGTATACCTTCTGGTTTTTGAAAGATTTGAAAAAACAAATATTATTAAAATATTTACTGAAAATTAAAAAATGAATTTATTAAAATTTGATTTTTAGGCAGTACTTTATAATTTTTATTATTTTAAATATATATGTTGTATATATAAGTAAGTAAATATGCCATGTATGTGTATATATAATTCAATATATAACTCTGGAATTCGATTAATAAGCCTAATATGCACAGTATACTCTGCTTTTTTTTTTTTTTTTTTTTTTTGTAACATTCATAGAGTATACCTTCTGCTAATTTTATGACTACAGCACTGCTTGTACCTGAACTATAATTCCTATACCTCTTTTATAAAGATTACTCTGTAGATCTACTCTTTGAGCTCCACTATCTGGATTGTACTTTGGATTGACCATGAACTGCCTCTCGAACTCCCTCTTACTGGAGTGATCTTTGAAATAAAAAAAAAATGTACATTACGCTATCTCATTTAATCTCTAATGATTGACTCAATTTGAACTTGCACTCCTTGGATTGTTCCCTGGTGAACATGGATTGATATCTTACTTTCTTTTTTGAACTCTTGTATCTTATTTCAGTTGAATGTAAAAACTTAAATATACTAAATGAACTACTGTCAACCTCTCTATTAGACTTTTCAAACCAGTGTGCCACATCACACTAGTGTGCTGCAAGAGATTTAATTTTATAAAATTTTAATATTTATAAAAAATCAAATCCAATTTACACAACTGTTCAAAATTTTATTGGTTTGTAATTTTATTATACAAAAAGATATAAGCCTAATTAGAATGAATTGTGGCATTGCTAACTGGGTGTAGCTGAATGCGATTTCCACCAGCCACTGATTTTAGTTTATAAGCACTTCAGTTTGACCTTTGTTGGAAATATAAAAATCATGTTTTCTTTCTTTTTTTTATATTTCTTCTTTTTTTTTTTTTTAACTTAAATTTGATATTTAAGCCTTTTTAATGCAAGGCAAAAACCGATTTAAATCATTTTTTATGCAAGAAAAAGTTCTATAATTTAAAAATAATCAGAAAATCAGCAGAACACTTTAAATATATATGATAATGTTTTTCTCCTATCTTTGATAAAAATCCATTTTTTTATATGACAATCGAGTTTGATATCGCTGCTTAAACGAACGCGGAAAAAATGAGATTTTACTTACTTTAGTCACGATTTATTTGTTCTGCCCATTAGTTTTTTTGAATTATTTTGGACCAGCATTCACATTTTGCTACTGACAACATATTCATATAATAAGTTATTGCTTACTTTTAGAAATAAAAATCAATGTTTATATCTAAAAACAAATAATTATTCAAAATATATTTATTATAACTTTTTGAAGAGAGTTAGAAAGTCATCAGATTGACGGGACAAGCAAAGCAGTCAAAAAAAAAAAAAAAAATATATATATATAAAGCCGGTATTTAGGCAATATAATGAGGAATATATCAAATTGGATTTGTATGCTCTGATAATACTTCTCTTCATCATCTTATTTGCCTAGAAAAGTTATCAAATGAAGCAATGGTACCAAGTAAACTATGCTGGCACCTTACCATGAAACATCCATCATGTGGAGAAAAACATTTGAATTTTTTAAGCGTCTTTAAATGCAAAATATGAAGAAAGTTCTTTTATGAATTCAATTACAACAGTACCAAATCAAGTGCGAGAGGCTAGTTATAAGGTCGTCCAATTGGTAGCCAAATACAAAATGCCTCATATAATTGCAGAATTGCTTATTTTACCAGCCTGCATTGTAATTGTTAATGCTATACTTTGGGCAAAAGAAGCAAAGGAAATTGAAAAAGTGCCATTTTCGAATAACACTATAAGTAGATGCATTGAAGACAGAAACAAAATTAATTCAGAGAATTATTGAATCTAAAAAATTTTCATTGCAAATTGATGAATCTACAGATGTTAGCAACTGTGCTCAGTTAATAGCACTAGTCAGAATCATTGAAGAGGAAAGATGAGGCTTGAAAGACATTATTTGTTCTGCAAAGAACTGCCAAATCACACTACTGGGTATGGAATATTCAAAGTGGTAAATGAATACTTTGAGACAAATAAAATAAAATGGAAAGATTGCTTAAGTTTGCGTATTGATGGTTTAGCTGCAATGACTGGAAGAGTTAAAGGTTTTACATCAACAGTTTGTTCTGAAAACCCAGAAATTCAGGTAATATATTGTTTTATTCATAGAAAAGCTCTCGTATCTAAAAGTTTGCCTGTTGATCTGAATTCCACATTTCACGATGTTATCAAGATAGTGAATTTAATAAAATCCATGTCGTTAAAGTCACGTCTGTGTGAAGAAATGGGATCGGAATATCATTTTCTGCTATTTCACACTTGAAGTACATTGGCTGTCTAAAGGAAGAGTTTTATCGAGGGTTTATGAGCTAAGTGAAGAGTTATTTTATTTATTTTTTTTTTATGAATAATTCTTACTTTGAAGATTTAATGAAGGATAGTTATTGGCTCCAAAAACTAGCTTACTTAACTGATATTTTTGAGCACCTGAATGAGCTAAATCGAAAATTGCAAGGATCACATGAAAACATACTAACATGTCTGGACAAGGTTTATAGATTCAAGAAAAAATTTAACTTTGGAAAAATGAGGTTAAAAACAGATCACTAATGATGTTTAATCGGTGTTATAATTTAAATCCAAAAGAAGAATTATTGGGATTAGTAGAGCAACATTTGTGTTTGGTTGAGGAAAAACGTTATCACTATTTTGAAAAACTTGATTTAAAAAAAATTTGATTGGATTTGAAATCCATTCACATTATTCCTAGAAATTCCAGCATTACATTTATTAATGAAAGAAAAAGAACAGCTGTTAGATTTAAGAAATAATCAAACCCTTCAAGTACAATTTAAAGAAATCAAGTTTTCCAAATTTTGTGGAGTTCCCCTCAATTGGAGAAAAAGCAGTAGACACTCTTTTCCCATTTGCTACCACCTATTTCTGCGAACAAAGTTTCTCGTCAATGGTGACTATCAAGAATTCAAAGAAATCATCATTAAAAAGTCTAGATCAGGAGTTACGCTTAGCCCTATCAAGAATAAAACCTGATATAAAAATATGTTTACAAAAGCAAGCTCAAGTTTCTCTTTAAAAAAATTTGAAAGGATTTTATTTTGAAGTTTTGTATGAATTTAGTATTAAATATTTAATAACTTCTGTAGTATTTATATTTTACTTTTCTTATCATAATCATATATATAATATAAAAAAATGCAAATGAAATAAATTTTTTTTTTTTTTACAAAGTCCTTATAGACACCCCAAAATCTGTCCCAGTTTATCTCTGTGTGCCATACAAAATTATAATTTTCCAAGTGTGCCCTGATGTAAAAGAAGGTTGGGAAGCACTGTGCTATATATATACACCGATGAGCCAAAACATTATGACCAACTACCTAATATGATGTTGGTCCTCCAAGTGCAGCCAAAACAGCTTGTACGTGGCGCGGCATGGACGCTACAAGATTTCTAAATATGTCTTGTGGTATCTGGTACCAACACGCAACCAGCAGATCCTTTAACTCCTGTAAAGTCCATGGCTGAGACGCTGCAGGTCAGAGTTCCTGTTCCAACACAAATCACAGATGCTCAATGGGATTGATGTCTGTGGAATTTGGAGGCCAGGACAATACCTGGAAGTCTTCCTTGTGTTCCATGAACAATCAGGGTGGTGTGGCATGGCGCATTATCCTGCTGAAAGACGGCACAACCAGAGGGGAAGACCGTTGCTATCAAAGGGTGTACCTAGTCAGCAATAATTTATAGGTAGGTGGTAGACATCAGAGTGCCCGGCACATGGATGACTGGATCCAGGATATTCCAGCAGAACATTGCCCAAAGCATTACACCACTGCCACTGGCCTGTTTTCATTCCATTACTTCCCCAAGGCGCCTCCGTAGCCAGGTGGGAAGGAGCAGCAGTGCGTAGCACATGCTTCTTGATTAGACCGGGGTTCGAGCCCGTCACCACCAAATACGGAGTATGCGGAAAGGTCAAGGAATGACCACCGCATATCCCGGAGCAATATGGCCTTAGTTGCTAATGCTCCTAAAAACCAAATAACAAACAAACAACATTACTTCCCCAGTTAAACGATGCACACATACCCGGCCGTCCACATGGTGCAACAGGAAATGTGATTCATCAGACCAGACGACCTTCTTCCAATCACTCGTTCCAGTTTCGATGCTCGCATGCCCATTGTTGATGCTATCGTTGGTGAACTATGGTTAGCATGGGCACTTGGAGCAGCCTGCGGCTACGCAGCCCCGTTTTCAGCAGGGTTTGATGTACTGTGCATTGTGACACATTATTTCTGTCACCAGCATTCCAAATACTGGCGGTTTGCGCCACAGTTGCTCTTCTGTTACCGCGTACCATCCGGGATAGCCTTCGCTCACCTCGAGCATCAATGAGCCGTGGTTGTCCAACACCTCACCAGCAGTTCATGGGTTTCCCTCCTTGGACCACTTTCAGTAAATACTAACCACAGCTGACTGTGAGCACCCCACCAGCTGTGCCGTTTTGGATATGCTCTGACCCAGTTATCTGGCCATTACAAGTTGGCCTTTGTCAAACTTGCTTAAGTCTGCTTCCTCTCCCCATCTGAAGAACAAGAGCAACACTATTAATGGAGCTCAGTATCAGGTGTTTTTTATACCATGTCCTGATCTGCACACGTGCTGTAGTTCACCTGCAGTTGCTTCGATTTGCATAACGAATCATTGGTCATAATGTTTTGGCTCATCGGTGTATATTCAGTAAGCGCCAGTTATAGTGATCACTGGTTATTAGAATCAGCCTCTTTAGAGAATCAAATTTTAAAGACGATTCAAATCAATAAAATGCACTACACTTTCTTCGTAGGGGCAGGAGCAGCAGGTGCGTATCACACGCTTCTTGATTAGACTGGGGTTCGAGCCTGTGATCACCAAATACGGAGGATGCGGAAAGGTCAGGGAATGACCACTGCATATTCCCAGAGCAATATGGCCTTAGTTGCTAATGCTCCTAAAAACCAAATAACAAACAACTTTCTTTGTTTATTAGAATCACATCTTTGGTTATAAGAATCAATTTTGAATGCCTCTGTGATATTTTTTCTAAAGCACATTTCTGAAGGTCACAACCATAAAACAGTAAAAACAGTTTGCAGTTTTATTGGGCTTTTTTGTTTGTACAATCTGTTATAAATGGGTAGTTACTACAGCTTTAACAGAAGAAGAAATTGCCCAGTCTGTTACTGATAATTTCGCCAAGGAGGACAAAAATGAAGATGAAGCCGAACGAATTCCAGTTACAAAACGACAAACTAGTAAAGCTATAGCCACCCTGAGGAAAGAGTTGGAAGAAACTTGTGCAAGTGATCGTGAATATAGACTGTTATACAACATTGAAAAATCTATAAATAGCCTTTGTAGTGATAAATTTAAAGCAATCTAAAATAAGTGACTATTTAAAATTATAATCATATTACAAAGTGTTGTTTAATTAATATGTATATTAATTAAGCTTTGTACGTAAGTATAAATTTATATTTTATTTTAATAACCTGTGGATAATATTCTTCCAATTTTCACACATCATTTAGTTGGTAATAAACTTTTGGTAATAGTGTAAGTTTGTGCTTTATATCTTTATTTTTATAGCCTGTGGATAATATTCATTGATTTTTGCTTATTAGAATCAAAATTAAATTTGAAGACGTGATCACTATAACCAGCACGTATTGTATATCAAGAGAAATATATATATATATATATTTCTCTCGCTTTATTACTTCAACCTTAACACACACACACACACACACACACACACACACACACACACACACACACACACACACACACACACACACACGTACGTTGGTACTGCTAAGGTTGTACATTTTTATTTATTTATATTTTTTTTATTGCTTTAATCTGGGTGCTACACTTCTTTCTGTCCCCCCCCCCAATTTTTGTGTGATTTTTTTGATTCTGTATGTTTACTTTGATGTTCATGGTAGTCAGTATGTGCACATCTAACCTGCCTCCCCAAACGTTGATCATACATGCATAGTTTTGGCATGGTTGGATATTGCAAAGCTGCAGCTGGCTTCTCCGATTGTTGCTTCCTAATAGCAAAGTGGCCAAAAAAAAATTAAACGGTACATAGCACTATACTCATTCATGGCCATTTTGCACAATTATGTATCAACATTAGAAAGCTGCTCTGCATAAGCTGGAAAAAAAAAAAAGTTCAATGTAAATTAAACTTTTTTTTTTTCATTTATTTATTCATTTATATAATTCTGGGACACAGCAAGGTCCCTACCAGAAAATTATATAAATGAACATAATAATGTCACCTATTTATCAGATCCAACACCCCTCAATGCCCGGTAATTCACTACACTAGTGAAAAGGTCTCTCTCCTTCCCTTCTTCATTCAGAAGGATTTAGGATTTGGTAGGGCTAGCATGCTGCCCCAATACATGTGGCTTGGAGGAGCTGTTCTCTTTCAAGCCACATCTGTTGGGTACCAATTATAATAAATTGGGTAATACCAATTGTGCAATGTCTTATGAGGTAATACCCCTATAAGACATTGCACAGTATGGGGTAATACCCCCATAAGACACTGAACTCATTCTGAGACATAATTTCAATTTGAAATCTTCTCAGTGGGAGGAGGAAATCTGTCATGAACTGAAAAATCAAGGAGTGACACAACCAGTGCAAAATGAATATTTTTACACAGAGATATGAATCTAGTTCCTACTAGAAATCTCATCCTTACTTTCAGTACTCTATTATATCCTAATTCTGTAATAGTTGGGTATCTTTACTGCCCAGTGAGGCCATAATATACTAAATCCATTAAGGTGCACTTAAAGTGCCATAACTAGAGACATTCCTGAATAGCCTGCTTTGGTGTCCTGCTCTCAGTGTGGTGCAGGAGGACCAATAAATTACAGTATATTCACCACCAAGAAGAGCACCCTGCATGCTCCCAAGCTTGGCAGAAGTGGAAGGAAGAAAGGAAAAGAAATACAGATTTAAGCAGAGACAAACACCTCATACAAGGAGGCAACCATTACATAGCAGTAAGCCAATTTATGCTGAAAAGGTTGCCCAGTTAGTGTTCCATCAGGGCAAAAACAAAAATGACTATACAGTGCAACCTCTATATTTGTCATTAATCCGTTCCTAAGGGTTGGGCAAATACTGAATCAGACAAATATAGAATCAATTTTTTTCATAGAAATTAACTAAAATTGGAATAATCCTTCCCAGCTCCGAATCTGAAACATAAATAAATAAAAATTTAACCAGAGCTTTACCTTTACTGAGGAGTGATTATGGCAGAAGCTGAAGAGGAGGAAAGGAATTATTGTTTAGAAGGGGAATCACCTTCCATTAAAACATCAGGTAATTCCAGTTCTTGTGATCGATGTCTTTTTTTTTTTTTTTTTTTTTTTTGTCCCTTTCCTGACAATTCACTAGCACTCAATTTAGCAAAGAACTTTTCCAACGTTGTCTGTTTCTGTTTGTTTTTTAAAATTATCTGAAAGTAACCAATCACATTATCATTGAATGAATATAATTTTGATTAATTACGGCAATGTTTGGGTGCCACTTTTCGACATACTCTGCATTTTGGCCCAATTGGACAGCATTTTCTTAATGTCAGCAGTTGGGATGCTGCCTTTACTTGACCCTTCCTCCTCTGATGAAATTTCCTCCACTGCTTCAGCTTCCTGTTCTTTATGAAGGTCCAACAGTTCTGTGGTGAGCCCCCTTCCATGGTCCTCCACCAATTCCTTTACATCCTCACTGTCAACCTCCAATCCCATGGACCTGCCCAGAGACACAATTTCATCAACAACAGGCTCTGACCCAAACTTTCACCAAAATCTTCCAAGTCTCTCTCTGACACACACACTGGCCACAATTTCCTCCAGGCCGAATTCATTGTCTGGAAGACACTTCCCCCCCATGTCTTATCAATTATCCTCAAACAGTGGAGGATACTGAAGTGATTTTTCCAAAATTCTCTCAATGTAAGTTCTGTCTCTGACGTCACTTCAAAACACCTTAGAAACAGGGCTTTTGTATAAAGTTTTTTAAAACAGGCAATGATCTGCTGATCCATGGGTTGGATTAGAGGATTTGTTTGGTGGTAGATATTTAATGTGAATAAAGCTATATTCCCCTGCCAAATAGTCTTCCAAGCCAGAGGGCTGAGCAGGATTGTCCAAAACCAAGAAGGCCTTTACAGGTAAATTATAAATTTCTTAAATAATTTTGCAGTCCCCACTAGCATTACCACACAGCAAGAGTGTTAATCTGTCTTTTGTTGATTTGTGTCCGGGCAATGCTTTTCCTCTTTTGTGATGTAGGTTCTTCTAGGCATTTTTTTCCAGAATAGGCCCGTCTCATCACAATTAAAAACTTGTTGAGGGATAAATCCCTCAGTGTCTACATAGTTTTTGAAATTGTCAACAAACTTTTTAGCATCTTCTGCATTTGAGCTTGAAGCCTCTCCATGCCTAACTACACTATGAAGGCCCATTCGCCTTTTAAATTTTTCGAACCAGCCCCTACTTGCCATGAAATCACCACTGGTTCCTGGGTTCTTTTGCTGAAGGTCATCATATAACATACATTTCTGATCTTTTAACAGCAAGAATTTTTATAACTTTTGCCACATCAGCCGCTTTAATTTCTTCTTTATTTTTAATTATGCTGCTTACCATAGTTCTCGGCATGTTAAATTCTGATGCTAAGTTGGAAACAAGTGTTCCACTTTCAAACTTAGCAATGATTTCTTTTTTCAACTCAATTGTGGTTCTTACATGTTTCCTTTTTGATTGTTTTTCTTCACTACACTTTTTTACCTTGTGCAAATCACAAGTGATTCGCACAAGGCAGACTGCTGGGCTATCGCACAGAACTGGCTGACTTCGTGAGCTATTGTGCGAGGCTAGCTGACTGCATGGGCGATTGCACGAGGCTAGGATGACCATGTGATGGGTGACTTTTTGTGATGAATATTGGATTTCACGAATATAGAGGTTCCACTGTACCATAAAATAAACTATTCACTTCTATTGCCTGCTATTATAAACATTCTCAAAAACCTTCACAGAAAACTGTCAGGGGTCACTCCAGTATTAGTAGCACCTAATGCTCCACCACTAACAAAATCCAATGGTAAAGGAAAGGAAAAAATGGATGCTGAAGCTAAGAGGGCCTGACAAATCAGTCTTGGAACTGTGGAAAATGAAGGAAATACACATTGCACTCTATTATACAGGGTGAGCATAAAGTCTTTCCCTGACTTCAAACATTTATTACACAAGAACACTGGGCACAAACGTACAGCTTTTTGCAAATTTTATCTGAACTTAAAAAGTTTTTTTTACCTCTTCGGTACACTTCTACATGTGCTCCATTTGTTGCCTGGAGAACATCTAGTCGATACTCGATTTCTCTCCATGTTTTCTCCAACATCTCTTCAGTAACCGTCGTGAAATCATCTGTTATCCTCACCTTTAAAATTTCAGCATCACGAAATGGAGTTGAATACACTTTGTCCTTAATCTACCCCCATTAAAAAAAAAAGTCAAGAGGGGTAATGTCTGGTGAATGGTCTGGCCATGGTGTTGGGCCATCCCTCCCAATCCATCAGTTAGGAAACATAGCATCCAGGAACTCGTGAACAACTAAACTCCAGTATGGCGGTGCACCATCTTGTTTGAAAATTACCCATGGCTGAAACTCTTCTAACTGAGATGCAATATTGCTTTGTTCCAACATGTCCAAGTAAACGTTCACTGAAATGGTGCACTCAGCAAAAAAAAAAAAAAAATGGTCCAATAACCTTGTTGTGCATTAGGATACACCAGATGTTCACTTTAAGGCCGTCCCTCTCTTTCTCAAAAACAACATGTGGTTTCTCTGACCCCCAAATACGGACATTGTGTGTCGATTTGCCTTCCCTGAGGTGTGGAAGGTAGCCTCATCTGAAAAACGAACATGCTTAAGGTAATCATTGTTTTCATCAACTTGCTGCAGAATCTCTGGAGCAAAAGCAGCATGTTGGGGACGATCATCTTGCTCCAAGGCTTGAACAATTTGCACTTTATATGCATACTTTGTTTTGCACAAATGAAGCCATTTGTGAAAAATTTTAACCACTGACCTCTGAGGTATGCCAAATTCCCTCGATGCACAATGAGTTGAATTCCGAGGACTGCGTTTGAGAGCATTACGCACAGCATCAACAGTCTCTTCACTCACACTAGGCCTACCAGTTCTTTTAAGGTCCCTAACACTGCCAGTCTCTTTAAACTTTGCATACCAATCTCTGATGTTTTTAACATCTGGTGGATCTGGAGTTTTGCTGAACTGTAACTGGCAATTTTGTTTCATGAAACCACAAAACACACTGAGCTTTCTCCTTCATTAATGCCATTTTGATACTGGTGATTGCAGCGATGTATCCATTGTAATGATTGCATCGCTACCTAGATCGTCCACAGATTGTGAACCTGTACAGTGCAAAAAACTCTAAGCATTGGCCTTCATTTTAACACAAGGTGCATGTTTCTATCTAGCATAGTTTTTAAGTTATAATTTTTCTTAATCACAAAAAAACTTTATTCTCACCCTATACATCAATCTTGTTTTACAAGTATAATGGATGTGGTATTGCAATAGTCCTCTTGGGAAACATTTTGAGCATCTAAACTTTTCCATCATCACCTTACATCCTAGAGTTAATGGTGCTGAAACAGAAAAATTAAAAGCAGGTACATTAGTCCATTCTTATCTGTGGGGATACGTTCCAAGTGGATGCCTGAAACCCCGAATAGTATCAAACCCTATAAATACTATATTTTTTCCTATACATACATACATACATATCTATGATAAAGTTTAATTTATAAATTAGGCACAGTAAGCAGTTAACAAATTTAATGCCTTTTCCATCTTAACTAAGCACTTATCACACACTGTGGCTGTAACTTTTGCAGTTTGATGTGTGACAGCAAAACTAGCACGAATTTCTTATACCTTCTTCACAATTTCACGGATAGATTTTTTCCTACCGTAGATCTTAGCAACCTCAGCATACGATATTTTTTCTTCCCTTATTAAGTCGAGAACTTTCACTTTTTCACTTAAAGGAAGCACTTTACAGCTTCTTTTTGCATATCTGAATTGCCAGCATCACTACTCTTGCACTTTGGGGCCATTATTAAGTAAAATAAAGGTTCATCATCATCATCAGCCATTTTCAATCCACTGCAGGATGAAGGCCTCTCCAGCAACTTTCCAGTTCCTTCCGTTTTGAGCACTGGCCATTCATTTACTACCCACAGACTCATGAATTTCATCTATCCATCTCCGCCTTTGTCTTCCAGGTTTTCTTCTAGCTCCTTTTGGGTACCATTCGGTTATTTTCTTAGTCCATCTGTCATCATGTCTTCGAGCTATGTGTCCTGCCCAACACCATTTTAGTTCTTTAGTTTTGATAAGAATGTCCTTTACTTGAGTTTGCTGCCTAATCCATGTGTTTCTCTTCTTATCTAACAGTCTGATTCCCAATATAATTCGTTCCATTCTTCACTGTGTAGTTCTCAGCTTCTCATCCATTCTTTTGGTGAGTGCCCAAGTTTCACTTCCATAAGTCATGGTGGGGAGATATACATTGGTTCATTATTTTACGTTTCAGACAAACTGGGATATTGCTCTTCAGTATGTGACTATATTTCCTGAATGCTATCCATCCAAAATTTATTCTTCTCTTGACTTCCAGCCATTTATCATTATTACAGCTAATAACTTGTCCCAGATAAGTATATGACTCCACCTTTTCAATTACTACTCCTTCAATCATTATTTCCCTTTCTGTGGCATACTTGTTCATCATTACTTTTGTTTTAGCCATATTCATCTTTAGTCAAAAATCCTTACTAACTGTGCATAACTGATTCATATTTTCCTCTAATTCTTTGGGATTGTGGCTTATGACCACAATGTCATCTGCAAATCATAAATAGTTTAGGTACTTTCCGTTCACATTGACTCCTTTCTGCGACCAGTCTAATCTTCTGAAAGCTTCCTCAAGGGCAGCAGTAAACAGCTTCGGAGATATTGTGTCTCCTTGTCGAACTCCTTTCTTGATTTTAAATTTCCTACTGTCTTTGTCTAGTCTAATAAAGGAGTTAATTCTCATATTTTCTTCAAAATCATAATATGTGGGGGTATCTATGCCTTGTCTTTCCAGTGCTCCGAAACATTGCCTTATGCTGTATGGAGTCAAATGCCTTTTCATAATCCACAAATGCCAGGCATAATGGTGTTTTATATTCATTTGCTTTCTCCATTAGCTGTGATATTACTTGAAGGTGATCCATAGTTCAGAATCCTGTCCTAAAGCCAGCTTGCTCTTTCGGTTGATTCTCATCAAGTATTCTTTCTAATCTGTTAGTAATGACCCTTGTGAACAACTTGTAGATATGGGATAACAAGCTAATTGGTCTGTAATTTCCAATTTCTGATTTATCTCCTTTCTTATGCAGCAAAACTATGATTGCATTATTCCACTGCTTAGGTGTCACACCTTTTCTAATGCACTTTGTGAAGAGCCTTGCCAGTTTTTGTGTTATGTCTCTTCCTCCCAATTTTAGCAACTCTACAGTAACTTCATCTTCCCCTGGAGCTTTCTGATTCTTCATTTTCTTCAATGCATGTTCAACCTCATCAGGAAGAATATCGGGTATGTCGTATGTGTTGCTAATTTGCAATCCATCTTCCCCACTGCTGGCATCATTCCCCTGCTCCTTGTATAATTCTTTATAATAGTCTTCTGCTATTTGAATTATGCCTTCTCTGCTGTTTATAAGTACACCATCACTATTCTTCAGTTTCAGTATCATTTGTCTTTCTGTATTACTGCTCATGGCTGCTGATTTAAATCCTTTGTTTTCCCTTAATGCTTGTCCTACTTTTCTTGTGTTAAATCTTCTTATGTCCTCTCTGAGTCTCTTTCTAATGGCTTTGCATAACTCAGTATACTCAATTTTTTCCTTGTCAGTGTTTATCTTGCTCTTCATTTTTCGCCTTCGGTTCATCATAACAAGTGTTTCTTGAGTAATTTTTTCTTCTTTGGATTTCTTTTCCCGATAGGTTTCTTGGGCTTTATCACTTTCAGAAAGTTTTAATATTCCTCGTCGATATCTGTCCTGAACAGTCTGCAGAAGCTCAACCTTGTTCTTAAGTTCCAGTACATACTGCTTTTTCTCCTCTTCTGTTATCTCAAAGACCTTTGTATTATTTACTCGAGTCAGTTTTTTCCTTTCCTACATCTATATCAAGTGTACATCTTACCATTCTGTGATCACTTCCAACATTTACCTTATTCAGGACAGTAACATCATTCACAATATATCTTCTGTTAGTGATGATGAAGTCGATTTCATTAGTTGTTAATCCATTTGGACTCTTCCATGTCCACTTTCTGTTCACCCTTTTCTTGAAAAAAGTGTTCATTACTGACAGTCCTTGAGATTCTCCGGTTCCACAAGTCTTTCGCCTCTTACTTAGTACTATAGGTAATAATACATCTCGTGTTTGGAGTTTTCATAAAAACAAACAAGATTGGTGAGGGAAACAAAGAGGTGCTCTTATCAAGAAAGGCTTAAGTTCTGGAGAGTAGGCACCTGTGAGATGATCTGATTGAGGTGTATAAGGCCTTGAATGGTTTGAGCAGGTTCAATTCTGACAGGTTACTTCTGCTTGCTCAGACTAAGAACCTGAGGGGGCATAGATTCAAATTGAGGAAAGATAGTTGTAGAATAGATGTGCAGAAGTTTGCCTTTAGCCAATGGGTAGTTGATTGCTGGAACAGATTTCCATCTGTTGTGGAAGTTGATAGCTTAAATAAATTTGAGGCTGAACTAGACAAACATTTGGAGTGACCGGATGGGTGAAATGGGTTTTTTTTTTTTGGCTGATGCTGTATAAGCTTGCTTCCTTGCATCATATGCCTCAACTAATGCTAATATTGTATGTTACCTCTAAGCCCTGCTAACACCTTACCTGGTGCCCACTCACATCAATTTTGTTTTGCTTTAGAATTTGTTGTGCCTATTAACATCCTATTTTTTTTCTAACTTTTTAATCAGTGACCTTGGAAAATCACCTTGTACCGTATTCAGAACAGGCCCTTATTGCATTGCTCCACTTGTTCCCAAAACGAACAAGTGGAGCAATGCTCCTATTCAGTGTTGCCTTTTTACACATATTTCACTTATGTTTTTCCTTTTGTTTGGATATTTGTTCATATCCAGTTAGTTCCTAAAAAGGATGACAAATCCCTCCCATCCAGATACCAGTCCATTTTACTTGCCTCGTTTTTCCAAAGTAAATCCGTCATCTGTCAAGTCTTAAACTATTTCAAAACCTTCCATGTGATTGCCAATGTGGATTCTGGTAATGTTAATCCACAGGTGATATGTGGGTTTATGTCTCGTCTTGGCACAAATTTTATGGAAAAATTTCATGAAACAAGCAGTTGCTCTTAACAGTTCTAAGGCTTTTGAATATGTTGTTTGGCACAAAGGTCTTTTTTTGAGGCTTGTGTACTGCTTTTTTGCAATTGAGTATCCAGTTTTCTCTCTGACCGTTCACTATGGGTGATGGCGAATGGTGTTGTCTTCTAACTTTTCCACTAATGTTGATGTTCCCCAGGTTCACTTCTTTCTCCTACTCTTCCTTCTGCATATTAATTACCTTCTTCCTCCGACTATAAATTCTATCCATTGTTTTACTGATGATTGAACATTCCTTAAATGCCAATTGGACAGTTCCTTAAATGCCAATCCCTAGATTTGCACTTAAGGAATTGGTGGTGGATATTTGAGAACTTGAAGCTGTTTATGCAGGACGAAGTTTCTCAAAATGGAGGTTGGTGGTAATGTGCTATCATCAATAAAACATTGGATAGGATTTCCAGTCAGAGGAAGAAGATAATTAATATGCAAAAGGAAGAGTAGGAGAAAGAACCCAACTTATCCACAATATTTCTGCAACTCAGTCCTCTCTTATTTCTCTCAGGAAAAAATCCACTAACCTTATGCCCATATTCAGTAACATTCATATTTCTAGACACGATCAGATCTCTATTTTGAATTATCCTGACTTCTAATCTCTTTTACTATAAACATATGACAAGTATTGCTTTTAGTGCATTATAAAAAAAAAGTTTTCTTTTTCTCCTCTTGGTATTACTTTTCTTCTAAGGAACTACTTACTCTGTACAAATCTGAAATCCACCCTACTGGAATATTGTTTGCAAATCTGGATGCCAAAAAGCACTCTCGGGCTTCTAGGCTCTGTTCAAAAGGGGCAGTTAGGTTAATTAATGCCCTATCTCTTTCAGAGTCTCAGTTTCATGGAAATTTAAATGACACATGCCATGGCATGTCTTATGTTGCCATTTGCCATAAAAAATTAAGTGAAATTGGAAAGGATTGGAAAACAACAGATATTTGTTGTTTACATTTTTTTAAATTAATGAAATGAAGTAATTTTTGATATTATTATTATTAGCCATATGGTGCAAGGAAGTCTGAGGATTTTGCTGCATCAGCCAAAAAAAAAAAAAAAAAATTCTGAGTTACTGTGTGTGTGTGTGTGTGTGTGTGTGTGTGTGTGTGTGTGTGTGTGTGTGTGTGTGTGTGTGTGTGTGTGTGTGTGTGGTAGTGGCATGTGATGCAAGAAAGCAAGTGTATGAGCTTATGCAATATCAGCCAAAAAAAAAATTACAAAACAATTTCCTCTAAATGTATGTCCAGTTCCTCCTTAAATTTATTTAACCTATCAACTTCGACAACGGCAGATGGAACTTTGTTCCAGCAATTAACCACCGGCTGGCTAAAGGCAAATTTCCACACATCTATTCTACGTCTCTCCTTCCTCAATTTGAATTTAAGCACCCTTAGGTTTGTAATCTGAACAAGTGGAAGAATCCCATAAGAATTCAGTGTGCTCAACCCATTCAAGGCCTTCTACACCTCAATCAGATCACCTCGCAGGTGCCTAGTCTCCAGCCGCTGCAATTTACTGAACTTAAGCCTCTCATGGTAAGGAGATCCCTTCACCCTCACCAATCTTGTTGCCCTTCTCTGTACATGCTTAAGCAAATCTACATCCTTCCTAAAATGAGGCCTCCAGACCTGTACGCAGTACTCAAGGCGTGGTCTGACCATTGCCTTATACAGAGGGACACTCGCCTCCTTTTCCCTGCTAGCAAAATTCCTGTATATCATTGACAAAACCGCATGACCTGCCCTTGCAGCCTGTCTGCATTGCTCAGAAAACTTCATATCTGACTGCACAATTACTCCCAGGTCTTTTCGATTTTCTACCACCTTAAGTGTAGTACCACACAGTTGGTACATTTCTCTGGGGTTACTTCTACCCATATGCAGCACTTTGCATTTGTCAATGTTAAACTTCAGTTGCCACATCTTAGCCCATCTGCCCAAATTTTCTAGATCCTGTTGCAGTAGCACACTGCCATTACTGTCATTTACAACCCTGCCAAACTTTGTATCATCTGCAAACTTCGACACTAAGCCTGATATACCTTCATCAATATCATTGATAAATATACAAAACAACAGTGGACCCAACACCAAACCCTGTGGGACTCCACTAATAACATTATCCCATGAAGAGCAGCACCCATTGATTACCACCCTCTGTCTTCTCCCACTGAACCATCCTTTTATCCATTGTAGCAACTTACCTTAATACCATTCTGCTCCAATTTGTACAGTAGTCTTCCCTGTGCAACAGTGTCAAAAGCTTTCCTGAAATCCAAGTATATGATATCAAAATTATTTTTTGCATCCAGTTCCTTTGTAACCACATCATAATACCCAATCAAAATTGTCAGAAAAGACTTTCCCTTAACAAACCCATGCTGTGTCTGAATTATTGCTGCAGTCTTGTCCAGATGATCCTGCAATGCATCTTTAACCAGTGACTCCATTATTTTACCCAGAACAGAAGTTAAACTAACTGGTCTGTAATTACTCGAGTCGCCCTTTGATCCCCCTTTGTGAATTGGGGATACATTTGTGCATCTCCAGTCTGTGGGGACCTTCCCTGAGTCCAAGGATGCTCTCATAATTATGGCTAAGGGTTTGTTTACTTCCTTTGCTGCCTCCTTTAATATAACTGGATATATCCCATCCACCCCAGGTGCCTTTCTTATGTTTAACTTCAAATATTTCTCCTCCACTTTGTTCTCAGTTATTACAAAATCATTAAGCACCCTGCTATAATTTGATAACCTTCTGGCATTTTCAAACCTTAACTCCTCATGTGTGAATGTAGATGCAAAATACTCATTCAGTTGCTTTACTATCTGAGCAGCATCATCAACAGTCGAACCATCGATATGAAGTGAACCAATCAGATTTAAAATTTATATGAGTAAAGGAATCATTGCTGTTTTTCTTAGCATTCTTTGCCAAAGATTTCTCGTAATCTGCCTTCGCCTGCCTAACCTTCTTTGTGACTTGATTACAGACTAGTTTTTATCTGTCATAGGCTTCTGTGTTGCCTGATAATTTATATGCATCCCATGCATTTTTCTTTTCTGCCACGAATCTCATTAGTTCATTTGACAACCATTTAGGCCTAAACCTTGAACAATATTTCTTAATAGGTATGAAACTTTTAGTAGCTTTCACAATTAATTCCTTGAATGCTTCCCACTTAGAATTTGCTGTTGGTAACATCATCAGTTGATCCCACTGTACAGAATTTAAAAACTCTGAGACCACTGTAGTCACCTTTACGGAAGCAAAAACCCTTTCCTTTACCCCTGATGGTAATTATATCTTTAAGTAAATCCCACATCAGTACACTGTGATCACTGCCACCTTATGGTTCCTTGATCTGCAAATTCTTAATACACGAATGATCACTGCTGATTATCAGATCAAGTGTATTACCCTCTCTGGTTGCCTCTTGAACATGCTGCTGCAGAAAACAATCATCCAATAAATCCACAAAAGTCTTACTAGTGTGTGAGTGGCCAACCCACAAGTTCCAGTCAATATCTGGGAAGTTAAAATCCCCCATTATAAGATATTCGGATTTACTAGCCACTCTATTTCTCTGTACAATTGTTCATTGTACTCATTCGAGTCATTAGGCCTATAACACACTCCTACTCTTATTTTGGCTTTTGCATGATGTCACACCAAACTAAGTCAACAGTGCACGGTTCATCTTTATCAACTGGATGCACTTCTTTTGATTTTATGTTTTTCTTAATTAACAGCATAACACCTCCTCCCTTCCTAACCTGTCTATCCTTTCTGTACACATTGTACTCCCCAAATTCCAATTCTGAATTACTGATATCTGTGTGACACCATGTCTCTGCTATCACAACAATATCCACCCTTGATATCTTGACCAACACTTCAAATTCATCAAATTTATTTACTATACTTCTAGCATTGGTATACATGCACCTATTGTTATTCTTAGTTACCCTAACACATCCCATATACCCACCTGTTTCACGATGACCGCCATCAGTCCCTGAAATCCCCAGCACCCCTTGCTCCAGGCCGCTGCATATTTTAATAGAAGTAGTGCAAGAATCGCCTTCACCTCTGCCTGCAGCTACTTTTAACCTTTTAGTCTGTGAATCTCCCCAAGCTAGCAGTTTTCTGACCCACCTAACACTGCCTCGATAGCATCAGCAAATATCCTTGCACCCTTTCTATTTAAGTGTATCCCATCCCTGTAGAAGCAGTCTTTCCTCTTAATAAGTACAGAACAGGCCAAAAAAAATTCTACCCCTTGAGCCTTTCACATTCCCTCCAGGGCCGAATTGATTGAAAAGGCTCGTCAATCAATTCTGTCCCCCCCCCGTGTGTGTGTGTGTGTGAGAGAGAGAGAGAGAGAGAGAGAGAGAGAGAGAGAGAGAGAGAGAGAGAGTCAGAAGTAGAAGGGAATCACCAAGAAAGAGAAGAATGATGATATTCAGGAGCCTGGGTGTATTCATCATATTAGGCTCATAATAAACATCTTGGATTTGGGAGAGGTGTAGTGTATAATTTTGGGAGAGGGGTAGTGTATAAAGCATTTACTTTAAACTTTGGTTTATGCACTTGGTAACAGCAAATGTATAAATTTAAATAAATTTCAGCAATCTGTCAAAATCAATGTTTGATATTAATAATCTAAGTGTACAAATTCAATTATAGAAACAGCAACAAAGGCTGAGTACTAGCCAGAGTTGAATTCAAATAAGAAGCTTTTTTTAAAAAATCTTATGAAAACAAAAATAAAAAAATTTAAAATAAGTACTGAAGGACATAATGGCAAAAATGGCTTCCTGGGTTGTTTCCAGTAGGATATGGTGTTAATAAAATTCTACTGCTTAGAGAGGGTGATGTTTGATAGAGGCCACTTAAACTATGTTTCACTCTCTTACACATTTTTAAAATTATTTTTGATCAACTGTCACTAAATATACTTTTGAGTAAATGATTTTCACATTTATGTTTACTGTCTATTCGTTTTTTCAATAGGATATTCACCTTGCTAAACGTTACTATGACATGGCTGCTGAAACAAGTGCAGATGCTCAAGTTCCTGTTGCATTAGCCTTAGCAAAGTTGGGATTTATTTATAGTGTGCAGTACTTTCAGGAGGTAATGCCCTCTGCTTTCTGTCTTTATTAGGAATAAAATGTTAGTATTAACTAGTGATAGAGCTGAGAAATCACATTCAGTTTTGATGCCACATTTTAAAAATTCTGTACAATGTTCTGCTTCTTATGAGGATAAAACAAGACTTCACTTCCTTCAAGATAATGGTTTTAGTAAATCCATACTTATCTTCACACAACCAGTTTGTCCTTACTAGGCCAAAATCATCTACAAAATAAAAATAAAATATATGAAAACATAAAAAGTGTGGTGAAATCTTTTATGAAACATAAAGGAGTTCATCACACTTATTTGCCCCCCCCCCTGCAAATGTTAACTTAGGAACTAACAAAATTATATGATTAGGCTAAAAGAATTTTAAGTAATCACATAAAGCTAAAAAATTAACACAGAAACATCTGTTCTAGAATTCACTGTAAAATCTAGTGAAATGTGAGAGACGGAAGAGACAAAAATGAATGTAGAGGAGGAGATCTTTTCTGAGTTAAAAGTTCAGACAACTGTGACAGGTCAGCTAGTCTAGTTATAGGTTGGAACTACTGCTCTAGAACATGACTGAGCTGGAATGAGAAAACAAAATCAGGAAGCAGAAATTATACTTAAATATCTTATATTAAAAGAGCATACATGGATACATATGCTCAAAAGGTTGTGGGGGAATATTCCACAACAACTCTGATTGAAGTGACCACTTCATGAATTGAGTCATTTATGCCCATTACACACTATATTTCTTGAATCCCCAGAAGCCAGCACAGAAAACCCAGTCACCTGCCACTCCTATATCAATATGACCCGATGCTCTGCCTCTACCTAAAGAGAGTGAAAGAGAGGAGTCAGTTAAACATATGCTATCAGTAACTCAAGAAAAAATGGGTATAAAGACAAAGTTACTGATGACTCATTCTTATTGCTACTTGCAGAGGAAGAAATAGACACACGACAGAATCCCTGAAAAAGATAATCTTAAGGCTGAGAAAACTAAGCTCTCAGCTCTTTGGATGCCAATTGATGGAACCACCAAGCTCAAAAATGGGCAAATTCTTACAGTGAATTGGCTGGGATTCCAATATAATTTTGATGACATTGAGGCCCTGCAAATGTCAGTTTGCAAATGTTTTCAGATGTATTTAAAGACAAATGAGGATCTTACTTCAATAATTTCAGCCTAATACACAAAAACATATGCCCAAAAGGTCTCAGTAAATGACTATTCCTCCAAAGATTCCTTTGGAGGAATAGTCATTTACAGAGTTTTCAAAAACCTACTCAGAAGGCTCAGCCAGCTGCTGCACTCCAGTAACACTGTATCCAGTACAAGGCATATTGCACATAGACTTGCAGCACCAGGGATCCTACCCTTCAACTCTGCATAACAGTACAAACTATTTAAAGGCCAGAGATAGTGTGGTTTATGTTGGTATGTCGTTCTTCTGGCCACTTAGCTACAGAGCCCCCAGAAACCAAGGACCACCATTGACTGGCTGCCCAACACCATGAGGAGGTGGGCCAGGCCATAGAGTGTAAGTGTAAAGTTCTCTGGCTGGGGTGAACCAATGCTTGTCAGCGAGGGCTCTCCAAAAAAGGTTTTTGTAGAAAGGAGCACTGGGAAGACAGTTTGAGTAGGGGAGTACAGGTGGATGGTAGGGAGACTTTCACCTGAAAAGCAGAAGTTAAAGGGAGAGGGGAACCTTTGTGGTGGGAGCCCATCCTCCACAGGGGGACTGTTAAGAACGGAGAAAGATTTGGGGTGGTAGGGTCCACCAGGTGAAATGTTTGTATGAGAGGTGGGTTTCGGAAAGGGAGTAAAGTCATAGGATCACACTTTTATCTTAGCCAAAAGGGTAGAGTGCACTATGTGGGGGGGGGGGTTGTGCTGTGGCATTAGCATTAGTAGAGGCATACAATGCAAGAAAGCAAGCTTATGCAGCATCAGCCAAAATAAAAATAAAAAACACCTCCCATTTCACCCCTCCATTCGTTCCAAATGCCTGTCGAGCTCAGCCTTAAATTTATTTAGGCTATCAACTTCCACAACAAAAGATGGAAGTCTGTTCCACCAATCAACCACCTGCTGGCTAAAGGCAAACTTCTGCACATCCATTCTACAACTGTCTTTCCTCAATTTGAATCTATGCCCACTCAGTTCTTAATCTGAGCAAGAAGAAGAATCCCATGAGCATTCAGCTTGCTCAACCCATTCAAGGCCTTGTACACTTCAATCAGATCACCTCGCAGGTGCCTACTCTCCAGGCACTGCAATTTGCAGAACTTAAGCCTTTCTTGTTAAGAGCACCCCTTTGTTCCTCTCACCAATCTTGTTGCCCTTCTTTGTACTCGCTCTAGCAACTCTACATCCTTCCTAAAATGAGGCCTCCAGACCCGTACATAGTACTCTAGGTGTGGCCTGACCATTGCTTTGTACAACGGGATAATCACCTCCCTGTCCCTACTAGCCAAATTCCTATATATCATTGACAAGATTCCATGACCTGCCCTGGCAGCCCATCTGCACTGCTCAGCAAACTCCATGTTTGACTACAAAATTACTCCCGTGTATTTTTCACTTTCCACTTCACCCATTTGTCCAACTTATCTAGATCCAGTTGGAGTAGCATACAGTCTTTACTGTCATTAACAATCCTGCCAACCTTTGTATCATCTGCAAACTTGGACATTAATCTTGATATACCTTCATCAGTATCATTGATGAATACACAAAACAACAATGGGCCCAGCACCGAACCCTGGAGAACTCCACTAATAACACTTGTCCAGGAAGAGCAGTGTTCATTGATTACCACTCTCTGTCGTCTCCCACTCAACCATCCCTTTATCCATTGTAGCAACTTACCCTTAATGCCATACCTCTCCAATTTGTATAGTAGTCTTCCAATGTGATAATAAACCTCACAGTGGTAGCAGATCCCATGCCATGCCTCTAAAGCGATCTCACACTATGCCACCAGTTATTTTGTATATGTCACATGTATTGTTTTCATCCTGAATGTAAGCCCATCCGATAATCACCCCCATCACTGGGGTGATTATCACCTTTAGGAAATAAACAGTTTTAATAAATAAAGAAATTTTAAGATGTATGAAAAAGAAAGCACTAAACTATGTAATAAATAGCAAATTCCTGCTGCAGCTAAGGTGTGTGATTCTGCTCCTATATATAATTCAAAATGAAATAAAATAAAAATGTTTCATTTTATTTCATTTGAAATATTACGTGCTTGGTACATAAGAACATAATTTGCACCTTACCGTGCCTTGCCAAGTTCAACTTTATCTGCAATGGAAATTTGCTGTATTTGTTACATAGTTTTAATGTTTTCATTTTTATAAGTCTTATTGATATTACACATTGGCTACAATATTAAAAAAAATTTATCTCTCTATTAAATACTGCTCATGCTTTAGCGTGGGCAACATGGTCAGTGATCAGGTTTGATATCTTCGTCTGTTTATGAAACAATCGTTTTGCTTGAAAAGGCTGGAGAGGTAGGAGGTTCATCAGGTTGGAGAATCTTGGAGAAATTCTAACCACCTTTGTAGCAGCAGTAGCATTACCAAATTTATCCCTTTTGTTAAAAGTTGAAGAGCAAGCAGTAGATCACATGTTTCAAGGATTTGCCTAAGAATCCATTTAGTTGCATAGAGATATTTTTCGGGGTTGAAAAAGGTTGGAGATATGATGAGCTTTTTATTACAAACATTAGGGATATGGAAATGTTGTGTCAGTTGCTGTCATAGGCTGGCAAGAGAATTATAACTATTACTCAGCTTTGATTGCCCCTCGACGTGGGCACCTGTACGTGGTGAGGGGATCTCCCAGTGATGCTGCTGGTTTTCCAGATTAGCATCACTGGGATCTAACGCCCATACCTTGGTTCCAGGGTTACATCATTGGAATCCGGCGTGTGCAGCCGTGCGCTGCGACCCGTGGACTTCGGAAAGGGGGATCCTGGTGGTTGAGGGGCCCAGCCTTAATACACCACTTTGGCCCCTGCTTCGACAAGACGGGTGGTCCCGGACCGGCTCGACTGGGATCAATCGGCGGGTGGTTTTATACTGCTAGGGTCAACTGCGTTCCAATAAGTCTCCCTCCCTTTGGTCCTGGGACGGGATAAAGACTTATTGGTAACGTGGGTATGGTGTTCTAAGCGAACTCGGCGTCCCATTCGTGTACGCAGTACCTGCTAGTTCACGAGTGGGTGTCCCCTCGTAGGGCTCCGTGGTGGGTGAGGTACTTAGGCATCAGACATTTTCTCTTTACTCATATGAGTAATTTAAATTCTTCTTCTGGGGCCCCAACAAGGCCTCTACCTAATCAATCGTCAGATGAGAGTGAAAGCAATTCAGCTAAAAGAGCCAGAACTGAGGAGAAAACAACATCTGTGACACCTCTTTTCCTCATTCTCCATTCCACCGGAGAGCAGTCACTTGGAAAAATGTCACCTTTCTTTATCCAGAAAGGATTAGAAGGGATGGCAGGTTCACCCAAATCCGTAAAACGGCTGCGTTCTGGAGATATTCTAATAGAAGCATCAAATATAAATCAAGCTGAAAAATTTTTGAAAGCCACATCTATAGGGGGAATACCCATCATCACAACCCCTCACAAAACTTTGAACTCTTCAAGAGGTGTGATATCAGAGTGGAATCTTCTTCACGTTTCTGAAGAAGAGATCTGCTCTGAATTAAAAGATCAAGGAGTGACAGCTGTCAAGAGAATATCAATGCGGAAGGAAGGGAATCTCGTCCCTACCCTAGTTCTCATCCTAACATTTAACACCCCACGGCCTCCTAGTTCCATCAAGGCAGGGTATTTAAACTGCCCAGTGAGGATCTACATTCCAAACCCACTGAGGTGTTTTAAATGCCAAAAATACGGACACTCACAAACGGCTTGTCGTGGTAACCCTGCCTGTGCTCGATGTGGTGCGAAAGAACACGAGAGCAAGGAATGTTCAGCTTCTAAACCGATCTGTGTAAATTGCCAACAAGATCATCCTGCCTACTCCAGAGCATGCCAGCGGTGGAAGGATGAAAAAGAGATCCAGAAATTGAAAACGGAGCTGAATATCTCCTACCCAGAGGCTAGAAAACACATTCAACCAATAAATAGCGGGAAACCTTCATATGCCCAGAAGGTTTCTGCGAAGTGTACTATCGGTACACAGACTGAGATGACTGTACCACCAAGAGAGTCATTCACGCCGATTGCCCGCTATTTATTGAGTTCACAAAAGCTCACCAAAAAAACGCAATCAGCTGCCACTTCTATATCCGTACCTCCTAATGCTCCACCACTACCAAAACCAAGTGGTAAAGAGCCAACAGTAATAACAGAAACAATGGATGTCGAGCACAAGGAGGTACCGGATGAATCAGTCTTGGAACTCTTTGCGGAGGAAGAAATGGACACGGGACAGCGTCCATTCTTCCCCAAAAAAGATAAAGCCAAGACTGATAAAAGTAAGCCCTCAGCACTTCGGAAGCCGCCTGATGGACCCACCAAGCCAAAATAATGGCTAAATTCCTACAATGGAATTGTCGTGGATTCCGGCGAAATACTGATGACATCAAGGCCTCCTGCAAAAGCACGAGCCAGTTTGCTTTTGCTTGCAGGAGACGTATCTAAAAGCAAATGATGATCCCACCATGTATAACATCACAATCTTTCGTAAGGATAGAATTGTGGATGGTCCTGCTCATGGAGGAGTGGCTATCCTTGTGAGTAATCAGACCCCAGTTTAGCCCTTGCTAATTACAACCAGCATAGAGGCTGTTGTAATTCGCCTTACAGTGGGATTTTTATTAACGGTCTGCTCTATTTATTTGCCACCTGGGACTGACATCTCCCAGGAAGACCTTGATGATCTTGTAACGCAGTTGCCACCCCCTTTCTTACTTCTTGGGGATTTTAATGGACATAGCACCCTGTGGGGTAGTGCTAACATCAATGGAAGAGGACGGGTCATAGAGCGTATGCTCAATGACAATGCCCTTTCCCTTGTAAATACTGGAACAAACACCTTCTTCCACATGCCTACCCGTACGTTTTCTGCCATTGATCTCTCTATCTGCTCCCCTTCTCTACTCCCTTCACTCACTTGGGAAGTGGAGGAGAATCCATACGGAAGTGATCACTTCCCTGTGATAACCTTGTTACACAGTGGGAGACCATGTCTTCCTTTTAGGTTAGCACGGTGGAAGTTTGATCAGGCTGACTGGAATGCCTTCCAACATCAGGCAAATTTTGACCTCAGTACAGTCAGTCAGGAGCCTATCAATGACGCAGTAACGTACATCACAGAAATCATTGTCGAAGCAGTGTGAATGCTGTTCCAAAAACATCTGCCCGGTTTCCACCGTTTCCCAAACCTTGGTGGAATTCACAATGCACAGCAGCAAAAAAGGCTCAAAACAAAGCGTGGGGGATATTCCGTCGATATCCTACCACTGTTAATCTAATAGCCTTCAAGTGTGCACGAGCCAAAGCACGCTACATTCGCCGTCAGAGGCAAAAGGAATCATGGATCCGTTTTACATCATCTATTAACCAGGCTACCAATTCTAAGGTAGTCTGGGATAAAATCTGGAAAATGAAGGGAAAATATACATCCCACCCTTCTTCAGTCCTAGATTATAATGGATGCGCTATTGCAGATTCAACTGCAATAGCCAATGCTCTTGGGGAAACATTCTCTAACATCTCTGCAACATCTTCGTATTCCCCAGAGTTCCTGGTCCTGAAACATAAACTGGAAAAACAGGCACTTAATTTTAAGTCTAAGAACATCTATCCCTACAATGGGTCGTTCACTATTCAGGAACTGAAGAGCCCTCGCCCTTTCCAAAGCAAGTGCTGTTGGACCAGATGGCATCCATTATAAAATGGTTAAACATCTTTCACCAAAATCTATGGATTATCTGCTCTATCTGTATAACAGAATCTTTATTGAAGGGCAGTTTCCGGATTCCTGGTGCAAGGCAATCGTTCTTGCCTTTGCTAAGCCAGGAAAGGATCGAAAAGTCACTACCAATTATCGTCCTATTGCTCTGACTAGCTGTCTGTGCAAAATCCTGGAGAGAATGGTCAATTCTCGTTTAATATGGTACTTAGAATCAAATGATCTTCTCTCCAATATCAAGTGCGGCGTCCGAAGGAACCGGTCCACTTTGGACCATCTTATTAGACTGGAAACATCCATCCGGGATGCTTTCCTAAAATGCGAACACTTGGTGTCGGTGTTCTTTGACATGGAGAAAGCGTATGACACAACTTGGAGATTTGGCATCTTAAAAGATCTGCATAGCCTGGATCTTAGGGGGCAACTCCCCATTTTTATTAAAAACTTTTTAGCCAATCGATCTTTCCAAGTTCGTGTGGGATCCTCACTCTCTCGTTCCTTTAGTTGTTGTTGTTATTTGGTTTTTAGGAGCATTAGCAACTAAGGCCATATTGCTCCGGTGCGGTGGTCATTCCCTGACCTTTCCGCATCTTCCGTATTTGGTGGTGACGGGCTCGAACCCCGGTCTAATCAAGAAGCGTGTGCTACGCACTGCTGCTCCTTCCCACCTGGCTACGGAGGCGCCTCGTTCCTTTAGCCAAGAGGAGGGAGTACCACAAGGATCAGTATTAAGTGTCACGCTTTTTGCCATCAAAGTAAATTCCATCACAGAACAACTTCCTCCAACTGTAAACAGTGCCCTCTATGTTGATGACTTTAGCATATTTTGTCAGTCATGCAACATGAGGGTTATTGAAAGACAACTGCAGAAAGCCATTGATCGTCTCAACTCCTGGGCACTTGCAAATGGCTTCAGGTTCCCCCTCGACGTGGGCACCTGTACGTGGTGAGGGGACCTCCCAGTGACGTTGGATCCCAGTGATGCTAGTCTGGACTTCCAGACTTCCAGGGGATCCAACGCCCACAGCCCAGGTTCCAGGCTTACATCAATGGAATCCGGCGTGTTTGCCGTGCGCTGCGACCCGTGGAAATTCGGAAAGGGGGATCCTGGTGGTTGAGGGAGCCCAGCTTCAATACACCACTTTGGCCCCTGCTTCGACAAGACGGGTGGTCCTGGAAGGCCTGGCTAGGATCAATCGGCTAGTAGGCTCGCCTGCGAGGGTCAACCGTGTCAATGCCACGCCCCTACCCTCATGGTCCGAGGGACAGGATTCAGGCTGGCGGCAGTGCGGGTATAGTGTCTGGGTAGCCCTGGCATCCCACTCCCGAGCGCATTTATTGCATGCCGGGTAGTGGGCGTCCCTTTGGGCTCCGTGGTGGGTGGGGAGCCCGGGCACTGAAAAATTTAAAAAACTTCATGAATCCTGATAAACATATTCCTTCAGGGGCCCCAACCCGGTCCCTATCTGAAAATAATGACGGAGAGGCAGATAGCATTATTGCTACAAAGAGGCAGCGAACCGAACTACCATCAGGGCCTGTCCCAAGGTTCTTAATAATGCATTCCACCAATGAAACACCGATTGGTAAAATGTCGCCCTTTTTTATACAAAAAGGGTTGGATGGGTTAGCAGGTACACCCAAGTCAGTTAAGAGGCTCCGTTCTGGGGACCTTTTGATTGAAACAAAAAATGACAGGCAGTCTGAACATCTACTCCGAGTAACATCAATCGGAGGTATACCCATAACAGTGACACCACACAGAACACTAAATTCATCGAGAGGTGTCATTTCGGAGTGGGACCTTCTCGACGTCACCGAGGAGGAAATCTGCTCCGAATTAAAACCACAGGGAGTTACTGCCGTCAAGAGAATCACTGCGCGAAGGGATGGAAAAATTGTTAAAACCAGGAGTGTTATCCTGACTTTTAACTCTCCCAAACCTCCTGATGAGATTAAAGCTGGATACATCAACTGTCCAGTACGTCCATACATTCCGAACCCTTTACGGTGTTTTAAATGTCAGAAGTATGGACATTCTCAAATGGCCTGCCGTGGAGTCCTTGCATGCGCCCGGTGCGGTGCAAAGGACCACGAAACAACAGCATGTTCAGCCACCAAACCCACCTGCATTAACTGTGAGGGAGAACATCTGGCCTATTCAAGGGCATGCCAGAGGTGGAAAGAAGAAAAAGAAATTCAACGGCTGAAGGCAGAGCTAAACATATCGTACCAGGAGGCAAGAAAAGCAGTGAAACCTCTTAACATCAAAAAACCTACCTACGCCCAGAAGGTAGCAGGGAGGTGTTCGATTGGGACTCAGACGGACATGTCCGTCCCTCCAAAAGAATCATTTACTCCCATTGCACGTTATCTTTTAAGCTTCCAAAAACCTGCACAGAAGGACCAATCAGCTGCCACTCCTATATCGGTACCTCCTAATGCTCCACAAGTAACAAAAGCAATTGCAAAAGAAAAGAATAAGAAAGGGGAAGTAACACCTAGTACCCAGGAAAACATGGATGTCGAGCAGAAGGAGGTACATGATGAGTCAGTTTTGGAACTCTTCGCTGAGGAAGAAATGGACACAGGACAGCGTCCATACTTCCCCAGGAAAGATAAATCCAAGACTGACAAAATTAAGCCCTCAGCACCTCGGAAGCCGCCTGATGGACCCACCAAGTCCAAATAATGGCTAAATTCCTACAGTGGAATTGTCGTGGATTCCGGCAAAATACTGACAACATCAAGGCACTCCTGCAAAAGCACAAACCAGTTTGCTTTTGCATACAGGAGACTTATTTAAAGGCAAATGATGACCCCACCATGCATAACATTACCATCATTCGTAAGGATAGAATTGTGGATGGTCCTGCCCACGGAGGAGTCGCAATCCTCGTTGGCAACCAGATCCCATTTCAGCCTTTGCAGCTTACAACTAGCATTGAAGCTGTAGCAATTCGCCTTACAGTGGGGTTCTTATTAACTGTCTGCTCTGTTTATTTGCCACCTGGGATTGACATCCCCCAGAAAGACCTTGCTGATCTTATCATGCAATTGCCTTCCCCTTGTTTAATTCTTGGGGATTTCAATGGACATAACACTCTGTGGGGTAGTGCTGACATCAATGGAAGGGGACGAGTCATAGAGCATATGCTTACGACAATGATCTCTCCCTCCTAAATGTGGGAACAAACACCTTCTTCCACATGCCTACCCGTACTTTCTCTGCCATTGATCTTTCTATCTGCACCCCTTCTCTCCTTCCTTCACTTGCTTGGGAGGTAGAGGAGAACCCATATGGAAGCGATCACTTCCCCGTGATAATTACCCTAACTAGTGGTAGACCGTGTCTGCCATTTAGTTTACCACAGTGGAAGCTTGATCAGGCTGACTGGAATGCCTTTCAACATCTGGCAAATCTTGACATCGCTACAGTCAGTCAGGTGCCAATCAATGATGCAGTCGTGTACGTCACAGAAACAATTGTCCAAGCAGCTGCAATTGCAATCCCAAAATCATTTAGCCGGTTCCCACTATTTCCGAAACCTTGGTGGAATTCCGAATGCACAGCAGCAAAAAAAGCACAAAACAAAGCGTGGGGGATATTCCGCCGATATCCCACAACTGAAAATTTAGTAAAATTTAAACGTGCACGTGCGAAAGCGCGTTATGTACGACGTCAGAGCCAAAGGAAATCTTGGATTCGTTTTACATCTTCCATAACTCAGGCTGCTAGCTCAAAAGTAGTCTGGGATAAGATCCGGAAAATGAAGGGAAAATATTCACCATGCCCTTCTGTGATCCTCGAGCATAACGGATGTCCAATTGCAGATCGAACTGCAGTAGCAAATACTTTAGGGGAAACATTTGCAAAAATATCTGCAATAACATCTTTTCCCGCAGAGTTTTTGGCCCTGAAAGAGAAAAATGAGAAAAACTCCCTGAACTTCTATTCAAAAGGGCTTGAATCATATAACAAGCCCTTTTCACAGGAGGAATTAAATGCTGCACTCTTTCTCACACATGTAAGTGCTGTAGGGCCCGATGACATCCACTACGAAATGGTAAAACACCTCACACCACAATGTAAGGATCACCTTTTAATTCTGTTTAACAGAATTTTTCTTAATAAACAATTTCCGGATTCCTGGCAGAAGGCAATCTTTCTTCCCTTCCCAAAACCAGGAAAGGATCCTAGAAATCCAAGTAACTACCGTCCTATTGCTCTGACAAGCTGTTTGTGCAAGATCCTGGAAAGAATGGTAAATTCTTGCCTGGTATGGTATTTAGAAACAAATGGTCTGCTTTCCAGGACACAGTGCGGCTTCCGAAGAAATAGATCCACTCTGGATCATTTAATCCGATTGGAAACGTCCATTCGTGATGCTTTTATTAAATCCGAGCATTTGGTAGCAGTTTTCTTTGATATTGAAAAAGCGTACGACACAGCCTGGCGATTTGGGATTTTAAAAGACTTCTATAACTTTGGTCTTAGAGGTAACCTTCCTCTTTTTATTAAAAACTTTCTTTCGAATCGCCAGTTTCAAATCCGTTTAGGATCCACCCTCTCTCGAGTTTTCTCTCAGGAATAGGGATTCCCACAAGGATCCGTTCTAAGTGTCACGCTTTTCGCAATCAAAATAAACTCTATCGCAGAACAACTTCCACCCACTGTAAACAATGCCCTCTACGTTGATGACTTTGCTATATTTTGTCATTCATGCAATATGAGGGTCATTGAAAGGCAACTGCAGAAAACCATTGACCATCTTACAGCTTGGTCTTTGGCTAATGGGTTCAGATTTTCATCACAGAAGACTGTTTGTGTACACTTCTGTCGCAAACGTAATCTTCATCCTGACCCAGAATTAAGGCTTGGGCAAAATAACATCCCAGTTGTAGCAGAATTCTAATTCCTTGGACTTATTTTCGACAAAAAGCTGACATTCTTACAACATATTCGTCAGCTGAGGACAAGATGTGTCAAAGGGCTTAACATCCTTCGTGCCCTTTCGTCAACCTCATGGGGCACAGATCGTGCTACCCTTCTTCGTCTCTACCGGGCACTTGTCCGTTCCAAACTCGACTATGGGTCCCAGGTCTATGGTTCTGCTAGAGATAGTGCACTTCGGTGGTTAGATCCAATCCACCATCAAGCTATCCGGACAGCCACTGGAGCATTTCGCACATCTCCTGTCCAAAGCCTTTACGTTGAAGCAAATGAACCATCTCTGTCTCTTCGACGTAAGCAGTTGTCCTTACAGTATGCCTTCAAATTAAAATCCCTGCCCGATCATCCTACGTGGCCATCCATTTTTGAGCCGCGCTGGGAAAATCTCTACAACACCCGCCGGACTGCCAACAAACCTTTTGGTATTCGCATTCAAGGGCTGCTGAATGAGCTGAACTTGACGGTAGACAACATTGCCCAGTCACCAAGGCAACTCTTTCCACCCTGGCATGCTCATTTTCCAACTTGCGACTTCTCCCTTAAGATCTGGGAGAAGGCTACTACACCGCCATCTGTCTACCAGCAACTCTTTGCATTACATCGACGGCAGTATTCTGACTTTCTGCCAATCTATACAGATGGCTCAAAGTTAGAATGTCATGTGGGATCTGCTGTTGTGTTTCCTCACAAAACATTATCCTATAAGATCCCACAAGAAACTAGCATTTATACTGCAGAGTTGCATGCAATACAAACAGCCCTAGATCACATTAAAAATCGCAACTACCAGAGGTATATGATTTACTGCGATTCATCGAGCGTGTTACAGGCTCTGGTATCGGTGGGTTTTAACCCTCATCCGATCCTGTCCAGGATCCAGCAGATTCTTTTTTCTCTCAAGAAATTAGAATTCGATATTCGCTTTTGCTGGATCCCAAGCCACATTGGGATCCGGGGAAATGAATCGGCTGATGATGCTGCTGCCAAATCAGCCATTTCCCTGGATAATCATTGCCTGTCAGTCCCCTATACAGACTACAGGCAAATAATACGTTCTAAACTGCTTTCCCAATGGCAAGATTCTTGGCACGGACAGACCACAAATAAATTACATCACATCAAGCCTGTAATTTCGCAATGGCAGTCCAGTCTACGCAGGGTCCGAAGAGAGGAAGTTGTTCTTGCTCGGCTCCGCATAGGTCATAGTCATCTAACCCATTCCTATTTGCTGAGGGCGGATGACCCACCTATGTACGAGATATGTAATGTTATTTTAACCGTCCGTCATATTTTAATAGAATGTCCTGTTTTTATAGAAGCCCGACGCTTGTATTTTACCGCTTTTAATAATTTGACTGAGCCATTTACACTCAGTGAGATTATAGGTGACAGACACAATATGTCTGACGTTTTTAATTTTTTACAATTTATTAATTTTTATACAAAGATGTAAGTTTTATGCTTTTACTTTTATACCTTTTTAACACAATAATTGTTTGACGTGGTAGCCTTGGCTACCAAAATGTTTAATAGCATTTTAAAATTTGACTTGGCGCATTATGGCCTTAGCTGCCAATGCGCCATAAAAAACCAAATCAAACCAAACCAAAGCTTCAGGTTCTCGCCGGAGAAGACCGTTTGCGTACACTTTTGTCGTAAGCGTAATCTTCATCCTGAACCTGAATTAAGGCTCGGACAAAATGCTATTCCAGTAGTAGCGGATACAAAATTCTTGGGACTCGTATTTGACAAAAAGTTGACCTTTCTGGATCACATCCGTCAACTCCGTACAAAGTGCACAAGAGGGCTGAATATTCTGCGCTCTCTTTCCTCTACATCTTGGGGTGCGGATCGATGCACCCTACTACGCATCTACCGTGCACTTGTACGATCCAGACTAGATTACGGGTCCCTGGTATACAATTCGGCCAGAGACAGTGTACTTCGTTGGCTGGATGCTGTCCATCATCTTGCTCTCCGTACCGCTATTGGAGCATATCGAACATCTCCAGTCCAGAGCTTATACGTCGAAGCAAACGAACTGCCGTTATTGCTTCGACGTAAGCAGTTGTCTCTAAACTACGCTCTAAAACTGAAATCCCTGCCAGACCACCCTACATGGCTAACCATTTTTGAGCCACGATGGGAAAATTTGTACAACACCCGTAAGACTGCCAATCGTCCTTTTGGTATTCGTGTCCAAGAGCTACTCAAAGAACTTAATATAAAGGTAGACAAGGTTGCCCAAACACCAAAGCAACCCCTTCCACCCTGGCATGCTCATGTCCCGGCATGTGACTTGTCCCTTAGAAATTGGGGAAAGTCGGACACTCCATCGTCTGTCTACCTGCAGCTTTTTTCAGCACACCGAGCTGAACATTCTGACTTCGCGCCAGTCTACACAGACGGCTCGAAGGCGGAATCATATGTGGGATCTGCTGCTGTCTTTAGAGACAGCACTACATCGGAGCAGATTCCCTCTGAATGCAGGATATTTACTGCAGAGCTGCACGCTATAAAGTTAGCCTTGGATCACATTAGTAAATGCCAATACCAACGATTCATTTTATATTCCGACTCTCTCAGCGTGTTACAGGCTTTAATAACCGTGAGATATAATTCTCATCCAGTTCTGTCTAGCATTCAGCAGAAGATTCACATTCTCCATGAACGTGAATATGATATCCGCTTCTGCTGGATTCCCAGCCACATTGGGATTAGGGGAAATGATTTGGCTGACGCCGCAGCCAAATCAGCAATTCCCAATAATAACCACTGCCTGTTAGTCCCCTATACAGACTACAGGCAAATAATACATCAAAAGATACATTCCCAATGGCAGTATTCGTGGAATAGACAGACTGCGAATAAATTATATCATATAAAACCTGTAATTGAACCGTGGCAGTCTAGTCTGCGCAGGAATCGTAAGGAGGAAGTTGTTCTTGCCCGGACCCGCATAGGACACAGTCATTTAACTCATTCGTTTTTGCTGAGGGCTGATGACCCTCCTATGTGTGAGTCCTGTGGCACAATTTTAACAATCAGACACATTTTAGTTGACTGTACCAGTTTTAGAAATACTCGTTTTACCACTTTTAACCATCTGACTGAGCCGTATACACTCAGTCAGATTTTATCCGACAATGACCATGTGTCTGCTATTTTTAATTTCCTAAAATCAGTAAACCTTTTTAATCATATTTAAAAAATCTTATTATTTTAAGATTTTCTATTGTTACTTGTTTACTGATATTTGTCTGTCACAGTTTATACTTGTTTTTATAACCTGACGTAGTGACCTAATTCAGTAGGTCACTGAAAATGTTTTACTTTTTATGACAAGGTTTTGGCGCATTATAGCCATAGTTGCTGATGCGCCAATAAAACTCAACCAAACAAACAAACAAACAATCAAGATTTAGGCCTAAATGGATGTCAGATGAACTAATTAGACATGTGGCAGAGAAGAAAAATGCATGGGATACATATAAATTAACAGATGACTCAGAAGCCTATGATAGATATAAGCTAGTCTCTAACCAAGTCACAAAGGAGGTTAGGCAGGCAAAGGCAGATTACGAGAAATCTTTGGCAAAGGATGCAAAGAAAAACTGCAAAGAGTTCTTTACTTATATAAACTCTAGAAGGAAGGGGATGAATCAGATTGGTCCACTGGATATCAGTGGTTCAACTGTTGATCCTGTTCAGGTAGCTAACAAACTAAATGAATACAGTAAATCCCCACTATTCGCGAGGGTTACGTTCCTGAGAAATGCTGCGAATACTGAGTTATGGCACCCATAGTAATAAAAGGGTTCTGTTCCAAAGTATGAAATATATAACAAAAACTAGTCTAAAATTTTGTCTATATATGTATTATATGTATTTACCTACATAATATGACTATGTACATAGACAGTACATAGTTAAATACAAGCATAAGGCATTGAAATGAAAATAAGAAACAATTTAATATTAAATGTAATATTTATTAGAAATTTTAAACAAATCTTTCAAGAGCATATCTAAGAACATGGGTTTCTGGGTGAAAAATAACTTGTAATCGAAGTTGGTTTCTTCATTTTTTTATTGAGCTCCTTTTGAATTTCCCCGTAAAGCAAGAGTAATTGTTCTAGGTCTCGTTTAAACTTGATGCTTCTTTCCAAATTAGGATCCATTTTCACCACCTTTTATGAAAGTTGTATGGAGAGGCTAAAGATTTCCTTTAATGATTTGCTATTTAATTCTGGTCTAACAACATCGAGACCTTCCTCCTCAAGATCATTTTGGTTCTCAATGCAACAGACATTCAGGAACTTATTGAGACTCGTGCAGATGACCTTGTTACTAATTCATCGAACTCTTCTATTGTAAGTTCATCTGCATGAGTCTCAATAAGTTCCTGAATGTCTGTTGCATCGATGTTTTCAAAGCCCCCATCTTCTGTTCCCTGTGTGATTTCTACAATATCGGCAACCAGTTTGTTGACACTAGGAATTGTTTTAGCAAGAACCACTTCTTGCCACAATTTTCGCCAACACGCATTAATTGCAGATGTACTTATCTCATCAACTGATGCCCTGATGTTGATCAGTCAATCTGCAATGTTATAATTTTTCCAACTTTGACTTATAGTTAAGTCTGACTCCCTTTCCATTTTTTTCAATTAAGCCAGTAAAAGTTCTCCTAACGCAGTAGGACTTAAACGCAGAAATCACACCTTGGTCTAACAGTTATAAAAGTGATATGGTGTTGGGTGGCAAAAACACAATTTCAACATTTGGGTGGTCAAATTCTAGACTGCTTGGATGTCCTAGCACATTATCATTAAGAAGCAGAACTTTGAAAGGCAAAGATTTTGAAGTTAAGTAACTTCTCACCTCTTGCACAAAGCTATCATTAAACCACTCTCTAAAAAGTGTAGTTTGTTACCCAGGCTTTTTTATTGGATTTCCAATAAACTGGAAGATGATCTTTATTCTTTTTGTTCAAAGCACGTGGATTCTGCAATTTATACACGAGCATTGGTTTGATCATGTGTCCACTAGCGTTTGCACAAAACTAAAGAGTAAGCCTATCTTTGTTGACTTTGAATCGAGGAGCAGATTTTTCATTTTGTGTTAAGTGTGTTCTGGCTGGCAATTTCTTCCAAAACAACCCAGTTTCGTCTGTATTGAACACCCATAATTAATTTTTTTAGTTCAGTGGGAAACTTTCTACAGCCACGAAATCTGCTGATGCAGACTCACCTACAAGTTTCACGTTATGAAGGCCATATCAATTTTTAAATCTTTCAAACCAGCCATTGCTAGCTAAAAAACTTATCCCGCCAGTGCTATCACCAGTTTCACTAAAGTGTTTTGCCTTTTCACGAATGATGAGTTAACTTAATGGAATTTTATTTTGAGTTTGGTCTTCTATCCAGAGATTTAAAGCCTTTTCCAATTTTTCTTATTGAACATCACGAGTTACAGAGCAAATTTTTTAAGCGAAAATTTGCTTTGTAACTCGTAGCTCATTTTCATGGACACTACGGCAGATTTTTTTCTTCCGATTTCTTGATTGATCGTACCGTTGATTCATTGATTTTATAATGTTTTGCCACTGACGAGACACTTTCATCATTAGAAATTTTGTCTAATAACTCAATTTTACTCACTGATGTCATTACCTTCTTTTATCTTTTCACAATTTCCTTGTTATTCATAGCCATATTTTTGTAGGGGTTAGAAAAGAACTTGTCCACAATAAAGTCAATTTAACCATTAACACGCTCGAAAAAGTCTGTTTACACTAACACACTTCAAAATGGTAGATTTTTCACATTTGTAAACATTTCAATTAAAAGGAAGCGACGAAACCTTCTATGACAAGTGCATTATTCATACTGAACAAGGATTAGCGGGTACTACTCTGATTACTACTGAGTAGGTCCACAGAGTGGTACTCTGATTTTAGCCACACCCATGTTTTTTTATGGCAGAAAATGTTCACAGCACTTTAAATTCACATTTTTTTTTAGGTTTAAATCAGCGACCGCAAATGCAAATACCATGAATAGCAGGGGTTTACATCTACATTCACACATGAGGAGTTATTCAGGAAGGGGAATGCTAGAGAGTGGTAATCAATGGACACTGCTCATCGTGGACTAATGTTATTAGTGGAGTCCCTCAGGGCTCAGTGTTGGGTCCATTATTGTTTTCTGTATTTATAAATGATATTGATGATGGTATATCAAGCTTAATGTCCAAGTTTGCAGACGATACAAAGGTTGGCAGGGTTGATAAGGACACTACTGGCGCTATGCTGCTGCAACAGGATCTGGAAAGGTTGAGCAGATGGGCTGAGAGGTGGCAAATGAAGTTTAACATTGACAAATGTAAAGTACTACACATGGGAAACAGCAACCCCAGAGCAACGTATCAACTCTGTGGTACTACACTGACAGTGGTAGAGAATGAAAGGGACTTGGGGGTGGTTGTGCAGGCAGATATGAAGTTCTCTGAGCAGTGCAGACGGGCTGCAAGAGTAGCTCATGGAGTATTGTCAATGATATACAGGAATTTTTCCAGCAGCGATAAGGAGGTGATTATTCCCTTGTATAAGGCAATGGTCATGCCACACCTAGAGTACTGTATACAGGTCTGGAGGCCTCATTTCAAGAAGGATGTAGAGCTGCTGGAACGAGTACAGAGAAGGGCAACAAGATTAGTGAATGGAACAAAGGGGTGCTCTTACAAAGAAAGGCTTAAGTTTTGCAAATTACAGTGTCTGGAGACTAGGCACCAGCGAGGTGATCTGATAGAGGTGTATAAAGCCTTGAATGGTTTGAGCATGCTCAATGCTGATGGGATTCTTCCTCTAGCTCAGAATAATCACCTGAGAGGGCTTAAATTCAAATTGAGGAAAGACAGATGTAGGATAGACGTGTGGAAATTTGCCTTTAGCCAGCGGGTGGTTGGTTGGTGGAACAGACTTCCATCCCTTGTAGTGGAGGTTGATAGCCTAAATAAGTTTAAAGCTCAGCTGGACAGGTATTTTGAACGAACAGAGGGGTGAAGTGGATGTGGGGTTTTTTTTTTTTTTTTTTTTGGCTGATGCTGCATAAGCTTGCTTTCTTGCATCAAATGCCTCTACTAATGCTAATGCTAGAGGTGTATTAAACTCTGGCAGTAAGCTAGATAATCTTGTAATAACTGAGAGTAAAGTGGAGGAGAAATTGTTGAAGATAAACATAAGAAAGGCACCTGGGGTGGATGGAATCTATCCATTTATATTAAAGGAGGCAGCAAAGGAAGTAAGCAAACCCTTAGCCATAATTATGAGAGTTTCTTGGACTCATAGGCATGTGCAAATCTGACCCCAATCCACAAAGGATGATCAAAGGGAGACACAGTTAATTACAAACCTGTTGGTTTAACTTCTGTTCCAGGGAAATTAATGGAGGCACTGGTTAAAGAAGCATTACAGGATCATCTAGACAAGACTTCAGTTATAGCTCGGACACAGCATAGGTTTGTTAAAGGGAAGACTTGTCTGACCAATTTGATTGGATACTATGATGTAGTCACAAAGGAAATTGATGCAAAGAATAATTTTGATATCATATATTTGGATTTTAGAAAGGCTTTTGATACTGTTGCACATGGAAGACTGCTGCACCAACTGGAGCAATGTGGCTTTGGAGGCAAATTGCTGCTATGGATAAAGGGATGGTTGAGTAGGAGAAGAGAGAGAGAGAGTGGTAATCAATGGACACTGCTCTTCTTGGACTAATGTTATTAGTGGAGTCCCCCAGGGTTCAGTGTTGGGTCCATTGTTGTTTTCTGTATTCATTAATGATATTGATTATGGTATGTCAGGCTGAATGTCCAAGTTTGCAGACGATACAAAGGTCGGCAGGGTTGTTAATGACACTAATGACAGTACGTTGCTACAACAGGATCTAGAAAAGTTGAGTAGATGGGCTGAGAAGTGGCAACTGAAGTTTAACATTGACAAATAAAGTACTGCATATGGGAAGCAGTAACCTTAGCGTAACGTATCTACTGTGTGGTACTACGCTGACAGTGGTAGAGAGTGAAAAGGACCTGGGGGTAATTGTGCAGGCAGATATGAAGTTTTCTGAACAGTGCAGATGGTCTGCAAGAGTAGCTCATGGTGTCTTGTCAATGATATACAGGAATTTTTCTAGCAGGGATAAGGAGGTGATTATCCCCTTGTATAAAGCAATGGTCAGGCCACATCTTGAGTGCTGTATACAGGTCTGGAGACCTCATTTTAAGAAGGATGTAGAGCTGTTGGAACAAAGGGTTGCTCTTACGAAGAAAGTAGTAGTAGTAGTAGTAGTGGCATGTGATGCAAGAAAACAAATGTATGAGCTTATGCAGCATCAGCCAAAAAAAAAAAAAAAAAAAATCACACCATTCCCTCCAAATGTCTGTCCAGTTCCTCCTTAAATTTATTCAACCTATCAACTTCCACAATGACAGATGGAAGTTTGTTCCAGCAATTAACCACCCGCTGGCTAAAGGCAAATTTCTGCACATCTATTCTACATCTGTCTTTTCTTAATTTGAATTTATGCCCCCTTAGGTTCGAAATCTGAACAAGTGGAAGGATCCCATCAGAATTCAGAGTGCTCAACCCATTCAAGGCCTTATATACCTCAATCAGATCACCGCGCAGGTGCCTAGTCTCCAGCCACTGCAATTTGCAGAACTTAAGCCTCTCTTGGTAAGAGGATCCCTTCATTCCCCTCACCAATCTTGTTGCCCTTCTCTGCACACGCTCAAGTAAATCTACATCCTTCCTAAAATGAGGCCTCCAGACCTGTACGCAGTACTCAAGGTGTGGCCTGACCATTGCCTTATACAGAGGGATAATCACCTCCTTTTCCCTGCTAGCAAAATTCCTATATATCATTGACAAAACCCCATGACCTGCCCTGGCAGCCTGTCTGCATTGCTCAGAAAACTTCATATCTGCCTGCACAATTACTCCCAAGTCTTTTTCATTTTCTACCACCTTAAGTGTAGTACCACACAGTTGGTACGTTTCTCTGGGGTTACTTCTACCCATATGTAGTACTTTGCATTTGTCAAGGTTAAACTTCAGTTGCCACTTCTTAGCCCATCTGCCCAAATTATCTAGATCCTGTTGCAGTAGCACACTGCCATTACTGTCATTAACAACCCTGCCAACCTTTGTATCATCTGCAAACTTCGACATTAAGCGTGATATACCTTCATCAATATCATTGATAAATATACAAAACAACAGTGGACCAAACATCGAACCCTGTGGGACTCCACTAATAACATTAGTCCAAGAAGAGCAATCACCCTCTGTCTTCTAGCACTTAACCATCCTTTTATCCATTGTAGCAACTTACCCTTAATACCATTCTGCTCCAATAAAGGCTTAAGTTTTGCAAATTACAGTGTCTGGAGACTAGGCATCTGCGAGGTGATCTGATTGAGGTGTATAAAGCCTTGAATGGTTTGAACATGCTCAGTGCTGATGGGATTCTTCCTCTTCCTCAGAATAATCGCCTGAGAGAGCATAAATTCAAATTGAGGAAAGACAGTTGTGGCATAGATGTGCGGAAGTTTGCCTTTAGCCAGCGGGTGGTTAATTGCTGGAAAAACTTCCATCTGTTATTGTAGAAGTTGATAGCTTAAACAGATTGAAAGCAGAACTAGACAAACATTTGGAACGAGTGGATGGGTGAAATGAGAAGGGTGTGTGTGTGGTTTTTTTTTTTTTTTTGGTTGATGCTATACAGGCTTGCTTTCTTGCATCATGTGCCCTTGCTAATGCTAATAAAGGAGAATGAAATGGCTGATAAAGATGCTATAAATCCTCCAACTTTAGATATAGTCACTATTCCAACCTCTGAATAGAATCACATCTTACAAGCAGCATGCCTAGCACAGTGGAAAGAGCCATGGCACACCCAAATCAGTAATCGGTTGAAAGATGGCTCAAAGTTTTGGTACTTGCATGGGCAAGAATGGAACGTACATATTTGACTCACCTCCATCTACTCACAGGTAGTGATTCTCCTCAGTGCCCACACTGTTCAGCTCATTTAACAGTCAGACATATTCTGATTGGCTCTCCTCACTATCAAACGGGACAGAATATCAGTCCTGCCTTTTCTGAATGACCTTCAAGAACCAATGACACTACAGTATATTATTGGCGACGGGGCAAACAATGAATTTTTCTGAAACAAACTGGAGCATATCATAAATTCTGAACAAGTTTCCGTAATAAAAATGAATTGGTTATATTTCTTAGTTATTTTATGGCATGTTACCATGAATAAATGCACTATAGCCACTGTAACATATGTGTCACTAAACATCCAATACACACATGAAGCAATAAGTATGATTTATGCACTTGTTTTAAAAGAACAAAAATATCTTTTTTAACAGAAATATATGTGTATACATTTAAGTATATTAATAATGTACTGATTAATTTTACCTTATGTTTCAGCACAACTGGGAATCATTATTACCATCTGTAAGTTTGACTCGTCTGTTGGGTCCAGACTGGGATCTTTATGTGATGACTACACTTGCTGTTCTACTTGGTATAGTAGTATATTTCAGGAGGATCCCTCAAGGATGATGCCAATGTAATTTTTTTTTTTTTTTTTTTGTATAAAGACTCCAGACTTATGATGATATTGTGAAATATTGTACAGTGAAAGTGCATTGTGTGTTTGATGAAGACATTAAATCCCATTTCTTTAGCATGTTACTTCATGAAAGTATGATCTCGTGGTGATTTGAAACCTGTGTGCACTATGGGACATGAAAATGCCATGATGCTGAAATTGCCTTTCATCTCTGTGATGATGCCTAGTTTTAGAATATTCTAGAAATTTTACACACATGAAATTAAAGAATGACATTAAATACTGGAAGTTTTTTTTCAGCCTATCTTGTGCATATTTTATCTTGTGAATATTTTAAATGTTTTTGGAAAGTCTAAGAGATTAAAAAAAACCAAAAAAAAAAAAAAAAAAAAAAACCAAGGTCATAATAATCATAAAGCAATGAATTTAAAGTGCTTTTATCAATGTGGAGATCAGAAGAGAAAGTGAGTTTTGCCAAATTTGTTAAAGGTTTTCCTGCAAATAGTTACCAAATATCAGTGAGGAGGAATTATAAGCACTTTTTTTTCTCTTTTTTTTATCTCCCCCCATTTTCAGTGTGTGCTTATCATGCTTTTGAAGGCTGCAGTAAAATAAGATTTAAAAAATAACTAATCAGGTAAAGTTGTTTCGTTCCATTTCTATTGCCTTGACAGTAGAAGATTAAATTCCTCCAGACTTTATATGGCTATGTAATTCGAAATATAGGCAAAATATTATGAATCTAAAGTTAGAGAAACTGTCCTATGAGAAGTGAGTGCCCTTTCCTATGAGAGATACATTGAAATCAAGATATTTCATTAGTTGATTAAGTTGTGTTTTTTTTTTTTTTTTTTATTAATTTATTATTATTTTTTTTTTACAAGGTATCTTATGGTATTTAGAATTCAAAAGTCAGGCAAATTATTTTAGTGCATGACTTAGGAATAGAAAAGAGGGCAAATTCTTTTCAGATTTCAAGAGGAATTTGATCAACCCATCCTATTCATAATGCATCCTGAATATTACACATCAAGTAAGTGAATCAATTAGAAAATTAATCAACTGAAAACAAACAAAAATAGAAGCTAATGTCTCAAGAATTTCATTGTTCAAAATATTTTTGAACAATGAAATTCTTGATTTAATTGTAGTTAGGACTAGAATATAAGTGTGGTGCATATTATATTTCACAATAATTATTAAGAAAATTTTGGAGGATAATAAAGTTTAACGAAAACCATCTAAATTTTAAAAAAATGTTGGTGTTTTTGGATCATCTATAAGAAAAGTCTCTTTGGCAATATTACACTAGAAGTGTAATATTGCCAAAGAGACTTTTCTTATAGATGATCCAAAAACACCAACATTTTCTAGGCAATGGTAAATGACTTAATGGTTTAGTTCACAAATCCATTTTCCATATATAATTACCAAATTATATAATTTAGTAATTGTATATGGCAAGTGGAGTTATTATTTGTTGTATTACATAATTACAGTTAACAGCATAATTATAATTTTTCATGTCAAAGGTTGACCATGCTTAATTTAGCGTTTAGACTTCTAGTGTCGGTCCAAAACTTAACAGTATCTAAATCTCGAGAGGGCTCTAATAAGTTTGTTCCAAATTATGATCACATCGATTCCTTCACATTTGCATTTTATGAAATAGTTTGTGGTCATTCTGCATTTGGAACATGCATCTGCATTATAAAATAAATGTATGCATGCTATGATAACAAACTGTAGGGGATATGCACTCAGGTGTTAACTTTTTTTGTTTAATGCATTAATTCTTTCTATGAGTTACTAAAATTTATAATTAGTACTTCCATAATTAGTACTTCCTTCAAGAAATGAAGCATATAATTTCAAAATGAATATGAAAGGCGGCAAACATCTTTCATATTCATGTTCACCCTGGCATCTTAGCTAGTACATTTATAAAATTAATCTAATATGGGCTTTTCTTCAATATGCTTTAACAGATGTAACAAGGTATTGTAGCAACCCATTTTGATGAAAGCACTTTTAAAAAGTTATTCACAGGTTTAATGGCTTTCATAACATTGACGTTCGAGCCCGTCACCACCAAATACGGAGGATGCGGAAAGGTCAAGGGAATGACCACCGCATATTGCTGGAGCAATATGGCCTTAGTTGCTAATGCTCCTAAAAACCAAATAACATAACATTGATGGCTTTTTAATTTTTTAATGGCTTCCAAGGATATTCCATTTGTTCTAAACTTACTTGACGTTGTTGTCAATTCAGTAGAATATTGAGCTCTACCTTCAAGTTGATTTGGAAAATAATAACTGCATCAACATCTTTTCTGAATGTGTAAGGACAGTTTTGACTGAATGATTCAGTTATTTTGTTGATATCCAGTATTTTTTAACTAACACTTAAAAAAAAAATGTTTCTCTCAAAATTTTATTTATACCAGACTGAATTTTTATAATTTTTTTTTTTTTTGGTACACAGGTAGAACAACCGTGGTTTTACCCCAGAAGTTTCTACTTTTGTGCGCAGCTTACATATACAGAAAAGTTACCAAATTATTTTGGTAAATGTTTATTAAAAACTCCTTACTTAATAACATATTTTCTGTCATGATTCATATCCTAAAAGTTGATATATGCATTAATACTAATATGAATTAAGTGGGGTGTGTGTGTGGGTGGGTGGCATGTTGGCAAAATGCATTTTCATGCTTTTAAAATGATGATTTTCATATTTCAGCAGTGCAGAATCTGATGTTCTTTTCACCAGCTCCTTTCCAATGTTATGAGTCTTTTTTACACCTTCCAGTACTCTGCCACTACAAAAGACACAAAGGAGGTTTTTCCCCAGAGAAAAAACTTAAAGAAGTATCAGTCTGACTTTCTTTTACTTGTGTTTCTTTATCTTGCCAATAACTCAATTTTTTATTGCCAAACTTTTGATGAACCAAACTCAAATTACTCTTCACTTTATTTTCCTTCATAGATTCATTGATGGTTTGCAAGCACTAAATACGCTAGCGTCAGAAATTCTGAGGTCATTCACTCAGCTTGGTGAAACCATATTTCAAAAACTCTGTATTATTCTGTAAATCATGCATGGCCATTTTTCAAATTAAATTTCAAACCCATGAGAAAAAAGTTTTAATATACAATTTCTAAAAAATACATTGGGAAATTGAGAATTTAGAAATATACAATTGTATAGTAAAGCCTTCTTGTTCATTTACTCAAAGGAACTGGCTTAAATTCATTCATCACCATGAAACACAGACACCACATAACATAAGTAAGAATATAATAATATTATATAGGGTGTCTAAAAAATATTGGTACAAACGTTTAGAGGAGGTAGGTAACATCTAAAGGAATGTAAATCGCATAGGAACCCATAACCGGAAATGTATGGGTAACTAGGAATAGGAGTAGGAGCATGTATGCTTGCATGTATACCAATGCTAGAAGTATAGTAAATAAATTTTATGAATTTGAAGTGTCGGTCAAGACATCAAAGGCGGATATTGTTGGGATATCAGAGACGTGGTGTCACACAGATATAAGGAATGCAGAACTGGAATTTGGGGAGTACAATGTGTACAGAAAGGATTGACAGGATAGAAAGGGAGGAGGTGTTATGCTGTTAATTAAGAAAAACATAAAATCAAAAGAAGTGCATCCAGTTGATATAGATGAACAGTGCACTGTTGAGTCAGTTTGGTGTGACATAAGCACTGCGAAAGCAAAAATAAGAGTAGGAGTGTGTTATAGGCCTAATGACTCGAATGAGTACAATGAACATTTGTACAGAGAAATAGAGTGGGCTAGTAAATCGGAATGTCTTATAATGGGGGATTTTAACTTCCCAGATATTGACTGGAACTTGTGGGTTGGTCACTCACACACTAGTCAGACTTTTGTGGATTTATTGGATGATTGTTTTCTGCAGCAGCATGTTCGAGAAGCAACCAGAGAAAGTAATACTCTTGATCTGGTTATCAGCAGTGATCATTCGTGTATTAAGAATTTGCAGATAAAGGAACCACTAGGTGGCAGTGATCACAGTGTACTGATGTGGGATTTACTTAAAGATTTAATTACTATCAGGGGTAAAGGAAAGGGTTTTTGCTTCCGTAAAGGTGAGTACAGTGGTCTCAGACAGTTTTTAAATTCTGTACAGTGGGATCAACTGACGATGTTACCAACAGTAAATTCTAAGTGGGAAGCATTCAAGGAATTAATCGTGGAAGCTACTAAAAGTTTCATACATATTAAGAAATATTGGTCAAGGTTTAGGCCTAAATGGCTATCTAATGAACTAATGAGACTCGTAACAGAGAAGAATAATGCATGGGATGCATATAAATTATCAAGCAACTCAGAAGCCTATGGCAGATATAAGTTAGTCTGTAATCAGGTCACAAAGGAGGTTAGGCAGGCGAAGGCACATTACGAGAAATCCCTGGCAAAAGATGCTAAGAAAAACAGCAAGGATTGCTTTACTTATATAAACTCTAAAAGGAAGGGGATGAATCTGATTGGTCCACTTGACATCGATGGTTCGACTGTTGATGATCCTGCTCAGATAGCGAACAAACTGAATGAGTATTTTGCATCTACATTCACACATGAGGAATTATTAAGGTTTGAAAATGGCAGAAGGTTATCAAATTGTAGCAGGATACTTAATGATTTTGTAATAACTGAAAGCAAAGTGGAGGAGAAATTGTTGAAGTTAAACATAAGAAAAGCACCTGGGGTGGATGGGATCTATCCAGTTATATTAAAGGAGGCAGCAAAGCAACTAAGCAAACCCTTAGCCATAATTATGAGAGCATCCTTGGACTCAGGGGAGGTTACCACGGACTGGAGATGTGCAAATGTATCCACAATTCACAAAGGGGGATCGAAGGGTGACACGAGTAATTACAGACCAGTTAGTTTAACTTCTGTTCCGGGTAAAATAATGGAGTCACTGGTTAAAGGTGCATTGCAGGATCATCTAGACAAGACTGCAGCAATAATTCAGACACAGCATGGGTTTGTTAAGGGAAAGTTTTGTCTGACATATTTGATAGGATATTATGATATGGTTACAAAGGAACTGGATACAAAAAATAATTTTGATATCATATATTTGGATTTCAGGAAAGCTTTTGACACTGTTGTGCATGGAAGACTATTGTACAAATTGAAGCAGAATGGTATTAAGGGTAAGTTGCTACAATGGATAAAAGGATGGTTAAGTGTGAGAAGACAGAGGGTGGTAATCAATGGAGGAGGTGCTGCTCTTCGTGGACTAATGTTATTAGTGGTGTCCCACAGGATTCGGTGTTAGGTCCACTGTTGTTTTGTATATTTATCAATGATATTGATGAAGGTATATCAGGCTTAATGTCGAAGTTTGCAGATGATACAAAGGTTGGCAGGGTTGTTGATGGCAGTGTGCTACTGCAACAGGATCTAGATAATTTGGGCAGATGGGCTAAGAAGTGGCAACTGAAGTTTAACCTTGGGAAGGATCCCATCAGAATTCAGCGTGCTCAACCCATTCAAGGCCTTATATACCTCAATCAGATCACCGCGCAGGTGCCTAGTCTCCAGCCACTGCAATTTGCAGAACTTAAGCCTCTCTTGGTAAGAGGATCCCTTCATTCCCCTCACCAATCTTGTTGCCCTTCTCTGCACACGCTCAAGTAAATCTACATCCTTCCTAAAATGAGGCCTCCAGACCTGTACGCAAGGCGTTGCCTGACCAATGCCCTATACAGAGGGACAATCACCACCTCCTCCCTGCTAGCAAAATTCCTATATATCATTGATAAAACCCCATGACCTGCCCTGGCAGACTGTCTGCATTGCTCAGAAAACTTCATATCTGCCTGCACAATTACTCCCAGGTCTTTTTCATTTTCTACCACCTTAAGTGTAGTACCACACAGTTTGTACGTTTCTCTGGGGTTACTTCTACCCATATGCAGTACTTTGAAATGCAAAGTACTGCATATGGGTAGAAGTAACCCCAGACAAACGTACCAACTGTGTGGTACTACACTTAAGGTGATGGAAAATGAAAAAGACCTGGGAGTAATTGTGCAATCAGATATGAAGTTTTCTGAGCAATGCAGACAGGCGGCCAGGGCAGTTCATGGGGTTTGTCAATGATATACAGGAATTTTTCTAGCAGGGATAAGGAGGTGATTATTCCCTTGTATAAGGCAATGGTCAGGCCACACCTAGAGTACTGTATACAGGTCTGGAGGCCTCATTTCAAGAAGGATGTAGAGCTGCTGGAAGGGCAACAAGATTGGTGAGGGGAATGAAGGGATCCTCTTACCAAGAGAGGCTTAAGTTCTGCAAATTGCAGTGGCTGGAGACTAGGCACCTGCGCGGTGATCTTATTGAGGTATATAAGGCCTTGAATGGGTTGAGCACACTGAATTCTGATGGGATTCTTCCACTTGTTCAGATTACGAACCTAAGGGGGCATAAATTCAAATTAAGAAAGGACAGATGTAGAATAGATGTGCGGAAATTTGCCTTTAGCCAGCAGGTGGTTAATTGCTGGAATAAACTTCCATCTGTCGTTGTGGAAGTTGATAGGTTGAATAAATTTAAGGAGGAACTGGACAGGCATTTGGAGGGAATGGTGTGATTTTTTTTTTTTTTTTTTTTTTTTTGGCTGATGCTGCATAAGCTCATACACTTGCTTTCTTGCATCACATGTCACTACTACTACGTCACCGTAAGTCGGTAGACAGCGCTGTTCGTGAGTTTGCCAGAAGGAAAATTTCTTTGTTACTCATTCAAGCAGTAGTCACCGCACGAAGAGCATGCATCGATATACGAACTGTGAGCTGGCAGACATGCATCTAGTGTATGGATTAGCAGATAGCAATGGACGAGCCACTCATCGAATTTATGGAGAATGCTTCCCAGACAGACATGTACCGGACCACCGTTTGTTTGCGTGTGTGCATCAAAATTTGTGCGATTATGGGTCATTTAGAGGTAACAGGAGTAGTGCGGACAGACCACGCTTAACGCAAAATCCCGCCATAGAAGAAAGTGTGTTGAATGCCGTCCAGAATAATCCTACTACCAGCACACATGCCGTTGCCTCTGCCTTAGGAGTGTCTCGTTGCAGTGTACAGCTTGTCTGGCGCGACGATTCCTTACACCCCTTTCATCTCCAAAGGGTTCAGTTACTGTTCCCCCAAGATCATCCTCCACATGTGGCTTTTGCGCAGTGGTTTCTCCAAGAAAGTGTTCAAGACCTGAATTTTCCAGCCTATGTTTTGTTTACAGATGAGGCTTATTTCACTCGGGAAGGCTTATTCAATCAGCACAATGCTCATGTGTGGGCTCACGACAACCCACACTGTGTGCGCCCCCCCCATGCGGCACAACATTGCTTCACAATAAATGTGTAGGCAGGTATGGTCGGTGACTGCTTAGTCGGCCTATACTTGTTACCATCCCCCATGAACTCCACTAAATATCAGATCTTTCTTGAACAAGTTCTACCAGGGTTACTTGACGATGTTCCAGCAAATGTGGTTTCAACATGACGGGGCGCCTGCCCATTATGGAAGATGTGTTCGTGACCATTTGAACAGGCGTTTTGGGCGTCGATGGATTGGCCGTGGTGGACCCTTTGCCTAGCCCCCACGCTCACCTGATTTATCGAGCCTTGATTTCTTTCTGTGGGGGGGCCCTCAAATCTATTATGTATGAATCGCCTGTGGAGAGGGAAATGGATCTCGTGGCGAGACTCGTCTGCACTGCTGCTACTGTCAAAGAAACTCCAGGTGTGTTCGACCGTGTCCGCCAATCCATGCTGCGTCAGTGTCACGCATGCATCGTGTCTCATGGTGGAACCTTCGAGCATCTGTTGTAACGTCATGAAATGCATCCATTTTGTACTCCATTGTTAATATTATGTCAAATAAATGTTTGCCAGTAATTACTGTCTTGTGTGATTTCTGCTTCTACTTTCCCGTGACATTTCTTGTTATGGGTTCCTATGCGATTCACATTCCTTTAAATGTTACCTACCTCCCATAAATGTTTGTACCAATATTTTTGAGACATCCTGTATAAGTATTTATAATAATTTTTTACTTATTTTAAAGTATATTTTTGGGATTAAAAATTATCATTATGTTAAAAGTATAAAACGGAATAAAAATTAAAAGGAATAAAAAAACGTTCGACTTTTTTGTTTTTAATATCAATATTTTTGGTTTAAAAATTCAAGAACAACCGTGCTCTCCTCAAAATTTACAGATTTATTAGTTTTTATAATATTAACTAAATTCTGACCTTACTTTGCATGTTTGACTGACAGCTTTAAAAATCTACAACTCCAGTTTTGCTTTATAACTGACTGGCACACTTCTGACTGGTATAAATGAAAATAACAAATCTAATAACTTTTAACAGTGTAAATTAAAATATATAATGTTGCTTGTAAATAAAAGGAACAGAATTATCTACAAGGTTGAATTTTTTATAATGCTGATTAATTGTAATATATATTGCACTTTATAAACTGTCAATCAAACATGCAAACTGCCATCAGGTTTTTGTTTTAATGTTTATATTTTAATAACTAATAACTTGTAAATTTTAAGTAGCACATCATTATTTTGTATAAAAATGTTGATATGACAAACCAAAAATTGATCCAAACTTTGTTTTCTTTTATATTCTTGTTGAAAATTCTGTGAATGTAATAAATCTTACAGCATTGTTAATAATAATGAAAGCTTATTTCCTACAAATTGACCCCTTGAGGCAATAAGTTTGCCAATTTATATTTGTGTGTATAGTATATTATAAACACCCTCCTGTGGTGTATATAAAAATGATCAATTAAAAAAAAAAAAAAACTCTCACTCACTCGTTGAATAGTATTTGCCCAGTTTCAAATTCAGTTGCATTTTTAATTTTATTATTCTGGTAAATTTGTCTAATTAAATGTATTAAAACAAATAATTAATGCATACATGTGTCTTTAGAGAACAATGGAAGTTTATCAGCAGCTAGTTGTTTGATAAATGGAACTAATGATATATACACCACAAAAAGCCAGCTGAGAAGTAGTGATGCTTCTCAGCACTAATCTGTGCTGAGAAGCATCACTGGAGAGGGTCTAATAACCCACTTTAAATGGGTGACTAGACCCTCAGGAAAGTTAGCTTACCACTCTTAAATCAGGAGTAAACTCACCACATAGTCACCAAAATTTGGCATCAGTACTATCAGAGGTGAATGGTTATTGTAACTGATGATTCCATCTATCATGATTTCAGGTGTTGTCTCAGTATTTGGGATCTAATGACACTTACACTGCCATCAGAGGTGGACTGACCATAAGACTTGACGGGGGGAACCTCGGTGGGCCAGAGGCCAGTGTGATTATCAGTATTACACTCTGGCCTCCAATACATTCTATTTGGTTTCTCCAGTAGGAATTTTTGACCTGGTCCACCTCTAACTGCTGTCATAGCACCCAAAGAGAAATGTAATTCTTCAAGAATTAAAGAAGAGGCAGTGTTTGTGAGGTCCCAGGTTTTTTTTTTTTTTTATTATTATTATTTAATTAACTATTTGTTATAAAATGGCTCTTATTCTTTAGTGGGTGTGGGAGTCTTTCTCCTTTGGCTGGGGCTGTGCATTCACTGCTGAAGATGATTGCTGATTTGTCTTGTCTTATTTCATTTTGAATATTAGGTGGCTTGGTACATGGAGCAGAATTGCACCTTGCTAAGTTCAACCTTAAATTCAGTAATTTTCTGTACGAAATTAGTTTCAAATTCTTTTGAAATATGTATTATATACCAACATGTTTTTGATGCCCATACACAAAATTAAAGGTTACCTATAATAATACTTTTTTGTTGCAGGTGAGCAAATGACTGAAGGAGTACTACCTCTGTAAGAAATCCAGAAACTGAGTTAGTTAGTTATCAAAATTTTGTGAAAAAGAACTAGACTCTGATTGATATTTACAATGGCATGGAGTGCTGTCATGTGAAAGAGTTCCAAAAACTGCAATGACTATAGAAAATGTCAACGAAATCTTCTGTTGCCATGCAGGACCATTCAGTGTGATGTCATGTGGTATAGTACAGGCCATGGCTCATACTCTAGACATGAAACAATGTGCAGCAAGATGGTGTCGCAAATGTCGGCTTCAGAAAGTCAGTGTCTTCTCTCCACCAACCCAGAAGACTTGACAAAAAAAAAACCTGTCATATTAGGGCCACCAGAGAATGAGCTCATGGCATAGCGTCATGTGAAAGAGCTCCAAAAACTGCCACGACTATAGAAAATGTCAACAAAATCTTCAACGTTGCCCTGTAGGACTATTCAGTGGGTTGTCATATGGTACTGTACAGGCCATGGCTGATACTCTAGACATGAAAAAATGTGCAGCAAAAAAATATATATATATTAGGACCATTTAGAGAATGAGCTCATCTGCCCGTGTGTAATGTCTATAAATTGCATGTGCTCACCGGTCGATTTGCCTGTTTTTGCTAAATGAAAAACTCAATTTTTCAGGGCAAATAAAAAAAAAATTATCCACTCCAGAGACCAAATAACTAAACCACAGTGAAAAGGCCCATGAAAGTTCTCCGTGTCAACAATGGAATTCAATCCCTGACCTTTTCCATCTGGTGTGGAAAGAACGGTGATTATAACCACTGTGCTACACACGTGCACTATGCCAATGGATGAAACATGGCTCCATCACTTCAACCCCGAGTCAAAACAACAAAGCATAGAATAGAATCATCGACTGCCACCTATCCTCAAAGAAATTCAGGGTGCAATCATCAGCAAAGTCCTCATTGATTTCCTTGAACATGGCCAAACAATCACAGCTCAGTGCTATGCTGACATAATTCCCAAATGCCCTGTATACAAATCCTGCCTTGCAGTGCCCACAATTTCAGATGCATCATTTGAATTGGTATCTGATGCACCCTCTTTATCAGATTTTACCACAAATGTCTTTCACTTATTCCTAGATCTGAAGAAATACTTTTGGGTTAGAAAATTTACAGATGATTCTGCTGTGGATGCCTGGTCGGATAGCCAACCACAAGAATTTTTTTGGCAAGAATTAAAGCCTTGGAATGTCATTGAGAAAAATGTATTTATGTGCAGCAGAATATTGAAAAATAAAAACTTAGTTGTGATTTTATTATATATGCATGAGAGGCAAATCGACATGATCAAACCTCGTATTTGTTACTTAAATTAGTGTTTTATTTTTCATAGGTCTTAGTGATATTACCACATAGGAGATCTTATTCGATTATTGAATAAATATCCGGGGATTTTTTTTTTTTTTTTTTTGTGTGAACTCTTCAAAGTAAGTGCTTGTTGTTAGTAGAAAAATAATTGTAAATTTACCCAGTAGAAAAATAATTGCAAATTTTCTTCAAGAGGAGAGCAACCTGGGTTTAAAATCCAGGTTGCTCTCCTCTCGAAGAAAAATTCATTAGAAAGATTTCTTAACCATCTCTGCGTTCAAGATTGAATTTTGTTTTCGACCAGCAAGTACAAAATAATCTATTTAGTATCGATGAAATGACAGATTTTACTGACATGTGCAAACAAGATTATACACCCCCTTACCATTTTATCCTGTTGCCCTAGCTAAGTAATTCTACATCACAGTTGATGTTTTCTGATTTGGTGACGGCTGGTATTAAGAAGTGGCATTAGTGAACTCTTAGCAGGACTTCTACTTGGATACTAAATTGAAGTTTTATTTCTTTAGCGCGATTACTTAAAATGAAATTTGAGCAAGCATTAAGAAGAGCTGGAGAAAGCGGCAAGAAGTTACTTTCACTGCTTAGCGGCGTTTACAAATGCCATTTGAGCCATCAGTAGTTTGAAGACAATCCTGACATTGAGAGGCAGAATTGAAGGTTTCTTTCAGGATAAAAATAAATAAATAGTATTACTGTAGTCAGTCTCTCGGTTGGGTTATATAATCACATTTACTGCAAGAACCGAATTGTAACATCGCGCGCGCACTCAAATATTGTCGAGTCAACTGTGTAATTATTCTTTGTCAATTCGTATTACTAAAATTTTGTTGAGTCACTAGCCATGTTGGCATACCAGGCAATGAGTGCTGACCATGCAGCCAAATTCACTGTGGAACCACCTGACGCCTCTTAAAATTCCTTTCATTGACTACAAAATCTTGTAATAAGTCGAAGTTTAAATCACTGGCAAACTATCTCGCAAAATCAAGAAGGCAACAAAACTCCTTCAAAATCTCCGACTTGGTCATCTAGCCTCTGCTGAAAAGTAGTCACGCTAGCAAGACTAAGAATAAGCCATACACACCTTACTTTTATCTTCTCCCTACCTCAGATCCACCATTCTCTCTGAATTGTCATACTCAATTCACAATCCAACACCACATAGTTGATTTTCCTCTTCATAATAGAGTGCCGCAAACCACGTTTTTATCAAGACATGCAGCCCAAATTGCCCCTACTTTGAAACGAATTTTAGACGACAGATCTGATCGCCTAAAAAAGATACAATGCTATGACAGAATATTTCAAATCCTACATAATACATATATCTGACTTATAATAGCACTTGCCACAGCGATAGGTACAGTAATCCATAATTCCTTAAAGAAAAATGATTCATAAATGCCAACAACTCAAATACATATTGTACATATTTATATGTATTGATATATTGCTTTTGTTGGAGGCAGAAACGGAACTAGCTTTTGTTGACTCCTTGTAACGACGCCTAATTCATATCGTATCTTAACACGCATATATACAGTACATGCAGTCGCGCATCTAGCATTTCGGTTTGCAGGGTTAACCCCGGAGAAAAATTACTAACGACTTACAATAGCCCCGGCAAATTTACCCGCGCCCCCACATAAATGCGTCTGCATTCTGCAGAACCATTAAAAGAAAGCACTTAACAAAATAATTTAGTAATAATTCCTCAATTTTCCACTCGACATTAACTGCATCTTGTAAACAATTCGTTCGCTGTAATAGCATAATTTAAATCGTCTAGCTTATTAGCTGGTTGATTTGAATTCTACTCCTTAAAATCCAGCACCTTCAGGGATCAGAATTTTAGAGCGGTAGATCTAGTCGTTGAATAATTTAAGGGGAACATATTTCAGTAAATATTAAGCACAAAGAACAATTTATTTACATCTATAAACATTTATAATGATGATCTTTTTCCTTTCATTTGTGTTTTGGAGCCAGCAGGATTTAAACTGCATGGATAATGCAATGCCCTTAATTCTTCCAGCAGAACAATCCTGCCCTAGTATTGCACTTGTTTCACAGATATTGAACTATATTACAAACTGACAACTGATTTCGTATACGTTGGCAGCTCACATCGAAAATGCTTTTTTACAAAATAATCTATTTAGTATCGAAAGGAGTTAATTCAAAATTGTAATCTTTGTAACTCTTGTTTCCGTGTTGTCACTAGAAACTACCTGCTTCGTAAATAGGGTCTAGTGGTGGATTACCCATTAAGGCAATGAGGCACATGCCTATGGGCCCCAGGCTTGGGGGGCCCCAAAATCAAGACATTTTCCTATAGTGTTCTAAAATAGATTGTTTTCAGTAAACATCATAAAAATCTTGATTAATTTAAGCGAAAATTTAAGCAAAAAATTCAAAAGTACAAAATTTCATTTATTTGCCACCCAACTTTTATTTATTTATTTATTATTTTTGGGGGCCCCCAAATATAATTTGCCTAGGGGCCCAACTATCCTTAATCCGCCACTGAGGGGCTCACATCTGGTGAGTATGGGCTTGGCACACCCAGGGTCCTGAGCTGGATATCATCATTCTTCTCTTTCTTGGTGATTTCCTTTTTTTCTCTCTCTCTCTGGGTAAATTTTTTTTTTTTTTTTTTTTTTTTTTTTTTTTGGCTGGTGCAGTATAAACCTCAGGCTTCCTTGCACCTTATGGCTAATAATAATGATAATAATAAGCTGTCACAGCAGCCTCATCTTTTAAATAAATGGCCAGTTAACCTTTTAAAGAGACCATATATTTAAAAGTAGTGCAATACCAGGGAATATCGTTACAAAGGCAAGTTGTTCTTTTGTATGGATTCGACCTTTGCATTATCTTTTGCAGTTTGCATCCTGCTGATCACAAAAACAGATTAAATGACTCGCAAGCATCTAATAAAATGAAAATGAAAGAGAAAAAAAAAAACTTTTGCATGAACCCCTAAAATTTCTCTTTTTTTGTAAAATTACCGGATTTTACGCATGTACTGTACATCGCTCACAGCAGAAGAAACTTTGCCTCTTCAACGAGTTTCTCTGTTATTGCACCACTTTAAAACAAATGGCACCTCAAATCAGGAAATCCTGAAAGAGGTGGTCTGTGCAAATGGGAGTGCATTGGATGTGCCACATCAAGTCTCATGATCTAGGAGAACCATCAGAGTTTCGGCATAAATAAACGATGCCCCTTAATTCCTTTTGCATCGGGTTCCCAAGACTTTTGCACTGCCGATAGTGTTACCTCTTTTAATTACAATGGCGGACAAAAAACTGCATCACCTTTAAAAAAAAAAAAATGGAATTTTTGTAATGAAACGTATAAGATATTACGCCTGACGTAGCTCAGTGGTCAGGAGCGAGAGTGTATAGCACGCGCTCCTTGAGTGGACCGCGGTTCAAGCCCGTGACTACTGAATACGATAAATATTTGTATTGACCATTTATTGTAAATTCTACTGACTTGGTTGTCGTGCCGGAGTATAAACAGAAAATTTATCGTTTGATTACAGTAATTTTGTTTGTCGCAAATGTCGTTATCTGACGCAAATTATTGCGTCAGATAACGCTTCTTTTGCATCAGACAGTAATTGCAAGGTATTGTAACAGCCGTTTGTATAAATACTGCGGTGGAAGGGTATACACGCTCATTCGTATCCTGTTTTGCAGAGGTGTAAGCATGGCTCCATATATTCAGTTGACACCAGAAAAAAAAAAGTGTAGCAGTTGCTCTGTCCCAGGAAGGGCTTTCTACGCGTGCTATCACTCATAAAACGAGCTTCCACCAGCCAATAGTATCCGGGACGCTGAAATTAAACCAGTGATGTGAAGAGAAGACCTGAATCGGGCCGTAAGAATGACTACGCTTTCCCAAGATCGGTATTTTAAACGGTTATGCCTTCGTAATCGCCATGCTAGTGCTCCTTATCTAAAACTGGACTTTGATATGGCCTCTGGCGTTGAAACAGGTACAGGAACTATCCAAAGACGGCTTTCGGAAAGTGGTATGCATGCCTATCGGCCCAAGAAGAAGCCTTTGTTGACCCAAAGAATGAGGAATAAGCGACTTGCTTGGGCTAAAACGCATGTTTCATGAGCAATGGAACACCGTCATTTTCTGACGAATCGAAATTCAACCTGCATGGCTCGAATGGTAAGCGATATATGTCAGAAGACGAAACTCGGAGGCATACCATCCTGCTGCATAATACCGACTGTAAATTTCCAGCTGGTCAGATGGTCTTAGATGCATAACAAGCAAAGGGGCATGAATTAAGCTTATTAATGGAATGGTGAATGCAGAAACCTACACTTGTAGGAGTATCTGAAACCCGTTATTAGGGATCACCACACAGATGTCCAAAACTGCATTTTTCAACAGGACTCTGCACCTCGCCACACAGCAAAATTGATAAGTTTTATGCTATTTAGATTTAATGATGAGTTTGTCTTCTTGTCTCACAAGGCTTAAAACATACACCAATGTTTTCCCTCGTTTTTCTCCCTTAAGGTGCAGTCATACCTCAGGAATGGTGGCATTACAGTGTTGGACTGGCCCGGAAACATTGCAGATTTGGATCCTATTGAAAATTGTTGGTACATAATTGTCTTCTAAAATTGCTCCGAAGCCACCAAGTAGGATTTAGCTGCAGGAGAGGATTGTAAGGGTGTGGTACCACGAAATTGAGCAACCGTATATAAAGAAGTTGTCAGATCATTGCAAATCTGTAATTGCAGCTCAAGGAGGAACAACTAAATATTGAGGACTTATTTTGTTGGTGTACAGTACATAATACTATTATGTTAACTTGTCATTTCAGTTTGTACACGTGAATGCAATAAAATGTGTTTGGTTGTCGTGATTGCCATTTGCATGATTTCTCATATTTCCATTAATTATGCATTTTATCCTTTGGGAAGATATTTATAGCAATTAGGTATATCAGTTGGAGTCTTTTTATTCGATTTCATTCACAGAGATATACATATATATATATGTGTATATATATCTCTATATATCCCATGTAACAAATAAATTTCGAACATTTCTGCAACTCACAATGCAGCGCAAACACATTACTGTATTTGCAAAATTCACAAATGATGCAGTTTTTTTGTGCGCCATTATAAATGGCAAGATTAGGCATTTGATTTTTTTTTTTTTTCTTCTTCTTTCATATTGGCATTATCAAACCAATGTCTTTTCCAACCAATGTGGAAGGGACAGTGATTATCACAGTTACTAGTCGTGCAAACTGTTTGAAATTACTTCAATATCAAACAGTTCGTTGATTTGTCGTTGTTGCTGCTGCTGTTTTGTTTTTCAGGTGCATCAGTAACTGAGGCCAAATTGCTCAGTTGTGTTCATGTCTGTACAAGTGTGTGTGTTTTCTGGCTGATCTGTTTGTTGTGCAGATAGAAAAACCCGCACAACAAAACAATAAATGAACACACACCTGCATCGTAGTCGTTGCGCAGGCAAACCTTGTTGGTTTTCAACTGTTTAATGTGTTCGAGGAGGGTCAGTTTATGAACAAGTGTTAAGTCCTGAAACGAATGTCCTGTTGCCCACGTACCAGTATTAGTCGGTTCTCCAGTTTCAGTTTGGGATCTGTCTCCTGTGAGCATAAAACTGTTGCATTAACTAGACAATTTAAATCCTGCTTGCCGCAGGAACACATTGAGATGGCAAGATATATTCCGAATCTCATAAAATTTCAATAAGGCTAACTAATAAGAGATGTTTTACAACTTCGAGTCTCTAGCTTTGTATATTCATTTTTATTTAGTTATTTTTTTTAAATATTTGAATATTTTAAATATTTTAATACAGAATATTTTATTTTGCATAAAATTATATCCAGGTGAAATATAAAATAAATAGCATACAGAAAAACAAATGCCAAACATATAAGATTACTTAATAAAGTATTAAAACAGGAGTACTCTACTAATGTACTGTGCTTTTCCTTTGCCTAATCAGTTGAGAAAGCGTATCGACTGCTCATCTAGTTTTGAAAATGTATTTGCGTGTGCAGATAGAACGTCACATGCAGCAGTTTACCCGAAACGAATACCGTCCAACCGGACGTTTCCGATTCGTCTAGACCAGGGGTGGGCACGCATGAGGTCAATGAGAGCCGCATTCCGGTTTTTCATATATTATAAAGAGCCACACCATAGTTACATAGTATTAAATACACAAATTCAAATTTAATTTAATTTAATTAATATGATTACATATTATACACGTCTTAAGTGTATACTTATATAAGAAAATATAATTAAGAGAAAGAAAATACAAAATAATTATTTCAAAATTTTAATAATAAAAATGCATTAATTAAAAGTATAACATTTAACGAAGACCTTTGGTCAAATTTTTGAAATTTGGCGTTGTTGTTGTTATTATTATTTAGGAGCATTAGCAACTAAGGCCATATTGCTCCGGGGATTTGCGGTGGTTATTCCCTGACCTTTCCGCATCCTCAGTATTTGGTGGTGACGGGCTCGAACCCCGGTCTAATCAAGAAGCGTGTATTACGCACTGCTGCTCCTGCCCACCTGGCTACGGAGACGCCGACATTTGGCGTACAATTTGTTAAAGCTGTTCGCAACAATTCAGTGAGATGATGATTGGTCAACTGTGAACGATATTTCGACTTCACGAACTTCATTGTGGAATACAAAGATTCACAGCAATATGTTGTACCAAAAATTGAAATTAGACCGCTGCGGTTTTCTTTAAATGTGGTTATTTTGATTCTGGCAAGAGTTTCCAAAATTCAATTACAGAAGTAGATTTGTGCTGCATTTGCAATGCCTGATCCTCTTTCATCTCTAATAACTCCAATTCCCCAGCCACTTTTTCAACAAGTATTATTTCAGAAATTGGAAATCCATCTTCAATAATATCACAAATAAATGGGTTCACAAAATATGCAAATGTGATTTCAAATCTTCAAACCTATGTTTGAAATCTGCTTGCAATTCTTCCAATTTTTCTTTGTATTCGTCTAACTTTTCTTCTTTGATATTAATTATATTTGCTTTTACTTGTGGAAAATGATTAAATATTTTGTTCTTAAGATCGTACACAAAAAGCCGAAGTTTAGCTTCAAAACTAAATACAGTTTGTGACAAATCAATAATATTTTTTTCCTTTCCTTGTAAAGCCAAATTAAGTGTTTGCAAATATTCTATAATGTCTGTAAGGAACATTAAGTCAGAAAGCCAAGTTTCATTTTCTAATTCTGGGTAATTTTTTTTTTTTTTTTTTTGTAAATGTTATGATGGGATTTAGGAGTTCCACAAAACGGCCCAAAACATTGTAAGTTGACAGCCATCTTACAAAACACCATAGGGATAAATCATTGGGCAATTCATCTGTTTCGTCATTCACTGGCAACTCTTCTAAAAAGTTCTTAAATTGACAATGTTTTGGCATTTTTTCTAACTAAATTCACAATTTGCAAAACAATGTTCCACACAATTCCGTATTTGAAGTACTTCGCTATGAGATGCTCGCGATGAATTATGCAGTGAAGAGGTAAGAAACGTGGAATTTTAGGATCGTTGTTTAAAAGACCAATGAGACCTTGGTTTTACCCTATCATTGCAGGCGCTCCGTCAGTCGCAACACTTACAAGTTTATCACGAGGCAATTCAAACTGTTCATCACTTCATCAAGCGCATTTCTAACATCTATACCACGAGTTGTTTCGATAAGAGCTACTAGGTCTAACATTTACGTCTGCAGATACATAGCGGACAAAAACGGCCAATTGTGGAACGTCCTGAATGTCTGTAGACTCGTCGAGAGCTAAACTAAATGCTGTGCAATTTTTCAAATCACACATCCAACTATTTTCAACATTTTTATTAATTGCACCAATACAACGCTCAGTTGTACGGCGTGACATAGGAACCTGTGCGATCAATTTATGCAGTTTTGTATTATCTGGATCCAAAACTTTAACCACTTCTTCCAAGTTTCTTTCAATAAATTCTCCTTCTCCATATGGACGTTTGGCACGAGCAATATTCCAAGCTATCAAAAAACTAGCTTCGTTTGCTCTGTCATCTTCGCGACTAAAAGAAGACAAGAGTCCTTGTTGCTTATGAAGACCAGATTGCAAGGACTTAAGTTTCTCTGTTCGCAATTTTGAATTGAGTGGATATTGAGTTGAAAAGTGGGGATGACTTCCTTCGTAATGTCGACGTAAATTACTTACTTTGTAGTTTGCGATTGTAACTTTACAAATAAGACACAATGACTTTCCATTATTGTCAATAAAAGCAAAATTTTCTACCCATTCTTCTTGAAAGTTTCTATTTTCTTGTTCGTATTTTCGTTTTTTGATATTTTCTGAGGTCATGTTATCAAAAAATTTAAATAAATTTAATTCCAAAGTTTGAAATTGAAACTCTTATGGGAGGTTTGGTCACATTTTCTACCCACTCCCGGTGTAGTGTTGCACAAGTCCGCTGATGGTGCCAGCAGTGTAAATGAGCGCAGATTTATTTATAATCAAAATAAAAATAGCAAAATATCTAGACAAAAAAAAAATAAACATAACATAAAATCCGTATAACAAAATATTAGTTACTTAGTTAATTTAACAAGATTCATTGAAAAAAGTTCTGAAATAATAATAAAAAAAAAACGGATTTAAATTTTCAATGGGAGCCGCACTTAACTCAACGAAGAGCCGCATGCGGCTCTGAGAGCCGCATTTGCCCACTGTTGGTCTAGACTGCTGGTTACATCCCAGCATGTAAAAAACGTCGTATTTCGCTGCACGTGGGGCGTTTTTTGAACGCTTGTTAGCGTCGCCATAAAACATAGGCTCTTTGTAGGTAATGAATTCTGAAATTATTACGGAATGGAAAATAGCTGTAATGTATAAATACAGTAGTAATTTTACACTTTTGTTAAAAACATAGTCATTATAACCTTAATAATTTCTGATCAACCTTATATAACTACGTTTGGAATTTTCAATCTGCTATTGTTAAGGTTTCATATTTTTTCCCGACGTACTTGATAATCAGACATCGAAATATATGAACTAAATATGCACCAAAACGCTAATATATGCACTACAATTATTACTCGTTTATTTATTACAATTAATTGAACCACAATTTCTTTGTATTCAAAATGTTAAAGTAATAAAACCGTTTATGAAAAATTTTAACATCTTGTTTAAAATTTTTCCCTTTCAAACTCGTACCTGGAATAATTTTTGTTACAATACACTATATATTTCTCAGGGTGATCCATTGTAATTTTGTGCCGTTTATGGTCCAAGTTCATTTTCTACGCAGATAACGACCTTTCTACTTCTACGGAAGTAACTGAGTTGATTTAAAAATGCACGCTTTTGAAGCATCTACTTGAAATGGAAGTTCATTTCCTTTCCCATTTATGAATTCATCTATTTTCCTTAAAGTGTGAAATCCTGAGTTATTTTCTAAAACATTGTTATATTTTCTTCTTATTTCTTCTCCTATGAATCCTGGCACAGTTTAAAATTGCAATTCAACTTTTTTCATCTCTCCAATTTCCCCATGTTTTAAGTTCGGTTGTACAACTAGGTAATTAGACTAAATAAGTCTGGATGAACAATAAATGTTTTCTAGCCAAAGAATCAGAAAACATTGCCATAGCAATGCGTTCTGATTCTTTTGCTGCTGAATGCACCAACAGCCGCTGAATGTGAACTGTCCAAGGAATCAACAATTTCTTTTATAGAACCAAAATTTTTAGTATAAAACAATGCTGCTTGTAACCGTGTTCCCCATCTTGTGAGAACAGGATCAAGTGGAAGACGAAGAGTAGCTTTCTATTATAAAAAAGATTTTGACAAAATCTTTTTTATAATAGAAATAAGTTTGTTAGTTTCACCAAAATTCTTCCGAATTGCCCATACCAACCTATGTAAGTTAGGCAAGTAACATGGATCAGATGTAGATAGAAAAATTGTAACGCAGAAGTAGCGTCGCTAACAAAAATGCAGCCTCAATTCTGGCTATAATAACTACAAAGAATCATAAGAATCATTACAAAATCTTGCTATTGTAGAGTAATTCACTTTTTCGGCGGCCTTACAAGCAAGTCCTGAGGTTGTCACAGACACTCTCTCAGATATGCCAGACAAGCTGTACTTGCTACCTGGGAGTCTAAAACGCTGATGGAACTGATATTCGGGTGACACTCAAGTCAAGTGGACCCAATTTCGGCGAAGTCCGGACGGTCTGTGACAGCCAAACCCTCTGCTTGCACCTTCACGATGATGGGACTGTTAGTAATCCTGGGTGTAACCTCCATTAACAAGCACATGGTGGTGACCAACCAGGAGTGAGCCAACATAAGCAGGGGTCGAGGTGTGGGGCCCACACCACATGGAGGAATCCCGTCCCTCTGTGTTACCAGGCAGCACTAGGTGATAGATGACTCTCATCAACCGGTAATACCACCACTTTGCTTATTGGAGGCTTGAACTAGTGGAATCCATGTTTAGTCTCCAGAGCTAAGTTCCGGTCAGCCTTTCCCCATCTCTTCCATCATGCAGTATGATTGATGACTTTTGAGGTTATGACGAACATCGTGGCGAGATCCAATGTTCCTTACATTTCGAGGGTACAGCTCTAAAACGGTGTTCGTAGGCCGGCTGCTAGTTAGTACACCGGACCGAACCTATTGGTAACTCTGTAGGAGGCTTCCGGATCAGCTAGTGTATAATCTTGCTACCTCCACTCTGCTACCTCCATTCTAATCTCAACGATGTTCATTTCCACTTGCAATGTGCCAAACCCCATGTACTTTTTCTGACAGAATCTCAGTTATTGGTTGATTCAACTACTGCTCATCTCGGTTGCCCAAATTATTCGCTGTATGATTCCTTTCGCCTCAAAGGTGGTACTTGTGCATATGTCCATTCCGATATTCCCTGTCAGAGACTTGGTAATTTGGAATCTCCTCTGGCTTAAAATCTCTCTACCTCATTGTGTAAAATTCATCTGTTGTCTCTATCGTTCTCCCAACTCCACTAGTCACTTCGAGCTTTTTGACTTCCTCTCTTTGCAACTTGATTTTCTCCAGTCCAACTTTCCTAACAGTGAGGTAATTTTCCTTGCTGATTTTAACGTTCACAACTCCAGCTGGCTTCCGTTTTCTAGTCACACCGATCCAGCTGGTCGGGATGCTGAGGCTTTTGCAATTACTAATGACCTTGCACAGATTGTTCATTTACCTACAAGAATACCAGACAATCATAACATACAGCCAACACGCTTGATCTTTTTCTTACAAACAACCCTGCTAAGTGAGATGTTCTTTAGACACATCAGATCACAACTTGGTGATTGTCTCTTCTCCAATGCAAATTTATCTCATGGCTATTCCCAACCTCGTATTGTTTGGCATTTTGGCTATTCCCAACCTCGTATTGAATGCATTTTGCATTCTTGTAAAGATTTCTTTTCTTCTTTTCCTTGGTCGGCTTACTGTTTCAAAACGTCTGATGTCATCGTTTGCTCAGATCGTGTCAGTGAAGTTATTCTTGCAGGAATGAAATCCTTTATCCCACACTCCAATTTTAAATCTCGTCCTTTATCTAAACCTTGGTTTTCCAATAAATGTGCTAAGGCTGTTCAAGAGAAGAACATTGCATATCGTAATTGGCTTGTTTCTAATTCTTCAGTTTTATTTTCTGCCTACACCAAAGCTCGCAACAATTGTAAAGCAGTTATTAATCAGTCCAAACTAGAGTTTGAACAGGCTAAGAGTAGAACACTTGCTTCTTGCGCTAATGGTAGCCAGGCATTCTGGCTTCTTGCCAAAGCTATTGGCCGCAACTTTTGCCCATCTCTGCTCCCACTTCTGTCGAAACCAGATGGTTCTGTTGTCACTTCAGCCAAGGATAAAGCTGACCTGCTAGCATCCCATTTTTCTTCCAACTCATGTATTAATAATCTTGGTAAAACACCTCCCACCATTCCCAACACACTCCATTCAATGTCTCCGGTGGTCTTCCGTCAAAAGTAACCCCGGGGGCTCACATCTGTTGAGTATGGGCTTGGCACACCCAGGGTCCTGAGCTGGATATCATCATTCTTCTCTTTCTTGGTGATTCCCTTCTACTTTTGACTCTCTCTCTCTCTCTCAGGGTAACTCGGGGAACTTTTTTTTTTTCCTGGTGCAGCATAAGCCTCAGGCTTCCTTGCACCATATGGCTATTAATAATAATAATAATAAAAAGGATTTTGACGAATCTTGATGCTAAGAAAGCTGTAGGTCCCGATGGTATTTCTCCACTTGTTCTCAAAACCTGTGCTCCTGAACTTACTCCTGTTTTTTCCGCCTTTTTTCACTTCCTTATTCCAAAGGTGTTTTTCCTTCTGCTTGGAAATTTGCTCATATCCAGCCAATTCCTGAAAAGGGTGACAAATTCCATCCAATTATCGTCCCATTGCAATTACTTCTACTCTTTCTAAAGTAATGGAGAAATCAATTAACTGCCAACCCTTAAACTACCTAGAAACCTTCCGTCTGATCAATGATCGCCAGTATGGATTCCGTCAGTGTCGATCCACTGGTGATATTGTGGCTTATGTTACCCATCTATGGACCAATTCAGGGAAACTTTCGGTGAACACAAGCAATTGCTCTTGACATCTCAAAGGATTTCGATCATGTTGGGCATAAAGATCTTCTAAACAAGCTTCCATCTTATGGTTTGCCAACTGTTTTTAGTAATTGGTTATCCAGTTTTCTCTCTGATCGTTCACTGAGGGTGATGGTAGATGGCTCTCTGTCTTCTAACTTCTCCACTAATACCGGTGTTCCCCAAGGCTCAGTTCTTTCACCCACTCTTTTCCTCTTGTATATTAATGACCTTTTTCCATTGACTGGAAATCCTATCCCTAGTTCTGCCCATGATAGCACATTGCATTCCACTTTCCATTTCGTTAAACCTTGCCCTGCTCAATCAGCTTCAACTTCTCGAAAACCTGTTACCAATTCCTAAAATGCCGATCTCCAGGTAATTCTCCAGTGGGGCAAAGACAACTTAGTTGATTTCAATCCTTCTAAAACTCAGTCTTGTCTTATATCGTGCAAAAAGGATTCTTCTGCTCCTATGCTTATCTTCGGTGACACTCCGATTTCTAAGCAAAATGATATATCTCTTTTGGGGATTACCCTGACTTCTAATCTCTCTTGGCACAAGCACATTACAAATATTTCTCCCTCTGCATCTAAAAAACTTGGTTTTCTCTTTCGCTCTCATTGTTACTTTTCTTCCAAACAGCAGTTCACTTTGTACAAATCGCAAATCCACCCTACCATGGAATATTGTTTCCACATCTGGGGTGGTGCCCCCAAAACCTCTGTTAGGCTTCTTGATTCCGTTCAGAAGAAGGCAGTTAGGTTAATTAATGATTCGTCTCTCCACTCGCTGTTTTCATAGGCGTATCGTTTCTGCTGCATGCCTCTTCTACAGATATTTCCGTGGGCACTGTTCTTCTGTATTGGCTTCTATAATTCCCACTCTCTCTTTCAAAACAGTCCGAACACGTGCCGCCACCAGCCAACATCCATTTACTGTCCAACTTCAAACTCACAGAACCAACTTTTCATCTTCCTCGTTTATTCATTCAGCTGCCGTTTTCTGGAACAACTTTCCTTCACACGTATTTCCTGAAAATTACAGTCTACAGAAGTTCAAGTCCAATGTCATCAAATATCTTCTTTCGTCTTCTCAACCTCCAACCCAAGCACGGTACTAAGTTCTATAGGTTCTAATACCTCTCGTGTTTGGTGTTTACATAAAAAAAAAAAAAAAAAAAGTAAATACGGATGCATTGGTTCTGCATCTAATTTTCCACATATATAAAATCTACAATATAGCGGCCAAAAAATGTTTGTCGTTTCGTCAATGGACAACTAAATGTAGTGTTCTCTAATATCTTATTTTAAATTTCGCGAATAATGTCATAAATAGCGCTAAGGTAATTCTCTCAAGGTAGATTTGTCTGGAATATTTTGATTTATACAATATTTTTTTCAAAAATTGCTTGAAGCTTCGATTATTTAACTAATTGAAAGGGATTTTGCTGCTTTCCAGGGCGAGACAAATTATTTGAAAATCACTTTTCTCCTCTTTTGAAGTACGTAGCTTGGTTAAAAGTGACTTCTCTGGAAAAGTTTTCTTGGTTTTCCTTTGCTTGGCCATAATGTGCAATGTTGCTTTCACATGTTGTTCGATCTGCAATTTTGCCTTGCATGAAACGTTCTTTTCGCAAACAGCACAATAATGCCATCCGTAGTAAAATCTTTTCCGTGATTGGGAACACGATTCCATATGAAATTTTGTAACATTTACATTTTCACGTGTTTAACGAAATCGTGTTATCTTATGTAATTAATAGCATGAGAACGAACAGCAAAATAACATTAAAACTGTTCTACAAAACGTGTTTATTTTATTTCATTTATTTTTTATTATTATTTTTTTCTTTCCTTTCATTAGCACTAGCACTATTTTCTCAATTCGCAAGTTGAGAAAATAGTGCTAGCAAATTCTTTTCTTTGTACTGTTTGTTTTCTATCTTCATCACCTAATTGGGCAACGCTCGTCAGCGGCGCCTTTTATCCGTCATTTTTGACACATCACCACTGCCTCCGCCACTAGAGACCTCTCCGTCTACTAGCTTTCCACTCTCTCATGGTGTAATATGGGTTTTCGAAATTTTTACGTTATGATTTGAAATTGCAGGCTCTCTTTCGTCTCGTTTTCACTGTTTTCATTACGCACTTTCTACCGGCAATGGCGGACTAAGGAAAAATTGTACCCTAGGCAAGATTCTCATTTCGGGCCCCACCTAGGGTTGCCTCCTTTCAAAAATTATAATGGAGGACACAGTTGAATGGGTTAAAAAAAGGTCTTCTATTACTAAATATAAAAATACATTTGAACTCAATTATTGAAGTTGCCAACTTAAATCAAATAGTTCACACCAACGTACAACAGAGCATTGATTAAGTAACTAAATCTACCTAATCAATGTGCGACTAGCGCTATCTGGTGAATCATCGGATATATCGCGCCTGGCGCGGTATACACGATGATTCACCAGATAGCGCGCCGTGCAAAGATGCTTTGATTGATCGGCGCGAAACAAGCGGAACTTTATAAATTTATTTAAAATAAAACCGTTTTACGTTCTCCAAAAGCAGTTGCCTAGTCTGCCTAGGCCAAAGTCCGCCCCTGTCTACCGGCGGCGCTCCCTCAGCAATCAGAAATACACATATTTTTCCGAAATTACATTGCCTCCCCTTAACACAAGCCTACTCTTTCTTCTACCATATTCTTCCTATCTAAAATAATAAAATAATAATAAAGATATATAAACAAACATAAAGATAGGATTCTATCACACCAAACAAACCATCATATCATTGATCAAAAGCTTGTCCAGGAATGGGTACAGTGCAACCTCCTGCAGGCAAATTTTCCAGATCCCGATTCCCCTCACTCACAGGAGGACTGGTTACCTAGGGCACAGATGAATGATATAGAAATATCTAGGGAGACCCTGACTGATGCCATCAACATACCTAACAAAACTACTGTAGGACCAGACGGTTTTCCATTATTCATAGTAAAAATATGCAGCACGTACATTGTTGACCTTCTACTTCACATTTTCAGCCAAATCTTACAATATTGAAGAGTTACATAAATTTGGAGATGTCAAGCCCATTCCGAAGATTAGGAAACCTAAATCTCCGAAAGATCTGCGACCAATTTCCATCAGTTGCTCTTTACTTAAAATCTTTGAAATAGCTATTCAGCCTGCAATTGCCTAGCACTACTTTGGTCACAGGCCCGAGTACCTTCATACCGTTCTGCACAAGAGATCAACAGCTACAGATCTTCTAGATACCCTCTTCAGAATCCAACAGGCCATCAATAACAAATCCCAGATTGACATCATCTTCCTGGACATTAAATCAGCATACAATAGAATATACCTGCCAGCTCTCTTTACTATTCTGAAGCACTACTTCGACCTGGCAGGTACCTTGCTACAAATCTTGAAGTCCATCCTACTTCTCAGACATCTGTCTGTTACTGTCAACGATTTCCAGGTAATTTTTCGACGTCACAAGAGGCATCCCGCAAGGAAGTGTGCTTTCAATAATTTTCTTCGCAGCAGTTTTGGAACCTTTCCTAGCATGTAATCCTAATTTTGTCTCCTATGCCGATGATCTGAAGTTCTACGTGAGTTCAAACCATCCTGATCAGATCCTGGATATTAACCAACAGGCCTCTGCACAGATAATGAAACTGGAAAACTATCTAGCCATAATTGGGTTGCAACTGAATCCTTCCAAATCTGCTCAACTACCGATAATCAAAAAAAAAAAAAAGAGTTAAAAATGATGTTCAAATCTTCGTTGGCGGGGAAAGGATGCAAAGGGTAACTTCCCACACAGACTAGGCCTCACCTGGGATGTTGGACTCACCTTTCAGCCTCACTTTGTCAGGATGAGACAGAAGACTTACGTGGCACTTTGGGCAGTGCGTCAGGAGCTCGTTGGTGTGCATGCATCAGCCCGCTCTGCTTTGTCGGTACGTCCTGAGGTGCATTACCCTGTCCCTCTGTCCTACGTATCTGAAATTTGGTCATCTGCTCCTGCCTCCCACCTAAAAAAGTACCTCAGTGTGGAATATTGGTTGCTCAGATGGATGAATAGGGTGGTGGATCACCCTTTTACTATCTCTAGATCCGTCCTCCAAGCTAATGTAGGGACCACTCCCTGGGGGATTTCTCATTACCACAAGAAACGTACTCATGCTAGCTCGGCTTATCACAGGCCGAATAGATGCTCCATCTGTATCCACGTTAATCTCTGGCACAAAGAAGACAAGAGGTGAACGCCGAGACTCCTGCCACCCTCTCCGGTTTACACTTACAAACATTGATTCCTTTAGAGGCATGTTTCCGGACAACTGCCTCCAAATCTATAATAAACTAGGCATCAATCCTGATAAGTTCTGTGAGGACAAGCTCTACAGAAAGGAGGCGCTTCCTTAGCCAGGTGGGAAGGAGCAGCAGTGCGTAGCACACGCTTCTTGATTAGACCGGGATTCGAGCCCGTCACCACCAGATGCGGAAAGGTCCGGGAATGACCACCGCATATTCCCGGAGCAATATGGCCTTAGTTGCTAATGCTCCTAAAAACCAAAACAGCAGCAGCAAACAGCTCTCTCTCTCTCTCTCTCTCTCTCTCTCTCTCTCTCTCTCTCTCTCTCTCTCTCTCTCTCTCTCTCTCTCCAGAAAGGAATGCCTCAAGAACTGTTACCAACTATTGAACCTGTGACGACCGCCTACACCTGGACTTTTTGCCTGCTGCATTTTTATTTTTATTTTATTCTATTTATTTGTTTATTTTTTATAATTTTTTTAAAATTCAGATGTCTATTGCTATAAACTTTGTTTTATATGAAGCGTAAGTTCAATTATGTAAATATCTCTGGTCGAACACGCATGTACACTGTACATGTAGTTCCTCGCACCTCAGTATGTAAATCTCTCACCCTCCTGGCACACTGCCGTCCCGGGGTGACCCACAGTTTGTGGTTAATAAACGGATAATAATACAATACAATACAATTTTATTTATCAAGAGAATTCGTTTACAATAAATGAACTTGTTAAGAAAAGTAAATTTCTTGACAACAAGTTGTAATTCTTCCTTTACAACAGTTTTTAACAAATTTGTTATCTTACAGAAAAGACTACGAAGTCACTACACATAGTGTATTCCACACTGTAAACAGAGGTAGTAGTTTATCTGCATATCAATTCTAATCTACAGTGTCATTGAGTATCAAGAATTTTCTTATTAGGGATTTTAATTTGGAGATGGGGTAACTTCTCCTGAGCCTGAAATCAATGCTAGCCAACAAGTTGTTTATTATATTCATTGTGTGCCTATCTCCAAATCTATTTAGTATCCTAGGGTGAGGCAAAGTAATTGCTTTTGGGTTCCTTAATTTTTGTGAGACATTTCTTTGCAGATTCGACTCTTCAAAAATAGTGTTAAGATTTTTTAAGAATAGATTTAACTTCAGTTTTTGAACTGGATACAGTATTTTATGTTTCAATAAAAATTGCCTTCTCTTGTTCAGGTCATTCCAAGAGTTTGTCCCCATTAAAAGTTTCAGAATCCTATTCATTAAGTTGTTTATTGCCCTTATTTCTGTTTTATTTGCTCGTGCCCATATATTTACTAAATAATTGAGTTGGGAGTCCACTAATGCAAAAAAAAATAAGGTAACTTTTGTTCTAAGATTTAACCTATTCTTAATGTAGTAGAAAAGGTACACATAAAATCTCATTTTTTTTGTACAAGTTGGTTATATGCATTACCCAACTTAGATTGTAGTCAATCCATAACCCAAGGTAACAATGATTTGAAACTTCTTCCACAGTTAGACATTTGCAATTCTTGAAATTCTGATCATGTAGGCAATCATGTTTGTGCAATTTGATAGAGGGTTGAATGTCCAAGGTTTGATGAGGAGGTCTTATTACAAAAAATTTTGTTTTTTCAAAGCTGAGTGCTAATTTATTATCGTGCAGCCAAGTTTGTAAATGTATTGCATCCTGTTGTAAATCATTCTGCATTTTTGATAGGGTCTTTCCTATTGTATATAAGATTATATCATCTGCATAATTTTTTATAAAGGAGTTCTTAATTACTTCGAATATGTCATTTATATAGATGTTGAACATGATTGGCCCAGCATGTGTGCCCTGAGGTACTCCTCTCTTTACATTATAAGATTTTCCCTTTGTATTTTTTTACTTCTACTGTTATTTTTCTCTTGGCTAAATAATTTGCTAGGAGTTGATTGAGTCTTCCCCTTATACCATATTTCAGTAATTTCTGTTGCAATATTGGGATATCAATTAGGTCATATGCTTTGGTCAAATCTATAAATAAAATCAATATGAAGTTATTGTTGTTTAAATGTAAGTTTAGAGATTCTACTAAGTTCTCTAATAATGTCTGTGTGCTCTTGCCCTTCTGATATGAGAATAGAGAGTTGTTTAACAGTCCATATTGATGTAAATATTTGCTTATATGGGAAAATATATAATTTTATATTATCTTATTTAAAATTGACTGTATTGTTATTGGTCTGTAATTGCAAAAGTCATCAGGTGGTCCCTTTTTATATATAGGAATTGCCTTAAATGAGAGTAAATTTGTAGGATAGCTTCCCGACTCTAACATCCGTGCTATTAGCTCTACCAAGAGAACAGAGAACTGTTCTTTGTTTCTCTTTACCTCGGTTAATAATAATAATAATAATATCAACTTTATGTAAGATTTGCATGTTACAAAATTTCCCATGCCGATTTGAGAAAATTTCCCACTCTCTGTGAAATATATTGCCCTCGCGCTAATTTAATTGCAATACAAAAATTATTCAGATTCAAATTATTATTTTAGGGCCACCCGTAATCTCTTACATATACCCATATATGTATTATGACTGTACATTACGTGTGTTCTTTGGTTGATTTGCCTGTTTTGCTGGACGAAAAATCCCAGTTTCTGAGGGAAAAACCTTGCTATCTACGCCTGAGACCGACTAACTCAGCCACGGAGTGAAAACACCCCATTAAAGTTCCTCGCCTCATCCAATTAATTTAATTTAATTTAATTGCAATACAGTGATTTGTTACTTAGTTCCGAGATCAAGTTAAGGAGTATGCAGTATTGCTTGTAATATCGTGTTATTTGCATTTATAAGACTAACGACTACATTTGCCGAAGTCTACTGATAATATTTATGAGATTTCGAAATATTTCATAATTGCCACTAATTCCCTCAGTAATTATTGGCTTCAGTGCTGTGTCTGCATTGTTGTTTACGAGACGACTACTGCGTAATTCATGTTTTTGCATTCAAGGGAGAAGAGCATAACAAATAAAAGACGAGAAGAGTGAGAGTCCCTTGGGGAAGAAAAATTTAATGAGCGCTTAGCCGAAATCAATATTAGCGATTCCTAAAACTATGCAAAAGACCAAGTCAAGTCTAAAGAAAGGAGAATTATAAAAAGTTAAGCAAATGTTGAGATATACGGTAAGAAGAGAAAAGTACTCATATTTACTTATTACAACAACCAAAAAAGTTACTTTATATTAAGAATTAGTGAACATTCTTGGATTTAGAACTGATTTTTGAATGCTGATTAGTTGTACCAATCAGAGGAAGGATAAAGGACAGTTCTGCAGTATTAATTTCAGTTATTGAAAATAAATAAATATCGACCAATTTATGTAATAACTGATAAGTTCGTCAGTGAAAGGGATTTACACTAAATAATTACGGAATTATCACAACCCCATCCGTAATGGACTATGCACATAGTTCGCAGTATAAAAAGCCGAACAGCTTCCTGCGCTGGAACAGTGGTAATGTACATCTGGTCATGCAAGTCAAAGTGATAAAGTAACAGTTATGGGACGTAGTAAAGATATCACGGAGTTTCAAAAGGGCATGATTGTGAGAGCTTGTAAGTCAGTTGCTTCCATATTGGAAACTTTACGGGAAACTTGTCGGTTGTTCACGGCCCACTGTAGTTAAGGTGTACAAAGAATGGTGACGAACGGGTCAAACCACCTCTCGCCGACAGAATTGTAAAGGATTATGCCATGTAGATGTTCGCGTTAAGCGAAGGGTTCTGCTCATTTACGAGCTGAACGGCAGGTCACTGTGCAACAATCAGATGAATACAATATGGGGATTGTAAGAATAATGTCCAAAAGGACAACGCGCCGCACACTCAGACGTATGGGATTTCACGGCAGACGACCCAAGGGACACCCAATCCTCACCAGGGCAAGTTCAAGCCCCTAGGCCACTTGACTGATGGCGCCCTCTCCCGCCGATGCGAAGATTTTCATTTTTTAGAATGATCAATTTTGCATTTTATTTACTTACGAATAGTAAACTGTACGCAATATAATTATGTAAATTTGTAATTATGTAAATTATGAATTTAATATTATTTGATTTTTAACATGTTAACACATGAAATACACAATTTTTTTGCTTTGTTTTAGAGAGGAGGAGGGTGCTGTTCCCCCCCCCCCAAACCTTGGCGTACCTAGCAAGTGCCTACTCGTCCTTATCCTAAAGCCGGCCCTGCACCATTGATCATCAACGTCGACGGCGAATGCTGTGTGTCAAAAACATGCTGGTTGGACACTGCAGCCTAGAAACAAGTGTATTGGTCGGATGAGTCCAAATACCTAGTGCAACATGCCTACAGACGTCTTCCTGTGTGGCGAAAGCAACACGACTCCATGGACCCATCATGTTATGGTACCCACTGGCCAGGCAGGTGGCGGTAGTTGTTTAATGTGGGGCATATTTTAGTGGCAAGAAGTAGGATCCCTGCGTATGGATAAACATTTCACTGGTGAGGTCTTTTTTTGTGTTTCTTGTTCTTTACTGCAGCCTCCAGGGTTTCTCCCATACGCTGCTGTATCGTCTGTCATCATCATCATCATCAGCCATTTTCAATCCACTGCAGGATGAATGCCTCTCCAGCAACTTTCCAGTTCCTTCTGTTTTGTGCAATGGCCATCCATTTGCTACACACAAACTCATGAATTTCATCTGTCCATCTCCGTCGTTGTCTTCCAGGTTTTCTTCTAGCTCTTCTTGCGTACCATTTTGTTATTTTCTTAGTCCATCAGTCATCTTGTCTTCGCGCTGTGTCCTGCCCAAGACCATTGTAGTTCTTTAGTTTTGATAAGAATGTTCTTTACTTGAGTTTGCTGCCTAATCCACGCGTTTCTCTTCTTATCTAACAGTATGATTCCCAATATAATTCGTTCCATTCTTCGCTGTGTCGTTCTCAGCTTCTCTTTCATTCTTTTGGCGAGTGCACAAGGTTCACTTCCATAAGTCATGGTGGGGAGTATACATTGGTTCATTATTTTACGTTTCAGAGAAATTGCGACATTGCTCCTCAGTATGCGACTATATTTCCTGAATGCTATCCATCCAAAATTTATTCTTCTCTTGACTTCCATCCATTTATCATTATTACAGCCAATGATCTGTCCCAAATAAGTATATGACTCCACGTTTTCAATTACTGCTCCTTCAATCATTATATCCCTTTCTGTGGCATACTTGTTCATCATTACTTTTGTTTTAGCCATATCCATCTTTAGTCCGAAATCCTTACTAACCCTGCATAACTGACTGAGGTTTTCTCTTAATTCTTTGGAATCGTGGCTTATGACCACAATGTCATCTGGAAATCGTAAATGGTTTAGGTACTCTCCATTCACATTGACTCCTTTCTGCGACCATTCTAATCTTCTGAAAGCTTCCTCAAGGGCAGCTGTAAACAACTTCGGAGATATTGTGTCTCCTTTCTCAATTTTAGATTTCCTACTGTCTTTGTCTAGTCTAATAAAGGAGGTAGCGTTCTCATATATTTTCTTCAAAATCATAATATATGGAGTATCTATGCCTTGTCTTTCCAGTGCCCCAAACATTGCTTTATGCTGTATGGAGACAAATGCCTTTTCATAATCCACAAATGTCAGGCGTAATGGTGTTTATATTCATTTGCTGTCTCCATTAGCTGTGATATTACGTGAAGGGAATCCATAGTTGAGAATCCTGTCCTAAACCCAGCTTGCTCTTTCGGTTGATTCTCATCAAGTATTCTTTCTAATCTGTTAGTAATGACCCTTGTGAACAACTTGTGGATGTGGGATAACAAGCTAATTGGTCTATAATTTCCAATTTCTGATTTATCTCCTTTCTTATGCAGCAAAACTATGATTGCATTATTCCACTGCTTAGGCGTCACACCTTTTCTAAGCACTTTGTGAAGAGCCTTGCCAGTTTTTGTGTTATGTCTCTTCCTCCCAATTTTAACAACTCTACAGTAACTTCATCTTACCCCGGGGCTTTCTGATTCTTCATTTTCTTCAACGCATGTTCCACCTCATCAGGAAGAATATCGGGTATGTCGTATGTGTTACTAATTTGCGATCCACCTTCCCCACTGCTGGCATCATTCCCTTGCTCCTTGTATAATTCTCTATAGTAGTCTTCTGCTATTTGAATTATACCTTCTCTGCTATTATAAGTACACCATCGGTATTCTTCAGTTTCAGTATCATTTGTCTTTCTGTATTACTGCTCATGTCTGTTGATTTAAGTCCTTTGTTTTCCCTTAATGCTTGTTCTACTTTTCTTGTGTTAAACCTTCTTATGTGCTCTTTGAATCTCTTTCTAATGGCTTTGCATACCTCAGTATACTCAATTTTCTCCTTGTTAGTGTTTATCTTGCACTTCATTTGTCGTCTTCGGTTGGTTCATTATGACAAGTGTTTCTTGACTAATTTTTTCTTTTTTGGATTTCTTTTTCCCTATAGGTTTCTTGGGCTTGATTACTTTCAGAAAGTTGTAATATTCCTCGTCGATATCTTGGTCCTGAGGAGTGTACAGAATCTCAAACTTTTTCTTAAGTTCCAATACATACTGCTTTTTCTCCTCTTCTGTTATCTCAAAGACCTTCGTATTATTTACTCGAGACAGTTTTTTTCTTTCTTTTCTTATATTTATATCAAATGTGCATCTTACCATTCTGTCATCACTTCTAACGTTTACCTTGTTCAGGACGGTAACATCAGTCACGATATATCTTCTGTTAGTGAGGACGAAGTCGATTTTATTAGTTGTTAATTCATTTGGGCTCTTCCATGTCCACTTTCTTTTCACCCTTTTCTTGAAAAAAGTGTTCATTACTGACAATCCTCGAGATTCTGCAAATTCCACAAGTCCTTCACCTCTTTCATTTCTTTCAACAATTCCAAAATTTCCTATAGTTCCCCTTTCTGCACTGTTTTGTCTCTTTCCAACTTAGCATTGAAGTCTCCCATAATAATAGTGTAGTGGGTTTTTCTGCTCGTCTAGAAAACTCAATTTCTGTGTACACATCTTCAAACTCTTCGTCATCATGGCTTGATGTTGTTGTATAAATCATTATAACCTTTAGCTTATACCTGTTAGGAATCTTGAATAGTAGTCTCGACACCCTTGGTGATGTACTTTGAATTCCAAAATATTGTTTTTTATATCTTTATGGCGCAGAAAGCCAACTTCACCTTCCCTCCTTTCACTGTTTCCATTGGTATACAGCAGATTTCCACTTAATAAACTTATAAGTGATTCATTTCTTCTTCTTGTTTCTGCCAAACTGATGATATTCCAATTCACATTTTCTAATTCCTTTTCCAGCTCTAATATCCTGTCTTCACCGATGTGCGATCTTACATTGAAACCGGCCAAGTTCAGTTTCCGTGCATGGCAGCCTGGTCGTACCCAGAGATTCTTTGCACCCGCTGCTTCCTCTCTGATCCTCTCACTGCCGTAAGAGGGAAAGTGAAAGCCGCTGCTGGGGACTGAGGGCCATTTGTTTTGTCGTGCTGTCATGTGCTGGAGGGTTTGGTCTTTTCCTCTTCACGCTGACCAAGCGTCTTGCATAGAATTACTGTACACGTTCGTTGCCACCTAAGTGACGTAACAAGGCTCACCATCGAGAAGGTGTGCATGAGTGGATTTTAGGGAGGCAGGCCAACCGGACTCCTAAATCTGAAATAGAAAGATATTGGATCCATCAGTGTTTTAGACTGAGTGTATGATAACACATAGAATGCCTGTTCCCCTCTAAGCCTCCGTATCGTCTGTACTAGGCAAATGCTAAAGCTGGTCGTGTTGTAATGTAGGTCTGTAAGTGTTATGTTTGTTGTGTTGAGTTTGGTTGTGCCGTGGGGCCGTCCTCAAAATTTGTGGAACGCTGTTCAGGGATTACTTGCAGGCCCTGAGGTTCTGTGAAAAACTTTTACGGGGTGTTTTTCTAATAGTGATTTTTTTTATTTTTTCAAATTTTACAGTAACTAAGAAATAATTAAATAATTTTATATTGTACTGAACAAAAATTTTAAATACCAATAATATTTAATACGTTAATCAACAATATTGTTTAACAATTGCAGTCATCTCATAAGAATAGGAATAAATAAATAATAATAGGAACCAATAATCACACAAACAATATAGATATTATTTAAAGTGAGTATAACATAAAAATTCCATTTTTAAATAACGCCGTATGTTCGATATCAAACGAAACATATACGTTGAGAATGAAATATGCACTCTACTTCTAGCAATTTTCCAAGTCCACTCGCCGAAGAGTTCTCCTGGAATGAAAGTAATGTGGGTAAGACGAGGGTAGGCTCGTAGATAGAAAGCAGAAAAGATGCGGTTAATATTATATTATATTATATTATATTATATTATAGTTACTCATAATTTAATACATTATCCAGTGTTTGTGTCTGTAAATTGCGTGCGTCGATTTGTCTGTTTTGCTGGACAAAAAAAAACTCAAATTCCTGGGGGAAAAATTTTGCTGTCTACGTCTGAGACCGACTAACTCGGCCACAGAGGGGGAAAAAACCCACTAAAGTTCCTCGTGTCGTCGACGGGATTCGAACCCTGGCCTTTACCAACCGGTGTGGGAAGGATGGTGATGATACCACTATGCTACACACGCAAGCATTATTATTATTTAGACCATTTGAGCGCGGCGCCCTGTTTGACAGAACCGGGTGCACATGCTTGTGGTCGGCCCTGGTGTGCCGGTATCTGGCAACTTCGCCGCCGGGGGAGCAGAAACATGGTCGACTACCACCTGCCTTCCAACCCCAGCCAGGTGGAGGCGCACCAAATACTACTATCCAGGACGGGTATCGTACCGGATTTTCCAAAAAAATTTGGGGAGGTCCAAAAAAAGCATTGAACAGAAGAGGTTATAGTTGGTGAAGAGTGGAGTAAAATGGAGGAGTTGTGGAAAGTAGACAGAAAGGTAGGGAAAGAAAGAAGGAGACTTCCCATGAAAAGTAGAAGTTACAAGATCAATGAAGGAAAGTAATAGCAAAGAAAGTCTGGATAGTGGCGTCTGTTAAACCCACCCGAAACGGGTCAGCAGGTCCCTAAGAGGGTTGTGTACCATCCCACTATGAGCAAAGCATCAGAGCCAGCAAAATCTCAACCTAGCTGCTTTGCTGGGTAAGCAGGGGTGAGCAGTTCTTGCAGCGTTCCCACCCTTGGAGGTAGAGGTCAGCAGTCGATAATTTCGGATGAGATGTAGTGGATCAATAGTCCAGTGCGCAGTCAGTCTGGGTGTGTCATTACAGGTAACGAAGTTTCAGATCAATAATTTTGTGGATCAATATTGGAAGTATAGTCTGCCAGGTGGTTGCACATACAGCACAATTAATATGGACAGCGAAGTTTGTCTATGTGGGTATCAAAGTTTGTCAGATGTAACCCAGTCCAGGTGGGTCTCTTCGGATAGTATTTGCCACGTCCGTGTGGAGGAGGCAGGTATATCTTCTTTTAAGACAGAATCCAGGAGAATTCAGTTCAGGGTTATGTGGAACTTCAAACTCACACTATGACAACGTCTTCAAACTTCTTTTGAAGACGTTGTCATAGTGTGAGAAAGCATTGTAGTTTTCCCTGGAGTCTAACAAAGAAGGTGCCTCTTGAAGTAAATAAACTTTAGTTAGGAACCGAAGTGTTTGCCGGAGATCGGCATAGTATGGACATTCTAGGAGTATGTATTCTGCCATTTCCTGGAAGCTACAGGTGCAATAGGGGTTTGAGAGAGGTGGAAGCTGTGCAGATTGACATTCAGGCTACCGTGTCCAGTGAGAATATACGTCACTTATAATCCTGGGATCAAGGAGAGGAACAGTTTATTAAGCTCCCTGACTGTAGGGATGAATGGGAATGTGATTCTACCAAGTAGGCTGTTATTCCAGCTCTGCTGCCAAATTTAGACAATTGTACACGGATCCTTCTAATTTCAGTCACCGGGGTACAGTGAGGTCCAAAGAGACTCCATTTATTTCTACCAGACTTCTAATTCTCAGGCGATATTTGAGATACGAATGCATGATCTCAAGGTGGATGGGCAATTTTCCACAGATAGCCTGCAGTGCCAGAGTGGAGATAGTTCTGCAGGCTCTGGACACTGTTAAGATGACTATCCTCTGTGCTTCAGTTAGTCTCTTCTGGACAAATTTGCTCTCAACGCTGTATCCCCCATGCGCCAGACCAAAGGTCAAAATAGGCAGGAATAGAAAATCGTAGACTACGAGTTGTAGTAGATCCTGAGTTTAAGACCCCAGTCTCTCCGTGTGACTCTAGCCATCTTCCCAGTTATGTTCTTGATTTTTTCTTTGAGGCAGTTACAATGCGGCATGAAAGAGTTGTCATCCAGTACTACTCCTAGGCCTCCGTAGCCTAGTGTCAGGCGCGCGGGTGCATAAGTACACGTGCCTTGAGTGACCGGGGTTCAAGCCTGACTACTGAATACGGTGCTGTTTCTTGTATTCTATCTATCTTGTGAACTCCTCTGACCGTTTGGTCGTCCCGGAGTATAAACAGAAAATTTATTTTTTATTTGTATGTTCTTGTGTATTTGATCTGGGCATGTATGTACTTTGCTGTTGGCGTTTGCAGCACCAGACCAAGGTATTTTCGCGCCCCGGACAGAAAGATTTTTCGGTGCCCTTTTACTAAGGATATATATATTTCTTGCTTCATTGTTCTTCTGTTTTTGGCGCCCTTTAAAGAATGCCCCCCCCCCCGGGCAAGAGCCCTACTAGCTCGTACCTTAATCCGGCACTGGGTGGTCGCCGGGTGTTCATTGTACCCTTGATGAGCATTTGTCGGGTCTTGGTGGCGAAGACTGTTAGTTTGTTTATTTCACAACACTCTGTACTACATGGCAAGATAATCAGTGTAAGCCAGTTTGATAGTGTTGTTGTGGTTTCTTTTCAGCCATTTATCAAAACCAGCATTGGAGCAGTGAGACCATAGAACAGAACCTTGAGGGCGCTGGTAAGGTCTTGACGTGGTGTTAGTGTGTTTGTGCATATACTGTAGTATGTGATGTTTATGTCAGGCCACTTTGCCACCAGGGAGCAGCTAGCACCTGTATAGCTGATTCCTCGTGCCCAACCTAGGCACTAGCACCTGTACCAGTAGTCGATGCTGTAACGCGCCAAATCCGCATTCACCAGTGGGTGTGCTATACCGGTGGATGCCAGCAATCCCGTACCCAGGTCGCCCACACGTGGGTAACAGCCAAAAAAAAAAGAAAAAAAAAAAAAGAAGACGAACTCTTTATTGCATACAAAAGGCACATACTGTATACTACAATACCTTTCACGGCTACAACCCCCGGCTTGTAGCCGTGAAGGGTATTGTGTACAGCGCAAAAAAAACTGCAAAAAACAGAATTCATAAGTTGCGATATCGTGTTACCTAGGTACCACCTATAAAAAAAAAAAAAAAAGATAGACGGATTCACCAGTCTAAAAATAGATTGGTGAGGTCTACCGGTAGCTCTTAGGAGAAAATATAGACCCTGCCATGTTCCTTTTTTTACCCGAACAGAAACGGGATCTTTCGAGGCGATGATGTGCCGTATCATCGGGCCCGCACTATCGCGAGTAGTTCGAGAACATAGTGAAGATATCACCCATCTTGATTGGCCTCCAAATTCGCCTGGCCTCAGTCCAATTGAACACTTGTAGGATGTTTTTGAACGGGAAGTGAGACCTATGGACCGACAAGCAACCGTCATCTATTCCAACACTGTGTCGGAATAGATGACGATGGCCTTGCAAGTAGCATGTTTTCAGATCTCTACGGACGTCTTCAGACAAGTAGTGCAGTTTGCTGCACATATTCAGATGTCAAATTGATAGATATCCTATTTTTCTTTCCAGTACTCCTTAGAGCGATGGCTTCGCTCTTGAAGTAGTGTTTTTCTGCCGCATTCACGCCTTTGAGATGTGGAAGAACCGTTTGCTTTCCATTAAAAACCTTTAGATGAATTCTTTTGGGAAACCAGTTATGTCTTTCGTTTCTTGAATCGTGGCTCCAGTTAAACGTGCACGAGACATTTTTAAACGTGCATAAGACTTTTTGAAAGTCTCATAGATCACGCGTTTTCTCCAATCTAGCTTCATGTTACTGTAGTCGCTCTGCAATCTTTATACTCAATGAGGCAAACGTCATCATTCCAAGTCAGTTTTATTTGCATCTATTTGCATTCCTTCGCCTGTGACAGTCCTAATACAAAGTTCGTATTTTTTTGGCCTGTGTGTGTTGAGGAGCCAATTTGCATATACTGTAGTGCGAAGCAGAAAAACTCAGAATAACTCACGGGGATGCCCCGCTCCCTTCACCTGAGACCGGCTAACTAGAGTCTCAATTTAAGAGGACCTTAGAAATTCTTCCAGTCATCTAAGGGAATCTAGGCCTCTCAACCAGTGATGAAAAAATGTCTGTGTATCATGCCGACGAAGCTGCTAGGAAGGAAAAGTATTAAAAAGTATTAAAGCATAAAACATTTATGTTTTAATATTAGTTTTTAAAGTATTAAAAGTATAGATTCATTATTTATTTGGTTTCAAAGCATTTAAATTGTTTTTAAAATATGGAGGTATTGTATTCTCTCTCTCAAAGATTAGGGTTGGTGATTCGATGTATTTTGAGGTTGGGCTTGCGGACCGCGGGCCTCCGATTCCATTGAATCATTGATTTTGTCTACTAGGGTGTGGAATACATATAATCTATTTGTATAGTTATTCAACAACGGAGAGTATCAGCATTTATAGTGTTATAAAAGACACCACAGAGATAGTTTCTCCATTTCTAAACTAATGTATTTATTTATTTCGTATGAATGTGATCAATACACGAAGGAACCAGTTTTTTCTATCCTCCTTCGTGTATCGTGGCCGGGATATCCAACCAACCGGTTGGTTCGGCACCATCGTGATATCCAGCCCGAGGCGGGAATCGAACACGCGACCTTTGGGTTGCCAGGCCGGCACTTTACCTACCCGGCGAGCCCGGTCGGCAACTAATGTATTTATAACGTAGAACGTATTGAGCCATTGCTGCTCTGTTATCTATTAAGTAAGTATTGTATTATCAAACCATTCAAGGATGAGAAATTGAGAATATAGACTAACTTATGTTTTCTTTTGTTTTGAATAATTAACAGGTATAATAGCTTCTTTATTACATTTGATTCGAAATGAGTTGTTTCAAATTTACTTTGAATTTATTTATATGTTATGGTCGATTGTTATACTTCACAAGTTATATAATTATTGTAAAGCGTCGATACACATCAATATAAGAATATACTGGAAGTCGGATTTCGTATTTTATTCTTCAATTCCTGAGCAAAACTTAAAACGGTAAAACGGGCAGTTAATTTGGCGAAATAAATACAAGGATCAAGTAATTAATACGAGAAATTAATATTCAAGATTTTATTCCAGGGTATTTATTTATTTATTTATTTATTGATAATTTATGTGAATGAATTTAAATTCATGAAAATATTGCCAATATACTTTAGGAAATTAGAGGGCGTTTTACATTAGCAAATATAAAAGTTTTGATCTTATTTTTCACATCGTTTGGTGAGCGAAGAACGAAAGAGAGATAATGTATGAGTTTGTTTTGTGCGTTTTTTTTCCCCTTCATAATTTCAGAACTGAAGTATCAGATTATGTTTTTTTTTCTACTTTGCATGCGAAAAGTGCTTTGGTACTCCTTGTTAAGTTGATACGTTTAAAGTGACAGCATATGTTATATAAGTAAGAAATTATCATAGCTTGATACGAAAAATTAGGCCTAACAGTTTCACTGCACCGCCTTTGAAGCCAAGACAGACGTTTTATGCAGATAATATTCAGAAATTGAAGCTTAACATTATGTGCCGGAAAGAAGGGGAAATTTCGGATGAGTAGCAGTCAGAAATTAGGTAAGGTAAATATATTTAATTTTTTTTTTCTTTTTTAATAAGAAAAAAATTTTCTCTTTAATTAACATGAATTACGTGTACAGTTTGTTTTGTGATTTTCTCGTACAGACCGTTTACCCTAATTCGTTTAACTTTTAGTCATAATGAATTTTAAAGTTGTTCGATCTGAGGAACGGATAAAGAAATTATCGATGTTATATGAACTAAACGCTAATAACGCATGCCGCCTGACGAATTGCATCCGGCTGTGGGCTTAAACAATCCCGGTCGTTGATTTAAGCGAGTGGCTTAATCAGTAATTCCTACGCCCCGTTTGAAGTCGAAATCATGGCGCCTCCGTAGCCAGGTGAACAGGAGCAGCAGTGCGTAGCACACGCTTCTTGATTAGACCGGCGTTCGAGCCTGTGCCCGCCAAATACGGAGGATGCGAAAAGGTCAGGGAATGACCACCGCATATCCCCTTGGAGCAATATGGCCTTAGCTGCTAATGCTCCTAAAAACCAAAATAACAGCAGTCCAAATCAGCAGTTACAAAACTGCGGTTATTCATTTATTACTGACCGTTTGGTCGTCCCGGAGTATAAACAGAAAATATATTATTATTTACTGAGAAATACGTCAGTAGCGGAACTACCGTATAGCCAGGTCCTCTACGGTGGGGCAGAGCGGAAACGACACAACAGCTGCTTTGAAGATCACATGGGACCATTTGGCAACTGGTCGGAGGTGGGGGAGTCAGAATTTATAGTTTCCCCTCTTGTCTTGATTGTTTCTCAAAATTTTTAAAAGCAACCTATTACTGGCAAACTATGCTATAATTATGGTCAGGTAACTGTAGCCCGGGTCTGCAATTAAACCTTTTATTGCAATATATAAAGGGTGTCAAAAATGTATTTTTTAACAAGTTTATAAAATTACATTAAAAAAAAATGATTTGCCGTAACGTGATTTGAATTAAAAAAATTGTTTACGCCTGGTATTACAGCATAAGGCTGAAGAGTTAACTAAATGATTTTTACATTATTATTATCATTAATCGTATTTTGCTGTCACGTATACACAAATTGCACTCAACTTAAACGCATACCTGCGCTTCCCAGTGGCTACATCTGGCACATCTTAACGAAGAATGAAAAGGTATTATTTCCGTACGCTATAAAATGATAGCGTTTTAAAAAAGCAGAAGCTTGGATATGCTTGTATGTGCCAGAATCAAGCGCATATTTCGATACGAGTGGCAGACAGAAATGAGGTAAGGTAAAAATATATTTATAAACTTTATTTTTCTCTTTTTTTTTTTTAATAAGGGAACATTTTTCTCTCTAATTAACAGATGAGTTACGTGTATAATTTGTACACGTAATTCACCTGTATATTTACATTTATTATTTTCTTTTCTTCAGAAGTTATTTTTGGAAAAAAATGTTTTCGAAAATTTTACAGTGAATATAACATGCAGAAAATTATTATAGAATATAATTAAAATTATGGAATGTAATACAGAAAAGATTCCAAACCACGTTTTCCTTTGTGTGTTTAGAGAAGTTATCGAGAAGAGGTACGCAGCCAACTCCAGCGGCTCACATCTGGTGAGTTGGGCTTGGCACACCCAGGGTCCTGAGCTGGATATCATCTTTCTTGCAATTTCCCTTCTACTTCTCTCTCTCTCTCAGGATGACTCTTTTTTTTTTTTTTTTGGCTTGTGCAGCATAAGCCTCAGGCGTCCTTGCGCCATAGGCTCATAATAATAATAACTCAGTGGCAAAACTACCATACCGTTAGATCCGCCACCAGCGAGAAGTAAGAGGACAAGACGACAAGTTTGTTAAATATTACATGAGGCCATTCGACAGTCTGGAGGGTGGCGCAGAATTTAGACTTTGGCCTTTAAATCCATGGTGTACTTCCGACTCGTTGTTATACTTTTCTTTTTTTCTTTTTTTTGAAAATTTTAAAAGCAGCCTGCTGGTAAATTTATACCATGTATGTGTGTGTGTATTTAAATAATGTTGAAATAGTTGGAAAACGGAATATTTCATAATATAAAATAATAAAAAGGAGGGTACAGCATACATCAGAGGCAGCAAAAAGCATATTCCTCTACATGATGCTTGAAATATAACCATATAAATTAGAATAAGGATTAAAATAAAAATAAAATAATGCCAGCAGTACGGCATGAAAAGAGCGAAAAGGCGAAATTAAACCTAAATTCAAATCAAGCAGGGGGAGAAGAGAGGGGTCATCATCATCATCATCATCAGCCATTTTCAATCCACTGCAGATGAAGGCCTCTCCAGCAACTTTCCAGTTCCTTCTGTTTTGAGCACTGGCCATCCATTTACTACCCAAAAACTCATGAATTTCATCTATCCATCTCCGCCTTTGTCTTCCAGGTTTTCTTCTAGCTCCTCTTGGGTACCATGATGTTATTTTCTTAGTCCATCTGTCATCATGTCTTCGAGCTATGTGTCGTGCCCAAGACCATTTTAGTTCTTTAGTTTTGATAAGAATGTCCTTTACTTGAGTTTGCTGCCTAATCCATGTGTTTCTCTTCTTATCTAACAGTCTGATTTCCAATATAATTCGTTCCATTCTTCGCTGTGTAGTTCTCAGCTTCTCTTCCATTCTTTTGGTGAGTGCCCAAGTTTCACTTCCATAAGTCATGGTGGGGAGTATACATTGATTCATTATTTTATGTTTCAGACAAACTGGGATATTGCTCTTCAGTATGTGACTATATTTCGTCACATATTTGGTCAACAACAGTTTCCATTCGAAGAATGGAAACTGTTGTTGACCAAAATGGCGAACACATTGACACAGCACTATATAGTGACACATTTTGTAACTTTTTTTCTTCCAATAAATGGCGAGCGCATTCTTTATTGTACCTGTTGTCCAAATTTTTCTTCAGTACGAGCCTTAGAACTCGCTCCAGAGCCCTATACATAGGGATATTTTAATTTTACCAACCCTGTACTTAATGCTGTGGAATGCTTTAAACCAGGGCGCCTTCGTAGCCAGGTCCCCCTTGGAACAGCAGGGCGTAGCACACGCTTCTTGAATAGACCGGGGTTCGAGCCCGTGACTACCAAATACGGAGGATGCGGAAAGGTCAGGGAATGACCACCGCATATCCCCGGAGCAATATGGCCTTAGTTGCTAATGCTCCTAAAAACCAAATAACAAACAAACAAAGCTTTAAACCAGGACCATTGAAGTAGTCTTTTGAGAACAAAACAATGTATGTGGCAGTTAGTTGGAAGTTATGTATACACTTAATGGGGTCCATTGATTTATCAAAAATTGTAAACGTTTCGCATTACAGTAAACTGTGGTTGAAACATGGGTTTATAGTCGCTGACATGCTGTAGGCTACAGCATGTCAGCGGTCAAATGTCAGTGGTCAAATGCTTTTCAATGGCCCTGGTTCAAGCTTACGTGACTACTAAATTCAGTAACGTTCTTGTATTCTCTTTATCTTTTGAACTCCTTTGATTTTTTAGTAGTCCTGTAGTATAAAAAAACTTTTAATTATACAGCTGTTTTTTTTGTTTTATTTGTTACTGTGATATGAAAATAATTTAGATTTGGAAAATTATACGCAGTTGGACTATGCTGCGGGGGAAGGCTTTTTAGTTATCAGAATGATTTCCCACTGAAATTTTACGTATATGCCCTAGCAAATGCTGCTTTATTTTTATGAGAGTTTTGTCGTACTGTATCGAAGCTTGTCTGGCGACAAGCTTTTCACTGTGAATCAATTGACTGCCATATTAATCTTTCTATGTCGCGTGATTACACTGGTTGAAGTTTTCATTTTGTTGATATTATAAATCTATTGCTTTTCTTTTCTTTTCTTTTTTTTTTTTTTTTTGGCGTGAAACTTCAGGAACTAGTCACTAGACCAGCCAACATATTTACAGTCCTCCGCTGCCCAGTGTTGATGTTCTTTGAGTCCATTGTAACCGTATCTTCTTGTTTTTACTGGTAGGAACAAAAGCCGGTTTGGTCGTCGGCTGCGATACCACATCAGTGACGAGGTACGACGAATTTTACCTTTTCAACTGCTGCCTCTTCGGTTATCACTGTTTTATGCAGGCCTGGGCAAACGTTTTGGCTGAAGGGCCATATTAGGAATTCGAAAAGAAGGCGAGCCGCACACGTAAAATACTATTTTTAGATATATATTATTTGTTATCATGAAGAAGAAATATAACAAAACAAATTATTCTCTAACAACCAAGAATTTAATGAGATGAATGGAACTGTTTTACATCTTTTAACATTTTTTTTTTTTTTAATTTCGGGTGTTGATTTTGTAGTTGAGATTCTTAAAACTGCCTTGTAAATGTTCATCGGCGATGCTTGATCGCAAAGAATTTTTATTTAGATTCATGATGGAAAATGTTTGTTCACGTATGTAGGTTGATCCAAAAATAACCAACATTTTTTTCGGGCAAAATCTTTTAAGTTCGTCGAATTTGTCCGAATTAAGAGTATTGTAAAATTTACAGATTTCCTCACGACGGTGCAATTCCCTTAAATCGGTATCACACTTCAGATCTATAGTCTGAAGTTGTGGTTCACTCGGTGCACTATCAATTTCTATTTAAAATGGGTCGCGCACTATTGCCAAACTTGTCTCAATTTTTCGGAAGTCGCCAAATCTTCGTGAAAAGTCGTCATTCAAAGCGTTGATAATTTCACAATATTTTTCAAATTTACTTTCTGCATGCATTCAAACTTTTTACCATATCATGGGCGTTTAAATTTTTCCCTTGTAACACGGTGTTGAAAAGTATTTAAGTGTGTAACGATGTCCAGGGTAAACGCAAAATCACGAATCCAGTTATTATCAGTTAATTCGGGAAAGTCCATAATATTTTTCAGTTTTAAAAATAGAACGATGTCATCTTTAAGATCCCATACTCGCCGAAGAACTTTTCCTAAGCTAAGCCATCGAATTTGGCTATGATAAGGAATATCTGTGTACTCGGATTCAATATCTTGAAGAAAATTAACGAATTGTGTGTGTTTCAGGCCCCTCGATCGTATTAAATTTACTAGTTTAATAATACAAGATGTGACATGTTCAACTTTTAACACATTTTTACATAATACTTGTTGATGTGTAATACAATGAATTGTAATTAAATTATAATCAGGATAATTTCCACAAATTTTATCCTGAATTTTCTTTAACGCTCCAACATTTTTACCTGTCAAACTTGCTGCTCCGTCAGTTGTTACGCTTACCGTTTTGTTCCATTGTAAATTATATCTTGATAAGCATTTTTCAACTCTGTTACTGTTAAACATTTTTCGAATTATACCGTTATAAAAGCGCCCGTTGGCTCGCTCCGGTTCGCGCACAATTTCAAATTCTATCTCAATTTGAACAATACGGAGATGATAAAACAATTTACAAGTCAATAAATTCTATAATGTATTACATATACAAATTTATTTTTCAAAAAGGCGTCGCAAAAGGCATAAAATAAACTTTTTTTCGAAAATACGATTAAAGCTCGCGGCCCGCGGGCCATAGTTTGCCCGGGCCTGGTTTTATGGGTTGTTGTTCGACTGACTGTAATCTTTCTGTGTTACCATGCGCAAGTTATGTGAGCCTTGCATCAACAAACTGTTTTACAACTATAGGATTGCGGTTGGCTGGATATTATTTGGTAATTGAATCCTGTAGATATGTATAGTCAGAGGCATTCCTAGAATGCCTCTGATGTGGTGTCCTAGTGTCCGGGTGCCAATCGCAATTTGGCGCCCCCTTTAAAATTTTCTTCATAAGGGTATGTAAGTTTCAGGTTTTCAAGCGCCCCTTGAACGTTGGCGCCCGGGTGCAGTGCACCCCTTTCAACCTCGGAACGACCCGCCCCTGTGTATAGTATTAACCCCTGGCTTGTAGCCGTGAGGGGTGTTATGTACAGCATAGTGTTAGCGCCACCTGCGGTTTCCACATCTGCGCCATATGTACGTTGTGCAGAATAACAGTAAATGCTAGAAAAGTGTCGTGTGTTGAATGTGTAGTATTATGTTGAGTTCTGTTGTGCCCTGCCATTTGAACGCAGGGCCCCCTGGTGGAACCCCACGTGTCCCGCACACACCACTAGGAGGCAGCCAGGCTGCCTATTATTCTCTGGCAGGTCTCTGTCAGGGTCGCCTGAGCTTCCTGAACGGAGACCAATTTAAAAATAAAGTAGAGTGCAGTAGTACAGGCGGTACGGAAGAAGAATAGGAGGAGGGGAGTAAGAGTAAGGGGCTGTAGGTGAAGGGATCCCCTAAGTTGACAGTGGAGCGTTTGCCCCACTAGGCGAAAAGGGGGGGATAACCCCAGGAAGGATAGAAAATCCACTCAGCGAGAGTGCTGGGTGTGACCGACATTTGGCGTTGGGTGGTATAGACCACTGGAACCTACTCAACAATGAGGCTGGGTTAGCAGGTAATCCTGCCCTGTACGTTCCGGGGTTAGCAAGTCTATGTTTGTAAAAAAGTCAAGTATAGATTTTATTTCCGATTTGGGCAAGTCCCTCACGAGTTTGTATCCCTAGCTTGAGTTGGTTGTAGAGTCCTGCGCCTAGCAAAGAGGTTCTGTATGTTTAATAATTTGAAGTATTGTTCGTCAGAAATGAACAGGTGCTCCTGTCCTTGAGGTATGTGTTGGAGTCCGGTGTATAGTATTCCTCGAAGATCATCATAAATTTGGCAGTTATAAAGAAGATGGTTTCAACTTATGATTTATAGAGGCCTGGAGAGAACCAAGGCGGCGACTTTGGATAAACAAGTTCGATGTCTGGGACGAAATTCTTATTATTAGGCCCTTATCCGTCTCTTCCCATCTTGTCTGCCAGATTTATAGTAGCATGGCAGCTAGTTTTCTTTTTTTTTTTTTTCTTAGTCATTGTGGGTATCGATGGTATGTCCAAAGATGGTAGCTGGAATGCCCTGCGACAAGCAGCAGTGTACTCCTCGACGAATAACCTCCAAGTCAAGGGGAGGACACCCGCAAGAAGCTGGAGGGCCGGAGAGCTTACTCCGGGACTTGCAGCAGTCCCGAGTGCGAAATATATGAGGATTTCAGATGCTTCCTCCTGACTAGGATACATTATTTTCCTAAAAACCAAGAACAGAACATCCTCTAAAGAGAAGAAGACTATATCGCCTTTACCTGCTACGCACAAGTCTTATTCGCACGACGGAAGATCCTACCATGGATATAGTCACTATCCGGATCATCATCAAAACCAAGAGAAGACAACCACCTATATTTTGGGAATCAATGCAGAGGCCTACCAGCAAATGAGACTACACCAACACCAAATCTGAGAAGATCCAGTATAGGACAACCACAGCTGCATTCCTGTTTATATCCATACTGACTTAGACACAGATCACCGGATAGGACTTTAACTACCAAACTGGACATCATCACTGAAACTGACATTAAGACCGACCTGAATGAGAAGAGCAAGAAGATTGTGCCAAATGGCGATCACGTTTGTGCTCTCTTGCACGGCAACTTTTCTCCCACTCCCATCCCCTACTTTCGCCTGATGGATGTATTCCATTGTACCTGGGGGATGCCTTCTTCATCCCCCATATTTCTACCTGTCCCTCCTTTTCTTGACTCTAAAGCCCACCCGCGCTCTCTCTCTCTCTCTCTCTGTTTTTTTTTTTTTTTTTACATTGGTCTCTGTCAGGAAGCTTAAGCGACCCTGCAGAGACTAGCCAGAGAATAACGGGCAGCCTGGCTACCTCCTAGCGGTGTGTGCGGGCAACGTGGGGCCCCGCAGCTAAATTCCAGGACACCCAACAGAACCCAACGCAATACTACGTATTCAATACAGAACACTTTTCTGGCATTTACAGTAGTTCTGTATTTCTTCAGTGTACATATGGCGCTGTTATTTATTTTTGTTATTTGATTTTTAGGAGCATTAACAACTAAGGCCATATTGCTCCAGGATATGCGGTGGTCATTCCCTGACCTTTCCGCATCCTCCGTATTTGGTGGTGACGGGCTTGAACCCCGGTCTAATCAAGAAGCGTGTGCTACGCACTGCTGCTCCTTCCCACCTGGCTACGGAGGTGCCTACATATGGCGCAGATGTGGGAATCCACAGGCGGCGCCTGACCCTAATATTATGCATACTATGTGTAGCCGTCCCCGGTAATCGCGAGCAAGATACTACACTGAATTGTTCTAGCTTCCGTTTATTGCAAAATTATTGCTCTACGATACCAAATCCCGGATCCGTATGTAATAACAGGGAGGAATATAGCTTTATACAGGAGTTTAGGTGTTCTCCGGTTCAGTCCCTAGTCACATCTGCTTACTCGAACGATTAGGTATGCATAATTTCTGATTTTGACTTGAATGTATGGTGCTGGAAAAAGGAGAGCTTCGAACCCAGGTGTTTTAGGGAGGTTACCAACTTGATGGCTTTTCCTTGTGCCTTGATCTGTGGAGGCCTTGATATTTGCAGAGTGCCTTTGAGAAGTATGGATTGTCTTCTGTGTGGAAATCTGGAGCTTATGTAGAGTCGCCCAGTCCTGTAAGATCTGTAGTGCTTGATTGCCAGTGGCTTCGAGAGCTACTCTGGTGTCCGATGCGATGGAGATGGTAATGTCATCCGCGAATGCTTGGATGGTAGCAGGGCCCAGATCCAAGCTAAGCAACTCGTCGAGGACGATGTTCCAGAGGAATAGACCGAGCACTGTGGGCAGCCTCTGTAGATAGACTTGGTGAGCTTCTAGTATGGTGAGGAGATGGAGACTTTCCTGTTAGAAAGTTACCTTTTTTTAACAGGAAGTTGGCTGGTATGCATGTAATGGTATGCTGGTATATATAAGTTGGCTGGTATGCATGCCAGTCTTAGCCTGCGAAAAATGCTTGGTCGCCATTAATCAAAATGTGTAAAATCGAACCCAGCCCAGCATCCTTCTTTTCAACCGTCTTGAGAAGAAAGTGTTTTTTTTTTTTTTTTGCGGAGGACGCATAACACTTAAAGGCAATGTTTCCTCCTCCCAGAACGCTATAGGAAAACATGTCAGTACACTGGGGAAACCCACTACATGGCCGCAGGGTTGACACTTCTCTAATTCACAGAGTAAGAATTGTCTTTCTGACATCCCTCTCACTTATTAAATCACGCTCTGTTTTCAATTAAAGGTTTTTCTTATGAGAAATAGTTTTAAATGATTTTTTTTCCATCACATTTTCTCAGTTTGCAAAATTCAGTTGTTGGCTTGTGTGTAAAGTAGTAATATTTTTTTTACATATTTTACGTCATGATGCACATTACTGATATAACTGAAATATTTACAATTGCATTGAAGGTAAAGTTAATAAGTGTATGTGAATCAAATACATATAAAATTTTCGGGATGCTCAAGTTTAGAACAGTTTTTTTGGTTTCTGAACGAAATGCACTTGGGAAATTATTCATGATTTTTTATAATCTTAATTGGAAAAGGTTATTTTAGCTGATGCTGTATAAGCTTGCTTTCTTGCATCGTACGCCACTGCTAATGCTAGTCTTAATCGTACCACTTTCAAAATTATAATAAAATGGGCCCTTGTGAATATCGGGAGATTTGAATTTAATCACGAAAAATAGTAATGCTCCTGGCCACATTTGCACCTTGGGTAAATAATGAGCTAAAAAAACATTGCGAATAGGCACCAGATTTACCTCTTTGGAAAATTGCATTGTTCACTTAAAGAAACATTAAAAATTTCTTTCGCTTATTAAGAAAAGCAGAATAACTCTGCAGAAAAGTATGAAATCTTACCAAAGTTTTTTTATGTGAAGTTCACACTTATTAGTAATTTTATACTATTTTGTAAAACACTCATATAGTAATGTGAAAGCACCCACGCACGCACCCAAGTAGCTTACACTTCATCGTGATATTTAGTGGACGTTGAGATTTGTTTTCATTGTATGCAGTGGCTCACTTTCGAGGGACCTGTCAATTATGGAGCTGCAGTTTGAGTAATTTTCCTAGCCGCTAGGTAATTTTACTTGTTGACCATCCATTTTTCATACTCATCCATCCACGTGCTAACACCAAGTTCCGGCCATACCAGTGACAGAATTAGTTTGTAGGCACTAACTGGAAACCTTAATGCTGTTAGAGAGAAATGTGATATAGCTCGTGCAAATGAAAAGTGCGTCTCTGTTTGATTTATCAGCAGTATGTCAGGGACTCATATTCTCTGACCATTGATGTTTCATTCCTTCCAATCTTAAGTGTCGTATTCCAACTTTTAAACCCCCTCACTAATTGATAATTATTAACACAGGAAAACATATTCACCGTTCACCGAAAAACTCTAATTTGTCCTCTTGGACGTTACAAGGATATACGTAATTGATTCCTTATAAAGGCCATTTAACGATCTTTAAAGGTTTGTTTCATATACTCATTTGATTGGACCGTAGTTTAAGCCAGCGACTGCTGAATGCGATTAATGATTGTATTCATGATTTACTGTAAGCTCCACTGAACTGGGCGTACCGGAGTATAAATAAGAAATTTTTAAACAACAAAACCACACCAAACCGCAATATACCCGTACACATCTTGGCATGGACTCCACAAGGTGTTGCAGGGTACCCTGTATCAGTGCTACTTATGTGTTGCACAATGTGTCCATTACTGTAAACATTGTGCAACGCATGAGTAGCACTGATACAGGGCATTGTTAGGTGGATGGTCGTAGCATTTAGTGCATAGAAGCAGTAATAGTGCGAAATAAAGTGAAATGTATTGCTGATGCTATCGAGGCAGTGTTAGGTGGGTAGGAAAACTGCTAGCCTGGGGGGATTCACAGACGTTAGATTAACAGTAGCCGCAGGCAGAGGTGAAAGTGATTCTTGTACTGCTTCTATTGGAATGCCCAGCAGCTTGGAAAAATTTACATGTTCCATGTAAATACATGGGCTGTGTTAGGGTGAGTAAGAGAAAGAACAGGTGCATGTTTACTTGCATTTACACCACTGCTAGAAGTATAGTAAATAAGTTTGATGTGCTGGTCAAGATATCAAAGGTGGATATTGTTGGAATATCAGAGACGTGGTGTCACACAGATATAAAGAACATAGAATTGGAATTTGGGGGTGTGCAGAAAGGACAAGAAGGGATGAAGTGTTATGCTGTTAGGGAGAAACACAAAATCAGAGGTGCATCCAGTTTACATGGGTGATGAGTGCAATGCAGAGTCAGTTTGGTGTGGTATAAGCACTGGGAAAACAAAACTGAGAGTAGTAGTGTGTTATAAACCTAATGACTGATGAGTATACCAAACAGCTATACAGAGAAATATAGTGGGCTAGCAAATGCGAATGTCTTATAATGGGGGATTTTAGCTTCCCAGATATTGACTAGAACTTGTAGTTCATCACTTGCATACTAACAAGACTTTTGTGGATTTATTGGATGATTGTTTTCTACTGCAGCATGTTCGAGAGGCAACCAGAGGGAGAAATACTCTTGATCTGATTCAGCAGTGATTATTCATGCATTAAGAATCTGCAGATAAAGGAACCAGTGGGTGGCAGTGATCAGTGTACTGATGTGGGATTTACTTAAAGATGTAACTACCATCAAGGGTAAAGGGGGAAGGGTTTTTGTTTTCGTAAAGGTGACTACAGTGGTCTCAGACAGTTTTTTTTTTTAAATTCTATACAGTGGGATCAACTGATGATGTTACCAACGTTGAGTTCTAAATGGGAATCCTTCAGGGAGGCTATTAGGCTTTTCATTCCAACTAAGAAATACTGTTCATGATTTAGGCCTAAATGGATATCACATGAACTATTGAGACTGTGGCAGAGGAAAAAAGCATGGGATGCATATAAATTAGAAAACGACCCAGAGAAAAGGCAAAACAGCTAAATAGTCAAAAGGGTGCAATTTTGTCTTTCTTACATCCTTTGAGAAAATGAAGAATTTCATAGAACTGAAGATGTACCTCAAATTACTCGAAATGAAAGTGAAACATTGTAATCAGTATCAGGAGACGAAAATGAATAATATCAAACAATGTGCACAATATAGAAGAAGTAAAAGAAGTAAATGAAACAAATCAACAGAATTTTGAAGAAAATTTTCAATCGGAGTCTGTACTTACCAGAAAGCAAGTTATCTCTTATCCTACTGATAGCCGTGTGGCCAATTAGTATTGATGAAAAATTTATTGAGCATATTTTAATAAATACGATTCAGAATGTTGGTAAAATCGAAAATTTAAAAAAGTATGCACAGAACGCAATAGAATATGTCAGAAATGTAAATGAATCGCATTTTTACTGTAAAAAGACGAATGGTACAAAGGAGAAACGAGAGTGGCTAATTTTGTCAGAAACGAGCAAATCAATTTACTGCTTTGTTTGCAAATGGTTTTCTAAGTCAAATAATAACTCAATGAAGGGTTTTAATGACGCAAGAAATATAACACAAATCTTATGTAATCACGAGTGTTCTACTGAGCACTACGAGCGATGTGCACGTATCGCAAAAGAAAGTAAAGTTCCTCAAATAGCAAAAAAACTGAATGAATATTTTGCATCTACATTCATACATGAGGAGTTATTAAGGATTGAAAATGCCAGAAGCTTGTCAAATTGTAGCAGGGTGCTTAATGATTTTGTAATAACTGAGAGCGAAGTGGAGGAGAAATTGTTGAAGTTAAACATAAGAAAGGCACCTGGGGTGGATGGGATCTATCCAGTTATATTAAAGGAGGCGGCAAAGGAAATAAGCAAACCCTTAGCCATAATTATGAGAGCATCCTTGGACTCAGGGGAGGTTCCCACGGACTGGAGATGTGCAAATGTATCCCCAATTCCAGTGTATATAGTGTAAATAATTCCCCTGCTGGTGATGTTAATAGTACGAACTTGCCTAGTGTTCAGTCTATTAATCTGAAATTTATGCAGATCAACGGGCATCATTCTAGAGTTGTTTCGGACGAGATTAGATTAACAGCAGAACAAAACTCAATCGACATCATCACTATTCAAGAGCCATATTTTGCTAAAGGGCGAATGGGAGATTGTTCAAAGATCACAGGTTATTCTCTTTCCACCCGAGTAATCCAACCTGCTCACCAGCAACCGAAGACTTGTATTGTTGTATTAAACGACAAAATTGATGTAACTGTCATTAACGGTCTCTGTCACCAAACTGCAACTTGTATCCTTGTCACATATTCTACCATGACCTTTTATATCATCTCAATATACTGCCCTCCATCAGAAGACTTAAATAACTCATTAAATTATTTAGAATCCACATTGAATTTTCTGGGTCCTCATAATGTCCTTATTTCAGCGGATGTAAACGCCAAGTCTAAGTTTTGGTTTAGTGCACGCTCTGATGCTCGAGGGCAATTACTGGAAGAATTTATTATTAATAATAATATGAAGATTTTTAACAGACCTCAACAGTTCACTACGTTCTCCAGCTTCTCCAGAGAATCAAATATTGATATCACCTTCTCAAATTCCTTCTGTAATCTAGCTATCAACGATTGGACTGTACAACCTAACTGGACAACAAGTGACCATCGAGCAATTTCTTTCTCGGTCTCCATACCTTCTCCTCCCTCAGATTCGAGTATCTGTGTGCCTGAGTACGTTCGCTTCTCAATTAATAACATTAATTGGGACATATTTGAACATTCTGTAAATGCTGATTTCTCCAAACTGACTAACTCTCATTTTGACGCCATGTCTGTGTCTGAAGCTGCGACACAGATTCAAAAAATTGTGATTAATGCATCATATAAATCATCAAGGAAAAAACGTGTCAATTCCAGAACTTGTTCCTGGTGGTCGTCAGAATTATCTTTGCTTCGGAAACAGGTCCACCACGCTCGACGCACCTATCAGCGCAATCGTCATTTATCTCAGGCTGATGTTCGCATCTTTTATAATAATTACGTTGATCTCAAGAAACGTTATGTGAAGGCAATTGCTACCAGGAAGAAGCAAACTTGGACAGAATTTGTGCACAACTCTGGTAATGCAGACCCGTGGGGGCTACTTTATAAAATTGTAAGAAATAAATTATTTACACAAGAAGTGTATGGATCGATCATATACAATGGTCTGGAGACCACTAACTGGACGGATTCTGTAAATATTATTCTAGATAATCTTTTTCTACAGGACAATGTGAGCCCCGACTCTGATTTTCACACTAATATTCGTTCTGCCAACTCTCTGTACGTTTCTTCAATTAAGACTGAGGCTTTTAGTGCCATCGAGTTGGACACAGCTGTCAAACAAGTGAAAGTTAAGAAATGCCCAGGGATGGACATGCTGGAGAGTACCTTTATAGTACGGCTCGCCAAGATTAAGCCCAGTATACTTCTACAACTTTTCAACAAATGTTTAGATGCTGGGACTTTCCCAGATCTGTGGAAGACAGCCCTTATCAAGCTGATTAGGAAACCTGACAAGCCCCCCCAGGAACCGAGGTCTTATCGGCCTATAGCTTTATTGGCCAACCTTGGTAAGCTATTAGAACGTTTAATTGCCCTGCGATTAAACAACTTGTTATTGGAACGGGGATTAATTGCGCCTAATCAATACGGATTCACTCCTGGAAGGTCCTGCGAGGACGCCCTTGTAGACTTCATTTCTTCTGTTGAACACTCCAGTTTCAAGTATACTCTTGCTATCTTTATTGACTTCGAGGGTGCTTTTGATTCCCTTTGGTGGGAAAGTGCCCTCGAACGTTTACGTCATGCCGAATGTTCCCAGCAACTTTATCTTCTAATTAAGAGCTATTTCTCTAACAGATTTATCACCGCCAGATCTAAGTACAGACAAATTTTGCGTCAGGTCTATCGAGGGTGTCCTCAAGGCTCCATTTTGGGACCACTTTTCTGGAACTTTGTCCTGCAAGGTTGGATTACCCGAACTTTTGACAACGTGAAGATCATGGCATATGCGGATGATTTGACAGTCCTTGTTGGTGGAAATTCAAGGTCTTCTATTGAAATATCCGCTGAGAAAGTTCTATCTGATCTTCAACAATGGACAGTTGAAAATAAGTTAAAAATTAGTTCTACCAAGACAAAAATTATGATCCTTGGCTCTAAATTGGATGTTCGTCGACCACCAAGAGTTAAAATAAACAACAGACGAATACCTCTAATAACGGAAATTAAACTTTTGGGAATAACTATTGACAGCAAGTTAAACTTTCTCCCTCATTTATCCAATCTGCGAATTAAGATCAGAAATTTCACCGGCGCTCTTGTCAGAGTTTCTAGAACTGAGTGGGGTCTTTCTAGAAGATGTTTAAGAATCTACTATAACTCTGTGTTTCTCCCTATGGTTACCTATGCTGCTGGCGCTTGGTTCCATAGGGTGCGGACTGTACAATTTCAATCAAAATTGATGACAATCCAGCGTACAATGTTACTTTGTATTTTGAAGATTTGTCGAACAGTTTCAACAACTGCTTTACAGGTTTTAGCCGGGACGTTACCACTCGATCTCTACGTAATTTTCAGAGGCTTATGTTATCGCCTGAAACGTCAGATTCCCACTGAGATCCTTGGTATTTCTATTAACACTCAAGTCGATGTTAAAGCCGAACGACAAAGAATTTGGCAAGAGTTGATCAACTTGTGGCAGGGTAGGTGGGATGACACAACACTGGGCAGTGTAACGCGTAAGTTTTTTCCTGAAGTCGACTCTCTTACGGATAAAAAATCTACAGTCTGGTTTAGCCTTGACTTGTTTACCTCCTATTTGATATCAGGACACGGATCATTAAATAAGAAATTGTTTAAATTTCGCTTGTCTCCTACGGAACTCTGCCATTGTGGCGGTGTGGAAGATTGGCAGCACGTGTTGTACTCTTGTCCCTCATACAATGAATTTCGAGTAATTCTGCAGAATGCAATTCCCAACTTTTCATCAGGATTGGAACCTAATTTTGTATCAAATGCCACGAGTTACCGCGCTCTTCAGGATTTTGCTAAGGCAACCTTCAATAAAAGGCTCGCAATTCTTTCTGCAATGACTACACATGCGAATGTTTCAAATTCAGCTCAAGACTCTTCACCTTCACTGCAATGACGTCCATTTTATCAACAAGATATACCGCTCTGGACTTGTGCTCTGTGTGTGTGTGTTGTTTTTTTTTTTTTTTTTTTTTTTGAAACTCTACAAGTGTCCTACAACTGAAACTCAATTTGGCAATGAAAATTCCTGTGCTCCTTTGTTCGGATGGCTGTTAACTGACTGTGACTTTGTTATTGGTGATTAACTGTGACTTTGCTACTAATGACTGCAGGATTTACTGGATTTAACCTCAACTGTTTTTAAGGTTTGTTTAAGACTTCTGGGCTTGTGCAAAGTTTTGTCGGTTGAATGGGTACTGTTATCCTTAATTATTTTCTTTGAACTTGTTTTTTTTTTTTTTTATGTTAATATGCATGAGATTACTTTCATTGTTTACTTTGAAATTATCTGTGTTTACCTCAATCTGTTGAGGTTTTCTTTTGTACAGTATTTAATCTTTGTACATTTGTATAAGTTAACGAGGCGGAGATGAACTAACGTTCCAGGTGCCGCCCAAGACAAATAAATACATACAAAATACATACAAATGTATCCCCAATTCACAAAGGGGGAATCGAAGGGTGACACGAGTAATTACAGACCAGTTAGTTTAACTTCTGTTCCGGGTAAAATAATGGAGTCACTGGTTAAAGATGCATTGCAGGATCATCTAGACAAGACTGCAATAGTAGTTAAGACACTGCATGGGTTTGTTAAGGAGAAGCCTTGTCTGACCAATTTGATTGGATACTATGATGTGGTCACGAAGGAACTGGATGCAAAAAATAATTTTGATACCATGTAGTTGGATATCTGGAAAGATTTTTATACTGTTGCACATGGAAAACTACTGTACAAATTGGACAGTATGGCATTAAAGGCAAGTTGCTACAATGGATAAAATGATGGTTGAGTGGGAGAAGACAGAGGGTGGTAATCAATGGGTGCTGCTCTTCGTGGACTAATCTTATTAGTGGAGTACCCCAGGGTTCAGTATTGGGCCCATTGTTGTTTTCTATATTTATCAATGATATTGATGAAGATATATCATTGATAAGGCTTAATATCTAAGTTTGGATTGCGATTTCGAAGACGGATTGCAAAGTAGCAACACATACGACATACCCGATATTCTTCCTGATGAGGTAGAACATGCATTGAAGATAATGAAGAACCAGAAAGCCCCTGGGGAAGATGAAGTTACTGTAGAGTTGTTAAAATTGGGAGGAAGAGACATAACACAAAAACGGGCAAGGCTCTTCACAAAGTGCATTGGAAAAAGTGATGCCTAAGCAGTGGAATAATGCAATCATAGTTTTAAAGTGCATTGGAAAAAGTGTGATGCCTAAGCAGTGGAATAATGCAATCATAGTTTTAAAGTGCATTGGAAAAAGTGTGATGCCTAAGCAGTGGAATAATGCAATCATAGTTTTGCTGCATAAGAAAGGAGATAAATCAGAAATTGGAAATTATAGACCAATTAGCTTGTTATCTCACATCTAAAAGTTGTTCACAAGGGTCATTACTAACAGATTAGAAAGAATACTTGATGAAAATCAACCGAAAGAGCAAGCTGGCTTTAGGACAGGATTCTCAACTATGGATCACCTTCACATAATATCACAGCTAATGGAGAAAGCAAATGAATATAAAACACCATTATGCCTGGCATTTGTGGATTATGAAAAGGCATTTGACTCCATACAGCATAAGGCAATGTTTCGGGCACTGGAAAGACAAGGCATAGATACCCCACATATTGTATTATGATTTTGAAGAAAATATATGAGTGCTACCCCCTTTATTAGCCAAAAAAAAAAAAAGACAGTAGGAAATTTAAAATCGAGAAAGGAGTTCGACAAGGAGACTCAATATCTCCGAAGCTGTTTACTGCTGCCCTTGAGGAAGCTCTCAGAAGATTAGACTGATCGCAGAAAGGAGTCAATGTGAACGGAGAGTACCTAAACCATTTACGATTTGCAGTTGACAGTAGTCATAATCCACGATCCCAAAGAATTAGAGGAAAATCTTAATCAGTTATCCACAGTTAGTAAGGATTTTGGGCTAAAGGTGAATATGGCTAAAACAAAAGTAATGATGAACAAGTATGCCACAGAAAGGGAAATAATGATTGAAGGAGCAGTAATTGAAAAGTGGAGTCATATACTTATCTGGGACAAGTTATTAGCTGTAATAATGATAAATGGCTGGAAGTCAAGAGAAGAATAAATTTTGGATGGATAGCATTCAGGAAATATAGTCACATACTGAAGGGCAATATCCCAGTTTGTCTGAAACGTAAAATAATGAACCAATGTATACTCCCACCATGAATTTTGGAAGTGAAACTTGGGCACTCACCTAAAGAATGGAAGAGAAGCTGAGAACTACACAGCGAAGAATGGAACAAATTATATTGGGAATCAGACTGTTAGATAAGAAGAGAAACACATGGATTAGGCAGCAAACTGAAGTAAAGGACATTCTTATTAAAACTAAAGAACTAAAATGGTCTTGGGCAGGACACAGCTCGAAGACATGATGACAGATGGACTAAGAAAATAACAGAATGGTACCCAATAGGAGCTAGAAGAAAACCTGGAAGACAAAGGCGGAGATGAATAGATGAAATTCGTGAGTTTTTGGGTAGTAAATGGATGACCAGTGCTCAAAACAGAAGGAACTGGAAAGTTGCTGGAGAGGCCTTCATCCTGCAGTGGATTGAAAATGGCTGATGATGATCGAAGTTTGCAGACAATGCGAAGGTTGGCAGTGTTGTTAATGACTATGTTACTATGATGGGAGGGGAATAAAGGGTAGCTCTTACCAAGAAAGGCTTAAATGCTGCAAATTGCAGCGTCTGGATACTAGGCACTTGCGAGGTGATCTGAATGATGTGTGTAAGGCCTTGAATGGTTTGGACAAGCTCAATACCGATGGGATTCTTCCTCTTGCTCAGATTATGCACTTAAGGGGTGATAAATTGAAGAAAGACAGTTGTAGAATAGATGTGCGGAAATTTGCCTTTATTGGTTCTTGATTGCTTGAACAACGTTCTATATGTCGTTGTGGACGTGGATAGCTTAAATAAATTCAAGGAAGAACTGGACAAACTTTTGGAGCGAATGGATGGATGATATGGAAAGTTTGTTTTTTTTTTTTTTTTTTTTGGCTAATGCTGTGTAAGCTTGCTTTCTTGCTTCATACGGCTCTACTAATGCTATTTTGAACTTTTACCAAATCAGGGTAAAAGTCCGAATTGATATTCGTACACATGCTTGGCGACTAGTTCAGTTCTGTTTTTTTGGAAAGTCTCTGTTCAGGCCACCTATGGACTGGCCAGTTCACCTTTTCGACGGTCATATGTTGAAACCAGTCCGTCACAATGCAAGCAGTATGACATAGGGCGTTGTCCTGCATACTGGTACGGGCCTTCTCCGACGTGCTGCCCAATGCAAGTCTATCTAGACAGATAGACCTGCATTGGGCAAGTCTATCTGTCTTGCCCAATGCAAGACCATAGGTTGTTTTGTCCAAAACAACCTATGGTCCCAGGCCAAATCATGAAAAATAGCCCTAGACCATCACACTGCCTCAAACAAACTTCATTGTTGGAAGATACAGTCTGGCAGGGGCGCTTTCTCCGGATGTTCGCCACACTCAGGCACGCCCGTCAGACTGGTAGACCATGTACCGTGACTCCTCACTGTAAAGCACATCTTTCCATTGACCTGCGGTCCAAGAATTAACTGTCCTATACCAAGCTAGACTGCGTCTATCATTAGTCGGGATGATTAATGGCTTGTGTACGGCATGATACGGTTTGCCACATTGCACGACCGTGGCAACGCATATCGTGCAGCGACTTGCTCATTGTACTACTGCTGACTTGTTCCAATCGTCTCACTAAGGGCCTGTGTGTGCTGCGACAACGCGATTTGCGGATGACTTTCGCAGGAATCTCTTCTGTCACATTCCGTCAACTTCGGAAGTTTTCCAAGTCGTTTCAAAACGATGCCAGCACCAGTCAGTTTGTATTTGCAGATCGCACCACCAGTCGTCTATCTTGATATTTTAAGTGCCGATGAAATGTCACAATCATGCCATTGTCTCCTGGAAGGCCTACGAGCATATTTATAGTTGTCTGACACGTAGTGCTTGGATAGGACGTGACCACGTTTTAATGTTAGGGCAGTGTATATATCTCATTTGAAGCCAATGATGTATGGAGGAATGATAACGTAGAATGAACTAATTTCGTAAAATTTTGCTGTTTTTTTTCCTCCTCATCTTTTCTTCATTGCTAATAGTTTTGCTTTTTCGGAAATTCATTTATATATTCACAGAGAATACAAAGCTCCTAACGTGACCGCTAGCCACTTTAGGAGCTTTGTATTAAATGCAATTTAATACAAATAAATAAATAATAAACTTATTATTTATAAAGAGGAATTATTTTTGAAAAAATAATAAATTTATTATTTCTAAAATTTTGAAGAAATTTAGTATTAAAATATCAAGAAAAAGAAACATTTTAAATCAAAAGTGAAAAGAGGATAGATTATGTACTGAATGTAAATTCACCAAAATGATTAAAATGGCTCTATTATATAGATAACATAATTTAATTATTTTAATCGGTTCAAAAGTCCTAAATATATTCACCGTGAATGTAAAGGAAGTATTGCCCCGCCGGTGAACAGGGAGAGAAAAAATGATGGCAATTAATAGATGGGAAGAATCCAAAGAATGGGGTTAAGGCGCAAAATGCAAAATTAATATATAGAGAGCAGTGAACTGAAAAAAAAAAAAGTACTGATGCGTGATGGAAGCATAAGGCCCTCTCTCTACAAAGAAAGCGGGGGCTCCGCCAGGTGGCGTCTAGTTATATACCTTGTGCATTTCGTGCTCCTAATTAAAGGTGATTTATGTGAATTACAGTGAATGCTCGACCGTTCAAGAGATACAGAGGTCATCAGTGAGTGCCTTTTTACTGGTGCATGAAATTTCAGCTGCGTTGCTCCAGCCAAAGATAAGTATTTTATAATTTTCCCTTTTTGGCCTGCGACAATGAATTTTTCCAAGATGGACGATATCTTGTTATTTCTTATATAGCACGATGGCAGTTAGTGGACACTAGCACAACTGACCAACAGTGTTTTCCCTCGCTCTCGCTCTCTCCGTGTCACCTCCCTGCCTGCGGCAATCACTGTACACCAGGAGGTCCCTTTCACATTTGGGGAGAGCCTCGTTTTTGCAGCAGTGACTAACGGGATTATGTTGAGTACGAGGACCATATACTGTACGTAGTTCCCACTCTAATTCATACCGTTCTCTATGGAAGGGGAGACTCGACCGAAAAATGCAGACAACTGCAAATTATGCAAAAAAGAGGTTAATAAAGACTGCAAAGGAGTCTACATCAAATGTTCGAAGTGCAAATGCCAAATTTGCCAAAGCTGCTCTGGTCTGTCCCAGATAAGCCTGAAAAAATTATCAAGCGCAGCCCGCGCGAAATTCGTTGCTTACTGCTGTCGGAAAAAGCCGACGAATGGACAAGTAAGCCCTTTCCAATCAGTACCGGATTCCCCCCCGAAATTGCTGCTTGACTCCCACCTGGCGTCGCCCTGCCCACTGCAGCATAGTAGAAGGCGGCACGCCAGTGACAGCCAGGTGTATTTCACCCAACTTGATCAACACGGCCGCGCTGGAGCTGTTTCTGTTCAAGGAGAGCGAACAGACCACGAAAAACTGCGTGGGTAGCACAGTGGTACCGCCACCGTCCTCCCCACACCGGGTGGAAAAGGCCCGGGTTCGAATCCCGTCGATGACGGGAGGAACTTTAGTGGGCTTTTTTCACTCCGTGGCTGAGTTAGTCGGTCTCAGGCGTAGATAGCAAGGTTTTTTCCCTCAGAAACTGGGGTTTTTTCGTCCAGCAAAACAGGCAAATCGACCAGAGAACACACGCAATTTACAGACACGAATACGGGATAATGTATTTAATTACGGGAAACCCTAAAATAATAATAATAATAATAGATCACGAAAAAGGAAGTTCACGCCAAAACGTACACACTAATCCGGAAGATTCAAAGTCTAAAAATACAGTACAGAAAGATACTGGCACAGTTGGTGACAAAACTGAACCAACAAATCCAGAAAATACTGAAAACATTAGCCCCTCCCAGACAACTGTGGTTCAAAGCACGCTTTTCACCGATACCTTGGATCTTGGAGCTTCTTTGGATCCAACTATTGTACACGCCACAGTTATAAAAACAAAGAAGGCGCTCGGTGATTTTATGTCAGCAGATACCAGTATGGTTACGAAAATTGCATCAAACTTCATTCACAGCCTTTGGGCTGACATGGAGGCGCTAACAATGTCTCTAATAATAGATAATGAGAGGCTGAAGGCCAAGACGACCAGCACAGAATGTCGGGCAGATATTTTTGATCAACATATACTCTCCCCAGGACGTTCCCATGGAGGAAATCAATCGTTGATGAAAAAGACTTTTGCAGAGGCTGCAAAATCAAATTGGGGCCGACTTGATCCTGAGCGATCCCATCCATTGGAGAAAGTTAATTCCGGAAGACGGGGCGAAAAGCCTAGACAACTATCAACAGAAATTTCAAATGAACCACAGATGGTGGCCCATTCAGAGCCTGCCAAAACCCCCTGGATTTCTCGACCTGGTGATCCACGCAATATACTAATCCTAAGACCCACTGCTGACTCAGTGATATAGTCCAGTCAAGACATTAGGAATGCGGTGACAAACACACTCAAAACCGAGTATAAAGAAATGAAAGTTAAAAACATCAGACTCCTCCGGAACAAGGGTTTGTTAGTAGAAACTACAAACTCATCTGATGCCACCAAAATCTGTACCTTGCCTGCACTCAAGAATGCAGGACTTTCAATAGAAAAGCCAAAAATGTCAAACCCAACAATTCTAGTCTATGGAGTTCCAAAAGATTATAGTAAGGCAGATATCTTGGACGACCTGTATCATAAAAATTTAAAAGATTATTCCTTCTCACAACAGGAGGTAAACGAGGGTACAACATTTAGGTTCAGCTCAGGTTCTGGAAACAGTATTACTAACTGGGTGATTGGATTCAATCCTCAACTTCTCCACTATTTACTTCAAAACGATCGAATATATTTAGGCTTTACATCGCATAAGTTCAGAAAATTCACCGTAGTTAACAAATGTTTCAGGTGCCTGGCCTACGGGCACTCTGCACAAAATTGCTCTCATAAAACCGTGTCATGTAGTCACTGTGCCAGTGGGGGTCACATCTGTGCAGAGTGCCCCAACAGAGAAGAATCACCAAAATGCATAAACTGTAAACGCAAGAACAAGGACTCCAATCACTCAGTCAGGGATGGAAATTGCCCCGAGTTTTTAAAAGCGATGGAACTAGCAAATAAGCGTATCGTTCATGGATAATACAACTACAAGCAGAAATAACTTTGGCTACTCTCAAAATACAGACACAATTAGAATTTTACAGATAAACGCACAGCGCTCTCGAGCCGCAGCTGATGAGATCAGAAACATAGCCATAGAACATAATTATGACATTGTCTGTCTACAGGAACCATATTATTCATCCCAAGTAGGTGGAACAGCGCATAAAATCATGGGCTACCCCAATTCCACTAGAATCATAGCAACTTGTGATCCTCCACCCAAAACTGCAATTGTTGTGTTTAATAACGAACTAGTTATTACTGCGATTACAGGAGAGTGCTCAGCGAATGCTACCTGTATCCTCGTATCCTCTAGTTCCATCTCTTTCTACCTAACTTCACCATACTGTCTCCCCTCAGAAGATGTGTATCTACTGGACAAGATCTGTGAGAAATTTGCAAATAATAACTTGGTGGTGGCGGCGGACCTGAACGCCAAATCGACGTTCTGGAACAGTGGCTTCACTGATCCTCGAGGAGCCCAATTTGAAAATTTAATTATGGCTCACAGCCTTTGTATTAAAAATGTACAAAATAAACCATTTACTTTCTCCACTACCAACGGAGAATCAACCATTGACGTCACACTTACTTCCATAAGGATGGAAGACAAAACTGGAAACTGGGACGTGAAACCCTCCTTGGTGAACAGCGATCACAGGGCTATCACGTTCAACATATCAAAGAACCCCCAACACTATGACTTGACTGTCCATGACTTAAGAAGATACCGTACGGATCAAGTCAACTGGAAAAAATTCGAGGATTATCTGTGTACAGTATTTAATGGGGAGGATGCTGAAGCATTAAACCAACTATCGGCTTCAGAATATGTAGACACTGTTCAGCAACATCTATATATAGCTATGTCAAACTCAAGTAAAAGGAAACATATAAGAAAGCCTTCAGTGCCATGGTGGAACGCTCAGCTTTCTGATTTGAGGCTTCAAACTCAATTTCAAAATCTTTCTAACGAGGACGTTGAAAGGCTGAAAAACAGTTATAGAGAGAAAAGAAAATTATTCCATCGAGCCATATCTGAAAGTAAGAGGACCTGCTGGCAAAACTTGGTCAAAGATGTTGGGAATACCAACCCCTGGGGGATCATATATAAAATAATGAGGAATAAACTGATAAGTAGAGATATCTATCAGACTGTAATTAGTAATAACCTAGAAACAACAGACTGGCACTCTACTGTCGGAACGATCGTTGATAATTTGTTTCCAAAGGATCTACCTCACTGTGATACTCCAGAACAGGCAGAGATCAGGAGGAAAAACCAGAATTATGTTGGATCTACCGATGTTTGCCTTTTCACTCTCGTGGAACTAGGAGCTGCTACTGCTAAACTCAATAAGAAAAAATGCCCTGGCATCGAGTTGCTAGAGAATTTGGTAATTGTGAAATTTTTTAAACTGTTTCCCAATATCCTACTGAATATGTACAATAAATGCTTCCTCGAAGGACTTTTTCCCAAACCCTGGAAACTAGCTCTACTGAAAATTTTATATAAACCTGGAAAAGTCAAAACAAACCCAAGGGCGTACAGACCAATATCCCTCCTGGCTAACTTAGGGAAACTTTTTGAGAGATTAATTTCTCCCAGAATTGCAAGCATATTATCGGACCAACAATTGTGTTCAGACCATCAACACGGATTCAAAAAGGGTCACTCGACCGAAGACGCTGTAATCTCTCTTCTGAAATACATCCAGGATTCTCACAGCAAGTATCTCTTGGTGGTGTTCGTGGACTTCGAGGGCGCATTCGATTCCCTCTGGTGGGAGAGCGCCCTCGGGTCGCTACGTTCAGCCATGTGTGATAATCATATCTACCAAATTATGAGATCATACTTTCAAGACAGACAGATCAAGGTTTGTGCCCAACACCTGACTTACAGCACGACTGCTTCCAGAGGGTGCCCGCAGGGTTCAGTCCTGGGGCCTCTCTTCTGGAATGCAGTCTTAGACCAATGGCACAAAGAAAAATGGAGATTGCAAAAAAATTGCATATGCAGACGACTTGGCGGTTGGCGTTACTGGAATGTCGAGAACAATCTTAGAACAAAAGATCCAAACAATATTGGATGATTTATCCAACTGGGCCAATCTAAATAAGCTCAAAATTTTCCCTACAAAAATTAATTTTATGGTTTTTCGAAAGCAATTCAATTATGGCAGACCTCCCAGAGTTATCCTAAATGGCTCACAAGTCCCCTACGTATCCAGCACCAAGTACTTGGGACTTACAATCGATGACAAACTAAACTTTCATACTCACGTATCCAAAATTTCTGAGAAAATTAAAAACTTCACGGCTGGAATTGCAAGGATTTCCAGAAAAGAATGGGGCCTCAGCAAAAAGACGTTGTCTTTATACTATAAGACCATCTTCCTACCAATTGCTGCGTACGCAGCAGGTATTTGGTTCTGGAGGGTCTCAAAAACTAAGACCAGGACTAAACTTCTTTCATTACAGCGTTCGGTGTTGCTCACACTTCTACAAGCTCCTCGGACGGTGTCGAATAATGCCCTACAAGTTCTAGCAGGAACCCTGCCTCTGGATCTTTATATCTCCTACAGGGGTATGCTCTACAATCTCAAAAAAGGAATTTCTGTAAATATTTTTAACATTGTAACAGACCCTACGAACAGAATAAAAGACGAAAAACGAAGACTCTGGAAGGAACTCACCGCTGTTTGGCAGCAAAGATGGGCTCAAAGTGAACATGGTGAGGTTACACGAAGATACATTTCAAATGTTGAATTCGCATCATTACCCGCAGTCTCAAAATGGTTTGTGCCTAGCATGACTACATCATATTTAATGACTGGCCACGGATCGCTCAGGGCTAAACTTTTCGAAAGGAGCCTTGAGCCTGATCCTTTCTGTCACTGCGGAGCATCTGAGACATGGCAGCACGTTCTCTTTGAATGTAATGATTATTTGAATGAAAGACAGGCACTGCTGAGTAAAATAAATAATCTCTCAGAAAATAATGTACATTTGCTCATTGAAAATTCTGATGTCTTCACTACATTTCAACAGTTCTCTGCGGCAGTTTTCAAGAAAAGACTTGCGGCTAGAAACTCTACTGCGGAGTCATAATGATCCAGATTAACTCACTTTTGGGAAGAACATATTGGAAGGTAGCCATCAACGCAACAGGAAATGACAGGTAGACCCCTTTCTCCTCTAAGTGATGCTGGATGGGATTCCAAGAAGCTGTGTGTATAAACGGGCCTAAATTATTAGGAAGCTAACCTCGAAGAATTATAAATAATTGCTTAACGTACAGTTAAGAATACCCATACTTCTGCGCACCCCAACACGCTTCTCTCTCATGAAATCTTATTTAAAAAAAAAAAAATAATAAAATAAATAAATAAAATAAGATCTTCTCCCCATAGGATGAATCCTGCAATAATCTGAAATGCCATCAAGCCAATTGAACACAAAAACCCCTGACTGATGTAATGCTACACGTATAGAAAATTTATAGCTACACGTATAGAAAAACCTTCTGCAAGAACGCTAGTGTTACTGCGAGTGCTTTAATGCATGCTGGGAACTTCCTCTCCTGCCTAAAGCTCGGGAGTACTATGTGAACTATCTACATGGAAATCGCCTTGAGGAACTTCTATAGCCTTACTCTACAAGCTCAGATTCTACCGGGGAAGAAATTAAATGAGACTATATTTCCTGAACACTTAGACTACCGGACAGACTTTACAATTGTATAAAACAGAAATATATGTAACTATTGGTAAGTAACAACTAATATTGCTGTAAAAACGACTGTAAATAATTCTCAAATTCTGTTGGTAGAACTGTCAAACAGAGAGAGACTGGTAAATCTCACTGGAATGTAAATAGTGATCAATGTTAACAGTTTATTTCCTTGTTAATGCTAAACTTAATAGGGTAACTAATACATAATGCTACTGATAACCGCAGGTCTCTTTAAAAATGTTTGTCTTGGCTGTGTGACTTCAATGGGTTTTTGGAGCTCCAGCCTTGTTTTCTTTTTTTTTTTTTTTTTTTTTTTGCGGGCTCCCAGGCCTGGGCAGCCTGTGAGCGGGATAGCGGGCACCCACTGGTATTGCACTACCTCCAGTGGGTGCGGGATTTCGTGCACTTTGGCATGTAAAAGGTTTAAAAAAAAAAACCCAAGCCTGGCACTCGTGCCTGGGGACAGGCACCAGACAGCAGCTGCACAGGTGTTGGCTGCTCCTTTGCAGAGGTCCTACATTCAATACAGATCCACTAGGTGGAGATGGGCTATGCCTAGGGGCCACCCTTGATACCAGGACACACACACGTGTTTTGTACTGTGTTTCCTCAACTGTATTGTGAACAAAATATATATATACAGTATATATGCTAGGGTATGTGGGGGGGGTTTATAGGTGTATATTTTTATTATTTATTCCCCTATTGAAACAACTCCCCTTTATAATATCTCCCCACTAGCGCATCTGACTTTACTTCTCAGAAAATTCTAAGTTCATAGGGGAGAAACTCTTATATGTTTAATTCCCATTGGTTAGGCTTGTGTCCAGTACAACAAATAATTACACAAATGTTATACAAAAAAAATAAGTTTATTATGCATATTTACAGTTAAATCATAACAAATCTCATTAAGAATAAAATTTCACTGTTTCAACACCAAGGTACTTCCAACATATCCAGTCTCTTCCTATCTAACAGGCTCCTTTACAGACTTGACTTTTTTTTTTTTTTTATCTCACCTTTCTCATTATGCATACACAGGTTAAATAGTTACACTCTTTATATGCTCACCTTATTTCTGCTCCTATTACAACACAATCAAATCATACCTCATAGGTGTCATTAACATTTTTTTAATCATTAAAGTTAAACATATCATTGATCATATTACTTTTATGTATCATCATAACTACCAATTTATTCTTTAATTCCCTATTCCTCTTTCTTATATATTTCTTTAACCATTATCAGTTACAGAACTTGATTACCAAAATACAATATTACATTCAAACGCACCTTTAAGGGTTGGCAATATACATAAATTTTATCTCCACACATTTAGTATTTCTATTTTTTACTGCAATTCCTTCCGTTAACTTTCTCATCTACATTACTATCCTCCTTATTCCAAATTACTGCCTAAACCAACCATAATTGCCTTAGAGTAGAATTTACTCCTATTTGGTTCACCCATCTAATCTTATCTTTATCATTAATTTCCCCAATTATCGCACTACAGTCCTTTCTCTAGCAGTTAACTTACAGTATTTTCAAAAATAACTTTCTCTTATCATTGAATTCCCCAAATATCGCTCTACAGTCCTTTCTCTAGCTTTTAACTTACAGTATTCTCAAATTAACTTTCACTTACTTAATTTCTGTGATCCGGTGTCTTCACAAGGGCCTTCTATCCTATCCTTATCCAGAGCTGTTATCTTCTGCTATCCAGGGCAACATCTTACAGCTTCCAGGGCATCATCATATGGCATCACAACTGCTACTCCGCTTTCAGGATATTATCGCCTTCCTCGGTGGACTGGGTGTTCTAAGGGAATCTTCTTCTCTCATTCTCACTGTTTGCAGAACTTCCTTTTACTACCCCTTTCCAGTTCATCTCCTAATTTCTCACTCACTACATTACTGATAACCCCACTTCGACTTTTTTTTCGTCGGCTATTTCTTCATCATCTTTCAAGCAACTCCTCCCGACTCACCCTTTCACTAGCACCGCTCAAAAAATTCTCCTCTCCCCTTCTCTTCCTCTTTCCACTCTCTTTGTGTCCATATCCATCCACAATTTTCTCCAGGAGTTTTCCACGCCTTCCCACAGTGTTTTCTTCCAATCACTCTTTCTTTTTCATTTTTCTTTCTTTTCATTTGTTGGAAGGCCTAATTCAGCCTGCCCCATACACTAGCACGTGATTCTCTATACCCCTTTCTTTTATTATTTTCAACTTATTAACATGTGTTCTTTGATGTCGGCCGAATATTCCAAAACAACTCTTCCTGTCTCATAACAGCTTGTCTCTATTGCACTCAAAAAAAACCACAAATTGTGACACTGGCTACTATAGCGTCTATTTTTAGAAACTAGTGTGTGTTGTACAGAATATGTTTCAGGTGTGTGACCACTCATAAACCTTAAGTTGTTTTTGTAGCGCCGGACCCCTGCTGGGTTTGTCATAGTAGCCTCCATCTGTTCCCTGGTTTAACGGAAGTAAAGCTAATGGCTCTGTTTTCGTTCCCGCTACTCTTTTAATTTTTATATCTCTTTACCAGACTAATTCTTATTTCTGAAACTGCATATATTACCCATTTATCCTATTAACGGCAAGAATCAAAAGAAAACTAACTTTCAAAGTCAAAAAAAAAATATTTTATTTTTTTGTAAGATTTTCAAATCTTACAGGTAATTATATATATGAGAATGAAAATGTACATAAAATTGTATATAGATTATTGTTTATGTTTCTTGAAATTGTACATAATATTTGGGTGTGTAAATAAATGAATGAAAAAAAAAAATCTACAAAGAAAGCCTTAGCACGAGTGAATATTAGTAGGAAAACTAGTTATGGTGCAATGCGTAAAATTAGTAGGCTTGTGATTTAGGATAAGGAAAGTAAAAAGATATGTGCAAAAGTAGGAGAAGAGAAAAGAAGCAAGGATGGCAATAGTGCTAACTAGCCTTCGAGTAATCTAACGGGTAGGTTAACAGAATAAGAAGTCTTAAAAGTTGAAAGAAAAGCAAAGAGAAGAATTACAATACTTGAGCAAGCTGGGAACCTTAATGTACAATCTCGAAGAGCGGGCCTTTGCTAAGCGATTTATTATGAAATGGGAAATTAACTATACTGTATATCAAAATGTAAGGTGATGGCACAATTTTTAGCAATAAGAAAATTCAAAATATTAAAAAAAAAAAAAAAAAGCCTTGCAACCTTAAATTTTATAATGGAAAGATAAACTCGAAGTGATACTAGAAGAAAGTTAATGTACATTTTTGCAATAATATCGAAAATACGTACGTCAGTTTTCTGCCTGTTAGATCCGATTCCCTCTCTGTATATATAATATTAAAAAAATGTTATATGCTAGTTATTACAATAATATAACTATAAACAAAATTACAATTCATGATACAAATTATATATATAAATAACTGCAAAGGTACTTAAAGCAGTTGCCATTCCTATTCAATGCTTTAACAAATTGCTTCATTATGCCTAACTTGATACGCAGTGGAGGTAAAAGTATTTTATCTTGCTTCACCAAACTTTCGTGCACAATATTTTTTGACCCCGGTGTAAGATTGTGCCACCGAGGCCATTGCTTCTTTGTCCAATGCAGCGCTTTAGCTCTGCTATCCCATATACAAATATAGCGTGGCATTTTAGTGTACCCACCCTGTTGCCCCAACAACAACATAACTTTTAAGTCTCCACATAGTTGCCATTCGTGATCTTGATATTTAATTTTCTCCAGAAGCAACTTTAGATTGCCACAAGTTTCTTTTAAGTAGACTGAATGAGCAACTGTCACATGTGTACTTATCTCCATTATACAAGAGAACACCTTTTAAACTAGTCGTAGAAGAGTCTATAAATAGTCTCCATTCACTATGAACATATGATGGAGCTCCTAAGGCACTTATTAAACCAAGGATATCACTGCAATACACGAGAGGACCTTGTGAAAAATACTGTATAAATTCCCTTTCACGATTTCTGTACCAGGAAAATGATGTACCTGGAGCAAGTAAGTTCTTCGCTTGAAGTCTGGATCCCAGAATTTCAGCAGCATACTTTGGAAGACCTAAGTCCCTTACTAAATCGTTCAGTTCGATTTGCGTAAATTACTGTGGCGTTAAAATATTTTCTGGTTGATAACATTCTTCTTCACAACTCTTTAGCTTCTACTTCTGTGGAAGAAGATGTGGACTCCAAAGTTTCTGGTGGAGGTTTTACAGGCAGATCAGGTCCATGCGGAACTGGTCTTATGGCTTACGGTAGATCTGGATATTTGATGTCCTTTTTATTTTTTTGAGTTGCAACTTTTAACGTCACATACACAAAAGTAACATTCGGCATGGCTTTACTGGCTCGCGCCACACCAGAGGAATAGCAAATGGCAAGCACACCTTTTTTCCTTGACTCCATTTTCCAAGATGCTCGACACATGTATGGCATACTTTATGCGGTGCCCACGATTTATCCTTATCGCCTAGTTTTATGTCAAAGTATGCATAATATGATTTTTTTTTTTTTTTTTTTTACCAAATCAGTAATATTTCGCCTCTGCTTTAGAGGAACAAAACAACTACATATGTAACAAAATATGTCGGGACTGTTTGTACACTTTCTGATTGCCATACTAAAAGAAAACTAACACACAATGAGAGCTCACGACGAATTTTACAGGAGTACTGTGACCGCATAAGGGATGTGCCACTTATATAGGCTCTGTGGTTGAGTAGATGTACAAACAAGTGAGTGTATGCTCAGACAAGTTTAACCCGTAACTACACACAGGAGTCTCCCAGACTCCACTCGGAAAATAAAATTCTGGTAATCACAGATGGGCTGGAAGAGTGGAGTGGGGGGCCGTCTACCTTCCTGGATCAAGGTCGGTTTCCTTGCAGTGTGTGTGTGTTTTTTTTTTTTTGTATTTGTTGGCGCATAGGCTTCTGTGGCCATAATGCACCTTCCAAGGTTTTTGCATTACTTTGAATCAAGCCCGAGGCGGGAATCGAACCCGCGACCTTTGGGTTGCTAGGCAGGCACTTTACCCACCCGGCTGGCCCGGTCGGCTGCAGTGTGTGTGTAGTTACGGGTTACACATGCACAATCTGTTGTATTTGAGGCACATATTTAATAGTGATTACGAATATAGGGGTATAAAACTTGTAAACCATTGCAGAAACTATAGTTATGTACATATTTGCGTATAATACTTAGATAATATTTTGTTAATGAATTGTGAAAAATCTATACGTGATAAAAACAAACGGACTTCGGTTTAGTAATCAGTAAACATGCATAAATAACTGCCACATACTTTTACTCAAACCCCAGATACACCGTAAACCAGTGTAATATTTCTGGCACGATATCAGTTTGGATTGCAGCATTGTTAGTGATCCGAGCCCAGGATACAACCAGTTTGTCATTGGCACACGACAAGCGGTGAGAAGAAAAATTACCTCACCACCGGGGAAAGGATTGTTGAGACAGTTGCTGATAGGATCGATTTGGCATTATTATTTGAAATTGCATCAGACGGAAAATCATCGGGCGATAGAAGTTGTTTATTGACTGTGTTATTTACATCAGTATTTTCTTGTTTATTCTCCGGCACGACCACCAGGTCAGCGGAGTTTACAATAACTCATCAATACAAACGTTAATCGTATTTAGCAGTCACGGCCTTGAACCACGGTCCACTCAAAGAGCGCGTGCTACTGCACATGACTACACGGCTACGTCAGTGCCACGTCCAGACAGATTACTATTAAATATGTCCACCTCTCGCAGTTCAATTTCCATTCCTTTCACATTACAGTTTAAAGCATGGTTGTTTTTAGAATTACTCGCCAAATTATACATTGTGGTAATTTGTTCGCTGAGTTTTTCACGGATCATTGAGTTCTTGCTGACTTGTTAATATAATCCGAACTTGTTGTTTTAAAAGGCTCGGGTTGATAATGACCCTACTAGTTTGTTTAGTAACTCATTTATATTGGATTTCGAGTGTTCATGATTTGTGTTACTTCGATTTATTGAGGATTTCTGCTCTGAAAATGTCTTAAGTAACTGCTACTACTTATTACTATCTACTATAGTATTACTCTACTATGTTACTATTATCTACTGCTGCTATCGATGCTGAGATGTTTGACACAAACCTTATCTGCAATCGATTTTCAATACGAATGTGGAATGAGTTTAACATGCCAATAAACCTTAGGTTTATGTCCGAACAGTGATTTTGCCCTGTCTCTTTTAACTATTTATATATTTTATTTTGAATAAAGCTGCAAGAAAAAAAAAAAAAAACCTTATGCTCATGATGTATATCTTGATATTCATCATGAACAAGGAAATGGAAAAAATGGTTATAACGTTTATGTATTGTCAACTTTCTATACTCTGGTAGGTCGTTCCATTTATTATACTTTTCGATAAACAGTGTTCATTTAGGACTGAAATTTAATTTCCTCATGCATGAAATTCATGGAAATGTTAAAGAAATTAAGTCGCATTGGTTGCTTCATAATTGGATGCTGCATCATTTATAACTGCCTCAAATAAATGTAGAAAAATAGACAAAGTAGATATGACGGAATGAAAAATGCTTTCTTCATTTTAATTCATTCATTTTAATTTTAAAATGAGTACAAATCCGTAACTCAATGCCAAGTGTGACAAACGCCTTTTGCTTCCTTTTTCTCTTGGTGGTGCATTCATAAACCAATAGAAATGCAAACCGTGCTAAGAACAGAAGTCCACTGAAGCTAAAAAAAAAAATCGAATTTATTACTCTTACTTCACTAGTAATAAGAAAGCATATTACTAAAAGAATGGCAGTGAGAGAGAGAAAAAAGAGGAACGCATCAGCCTAGTAAAATAGAGTATCGTTTTTCGATACGTACTGCAGTCACTATTGAGGAAAAGTCTCATTAGCTGCACAAGGACTGTTTGCCGGCTTAGTTCATGAAAGTGAACGATGGCCCTCGAAGATGATAAAGAACATAACTGCTGTTAGAACGTCGAATGACGTACACAACCTTTTCCACCATAGATATGGCCTATGTATATGTTTTGAAAGGGTATAATATGGGAAAGTTTTCAAAGTTTTCTAATGATTTAAAGATAGAAAGGGTGGTTACTATGGACATTTTGCTTCAAAATGACAAAAAGAAGAAAGAGCCTTAAGGGTTATGATTCACTCAGACATGAAATTTTCCATACAGTGCAAGCAGGCAGCTGGAAAGGCACACGGTGGCTTGTCTATGATTTACAGGATCTTTGCCAGCAGGGAAAAGGATGTCATTGTCCCTTTGTATAAGACAGTGGTGAGACCGCATTTAGAATATTGTTTCAAGTTTTGTGAGAGATGTTAATCGATGGCCATATGAAGAACTATTTAGAAAGGGCGGCCTACAAAGCCTGGCAACTTAGATATCTTAGGGGTTTTTTTTTTTTTTTTGTTAGTTGTTGGCGCATCGCCTTCTGTACCATAATGCACATCCCAAAGTTTTTGCATTTTACTCTGATCCAAGCCCGATGCGGGATTCGAACCCGCGACCTTTGGTTACCAGGCAGGCACTTTACCCACCTGGCTAGCCCGGCCGGCTCTTAGGGGGTGGGGAGGTTGATTGTTTGTAGGGGTTCGGCGCATGTTCATCCTATATATTTTTCTGTATATACTATGTCTGTAAATTGCATGAGTTCTATGGTCGATTTTCTTGTTGCTGAACGAAAACCCGACTTTTCGACACAAAAAAAAACATTCTACCCTTGCCTGAGACAGACTAACTGAGCTACGGTGTGAAAAATTCCTCGGGGGATGTTCCACCCGGTATGGGAAGTAGGGCAATTCTAACTGTGTTGTACACGAGGCAGCTTGGGGGGGGGGGGGGGGAACCTGATAGAGGTGTATAAGGCCCTGAAGGGAATTAGTAAAATCAACGAGGGAGATATATTTTTACTAGCAAAAGAGTGAATACACAGGGGGCACAAATATAAAATTTGGGATAGTAACAGAAAGCTGGATCTCATGAAGTTTACCTTCTGATGCAGGCAATTCATTCCAACGTAGGTCGTTCGAATGAATTGCCTGCAACGTTGTTTGATTGAGGTGAAGAGTCTGATAAAAGTTCAAAACGGAATTGGAAAAGAAATTTTTGGCAAAAGAAAAGGTATGAATGATGGATTTTTTTTTTTTTTTTTTTTTTTTGGCAGCAGGTGTAGAAAAAGCTTGCTTCCTTGTGTCATTTAGCCATTATAATACCAGTACTAATAGTAATCATTTGGGCGAATTTCTTTAATTTTCTTTTAGGTGGCACATGTTTAGCGAATTGTTTTCTTAGTTTAATGCTTCATGTGCGAACCATGAAACAAAGAAAAGTAATCAATGAATCACTAATCTTGTTTCACGAATAGTAATTAGACTATTCCATGACCTTACAAAATTTGTTAATGTCTTCAGAGCACTGTAAAATTTTATCTGGGGTGAAATTTTTCTTTAAGCTTCTGAAGAGAAATCAGTTCTAACTCTGAGATCTAAATTTGCCGATTCTTGAGTAGTTTACTGGATTTGGCCATTTTTCTAAACAGCCGTACAATGAGTACTGCCGGAAAATGGTTATCAAATTAAGGTTTAACTAAATAAAAAAAAAATGTCACATTAAGGTTACTCAAGAATAACTGTGTATTCTGTTCATTAATTGTGCATGTTCTCCGGTAGGAGTGCTTGTTTTTTCTAGATGAAGAATGCAGTTTTAGGTTTTTCGTCCAGCAAAAACATGGGATAAGGTTTTGCCCGAAACTTACTAACTCAGTCACGGAGTGAAAAAAAAAAAAAGCTCAAAGTTCCTCGCGTCGCTGACGGTATTTGAACTGGTATCGTTTCTACTTTGTGTGGGAAGGACGGTGATTATTACTACTGTGTTATCTGCGAGAACGACGTCATTAGTATTATCATCATTATAGACAAAAAGTGAAATCATGGCAAAAGCAATTCCTGAACCAAAGCCCAATATGCTTATGCCTTAACATTTTTTAAAAAGTTTATCTTTAGATTCACTTAACCACACATTGTCGCGTCTAAGGACATATTGATCTGTATATACTGTCTGTAAATTGCGTGTTCTGTGGTCCATTCTGCTGTACGAGAAACCCGAGTTTCCGGGAGAAAAAAAATTCTACCCTCCCTTGAGACCGACTAACTCAGCCACCTTGTGAAAAGAGCCCATAAAAATTCCTCACGTCATCGACGGGACTCGAACTCGGGTCTTTTCCTCATTTGTGCATCTCTTTGCACTCATCACTAACTGCTTTCGATGAGGGCAGTGTATTCAAGGAAAGTAGACAAAATTAGTGATTTGAAGGTGGAAAGCTAATGATTTGAAGGTGGTGGGTGGTTAACAACATGCTAATTCAAAAAAGTCTTGGATTGTTTGCATATGCGGTCTTAAAAATTGCAACAAAAGTTTAACTAAATATAAGTTTATGTATTTGAGGAACAGATATCCGTAAAAACGAGAGAGAGAGAGACGTTCTTTATAACTTCAAGATGGTTGTGGTAAGGGTTCAGGATCAGAAAGGTCTGGAGGCAGCCGACTAGATTAATCATTAATGCAAATCAGCGAACATAGGAAGAATGGCTTAGAAGGTGTGGACTGCGAAGTTTGCCAGATAGACAACTAAGGAGGAATATAATTGAGGTGTTATAAAAGGCACTGAAGGTGATTAAGATGAACGGGGAAGTCAGTGCTCTCTGTCTTGTAGACAAATTTAAATTATTATATATTAGGGCCACCCATAATCTCTTACATATACCCATATAGGTATTGACTGTTAATTGCGTGTGTTCTCTGGTCGATTTGCATATTTTTTTGGACGGAAAAACCCCAGTTTCCGGGAGAAAAAAAAAATTCTATCTTCGCCCGAGATCTAACTCAACCACGGAGTGAAAAAAGCCCATAAGAGTTCCTCGCGTCATCGACGAGATTCGATCCCAGGTTTTTTCCACCGGGCTTTTTGGGGAGGACGGTGACGATACCACTGTGCTACCGCGCAGACTGTCTTGTAGATAGAAGAGGGACTAAGTGGTATAAGCATAACATTTCAGGGATTTGCAGAAGAATGGACCTCGGATTTTCTGGTTCACCTATGGGACAGCCGTTTATCGGATACTTGAATAAGCTGCATCTCAGCATGACATTACAACTTAGCCAGACTGGTGGGTCTGGTTAAGTTGTAATGTTGTGCTGGACACATACACACACACACACACACACACATGAAGGAACTGGATGCACATAAAGTTCTCTATGCAGTAAAGAATGGCATGGCGGCAAAGAGTGTTCTTCATGGTGTTGTCCAATCGATGATTTACGAAACATTTGCTTTTAGAGAAGCAGGTTATAATCCAACTGTGTAAGGCAGTTTTAAGACCGCACTTGGAATGTGTTCAAGTATGAAGACCACAGCTGAAAAAAATAAAAATATATCGAACTTCTTGAAAGGGTCCAAAGATGGGCAGCGCGACTGGTAGGTCGGAAAAAGGCCATCCGTATGAAGAAATCTTCGAATATGCTTGATTACTTAGGCATCTTACAGGAGTCTAGAGGTATATATGGTTCTGAGAAGAGAATGTCAAATGAATGAGGAAAATTTTTTTCATTGTTATAAATGATCCAGAACTAGGTGGCCATTGATTCTAATTACGTGAGAGAGGTACTTTTAGACTGGATTGCAGGAAGTTTGCTTTTAGCCATTGAGTTGTTGATTACTGGGTTGTTGAGCTTGGAGAAATTGGATAGGCACCTACCTGAGGTGTCAAATATATATAGTTTATTTTATTTTATTATTTGTTTATTTTTTTTTAAATAAATTTTTTTTTGGTTGGTGTATGAAATACCTTGGGTTTCCTTGAACCATATGGCTAATACTATTACTTTCATGTTTCAAAGCGTATTTTATTGATGCAATGTTTCATGTGTCCACCAAAGGTGGGCTGACACAGTATTAATCATTATTAATTACACATACATAGTATCTTCGTTAGCAGACTCAGAACCAGTTTTTGACAACAAGAACATCTTATTTTGGTCCATTCCCCATCAACACAGCTGTCAGTTCAGCTGTTGATGGTGGGTGTGTTCGCCTACCCCCGAAGTTGACGTTCTAGTTCATTCCTAAGATGTTTAGTGGGTTAAGAGCTCTTGGTACGCCAACCTTTGCACGCTCGTTTCTTGAAACCAGTTAACTGTTCCCTGCACAGTATTACATGTTGTATTGTCATGTTAAAACAGAAAAGGGTGCTTCCCATATTGCTGACAGTGTACATGCAGCAATTTGTATAGAATACCATGTGATACATTGCCATTCTATAGAAATTTAACCCCAGGGGCTCACATCTGGTGATTATGGGTTTGACACACCCAGGGTCCTGAGCTGGATATCATCATTCTTCTCTTTCTTGATGATTCCCTTCTATTTCTCTCTCTCTCTCTCTCTCTCTCTCTCTCTCTCTCTCTCTCTCTCTCTCTCTCTCTCTCAGGGTAACTTGGGAATTTTTTTGGCTGGTGCAGCATAAGCCTCAGGCTTCCTTGCACCATATAGCTAATAATAATAATAATTGTAGAATTTGATGCTGTGCAGCTCCCTACACTAATACCTCCTTGTTGTGACCTCCATGGACTCCTAGTTAATAGTATTAGACAAAGATTGACACGTGGTTTGCGAGTATGGTTAATTTTTTCCAAATCCCACATGCGTGTCTGGATACTTTTGGCAGTATATACTGTATAACAATAATAATATTTACGCTGACAATGTAAACTTACCTTGATAATTATTTTGGAACTTAACTAAAGAAGTTAATTGAAAAAATACTCTCGTCACGTATGAGGTTGCGTTACATTTTATCTCAATGCATACTTAATATGAGAAATTTTTCAGTTTTTGCAATTCTGCTAAGACACATCGTCAGATGGATTTCAATAGAATATAGAGGTGTTGACATTTCAATAAATGATAACATTCCAAAAAGAGTAGAATTTAAAGAAGATAACATTTCAGTAAACGTCTTATACTTCCTTATATGTGCTAAAAGTGTATTTTTTCAATAACTTTAGTTAAGGTTTATATTTTTATTTTCTGTCTATGTTAATATTAATTGTCTTAAATTTACTTCGTTAAAATTTCATTATCATTAAAAAAAAAAAAAAACCGCTTCCACCCAGTTGGAGTACAGTCGTATCAAATATCCCAATTAATTTTGTGGTTAAGGCAAAAAAAAAAAGAAGAAGTTTACTCATCATTTTTATTTATTTTTTTACTGAATTTTTGCTGTTATTTTTGAAAGCTCATTTTACTTTAAATGCTTATCTCCTTCTGCCTATCTATTACAATGCCTACCAACGTCGATAAATATTATTATATATATTTTTGATTATTTTTTAATGAATGTTATTCGTTAAATAGCGGTATGAAAATACGTTAATGACTTGTAGAAAATGAAGTTGCATAAAATCGGCAAGCGATGCTTCATAGGATGCCAGAACTGGCTAGCGTGCTCAAGCTGATTATGTAATTAAAAATATAATTCTAAAGAAATATCCCTGAACGCTTTGCACTTCTCCTGCCTTCAAAGATCCTGTCTTCAAGGAACCCCGATCCTTAATGGGGATCAGAACCATTAGATTCAGTTCAGTAGGTGGGTAAAAATGGTTCAAGATGCTGAAGGAAGATGCCACTGCCACTAGTCTACTTGCGGCGGTTTCTTTCTACTCCCATCGCAACTTCAGAATCTTCAGATAACCTAAGACTGATCTAGCTCTTTAGTGAAAGAACATTGTTTTTTGTTTCTTACAAAATATATATGTCTGTAAACAAAAAAAAAAAAAAAACCATTCCTTTCTTACAAAATCATGTATTGTGTTTTATCCTAAGTTTTGGAACTGTCCTACATAAGATACAATACATGCCGTGGCGTCAGAATATTTTGTAAGAAACGAAAAAGAAAAAAAAAGTTAGCCAAAGCATGTGAGAAAAAAAAGGTTTGAAAAATCTGCGAGACGCACATCTTCAGTTAGACTCGCACACAGAGATGTAACTACGGGTGCAGCATCTTCTCCAGTTTCAGCCCGAAAGAGGTGGGGAGAGTGATGTACAGGGTTTTGTGAAAAGAGACTGAGGAGTGATGTACTTAAAGCGACTAACCCCTGGCGCAGACTTATCTAGGGATGCCTCTGCTCGTGCAGACATTGCCTAAAGACCTCTGAACATTGCCGGAGACACGTTGTAGCATGTGGGCAGGATTGAGTCCTGTAGATCTTCAATAGTTCGTGATGGAGGATAAAAATGCGGGATATGTCGATCCACGTAATCCTAGAAATGTTTTGTGGGTTTTATATCCGGCGAACTATGCGACACTTCTAGTACCTAGAAGTGTTCGTCGAACTATCCTCGAAAAACACCGGTAACGTGCCAGGGCGCATTATCCTGCTGAAACAGACTAGTGCCATGCCATCCGTGAAGATGGGGACCGTGAAGGGATGTATCTGATCAACCATAATGTAAAGGTAGTTTTTAGTATCCAGAGTGTGTCTAGGGGTTATGAGGGCAATATGAAATTCCTAGGAAAACATCCCCATACTAAAATACTGCAGCCATTTTCTTGTTCCTGTCCTACCAGTAAATCGGAGTGATTCTTTTCCGCAGTTTGTCGCCGTACCCTTCATTTACCGTTTAAGGACCTAGCAGGAAACGTGATTCATTGGAAAAGGCAAATTTATTCCATTCGCCAGTGGTTCACTGACACCGTTCAGACAAATATTAGGCGTCGTTGACGATGGGTGGCCGTAGGCATTGATACCTAGACTGGGCTCATACTACAGATGCTTGTATGGGGAAGGGTTGTGATCTTGGAAATGATGCTAAAATAAAACAAACTAAAACTTTGCTGGTCTTCTCCCGGTTAAAGTCCATTGTTATATATATATATATGTATGTGTTCTATGAGAGGGTGACCCCTGGATCATCAGTGAAACTTCGCCAAGTCATTCTGTATAAATACAAGTCATTGTAATGGTCGGGTGTAGTTTTGGTGTGGGTCTGTGTTTGTGTTTCATCCGGCCACTTTGCTACCAGGGGAGGGTGCCAATCCCAGGGGAGGGTGCAAACTCTGGACAATATAAAGCGCCCACCGATAGAAGTGCATTATCGGAGGATGCAGTCCATGCCGCTGACGATCGAAGCCAACGGAGCCAGCGGAAGAATCCCGTCCCCAAAGGAAGGGGGCCAGTAAGAGAATTCCCATCCCCAGGAAATATCGCTATCATGGGTATTTTTGAAATTAAGGGATCAGTTTCCTTTGGAATCTACAACTTTTACTCTGGAGGTACGATTTTTTTTTTTGTTTTTTTTTTGTTTTTGATAAAAGCTGGACTTTTCTAGATAAAAGCAGTGTTTCTTTTAAATTAGATTACTTCAGTGTGGTTATGGTGCTTCAGTAGAGGCCTATATTCTTAATTGCCAAAGCGCATTTTTGTCCTCTACGCTGCTTTTAAAAGGCGATAAGCGTCTGTGTGTGTGTCCTCCCATTGCGGAAAAATACGCATGATTTCATTTATAGCGTATATACTGTTTTCGATGGTTTAGAATTATTCTGTTAAAATATCTCTGTGCCTTGCTATAACTTTGTTGTTGTTGTTGTTCAAGTAGCTACTTCAGCGTTGCTTTAGTTTTTCCGTTTCGCAAACTGGAGGCAATTGCCCCTGTATTATAGGAATGGAGTCCGTGTTCCTAAACAGTTTTTGAAAAATCACACGCTGGCTCTCTTTTATAGAGCTGTAATCATTCCCGCAATCACTTACGCCTCTAGGGCGTAGTTTCACAAGGCCTCCACCGTAGTCAATAAGAGAAAATTAGAGTCCATTCACAGGCGAATTCTTCTTAACATGACCAGGGCGTGTAGCACGGTTAGCACGCACGCAGTGCAGGTACTGGCAGGGGTGCTACCCCTTGATCTGGAGGTCACGCGTGTTGGAATGCTCTACCAACTCAGTAGCGACAAACCCGCTACCTATATCGACCATACAACAGATCCATTAAGCAACAGACCCAGCGAGAAAAGAAGACTTCTGATCTACTACATTGCAATGGAAACCCAATCCTGAAACTATCGTCGAGCCTTACTCGTACTCAAGCCGAGTGTATCAACCTACAATGCCGAAGAAACCTGAAATCCACAATTGCGGCCCCGCACTGCTAACATTACAACCATCCCGGGCGGAAGTTGTAGCTGCACCTCCTCCTACACTTGTGGCCCAGAGTTACTGCAGTAAGCCTCGCCATCCGAAGAGGGTAAAATGGGAACACCAAATGTACTAAAGAGAAGGCGATCATTTAAAATGGGCACCTCGGCCACCTCCAGGCTGCAGGCGATGAATCCACCAACTGTCCGTCTTCGACGAAGTCTATTCGTTTCCCGACTGGCCCCAAATACAACTCCAGATGATATCGAGTCATACATAATGCATGAGCTGCACTTTACTGTGTCCGTCACACTTCTTAAGAAAACACCCCTGCATACATCGTTCAAAGTTGAGTGCGATGCACAGAATTTCAGCTCCATATCAGCGACTGCTCTCTGGCCGTCTGGATCACTACTCAGGCCATACTATGAATCTAAATCCAATATCACCCCACGCCTAGCCATGGCTAATGCGCTATCCCACCAAGACTGCTCCCAAGCGTGACGGTTTGATAGGCATTCCTATTCTCAGAAGCCCCAAAACCAGGAATCAGGGTCACACGATGATGAGCCCTATACATACCCTGATGACAAAACCTCTGATCAATCTCTGCAATACCACAGCTGCAATGAAATCCACCCTCAGCTGATACCAACTATTGTAACCAACCGTGCTAAAAAGCCAACAAAGAAAATAAATAATGTCCTCGAATCAGCACTCGTGAAGGTCTCGTGTCACCTTACACTTAAGATTTTTTATCAAAATGTTCGTAGTATTCGGAATAAGCTCGAGACACTTGAGCAGATGCTTCTGTCCCAAATGGCTGACGTCATCTGCATGTCTGAAACCTGGCTGGAACCACAACAAGAATCAATTGCCTCCGCCCAAGCTGCTGGTTACAAATCTTTCTTCACCTCCCGCTCTCATACCTGTGGTGGGGGCGTTGCTGTTATCATAAATGCCAGTAGACTTGAGTTCGTACATGTAGTCTCCAGCAAATCCAATCTATTCGAAGCATTGATAGTAACGGTCAAGATCAACTCTTGCTTATTAGATCTCGGTGCAATATATACACCCCCAACCCCCGATGCTCAGACAATCAATGATATTGCATCCTGGCTAATAAATACGCTTCACACATCTGCTATCCACCTCATCTGTGGAGATTTTAACTTACCACCAAATCTCCAACATCTTCATGAGTCACTTATGGCTAAGATTGCACCTAGTGGCCTCAGGATCATAAACGAAGGCCCAACTAGTCTGGTTCCTGTAGCGTCGACATTAAACCCGAAACTCACTTTGAATCCGATCATGAACCCATCGTAGTCCTATTGCAGCTCCCAACGCCCAACTTTAATGTCTCCCACTACGTCAAAAGGAAGATCATCATCTCTCCCACCTTCCTACAACCGAACAGATGCCTTTATGCAACAAGATTAATTCCCTGGGAAGTTCTCGAATCAGGAGATCCGGAACTGGCTCTAGACATATTAACTAGATGGTTGCACACTGTTACTATGTTCTCAGCAGCTAAACAGGTCAGTATCTCCGCTAGAACTAATGCTTGGTGGTCTTCGGAGCTAAATTACAGTTTCAAGTGCAAACAGTCCCTCCATAAACAATGGAAACAGTCTGGTACAGCATATGACCGAACTCAGTACTTCAAAGCTAGAGCACTGTTTAACAGACTGAAATCGCAAGCCATTAAAGAATACACTGACAAGACCTTATCCAAAGGCAAAGTGCCATATACTCGTAACTCTGAACCAGATTCCAATTTCAATCCAGTTGAATGGATCAACTATGTAGCCAGATTCCAAGAAAACATCACACAACCATATGATTACCAACCAGACCCCATTTCAAGTCCAGATGATGAGCTGTTTTTCATTCAAATCGATCGACAGCAGCTTCGTCAAGCCATCAACTCGCTGCGTCCGTCATGCACCGCTGGCATCGATAATGTCCCACATTTCATCGTAAAGTGCCTCAGTCCATATATCCTTGATCCTCTGCTCTACTTGTTCAACTCCATCCTCTCTCATAGAGTGTTTCCTGCATCCTGGAGCAAATACAGTCTTGCCCCACTAGCTAAAGTTCAACTACCAAGCCAGCCGAAGCACTATAGACCGATTTCCACTGCATCCACGCTCCTAAAGCTACTGGAAAAAGTCCTTCTTCCGCATATAACACGCCATCTTCTTCCACAATCATCAAAACAACTCCATTATGTTGTCCCTAATAGATCAACTGTCTCCAACCTTCTGGCAGTCCAAACGGAAATTTTAAATGCATTTGAGGCCAAATCAGAAATGGCGGTTGTTTATGCCGATATTGAAGCTGCTTTTGATAGCCTCAACATCTCAGCCCTTCTGAATCTCCTAACCAATTTCTTTCGGATCAAAGGTGACGTTTTCGCTTTTCTGCACTCGCTCCTCCGGAACAGAACAGTGTACCTCACTCATCGTAACCTCTGCTATACCCGATCCATCAATGCTGGTGTGCCGCAAGGTGGCGTTTTATCGGGGTTACTTTTTACCGCCCTCCTTATTCCGTTTGTGTGTAACAGAGATGATGTCATTACCTACGCCGACGATATAAAGTTCCTAACGGAAATACCACCATCAGCCGACAGGGGAGTGATCACATCGGAAATCTGTAATAAGATCACAGCTTTCTCTAGCCATCTCAACCATTTCGGTCTCAAACTGAACCCCCAAAAATCCGTTATTATGGTTTTTTCTCTGAAGAAGTGTCCCACATCCATACAACCCTCACTGCAGGGTGCAGTTATTCCAAGTGTTACTAAACACAAAGATCTCGGTGTAACCTTCGACCCAAACCTTAGGTTCAACTGTCACATCGAATGTGTTCTACGCAAGATCAACCGAATGCGCTGGATTGCCCGTCAACATCTTCTTCATAACACATGCCTCTGAAATATGGGCATCCGCAGTACCTTCTGTCATGAAGCCCATCTTCGCCAGTGAATACTGGATATTGAAGTGGGCAACCCACAAACATCGACTCCCCCCGTAGCAGATGACCACTAGCATGGCCGACCAACTCCAAATCCCGCGGCTGCCTCAAATAATTAGCATGAGGAGAACTGTGACCACAGTCAAAATGCTGGTTGGCAAAATCAACTCCCCTGACTTCTGGGATATATGCCAGTGGCATGTTCCACTTCCTTCCTTACGAGCCACCCCTCTTCTTCAGCTACAACCGAACAGGCTGAAGATCAGTGACAGATTCCTACCTGGACAAGTACTTCCTACAGTACAAGCCCTGCTAATGATCGGAGTTGACCTCCAGAAATTCGCTTCTGATCGCAATTACAGGCACTCGTTGGCCGAACGTGTTCCCCTTTTGTTTAGCCCCTGATGTCGACTCATACTGATATCTCCATCTGCTATCTCCTATCCTCGCATAACAGCACGTCGCAGGCAAATCGACGAACTGTCTTCACAAGAAAATGCAATACCGAACAATAATTTGGCACTGTGAAATATTCTGACTTGTGTGAATATGCTTAAATATGTGCTTTGTACATATGAACGTGTACATTCCTTGGTGTACTGTCTGCCTCACAACTGTGTACATACTCATATCTATTGAATGGCTAATGCTACGTTTTTAATTGTTATGTAATCTTTTATACTGCACAAATTTTTATACTGTACATATTTTTATGTACAGTATAAATATTATTACCCTATATCATTGTCAAGCCCCTGGCCTCCTGGCTGTGGGGGGCACATTATTGTATCTGTATCTTTACTGTACAATAAAGATTTCTTCTTCTACCTACAACAAATTTGGCAGGAAAGGTGGACAACCTCCACCAAAGGAGAAATAACTCGAAAATTTATACCGGTCATCGACAGAGTATTTCCTAAGTCCCCGACCTGGTTTTCACCAGGACTACAAACTACCTATCTTCTAACTGGACATGGCGCCATCTGCAGCAAACTCACCATGCTAGGCATCGAAAGCAACCCACCCTATGTGCATGTGGCTCCCAAGAAATCTGGGACCACTTGATGTTGGACTGACATCTGTACGAAGATCTCCGAGCCCTAGTACAATCCTAGGAACCAGGAACACTGCCTACTTGATGACGAACAGAACTACAAACCATTCACAAAGTTTGCCCAAAGTTTGACTTGTTCACAAGGCGCAGGACCCTACTACAACCAAGAAACTTGGCAACCACTTAGCATGACCAGAACAACCTCATCACTACGAACCCTGCACTGCGAATCCTACAGCCTGAACAGCAACACTGGCAAAACTGAATAAGAAACAACCACTATCCTGTTATTAAAAAAAAAAATCTGATCACAAAACTGAACAGACTCTACGCTTCCTGTACAAAGATCTGATGTAACAAACACCAAACTAGACACTCTCCCATCAGGACCAAAACTGCATGTAACTAACTGTGCTGGTTGAAGCGAAAACTGATGTCTCATCTTCCTCTTATCACGATAAGACAAGACAAACACAGAAACTGACTCTCCAATCAGACTGAAATGGGCTCTCCAATCGGACCACAGCTATGCTGCCATCTTGTCAGGTGGCAGCCCTGGCTGGACACCTTGTGAAAACCAAGACTTTGAATGGAGCTAAGCTGCCACCTCGCCAGTTGGCGATCTGGGTAGGGCACCTAGTCTCACCCACTTTCTTTCCCTATCCTGGTGGGGGAGGGACGATCTGTTTTCTTCTCCCCCCATTTTTTTCCCTGGTGGGGCATGGGCATGCCCCACTGGAAATAATTGGGGTCGTCTTCTCTTTCGTCTCCATACTTCTGACTTTTCTCCCCAACCTTCAGTTTCTCTCCCCTACTCTGTCTGTACACTAGCACACGTCCAAATTTAAATTCGACAAAATTAAACCGCGTTTACCAGGCTTTTCCAATTCTAGCGCTATCTCTCCAATTTTTTTTTTTAGGCCCAAGCCACTGAAATCTCAGGAAATTAGGTGGCAGGGCCTGCCAGAGTAAAACAAATTACTGGTGTACCTGGTCTGCCTCCACAGGGTTTAGTGTAGGCAACGTTGGGAACCGCCAGGGTCCCAGCGGCTAAATGGCCAGAAGAACAACGGTACACGACGGTACACACCACAATATCCATACATTTTTTTAAATCTCTAGCCTGTAGAGTGTATCGTATCACACGACAATGTAAACTACGCGGAGATGGGGAAAACCCCTGGTGCACACTATTTAGAAAAGTCCTTCAGTTTGAGAAATTCACTTCCACTGGGACTTGATGTGATTTTTTTTTTTTTGGCGACACTTTTCAGGATGTTCCAACTTTTTTCTTCAAAATTTATCTCCCCTTTAAAAATAAATTTCTTATTCATCACAACCAACGACTGTACCTCCACCGAAAAAACCACCTCAAGTACCGACTTCTTACAGACCAATAGCCCTGCTTCCTGTTTTGGCCAAACTCCAAGAACGTCTTTTGCTCTCCCGTCTCACCGACTACTACAAAAAGCAACAATTACCATCTCCGCATCAATTTGGTTTTAAAACAGGCTGCAGTACAGAAGATGCTATCCACAGATTAATCTCTCTAGCTACCCAGACAGAATCTAAATACTCTCTAGCCATAATGGTGGACTTTGCGGGGGCCTTCGATCGACTATGGTGGCCCAGCATACTTCAAAGACTTCGGCAGGCCAAGACGTCCAGCATTCTATATAACAGTATAAAGTCCTACCTCAGCAATAGAACAGTGCAGGTAACCAACAAATACCAAACAGTCACCAGGAATATACTGCGAGGCTGTCCTCAGGGCTCTGTTCTTGGGCCATTTCTTTGGTCCATTGTCTTGGACGAGTTCATGGGGATGGATCTCGGTGAGGTCAAGCCCCTGGCCTTTGCTGATGATCTCGTACTGGTTATTCATTCTGGTACAAGAGCCACATTGGAAGTACAAGCCAACTTTGCACTGGGAAAACTTCAAGACTGGGCTGCCATGCACAAATTAACAATCTCCAGTGAAAAAACAAAGTCAATCCTTCTAAAAGGAAGGCTCCAAATCCGACGGCCACCAGTGATGAAAATTAACAACACCCCAATCCGTCTCTACACAGAAATCAAGTATCTGGGCCTGTATCTAGACGCCAACTTATCCTTCCATCCCCACTTAAAATACCTGTCAGCTAAAATCCGAAAATACACTGCAATGATAAGGCGGATTAGCAGAGCGGATTGGGGCCTAAAGAATAAAGCTCTATCATTAATATATAAGGCAGTATATGTCCCGATTGTCTGCTATGGAGCCTCCATCTGGTGTGAAAAGGCAATCCTGGAAAGGAACAAGCGCAAGCTTGATTCCATTCAAAGGTTTATGTTATTATCGGTTACCAGGGCGTGCTGTACTGTCAGCACCCCTGCATTACAAGTCATTGCAGGATACTTACCTCTCTATCTGGAAGTTGTCAAGAGGGGTCTCTTCCAGCGCCTGAAGAAGGGAATCCCAACGCAATTGTTAAACCTGCAATTGAACCATGCAAATGACCCTAAGAAGGAAAGAAGAAAAATTGCAGACCACCTACAAAACCTCTGGCAAGAAACATGGGACACAACACCTAAAGGAGCAATCACCAAAAGGTTTATTCCCTCAATTAGTCGGACTTCCCCAAAGCCTCCTCCCTGGTACTCGCCTGGATTGCAAGTCACCTTCCTGCTTACAGGCCATGGACCGTTCCAGCAAAAACTAACAGCCATGGGAATAGAAAATAACCCATATTGCCACTGTGGTGAAGAGGAGTCCTGGGAACACCTTATGTACGAGTGTCTCACTTACGACAACGCCAGACTTCAATTTCTCACAGAGATTCAAGGAAACCCCCGCAATCAGGAGTCAACTTTACTCCAAGAAGAGGCCACATACCTAGCCTTAACACGCTACGCCCAGGCTGTTTTCAATTGTAGAAGAGCAAGACTTGCGGAACTCAGGGCAGAACAGAATAACGTGTCACCCACGCGATCCCCTACTGGGATAGGATAATGCAATTTACCCTGGGTGCAGGATACTCACAGGAGCACCTACTCCTGTAATTTCCAACTCCCTTCTCCATCCTCTTCCTTAGAGTGGACTGCCTTCCCTCTTTGGTCCACTCCAACTACTGTTCCCCACATTTGACCTCTTCTTCTCCTCTTACTCCCCCCCCATATGCTCTCTTATCTTTTTATTTTATTTATTTTTATTTATTTTTTTTATATATATATATATATATATATATTTTTTTTTTTACAGCCTCAACTTTTTTTTTTTTTTTTTTCACTCTTCATTTTTTATTTATTTCTTATTTTATTTATGATTTTTTATTTTATTTATTTTTATTTTCTTTATTTTGTTATAACTTGCTTTTTTTTTCTTTTTTTTTATTATTATTATTATTTGTTTTTTTTTTTTCTTTTATGGCTTCTGTCAGGTAGCTCAGGCAACCCTGGCAGAGGCAGCCAGAGTATAATGGGCAGCCTGGCTCACCTCCCAGTGGTTGTGGCGGGCAACGTGGAGTCCCAGTAGGGGCCCCGCGGCCAAGCAGCCAGACACAACAACAGAACAAAGCACAATACTACATTAACCAGACATTACACTTTTTTTTTTGTGGCTGTGCAGTAGTTCTGCATTACATCACAGAGTACATATGGCGCAGATGTGGGAAACCACCGGTGGCGCCTGAACCTAAATACTATGCCACTATGCACCTCCACCGACTTATCCCTCCAGTCTTCATTCTCCCTACCCAACTCTATCTGTATGCAAGCGAATGCCAAACACGCCAAAAATAACCGTGTCTAAATTACGCTGTTCGCCCACCATTTTGGCTTTTCTAATTCTAGCGCAATATTCCCATGCGATTTCTTTTTGTTTTAAAGGTCCTAGCCACTGAAATCCCAGGAAACTAGGTGGCAGGACATGCCAGAGTGCAAATTTAAACTAGTGGTTACCTGGTCTGCCTCCACGGGGCGAAGTGCGGGCAACGTTGGGCCTCAGCTGAGGTCCAGCGGCTAAATGGCCAGAAGAACAACAGTACATAACACAACACACTCACGTGATCCATACACTTTTAAATCTCTGGCCTTCCCAGTGAACTGGTACACTCACAATGAAAGCACCGCGGAGATGGGGGGAACCCCTGGTGCCGTTAGACACTTAACACACTTTGCTTGTACCTCCACCGAACGTCTTTTATTATTCTTATCCGGTAACATCCATGCTATGAATAGTTTTACTCAGCTACATAGAAAAGATTTGCTGATTTTTCTTTATATTGAAATACCCAGAGCCTTTTATAAAGTAGACTTTATAAAAGGTTCTGGGTATCCACAAGAGTTAAATCACGTGAACAAATTTCATTTGAGTTTTTGGAACATATCCGTTATATAAATAGATTTAATGATTAGAAGAAGAAGAAAATCTTTATTGTAGAGTAAAGATACAGATACAATAATGTGCCCGCCACAGCCAGGAGGCCAGGGGCTTGACAATGATATAGGGTAATATAAAAATATGTACAGTATAAAAATTTGTGCAGTATAAAAGATTACATAACAATTAAAAACGTAGCATTAGCCATTCAATAGATATGAGTATGTACACAGTTGTGAGGCAGACAGTACACCAAGGTATGTACACGTTCATATGTACAAAGCACATATTTAAGCATATTCACACAAGTCAGAATATTTCAGTGCCAAATTGATGTTCGGTATTGCATTTTCTTGTGAAACAGTTCGTCGATTTGCCTGCGACGTGCCATTCTGCGCCTCATAGCAGATAGCAGGTGGAGGTATCGGTATGAGTCGACATCAGGGGCCAAACAAAAGGGGAACAAGTTCGGCCAAAGAGCGCCTGTAATTGCGATCAGAAGCGAATTTCTGCAGGTCAACTCCGATCATTAGCAGGGCTTGTACTGTAGGAAGTACTTGTCCAGGTAGGAATCTGTCACTGATCTTCAGCCTGTTCCGTTGTAGCTGAAGAAGAGGAGTGGCTCGTAAGGAAGTAAGTGGAACATGCCACTGGCATATATCCAGAAGTCAGGGGAGTTGATTTTGCCAACCAGCATTTTGACTGTGGTCACAGTTCTCCTCATGCTAATTATTTGAGGCAGCCGCGGGATTTGGAGTTGGTCGGCCATGCTGGTGGTCCTCTGCTGAGGGGGGAGTCGATGTTTGTGGGTTGCCCACTTCAATATCCAGTATTCACTGGCGAAGATGGGCTTCATGAGAGAAGGTACTGCGGATGCCCATATTTCAGAGGCATATAGAAAGGTAGGATACACAATGGTTTCCAGATATCTGATAGTGATTCTTGCGTCTGCGTTATGAAGAAGATGTTGACGGGCAATCCAGCGCATTCGGTTGATCTTGCGTAGAACACATTCGATGTGACAGTTGAACCTAAGGTTTGGGTCGAAGGTTACACCGAGATCTTTGTGTTTAGTAACACTTGGAATAACTGCACCCTGCAGTGAGGGTTGTATGGATGTGGGACACTTCTTCAGAGAAAAAACCATAATAACGGATTTTTGGGGGTTCAGTTTGAGACCGAAATGGTTGAGATGGCTAGAGAAAGCTGTGATCTTATTACAGATTTCCGATGTGATCACTCCCCTGTCGGCTGATGGTGGTATTTCCGTTAGGAACTTTATATCGTCGGCGTAGGTAATGACATCATCTCTGTTACACACAAACGGAATAAGGAGGGCGGTAAAAAGTAACCCCGATAAAACGCCACCTTGCGGCACACCAGCATTGATGGATCGGGTATAGCAGAGCTTACGATGAGTGAGGTACACTGTTCTATTCCGGAGGAGCGAGTGCAGAAAAGCGAAAACGTCACCTTTGATCCGAAAGAAATTGGTTAGGAGATTCAGAAGGGCTGAGATGTTGAGGCTATCAAAAGCAGCTTCAATATCGGCATAAACAACCGCCATTTCTGATTTGGCCTCAAATGCATTTAAAATTTCCGTTTGGACTGGACTGCCAGAAGGTTGGAGACAGTTGATCTATTAGGGACAACATAATGGAGTTGTTTTGATGATTGTGGAAGAAGATGGCGTGTTATATGCGGAAGAAGGACTTTTTCCAGTAGCTTTAGGAGCGTGGATGCAGTGGAAATCGGTCTATAGTGCTTCGGCTGGCTTGGTAGTTGAACTTTAGGTAGTCGGGCAAGACTGTATTTGCTCCAGGATGCAGGAAACACTCTATGAGAGAGGATGGAGTTGAACAAGTAGAGCAGAGGATCAAGGATATATGGACTGAGGCACTTTACGATGAAATGCGGGACTTTATCGATGCCAGCGGTGCATGACGGATGCAGCGAGTTGATGGCTTGACGAAGCTGCTGTCGATCGATTTGAACGGAAAACAGCTCATCATCTGGACTAGAAATGGGGTCTGGTTGGTAATCATATGGTTGTGTGATGTTGTCTTGGAATCTGGCTACATAGTTGATCCATTCAACTGGATTGAAATTGGAATCTGGTTCAGAGTTACGGGTATATGGCACTTTGCCTTTGGATAAGGTCTTGTCAGTATATTCTTTAATGGCTTGCGATTTCAGTCTGTTAAACAGTGCTCTAGCTTTGGAGTACTGAGTTCGGTCATATGCAGTACCAGACTGTTTCCATTGTTTATGGAGGGACTGTTTGCACTTGAAACTGTAATTTAGCTCCGAAGACCACCAAGCATTAGTTCTAGCGGAGATACTGACCTGTTTAGCTGCTGAGAACATAGTAACAGTGTGCAACCATCTAGTTAATATGTCTAGAGCCAGTTCCGGATCTCCTGATTCGAGAACTTCCCAGGGAATTAATCTTGTTGCATAAAGGCATCTGTTCGGTTGTAGGAAGGTGGGAGAGATGATGATCTTCCTTTTGACGTAGTGGGAGACATTAAAGTTGGGCGTTGGGAGCTGCAATAGGACTACGATGGGTTCATGATCGGATTCAAAGTGAGTTTCGGGTTTAATGTCGACGCTACAGGAACCAGACGATAATATGAGATCCAGGCGATGAAGACCTCTAGTTGGGCCTTCATTTATGATCCTGAGGCCACTAGGTGCAATCTTAGCCATAAATGACTCATGAAGATGTTGGAGATTTGGTGGTAAGTTAAAATCTCCACAGATGAGGTGGATAGCAGATGTGTGAAGCGTATTTATTAGCCAGGATGCAATATCATTGATTGTCTGAGCATCGGGGGTTGGGGGTGTATATTACTTGCCATAGATCGTGTAACTAGTTTCCTTTCCTTCAAGATAGTTCAATATATGTTTTTCTCTAATGCTTTTCTCCCAGAAATGATGCTATATATATAAATATTCGGTACACATTCTCTCTCAATTTTTGTTATGTAAAATAACTTTCATGAGTTACTTCGTCTTTCCATTACTGGCCGTCCCACTGAAGTAAAACATAGATTTATGTTTTCCGGCATCATATAAATATTATTATAACTTCCTTTACTAGATCAAGTTGCCCACTCATGCTGGTTATAAAAGTACTCAGATTTTATCTGTAGTCCTTTTCAAGCAGCTAAGGATGCTTTACGGCCCATATAACATGTTTTCAAAGATAAAGCAAAACTTCGAAGGGCAGAAAGTGAAAAAGAGATTTTGATGGGATGAGAAACATGTCCAACAAAATCATTGATTGTGATTTGCAACTTTAACCACTGTTGTGTGCAGTGGGTGTGGTGTTTTACATTTTGCAGGAGTAGACTTGGTTTTTTTTTTTTTTTTTTTTTGGACTCGTCTGTTGAACTACAAGGGCTGAGTCCTGTTGTCACACAATAAGCCATCTGCGTGCACCTTTTTACTTATCCACTTTTAAAGCCATTTGGGATTAGTCACCTGATGTATACAAAGGCATATAAAGTCCTGTAAGAAAAAATAAATGTTACACATTTCTTTTTTCCTCTTTTCTGTATTAGAACAACTTATAATGCATTATGTCATGCTTGGCAAAGGCACAGTTTATCCCCTCAAAACATCTGCTATCTGACTTTTCAAACAGCTCATATTTATGACAAAGCATTGTAAGTTGTTCTGATAAAAGATAGAGGTAAGCGAGTACGCAGTTTGTATGGATAAAAATCATATAGTTATGATTTTATCTCACAGACTTCAAGATAGTGATATACACTTTCTGGCAATGTTATTATTATTACTTTTATTAGTACTTTTATGGAATTTTTTCCCTCCCCATGACTGGTACCAGGTTCATGGGGTGGTTGGTTGTGTCCGGTTACTATTATTATTGTTGTTCGAGGAACTCTGTTACTGTATCGTGGCTTTCTGGAGTTCCACGTCAGTGTTCTCTGGGAGGCCTATCGTTGCCAGGTTCTTATGGAGGCTCTTTGGTATCATGCTGGTGGTTGACCCGATGATCGGGATGGTCATTATTTGTTCCATATGCTGCATATCTTTGACTTCTTGCCTTAGGACTGAGTATGTTTTCTGGAAGGTGCTGGTGTTGTGCACTGCTATGTCGATCAGTAGGTAGCCATTTCCGTCTTGTCCATGAGGGTTATGTCTAGTCTGTTGTGGGGAAATCGTCTTGTCGGTTATTTTGGCACGGTTCTAGTATAGTCCGTGAACAGAGATCTTTAGTACGGTCCGAGGCTCGTATTTGTAATATGGTCAACTGTCTTTGATCAACTGGCATTTTTGGATAGCTTCTGATGTATTATCCTTGCATCACATGAGAGAGAGGATGTACATGTTCTTCCTCCCTTATTCCAGGGTATATCCGTACTTGCTGTTATTGAGCATGGTGGACAGTGGGCTGAGTGCTAGACAGAATCATAGTGGGCTCAGGGCATCTCCCTGAAAGATTCCTCTTTTGATGGGTATCGGTCTGGTCGTGATGTTTTCGATCTTGATGGCGATCCTCCATTTTTCCAAGGTTGCTTCTAGGAAGTGTGTCAGGGTCGGATAGACTTTACAGACCTTAAGTTTCTCTATCAGTCAGCTATGCGGTAGGGACTTCTATTTTGGACTTCTAGCGCTCCCCGCGACGCATACGCGATTTTTTTTTTTTTTTTAAGGTCCTAGCCACTGAAATCTTAGGAAATTAGGTGGCAGGACCTGCCAGAGTGAACTATATACTAGTGAGTACCTGGTCTGCCTCCACGGGGCTAAAGTGGGACAACGTCGGGCCTCAGTAGGGGTCTGGCGGCTAAATGACCAGATGAACAACGGTACAAGGCATCAAATATATACAAAGTCCATACACTTTTAAATCTCTGGCTTTTCCAGTCAACTGGTTCACCCACAATGTAAACTACGCGGAGATGGGGGGAACCCCTGGTGCCGCTTGACCCTAAACACACTTTACACTTTACTTTATGCGGTAGGGAGTCAAAATCCTTGCAGTAGTCGATATAGGTCGTGTACAAGTTGCGGTGCTTCTTGTAGGCTTGCTCCGTAATTGCAGCGTCAATGGTAAATTGCTTTTTGCTTCCTCTTCTCATCTGCCTACATCCTTTCTGCTGCTTAGTCATAATATTCTGTCTCTCCAAATGGTTTGATATCTTAGTTATATAGCTTGCCAGTATCTTGTACATTGTTGGGAGACAGGTGATTTTTCTGTACTTTTTCGGATTTGTGTTGTCTTTGTCCTTAGCCCCCAGGTAGGCGCTTCCTTGAATCAGAGACTCTGGGATTGTCATTATGCCTTATTATCTTGGTGGACTGCCTGTATGTGTGTGTGCAGCTGAATTATTTCCACATCAGTTTTATGTCCACATCAGTGCACCCCAGGAACATCCTGGTTCGGCTAGAAGGGTTTACATTTTGCCATATTTTAAATCAAAACAGATTGAAAATACAAAAAAAACAAAAAAAAAAAAAAAAAAAAAACAGTGACTCCAGGGAAAAACCTTCCATTTTTTTTTTTTTTTTTTTTTTTTTTTTTTTGTATGATGTGAGCAATACACGAAGGAACCAGTTTTTTCCTGCTTCCCTCGTGTATTGGGGCCGTGAGATCCAACAGGATAGTGCGGATGGTGATATCCAAGCCCGAGGCGGGATTCGAACCCGCGACCTTTGGGTTGTTACCAGGCACTTTACCCGCCCGGCTAGCCCGGTCGGCACCTTCCGTCTAATGATTATTGTTTATAGACTTCTTTCAGGATGTCCTGTCTATGGCGCTACGAGCTGCAGAAGGATGAATCATCAATTCACAGGGAGTTATATATTCCGAACGTATTCGGCGGAAACGGTGATCTAAGGTATTGAATGTCTTAGCACGTTTTGCAGGAAAATCGTGGACAAGGTGTTGAACTGCACCGGGTTCTTTCTGAGGTCCGAGGGTTTGTAGAGACGTCCAGATGTCAGCGAATCCATTTGGCGGCATAGAAGTTGTGCCAAGGTGTGGAGATTCCTCTCTTCGATGGTGGTTCCCAGGGTTCCATGTCAAAGTTTGCATAGAGCACGCTCCAAGAGATGGTAAAAGGGTAGTCCATCTCCCTATTTAGCCATCTGAGGAGCCAATATTTAACCTCAAGAAAACTCTTTAGTTGAGTAGAGGAGGCCCCTGACCAGAGTATCGAAGCTTAGAGCGGCATGGGTGTCAAATTCCTTCGGACGTATTCCAAGAGGAACCCACGAGGCCGAAGGCCGTTCAACTCCTGCCGGATTACCCAGAGCGCCTCAAGCGTTTTTGGTCCAGTTATTTAAGGTGGTCTTTGAAAGTAAGCCTGTCATCCCACTTCAGTCCTAAATCCGTGTGAGAGTGAACCTTTTTAAGGGCGGTCCTGTTGATTGCGAGCATAATTTAATTCATAGTCCTCCTTTTCGTGAAGGTCATCTGATCTGCTTTCTGAGGATTCAGCTTAAGCTCCAGATGTCATATGTAATCTTAGAGTTCAAACAGTACTATCTGATTTTCATAGGTGACTGCCTCAACTTTTTCTGGATCATCCGGTGTGACCAGAATCGCAAGATCATCAGCGTATGAAATGAAGTTTGGGTGCTTCGCAAGGAAGGGCTATAGTGTCCAAAGAGTTTCCGAGGTTAAAGAAAAATCCTTTCTTGAACTTGAAACCATTGACCACCGAAATCTTATTTATAATTGACTATAATGTTCTAAATGCTTGTTTAAGACATTATGGTCACTTGCATCTTATTCTCATATCATCATATTTGTGATATATCTCTCGTGATGACCTCATAAAGGATAGTCTTGCTCTTTGTGCTCTCCCCGACATGTGTTGATATAAATTTATTGCACAGTTTACTAGTCTACGATTTCCAATCAATGTGTAATAAGTCGTAATCTCCCATAACCACGCACTCGGACTTTCCTGCCTAATCAGGTTATATGTAGAAATTATTATACGGCCTATTACATACTTCCACCCTCAACTTGCCTCATTGCTCTCCCTGGAATTATTCACAATCAGGGTAAGATATTACCACATTCGAGCAGTTTTCAATCATAAGCACAGCATGCCTTCCCAATACACCTTGTGCATGCCAAAATGAAACATCATCCCCTCTATTGCAATGACAGCGATTTCACTTATTCCTATTACATCACCATCAATAAACATAACCAATATCTTATTCATCCATTTTATTTACAATGCTCGTGGAATTACTATATGAATAATGTTATATTACATGTATAGCGATACACTTCCTGACCACGTTATTGGGGGCATGAGCTAGTAGCGTGTTGAGTCGAATCACTGAGACAGCGGGGAAGATTAAACTAGGTGGTGTTGAAAAGTGACAAGAATTATTAGACCATCCTTGTAACAAAATTGTCCTCAATTCTTGGGATGACGTTGATAGACTCTGCTGACGAACACGCCTTTCCAGTTCGTACCAGAGATTCTTAATTGGATTTAGCATCTGGAGATTCGGCTGATCGGAGCTTGAAGTTTTCTTCGTGTTTCTCAAACTTCTCTTTCACACATTTGGCGGAGTGGGTATTTCCATTGTCGCCCCGAAAATACCCTTGTCCATAGGAAGGTATTGTGGGAAAACATGATGTTCTGGTGTACCTGATCTGAAACGATGTTTAAGTATGATCTGGCCTTCACTGTGCTCTTTAATCTGATTATGGAAACAAGGGTATGCAACGTACACCGCGCCATTGCATCTTCTTCAGCAGTTGTTAGGGTTTTAGGCCTATCAGCGACTTAGACAATATTGTGTCACTGTGTATTTATGTATAAGAGCATGTGTCCATTGGCCGATTTTTATGTTGTGCGGGCTGAAAAACCCAGAATAACTTATGGGACAAATCGATTATTTTTTCCCCTTGAGGTTGGCTAACTCAGCCTTTATTAAACGCCCACAGAAATTCCTCCAGTCGTCGACACGATTCGAACTCAGACCTTTCCAAACGAATTACAAATGACGAAACAAGTATACTGTCACAGAGGACCTCTGCAGCAGCTAGTATGGTTGGCCACAGCAGATTAGCTGTCGTGTGATTTTACTCCATCTTTGCACTCTTCCATTGGTACTAAAAAAGTGCGCATCTAATCCTGCTGAGTTCATCATCCTTTGCGATGCTAGCACTAACATAATCGTTTTTCCCCATTAGTGTCAGAGATCTGTGGCTTCCGCGAAGGTTTCTTACTCCCGTGGTGAGTAGAGTTCTCTTGTTAGTACTTGTATAAACAGTTTAAATTTTGTACTTACTTGTTATTCGCTTCTGTCTCTGCAATTACGGCCCCGGGTGCCAAGCATTATTGTGATCGAGCGATTCTTTGAGCGATTTACAGAGCGTCTTCTCAGTGCGACAGATCTTGTTAATTTTCGAAAGTTTTTCTTACGTTTAAGGTAATTTACCATTAACTTATTCTTACGATTTGTAAGTAAGTTTAAGAAAGGAAAACCACCTTTCATTTCTTTTCCTTAAAACTAACAAACTAACTTACACCGCTTGGTCACTCTAGCGGCACTGCTCCTGCCTCCCCGTGGCGGGGCCGGTAACCTTGGCAGAAAAGGTTATCTGCCACGGGCTAAAAGGAGCTAACATGGATCACGAAGACCGTAATCCCTCTGTTGAGCCTCATGCCTCAACTTATTCAAGGACAGACCAAACTGAATTTGACACTTCCCATCCCAAGAGACAAAGAACAGAAGGATCCAAAAAGGAAACACCACTGTTTCTTATTATACATTCTCAAACAAATCAACAAGTAGGTGCACTTTCTCCATTTCTTATACAGAAATGTCTCGAGAATGCTGCTGGGCCACCTAAAATGGTGAAAAGACTCCGCTCTGGAGATCTACTTATAGAGAGACAATGAATAGCAGGCGCTCTGAAGCCCTTCAAAGAATTTCAAAATTCGCGAATATTCCTGTCACAGTAACTCCACATTCCACCTTAAATTCATCCAAAGGAGTGCTGTCTGAATGGGACTTAATAAATGTTACCGAAGAGGAATTAGTCCAAGAGCTACAAGACCAAAAAGTTGTACAGGCAAAGCGAATTAAAATCAAGAAAGACGGTGAATTAGTTCCCACTCGCAATGTTATATTGACCTTTTCTACACCAATCCGTCCAGCTACAGTTAAGGCTGGATATCTGAACTGCCATGTTCGACCTTATATCCCCAATCCTCTCAGGTGCTTCAAGTACCAAAAATTTGGCCATGCTCAAACAGTGTGTAGAGGGGTTTCAGTGTGCCCCAACTGTGGATCAAAGGAACACACACACACAAACAGACTGCCCAGCACAAACATCAGTATGTCCAAACTGTAAAGGTAACCATCCAGCTTACTCGAAAATCTGTGAAACCTGGAAAACTGGAAAGAAGATACAAAAGTACAAAATAGAAAACAAAGTGACTTACCAAGAAGCAAGGAAACAAGTTTTACTCTCAGTACCGAAACTCACATATGCAGCCGCAACACAAAAACACAAATCGGAAGGAACTCAAACTGAAGTGTCCATACCACCAGCTACATCCATTTACGACTGGGCACGAGCTGTCCTAGCGAGTCCGCTGGAGTCCCCTAAAGAACATGTAAAAGACCAAGCAAATAATACCCCAGTCATCGTACCACCAACTATTACTCCATCACACTCAGATACTGAGAGTCCGAGAAATATTAAACCTCAAAAGGTTCTAACCACAGATATGGAAATCGATAACAAAACTCATAACGATGAAACAGTTTTAGAAATACATGCTGAAGAAGACATGGATACTGCACATCCACTTTCCCGAGAAAAGATAAAATAAAATTGGAACGCCATAAACAGATTGGATCTAAAAACAGTCAGAAACACCTACTTCAAAAACTAAATAATGGATCAGTTGATTCAATGGAATTGTAGAGGCCTCCGTAGCAACATAGACGATATTCACGATTTGATAAATGAGCATGATCCAGTAGGCATCTGTCTACAAGAAACGAATCTTTCTCCGCAAGTGACACTTTCAGTTAAAAACTATACAGTATTCAGGCATGACAGGATCTCTCCACATGGTGGTGTAGCTATACTGATTGATAGTAAAATCCCTTCCAGACGTGTACCGCTACAAACCACTTTAGAAGTTGTTGCAGTACGCCTTGCTCTTGGTAAAACGCTTACACTTGTATCAATATATATATCTCACCAAATCAGAACTGCCCGATAACTGAACTAAATGACCTTATCCTACAACTACCCTCTCCTTTCTGCCTGTTGGGCGATTTCAATGCGCACCACCAGTTATGGGGATCTTTGCAGCAGACAATCGGGGACGCACGATAGAGGCTTTTCTTGTAAAGAATAATCTCACTCTGCTTAACACAGTCTCCCACACCTATGTCCATTTTCCAACAGGCTCAACCTCTGCTATAGACCTGTCGATATGCTCACCCACATTATTTCCAGACTTCGATTGGAGAGTCTCAGAGAACCCATTAAATAGTGATCTTCCTATAATCTGTAAGCTCTGCACAAGAACAAACTTATCAGTAAGCAGTCGATCTAAATGAAAATTCTCAAAAGCTGACTGGAATAAATATGCATCTAGTATTACACTAGAGGATGGTATTATCCAACATCACTCCATAGATAACGCCGTTAAACATATCACAGAACAAATGTTGACAGCTGCTGCTACTACCATTCCTCAAACTTCAAATAAAGGATCCAAACACAAAAACTATTGGTGGAAATCAGCATGTAACACTGCTAAGAGAGAGAAGAACAAGGCGTGGAATCAGTTTCGAAAGAATCCAACCACTGCTAATCTCATTATATACAAGAAACTAAAAGCCCATGCCCGCTACACTCGGCGAAAAGCTAAAAAGGAATCTTGGATTCGTTTGTCTTCATCTGTCACTAAAGACACAAGTGCAGGACTAATCTGGCGGAAAATAAGATGCCTTACTGGTAAGTTTCCATCAATTCCTTCCCCAATCATCGTCTATAAAGGACAGGAGATAACCCTTCCAGCGGATATTGCAAACATCCTCGCGGAATCTTTTGCTTACCATTCTGCCTCAACTGCATATGATCCAACTTTCCTAAAAGCCAAAATAATAACTGAAAAATATAAAATAAATTTCGGAACGAAGTCAGCCCTCTCTTATAATAAACCACTAACCATGTATGAATTAGAAGAATCCTTAAAAAATTCAGCCAATAGTGCACCTGGTCCAGACGGCATATACTACCTAATGTTAAAGAATCTAAATGAGGGCACTCGTTACTCTCTCCTAAAACTTTTCAACCGAATATTTGTTGCAAATTATTTTCCCATTTCCTGGAGACATTCTCTTGTTCTACCCATTCCAATACCAGGAAAAGACCAATCAGACCCGCATAATTATAGAGCAATCTCACTTACTAGCTGTCTGTGTAAGACTGGAAAAAAATGGTACACAGTCGCCTCGCCTGGTATCTTGAAACTCAAACTACTATGAACAACGATCAGTTTGGATTTCGTAAAAACAGGTCTACCCTAGATCTTATGATTAAGGCTGAGACAAATGTGCGAAATGCATTCATAAAGAACGAACATTTGGTCATGGTGAGCTTAGATATAGAGAAAGCTTTTGAAACCACGTGGCGTCATGGCATCCTTCGTGACTTCATGCCCTAGGACTAAGGGGACATTTACCATCATTAATTCAGAGCTTTCTCGAATATCGAACCTTTCAGGTTCATTTTCAAAGTTCATTCTCTAAAATCTGCATACAGGAGGAAGGAGTCCCACAAGGGTCAGTCCTCAGTGCCACACTCTTCGCAGTTAGAATACACACACTCTAACAACAGCCATCCCGAATTCAGTAGAAACTTATCTTTATGCTGACGATCTCACTATATCCAGTCACTCGCAAAATACGTTCTCCAGTGAAAGGAAACTCCAACTGTCAATAAACAAAATGGCTACCGACTATCTCCTCAGAAAACGTTTGCTATACACTTCTGCAAGAAACGAAAACTGCACCCTGATCCTGAATTGCGCCTGGGAAATCATGCTATTCCAGTCAATGACAATATTAAATTCCTAGGTTTAATATTGGACAAGAAATTAAACTTCCTGAAACACATACAGCATGTACGAACTATTTGTTTGAAAAAAATGAATATCCTTAGAGTTCTTTCTGCAATATCATGGGGAGCTGACCGATAATCCCTTCTTCACTTATATAAAACCATAATCCGATCCAGACTAGACTATGGTGTACCCGTATATGACTCAGCTAGAAAGTCAGCATTACAGTCCCTAAATACCATTCAACATAATGCACTTAGAATAGCTCTAGGTGCCTTCCGAACATCTCCAGTGCATAGTCTATATATTGACGCACATGAACCTCCATTATCCTTAAGGAGACAAATGCTGCTGCTTACGTACGCTGCAAAACTTCGGAGTATGCCCTCACATCCTATCTGTCCTTACCTCTTTAACCCGTCTTTCATAAATTTCTGCAGGAATAAACCAAATGAAAATAAACCTGCTGGAATCAGATTGAAGTATGTTGTTCAGTATTGGAGTGTCCCACTCGACAATATCCACTAAGATACCGGAGAAATAGAGCCTCCATGGTCCACTTTTAAAACTTTGTGATGACTTTTTTCGAAAATGGGGAAAACAGGCGCTGAACAATGAAATTATACAGCAGCTATATTTAGCTCATGCATCAGCAAACAAACACTGTCTGCAAATATATACTGACGGATCCAAATCTGATACAGATGTGGGCGCTGCAGTAGTTCTTCCCACTTGTGCAATCTCTCAAAAACTTTTCCCAAGTTGCAGTATTTACACCGCTGAACTTCATGCAATAAAAATGGCTATCGAACACGTCAAAAACAGTTCTAATGAAGAGATAATAATCTATACCGATTCCTTGAGTGCAGTAACCTCTTTACAACATAAATGTCCGAACTCTCACCCTATCCTGAAAGAAATCAGAGCAGAGTTAATTAATCTCACAGAGCATAACACAGACGTAAGATTCTGCTGGATTCCCAAGCATGCTGGAATCCAGGGAAATGAAAAAGCAGACCAAGCAGCGAAAAATACAATCAGTCCAGTGTCTTCACTTGCCTCGATTCCTTATATGGACTGTAAACTCATCATAAAACAGTTATGTATTGACCAATGGACATCGGTATGGCAGCAACAGACCCATAACAAACTTTTCCAAATAAAGCAAAAGCCACAATACTGGAAATCTAGTTCGCGATTAAACAGACGAGAAGAGGTTGTCCTTGCAAAGACACGCATTGGCCATTTCCATCTGACCCACCTCCATTTGTTGACAGGGGATGAACCTCCTCACTGTCGTCATTGTTCCGCCCTATTTACAGTGAAACACATTATCCTCGAGTGTCCCTACAATCATGCTGCTCGACTAGCAAATTTTAAATCGGTTTGAACTCAAAACAATTCATTAGAGATGAACCATATGCTCAGTGATGACGCAAATTTATCCAATTTATTTAATTTTTTAAAACAAATTAATTTATATGAACTTATCTGACATATGACTGAAAAAAAATATATATATATCATTTGCAGAATTACTGTGACAGGCACAATTTGGCGTTAGTTGCCCTTGTTCCAATAAACTTCCATTAAACCAAACCAACCTCTGCAATTACTAATGCATGTTATGCTGCCGATAGCTTATCGAACCTTGGTTTCTACACTTATTTTATGTAGTTAACTGAAGACAATAACTGTCGACCATTGGAGCCACAGTTCTTCCCTGGAAGCCTTTCACTCACACCCTCGATTACGTACAAGTGTAATCTTAGCCATTACTTCCCCAGGTAAACGACGCACACGTACCCGGTCGTCAAAAGTGCAACAGGAAACGTGATTAATCGGAACAGACGACCTTCTTCCAGTCACTCAAGGTCCAGTTTCGATGCTCGCGTGCCCATTGTAGGTGCTGTCGCCGGTGAACCGTGGTTAGCATGGGCACTCGGAGCGGCCTGCGGCTACGCAGCCCCATTTTCAGCAGGGTTCGATGTACTTTGACTTTGTGTTGTTACACATTACTCCCGTCAACAGCATTCCAATTACGGACGAGTTGCGCCACAGTCGCCCTTCTGTTGCCACGTACCATCCGGGAGAGCCTTCGCGCACCTCGAGCATCGATGAGTCCTCGTCATCCAACACCTCGCCGGCGATTCGTGGGTTTCCCTCCTCGGACCACTTTCGGTAGTTACTAAGTATGGCTGACCGTGATCATCCCACCAACCTTTCTGTTTCGGATATGCACTGACCCCGTCGTCTGGGCATTACAATTTGGCCTTTGTCAAACTCGCTTAAGTCCGCTGCCTTTCCCATCTGAAGAACAAGAGTAACACTGATTAACGGAGCTCAGTATCAGGCGTTTTTTTACCATGTCCCAACCCGCGCACTCGTTCGATTTGCATAACGACTCGCTGGTCATAATGTTTTGGCTCATCAATGTACACTTTGAGGCCTTTTCGAGTCTGGTTTTATTTTGTTGCAGGATGTCAATCTGCTTTCTCAGCGACTCGGTCTTGTCTATTAATGCACCAAGTTTTAATTTCAGACCATCAGGCTCCATCATCCATCTACGAGTAGAACACAGAAATGAGTCATCAGTTGTATAATTCATTTGCTTTTTTTTTTTTTTTTTTTTTTTTTGCTCTTATGGTTATATTGTGGTGCTGATTGTTTACAGTTCAAAATTAAAATATTATTTTATTTTAGTTTAATACCATTTTAAAGTATTAAATTCCGGGAAGACAGGCACGTCTTAGTCGGCTGAGGACGCTCGGCCACCAGAGTGAGTCGAACGCCCCAGCAAAGTCTATGGCAATAATCAGGAAATATTTTCTATTGGAGTTTGTGGCAGTTGTAAGGATATTCTGGAGTTCGTCAACTGTAGAGCATCCTTGTTTGAAACCATAATGACTTGTAGAGGATAAATTTGCTGCATTATAATGTACTGTAATTATAAGTGAGTAAGTTATATTATGAGTAAGTTATGAGTGAGTGTTATAAGTACTGTAAGTATTTAAGTGAGTATAAATAATTAAATATGATTTTTGGTCTTAAGTAAAAATTCCAAATAAGAAACAGTTTAATCAAACAACTGCTAAACAGAGCATAATCCTGCTTACAGTTCCAGACTTCTTGTAGTTGTCTTTCTTCGTCAATGTTCAAGTTTGAACTCAGATGGTCAATGGATTCTTTCACAGTAACCATCATACTCTGAGAATAGTATCAATTTGATAGTGAAAATTAAGAAATGTACCATTAATTAATAACTGGTTTTGGGTGTGTCTTGTACGGTTTTGTTCTTTTTTCATTTGACTTACCCTTTATATAAGATTATCATATTATTGCAACATACGTATGTATAAATTCTCACGTAAACCAGTTAGTTTCCACTAACTGACGAAAAAATATAGGATTTAATGAATTACCACGCACTTGAGAGTTTCATCGAATCTACTTAGGAACGCACTTGTGTTCGTTAATCTTCTTAAATTTATGTTATTGCCTATTTAAAATAATCTCACGAAAATATGATAGAAACTAATATTACTCGTGCAGACAGGCACAGGCTATTTGCATGGTGCTTATTTAACGCTTCGTTCAATTTTAATAGTGATAAACATCAAGTGTTCTTTGTAATCTGCCCAGCTATTTTTCAGTACTCAGAGCTTATTAACACAAGTTGTTTTTGTCTTACTAATAAAAAGAAAAAAAAAAAATCAAACAACGATCACTACTGGAATGACACTTTCCGGTTAAGGATGTTTTATCACTTACTGTTATTTGGTACTGAATAAATTTCACAATTAAATTACAGTTTGAGAGCATACTAAAAAAAAAGTAGTAGAAATATAATTTTTAAATACATACTGAAAAACATCAATTACCTTCATAAGCGGCACACTGAGAAAGCTGAAAAGCTAAACCTGCTGATTAGCAAAAGTTATTATAGAGATGTAGAACAGTGCTTGTATTATATAAAGTGGAGTTTTTCTACGTACAAATCGCCTCGTGGTAGCCTCCGAGAACTCAGGAGTCCCATCATCAGGGTGGTGCCGCTGATTTTCATGCCTAATTTGTTGACGCTAGTTCAAATCGGAAAAAGTCGATCTAATATAGTATTCTTTCCAGTTATTAGTGTCAGATTAGTCACGTATCTCTATGGAATATAATTTGCCGGAATGGATATTGTTTCTAGAAATCTTGTATATCAGCCCCTATTAATTAGACTTTCTCGAGGAACTGGCTAAGGTGAATCATGAGTGATGTTTCCTAGCAGAAATTATAACATGATTTCTTCTTAGATTACGATAAACTTCTCTAAAGTAATCAGTTTCTGCTGGTGGAAGATGACTGGAACGTTTAAACTTGCTTCTAGCCAATGAACTTCTTTGCGCAAGTTTGCTGCCAAAACCACCAGGGACAGCGTTTCATTGTTAAAACATTTTTTCTTGCTGATATATAAAAAGCCCCAAGTAATGTCTTGAACTCAGAAGCAGATAACGATTCCAAATAAGGTTGTCTGTCATCATGAAAATCTCTGTTAATAGAAAATTCAAAATTGTTCCAGTTAACTCATATTCTAGTGAAATCCCGTAGAATAGAAGAGCTGTTTTTATTAACAGGTAAGAAGTGCAACTGAAAATTAATTACTCTGTGGTCACTCATCATCCAGTTTGTTTCAGTAAACCAAATAAAGATCTGTCGAGAGAGAGATTGTGAGTAGTCATGGTGATATCAGTGTTTGTTTCGCTAGTGAGATTGTTGAAAGTTTAAGGGTGACGATGTTGACTAGCGATGAACGGATTATGTGACGAAATAGACTTCCCCAACTGACTACCTCTCTATTCTAACAGTGCAGTAAATCCACGTGGGGAAGTGACAATGTCAGCAGTGATCACAGTATTAACTATGATACAATAAATGAAGAGCGTGGGCCAAATAATTTTAAAAAAATGCTAATATCTGCAGGAGGACAGTAAACTGAGAGGAGGTAAAAAGAAAGTTATTTAGAACAACAATTACAAGATTTTTAGTACTTTGGTACTTTCCAACAGATACATAGACAACCCTAGAACGAAAATAAAAACCATAAATTCTGACAACATTATTGATTTTTGCAGCATTTGGTAATTAATCAATTTGATGATCTTTTGCAGGTTTTTCCAATTTTATCAGATACAACTTTTGACCTTTGTTCGTTTATCTGCATGATTCTTGTGTGGAGAGAATTAAGCACAGAATTATGAGAATTAATTTTAAAATTATCCATAATCAGTCCGTAGCCATACTTTGTTTACAGCCTTCAAATAATCAGGACAGTTCAGATCCTTGAGAGAATGTTTGTGATCTCGCTTGCGACTTCGCAATACTTCGCAGTTGCGAAGTATGTCCATATGCAGAAAACAATGAGTGACGATATTCAAACCTGCGATGTCGACGATCACTCCAACAAATAAAGATTTCTTTCCAGACCAGCAACACATCTATAAAGACGAGGTGTGAGAACTAAAACTCAGTTAACATCATTATTCAACCTGGATTATGTAATAAAACGAAAAGCTTCTTGATTTTTGTGTCCTCTAAAGTGAAACCAAAATCAGATAGATAGATTCTTATTGAACAATTTAATATATCTTTTTTTTGACAAGTCCTTCGGTATGCCACAGATCAGAATGGAGGGATGGATTAGACTCTGTATGTATATTAGTTACTAACCTTTACTCAAAAAAGAATCTGAGATTTTAATATGATCATGGTCAGCCACAGAAGGCGCTGCAAGAATAACACCCTAATTTATGGAGAGTCGAAGAAACTTGATTCGAACATCCTTGAAATACTGTTTCAGAGTTGAAGTCACGACATTCCCAATCTCGTCACTAGATTTATAATCACCAGTGTCATTTGATTTTAATGTGACAACATTATGCTGTTACTTAGATTGTGATACAACATAGGACGCTGTCTGAAAAGTTCCAAGAAAACGAGGTGATGACAGACTCCTGAGGTGGCAGCCCCTTTTGCACAACCTTAGCAAAAATGGAAGAATCTGTAGAGACAAAATGACTAGGAAGAGTGGGTAGAATAGCAGAGGACTGAAATATCAGGCCCCCTTGAGTTAGCGCAGTTAGTATAATCATCGTCCTCCCCACACCTGGTGGAAAAGACCCTGAGTTCGAATACCGTCAATCATGTGAGAAGTTTTTATGGGTCTTTTTCACAACGTGGCTGAATTAGTCGGTCTCATGAGAGATTAGCATGATTTTTCTCTCGGAAACTCGGATTTTTCGTCCTACGAAATAGCAAATCGACCAGAGAACATAAGCAATTTACAGACATATTATATACGACGCAATATGGCCTAAGTTGCTGATACGCCTGAAAACCTTATAACAACGGCATCAACAGGTGAAATATCGAAGACTCAAAAAGTTTATCAAGCAAGTTTGCCCTTATTTTTAATTCCTTCCTCATTCGTTATAGATAAACGTTTCGTTTTCAAAGAGTGCTGCCGTAATTGTTTCTAGATTCGTCCAGCGTTCCATAATATAATTTCCGGAACTCTTCGTAACACAATTAGGTTCCTGATGGAGAAATTTATTGACATTTTTACGAATATTAGTAATTTCCTCATAGATGGATGAAACATCCTGTGGATCACTAGTTTCAGAATCATTTTCTGATGAGATTCCCAACCTGGGTATACTGAGTAAGCCTGCCGTAATAGAACACTCCAGTGCAACACTCTGTGAAGTAATGAAGATTTATTTGATGGGTTTTCATAAGCAGATGATTTATCTGACAGCTTGTTAGAAGTAACAATCTATGGATTTTTTGACAATGTTAGTCGTCTCAGTTTGCTTGTGGGTTTGGTTTTTCAGCAGAGAAATTAACGTCTGCTGCAAAGCGAGACAGATTCCATTGAGACGGCCCCAAAAAGAGAACGTCATTGCAACCAAGAGGTTCGCCCTCTTCAGTGTAAGAAGAATCCATGAATTTAGCAAATATACTGAATCATTAAGCAATAATGATCAAACTGTAAAAAGAAATAAGTATAATGCAATTTAAAAAAAAAATCAAAGTTTAATTAGATACACAAATAACACAGAAGCTAGATGGCACAACAAAAACGTTTTTCCAGAAGAAATCTAATTTCTTGTTGTTGTTGTTATACACCGATGAGCCAAATCATTATGACCAACGATTCGTTATCCAAATCGAATCAACTGCAGGTGAACTACGGCGCTTGCGCGGGTCGGGACACGGTATAAAATACATCTGCGAGTTTGACAAAGGCCAAATTGTAATGGCCAGACGAATGGGTCAGAGCACATCCGAAACGGCACGACTTATGGGATGCTCACGGTCAGCAATGGTTAGCACCTACAGAAAGTGGTCTGAGGAGGGGAAACCTACTAATCGCCAGCGAGGTGTTTGACGATCACGGCATATCGATGCTCGAGGTGAGTGAAGGCTCTCCCTGGTGATACGTGCAAACAGTAGGGCGACTGTGGCGAAAATCGCCGGTAATTGGAATGCTAGTGACGGGAGTAATGTGTCACAACGCACAGTTCATCGAACCTTGCTGAAAATGGGACTGCGTAGCCGCAGGTCGTTCCGACTGCCCATGCTAACCACAGTCCAGTTTCGATTCCTCGTTCCCATTGTACGCGAGCATTGAAACTGGACCTTGAATGGTTGGAAGAAGTTCGTCTGTTGAATCACGTTTCCTGTTACACCATGTGGACGGCCGGGTACATGTGCGTCGTTTACCTGGGAAAGTGATGGCACCTGGATGCGCCGTGGGACGAAAACAAGCCAGTGGCGGTGGTGTCATGCTTTGGGCGATTTTGTGCTGGGACACCCTGGGCCCAGTCCTGGGACATCCATGTGCCAGGCACTCTGACGTCTACCAATCACCTACACATCATTGCTGACCAGATACACCCTTTCATGGAAACGGTATTTCCCTCTGGCGGTGCTGTGTCTCACCAGGATAATGCACTACGCTATACTTCCCGGATTGTTCGTGGAACATGAAGAAGACTTCCAAGTATTTCCCTGGCGTCCAAATTCCGCATACATCAGTCCCATCGAGCATTTGTGCTTTGTCTTGGAACAGCAACTCAGATCTGCGGGGTCTCAACCACGGACCTTACAGGAGTTAAAGGATTTGCTGATTACATGTTGGTACCAGATATAACAAGACACATTTAGAAATCTTGTAGCTTCCATGCCTCGCCGGGTACGAGCTGTTTGGCTGCACGTGGAGGACCAACATCATATTAGGTAGATGGTCATAATGGTTTGGCTCATCGGTGTAGGGTTTTAGAAGCATCAGCAACTTAAGCCATATTGCAATGTACAGGGTGTCTCAAAAATATTGGTGCAAACTTTTAGGGGGTGGTAGGTAACATCTGAAGGAATGTGAATCGCATAGGAACCAATAACCGGAAACGTCACCGTAACTGGGTAGACGGCGCTGTTCATCAGTTCGCGAGAGAAAAATTTCTGGTTTACTCATTCAAGCAGTAGTCGCTGCACGAAGAGTATGCATCGATATACGAACTGTGAGCTGGCAGACATGCACTTAATGTATGGATTAGCAGAGGGCAATGGACGAGCCGCTCAACGAATTTATGGAGAACGCTTCCCAGACAGACATGTACCGGACCTCCGTTTGTTTGCGCGTGTGCATCAAAATTTGTGCGATTATGGGTCATTTAGAGGTAACAGGAGTAGTGCGGGCACACCACGTTCGACGCGAACTCCCGTCATGGAAGAAAGTGTGTTGAATGCCGTCCAGAATAATCCTACTACCAGCACATGTGCCATTGCCTCTGTCTTAGGAGTGTCTCGTAGTGCACAGCTTGTCTGGCACGACGATTCCTTACACCCCTTTCATCTCCAAAGGGTTCAGTTACTGCTCCCCCAAGATAATTCTGCAGGTGTTGCTTTTGCGCAGTGGTTTCTCCAAGAAAGTGTTCAAGATTTGAATTTTTCAGCCTATGTTTTGTTCACGGATGAACAAAAGCTTATTTCACTCGGGAAGGCTTATTCAATCAGCACAAAGCTCATGTGTGGGTTTACGACAACCCACACGGTGTGCGCCCCCACGTGGCACAACATCGCTTCGCAATAAATGTGTGGGCAGGTATGGTCGGCGACTGTTTAGTCGGCCCATACCTGTTAAGGTATGGGCCGACATCCTGCATGAACTCCGCTGAATATCTGATCTTTCTTGAACAAGTTCTACCAGGGTTACTTGACGATGTTCCATCAAATGTGAGACGCAGCATTTGGTTTCAACATGACGGGGCGCCTGGCCTGCCCATTATGGAGGGTGTGTTCGTGACCATTTGAATAGGCGTTTTGGGCGTCGATGGATTGGCCGTGGTGAACCCGTTGCCTGGCCCCCACGCTCACCTGATTTATCGAGCCTTGATTTCTTTCTGTGGGGGGGGGGGCTCAAATCTATCGTGTTTGAATCGCCTGTGGAGACGGAAATGGATCTCGTGGCGACACCCGTATGCCCTGCTGCTACTGTCAAAGAAACTCCAGGTGTGTTCGACCATGTCCGTCAATCCCCATGCTGCGTCGGTGTCACGCATGCATCGCGTCTCATGGTATGGTGGAACCTTCGAGAATCTGTTGTAACATCATGAAATGCATCCATCTCGTACTCCATTGTTAATGTTATGTCAAATAAATGTTTGCCACTAATTACTGTCTTGTGTGATTTCTGCTTCTTGTGCCTCTGCTACTACTTTCCCGTGACGTTTCCGGTTATGGGTTCCTATGCGATTCACATTCCTTTAGATGTTACCTACCTCCCCTAAACGTTTGTACCAATATTTTTGAGACACCCTGTATAAATTAAGTATTCTATGGTCGATTTTCTGTTTATTGGACGAGAAAAAAAATAAATAAAGAAAACGAGTTTCCCGGAAAAAAAAAACATGCAACCTTCGCCTGAGACTTATGCAGCCATGTTGTGAAACATGCCCATAAGAATACCTCGCATCATTGACGGGTTTCAAACTCGGGTGTGGAGCTGATGACTGTTAGCTAATGATGACTAATCCTGTTAACTGTGCTATCACTTGCGTTATCACCATAATTCATTCCTCTTTACTTTCTAACGTAATCAGTAGTTAGAGGGAACTTACTTTAAATTTAGATGGCCTTCGTCGTCTAAGGATTTGACTGTGACTTCGGGATGCCCACTGGACACAATTTGGTTTGCATCTGGAGAGTTCGGCTCAGCAGCTACTTGATGTATTTCTGGGTTCTGGTGGGGGATTCTTCTTCTCATGTACTGTCCTCTGCTTCATGCATCACCTGTAATGCATAACTGGATTTTGCATTATAGGATATTTTCTTAAGATCAAACAAACCATTTAATTGATGTTTTTATTTATGAACTTCATTGGGTGACAATAATGGTTTCCAGATGATGACGTCTCTCTGTATATCTGTCTCTATCTAAATATTTTAATCGTTACGAGGCAGTTCTGTGGAGTATCCTCAAAACTAATCGAGTGCATTCCATAGGTCAGCGGCGGCTCATCTTGGAGGCAATGGTCCAGCGAATTTGTCCATAGTGTGAAATGAATGAGGCAGTTTTTCAAGCTGTTCCTTCTGTACACTTTGTAATAAAGTTTAGTTATATTTGTACAATGATAAAAGTAGAGCATGTTTAAGATAGCAAGGTGTATATTTTTCAATGGACATAGATTTCCTTCGTAATTTAAAGTAATGCATTTTCGAAAAAAAAAAAAAAAAAAACCCAGAATCCATAAACGTCATAATGCTAAAATTTTCTGTTCACCGAAATTTTATTTCTTCAAAGCCCGGCACCTTGAGAGTAGTGTAGTTTAATAATTCTGAATAAATAGTTACTATTCAAACTAGCTGAACTTTTCGAAACCTTGTTTTTCTGAGAAAAAAAAAAAAAAAAACTTTGGTCTTCTCTTTCCATTTGGTCGCCCCCCCCCATCTGCGTACAATCTGAACATACCATAAAGTCTTAAAGCATGCAGTTAAATTCACCATGAAATTCCACCATCTATTAGACCACTTGTTTGCAGCAACGATCATGTAGTGATTTCAGATCGATGCGAACGTTTTTATGTTCTGCTAGCTTATGTGAATCTGTGCTTGTTAGGAAGAAAGGCTTTTCTCCTTGTTTTTCAGTTAGCCTACTTCATCTTTTTGGAAGACATGTATGACTTTGAAAAACAAACTTTTTTTTTTTTTTTTTTTTTTTTGCTTTCTATAGCATCAACTGGAAACTCCCTGGAAATATTTAAAACATAGAAAAGGATTTAATTTAATGATATAATTTGAGATTCAAGTACTTGAACTTAATAATTTGTTTACGTAATTCGAAGAAAAAAGAACTTCATCTGAAATTCTTATTTTGACAAAAAAAAAAACAAAGAATGGAAAGTTAAAGTTGAATGGTTGTTTAGAATAAGCGCCGTGGTAACTGAGGCTGCGCACAGTGGGGCCCCAATTTCCGACGGTAATTCGTTCCACAAAACTCATTGTATGTTGAAACCAATAATACATTGATTTCCTTTAATCGTTTCCCAACAATACATAAAATAGGTATTTCTTGCATGTTATACTTCATTTTTACATTAAAAATGAGTTTTTTTTTGTTTTTTTTAATGTATAAAGATTACTTAATAAATAGTCCTAAAACAGACTTGAAGTGCAGAGCTGATGCAATCAATGGTGGCGTAGTGGTTGTGGGACTATATCAAGCGTCACGAGTATTTTCAGTCTTTTCGACGACGATTTTGTAGCTTCCTGGAGTCTAGTTCACTCTCCGTAATTTTCTCCAACTCTTGTAGCCCCTCTGTTGTTAGCTCACATCCATGAGCGTCAGTAAGGTCCTCCACATCCTCCTCGCCAACCTCCAGACCATCGATTTACCAAGAATGACAATATCACTTGTCAAAGCACCATCTTCAAATCCGTCAACGTTATGAATAATTAAAGGCCAGATATTTTTCCAGGCTGAATTTAAACCCCTGGTGGAAACATCATTCCAAGAACTTACAGTCAGCCTCATGCAGTCCAGCATGTTGAACTTCGACCTCCAAAAATCTTTGAGGGTGAGAGCATTTTCACCAGAGGCCGCTGCAAAGCAACTTACGAACATTTTCGTGGTGTAGATTTTCTTGAAATTTACAACCACTTGTTGGTTTGGTTGAAGAAGAGGAGTGGTGTTGGGTGGCAAAAATTTGACTTGAACGAAGTCAAATTGTACCTGAAGAGATTGAACAAGGTTGGGATCATGGCCTGGCGCATTATCCAGCAGGAGCAGTGCCTTCACAGGAAGCTTATTTTTTCTCAAGATAACTCTTCACTGAAGGACAGAAAACTTCAAGCTCCAATTCATTGAAGACATCACTCCCAGCATGCATTTGTTGACCTTTTGTTGTTTAAATACTATGGGGATATTATAGTGATACACTTAAAATATTCAGCTTAAAATCTCAAGAGGCATTGGAACCCAACAGAAGAGTGAGCCGCCTATCTTTCATAGGCTTATGCCCAGGTAAACTAGTCTCATCCTTAGTGATGTACGTGTTCCTGGGCATTCGCTTCCAGAAGAGGCTGATTTCGTAAATGTTAAAAATGTGCTGGGGAAGGAACCCTCCTGATCAACTAACTCTTGGAATTCAATTTTAAAGGTCTGAGCTGCTTTATTATCAGTACTGAATGCCTCCCCATGCCTTTCAACACTGATATTCGTCCTTTTTTTTTTTTTTTTGAAGCGTTCGAACCAGCTTCTGCTGGCTTTAAAGTCTTCGAAGCGCACAACACTGCCACTGGTTGATGGAGCTTGAAGTTTCAATCATACGAGTGATGTTCCGCGCGCCACACCTTGAACGATAACGTTGTTGAACAATAACAAGACTATAATTGGTTGAGAACAATCGTACGAGTGATGTACCGTGCGCCACCCGTCTGAGAATTTCCACCCATGTATCGTTCTAGCTATATCGGAAAGCCATCGGTATCTGCAAATATCATTGGTCCTTAAAATAAAAGATCGTATGGACGGTATATCGTTTTCTGAGAATATCGGATGTCGATGCCATCGTAAGTCGAGGCCCTACTGTAGTTTAGTATATTGTTCCCATAAATCACATGCATTTTATGGTTGACTTTCCTGTTTTGTAAGATGGAAAAACTGAAGTTTTTGTGAGAAAGAACCATGCAACTCTCGAAAATTATGGTTAAAAATACATGCAAACATTCACGCCCTTATATTTGTGGTCAATGTACAAATATAAGGGCGTATATATACATATGTATAAGGGTGTATATGCACATATATTAGAACAGTAGCCCCTACTTTAATTCTCAATGTCGCAGAAGTGTGGACATCAGCTACTACAAAGAAGCCATTTTTTTTACTGCAGAATTCTGGCTCCTTAAATGGGCTAACTAGAAAGCTTGTCTCAACCACAGGACAGAACAACTTTATCTACTTCAGTTGGGATGTAGCGACTACCTGATATAATTTAGGTTGTATCAGTGCTGCAATGTTTTACACCCGGAAAAAATTTTTTTGGGTAATCCGTCCTTAATATATCACTCTCCCCAGCTAAACGTTATCACAGCTTCCCAGATTCTAGCCTTTTCTCTCCGCGGATCTGTTAACGTGTCTACTTATAATCTAAATGATTGGCACCGAATGTAGAGGCTCTGTTCTTATTAACTGGTCATGGTTCGATTAACTAAAATTTGCATGATTTAGGAATTACTGAAAGAACTAGTTGCCATTGTGGTGAAAGAGTCATGAAAACATATTATTTACACCCTGTGATGAATATAACGATCTAAGAGTTGAATTGTTATCTCGGGTGAGTAATCTCAACGTTTGGTAGAAGGCTGTGAAACAATTCTAGTGAAAACGCAAGGTTACTTCTCGGCTTTCCAGGACTTCGCTACTGCTGTATTCGATATGCGAAGGACGTTTCTGCTTCTAGCAGCCTGGGATTGATAGTGGAGTACAGTATGGTTGGTTTTTGAGTTGGCTTAGCTAGAATTCTGAGGAACTTGGTTTGCTGGAGTCTGGAGTTCATGTGGTGGAGTCACATTCAGATACTTAATTCTTCTGGAAGGGGTAAGTATACTAATTGGGAAAATCGGGGGTTCCTCATGGTGGAATATGACACTACTGTAGATCAGGCTCTTGTGATCTAGAGGTGGGGATCTTGAAATGCTTTGGAACTCAGCTGAGAATGCAGGTATTGACGAAGTGTGCAGTAGCTCATAATTTTCATATGAAGGATTGTGATGTGTGACGGAACAGAATGAATTATTGAATTCATTTCAGTGGGAGTGAGCAAGGATGTGGCGTTCTGTTCCTGAATATGGATGGGTAGCCACTACCACTTCCCTATCCACATAATCGATGTTTTCGATCTCTTCTTGATATCCCTTGGCAGTAAATAGTCTTGTTGTTGTGACAGCGGAGTACCTGGTTCATACACACTCCTGGATGTAGATTCTTGAAGGACTCCCTGTTGTCGTTAGGATTTCTTTATTCACCGTTATTTGATTTGGTATGGTTTTCTGTAGCCATCTTAATTGATGATGCTGTTTTTGTGTTGCTTTCATTTACAGGTTTTTTCCACCCTGCAATTGGGCAAAATCGGGGGAGGAAGTACATCTAAATTATCTGTAGATTGAACAGCGGTGTTAAAGTTCCTGCCAACCGCTTAATACGATACATACATAAATAAATAAATAATAAAAATAAAACCTGATATAATTGAAATTCGGCGACTAGTAGCCACTGTTAAAATGGTCGCAGACTCATTTTAACAGTGGCCACTAGTCCAGTTAAAATGCACGCAAATTTCCACACCGTCCACATGGGATTTGTGTTGCTGGGAAGATCTCCGCTGTTCTGCAGGAAGCTTTGGAGATTTCATCTTCCAGATCGCTTCCTCCCAAATCAAATGCTAACTGAAGTGCAGTACCTCGATGCCAACTTGATTAAGTTTTCAACCAATAAAACTTACAAGGAAGAAGTTTTACCAGCTCGTTCGTATCATAAAGTCAATAAGTATGAGGCCGTGCTCCCCCTCCATGCCACCTGCTGGTTGGTTGATTGTACGGTTTTAGGCGCATCAGAAACTTAGGCCATATTGTGCCGTAAATGTCTGTAAATTTCGTGTGTTCTGTGGTTGAAATGTTTGCTGAATGAACATCCCGAGTTTCTGGGAGAAAGAAACCCTACGTTGTGAAATATACCCAAAAAATTCCTCCCATCGTTGACGCGATTTGAACTCGCGTTTTTTTTTTTTCACCCGATTACAAAGCAGAGTATTTTTATAGAGATAAAACTACTCTGCTTTGTAACCAATGTGTTGTTCTGCGGTGCGCTAAAATTGTCATATTAGAGCCACTAAATAAGTTATAACTAACTTTTAACTGCGGTGCGTTAAACGTTGAGTACTGGAGTACTCAACGTTGAGTAATGTGAAGAGGACGAAGACTTCGTCTTCGTCCTCTTCACACCGGGTGGAAAAGACCTGGGTTCGACTCCCATCCATGATGGAAAGAATTTTTATCGGCCTTTTTCACAATGTGACTGAGTTATTCGGTCTCAGGTGAAGGTTGCATAGTTTTTATTCCCCGAAACTAGGGTTTTTCGTCCAGCAAACAGAACATCGACTGCAGAACAATTTACAAAATCACAGAACGCAATTTTCAGACTGTATATATGGGGCAATATGGCCTTAGCCGCTAATGCTCCTAAAACCCATCAACAATAACTTCGCATTCACTTGATGGTGCCAACCATGACCCACGTTAAAAGATATTCTGTTATTACTCCGCGTAGTGCAAAAATTTGTTTGTGGTTGGGTGAAGTTTGTGGAGGTTATAATGTACTGTTATAAATATAATAAATACACTCTCTCTCTCTCTCTCTCTCTCTCTCTCTCTCTCTCTCTCTCTCTCTCTCTCTCTCTCTCTATATATATATATATATATATATATATATATATATATATATATATATATATATATATATATATATATATATATATATATATAATAAGCTTTGCTCGTAAATGTTTTTTTTTTCTTTTTTAATTTATTTATAACTACGGCTACACAGGTTTGTCACTGAAGGAAACTGTCGCTTCTTGAGACTCTTACTGAAGATCTCAGGGAACTGTTTTCATTTACATCGTAGCGTTTTTAGTTTTTTTACAACTTTTATGATTTAAAAGTGCAGCTGGTTCGTTAAGTTCCAATGATATTCCATTCAGCCTCTTAGTGCTATCAAATAAAATATAACAGCCTTCTTGTAAGGGATGTATCAACAAATAGAAAACGGTTAGGTCCTACTGTCGAAAGAAGATATAATTTTCAACGCAAGACGACAACAAAGATTGATATATTTTTTTATTATTTTTTTTTATTATAATAAAGAAATTTAAAAGTACAGGTAGTTCTCGACTTTACGAGTTAATTCGTTCCTAGCGCGTGCTCGTAAAGCGGTAATTTATTTCCCATAGACATAAGGTTAAAATAGGGGTTAGGTTCTCAACAATGAAATTAGTTAGCTAATTAGTTTGTTTAAACGATTGGTGTATCGGAAGAAATGAAAACGTAGCATGTAAAATCAGGCAAATTATAATAATAGAGAAATTATATACGACTTACAAATGTTAGAAAATGTTTATTCTTCATCATCAACTAAATGCACACTTGTTGATCACTCATTATTGGCTCGACACTCGTTGGTTTGTCGCACAAGGAGTCGCCTTCTTCAGAAAGGCGACTTGTTTCAAGAGGCGTTTGTTTCCAAGATAATCTTCTCTTTTAATTATAAATTTCAGGATTGCATGCATAACATGTTTTAACGGCACACACAAATTGCAACTAACACAATTCGCGTGGAGTAACAAGTTTACGAAGCTTAAAATAAAAGGAATGAAGAGAAGATTCTGAAAATTTATATTTGTTTTTTATGAGATTGAAGATTTCAGTAAAGGACAAACACATTTTACCATAATAACGTTAAAAACCACAATTCCGGTTATCGATATTTTCGCAAATGCAAGAAGATCGAGTTTACTACCTGTTTATAATTGCTTGCAGTAACAGAAAACCCAATAAACCGGAAAGTGCAAATTGTTTTTATTGTTTTATGGTCGTGACCTCCAGAAATGTGCTTTAGAAAAATATCACAAAGGCGTTTAAAATTGATTCTTATAACGGAACATATGATAACGATGAAAGTGTAATGCATTTTAATGACTTGAATTGGTAACTAACACAATTTACAAACCACGCTCACGACCTTTTTATATGGCCTTAAGGTCACGCTCGTGACCTTAAAAATAACATTTTAGAGAGATAAATAGTTTAGTTTATAAACTATTAGTTATACAGCGAAAATTTCAACTTCCGAGTATTTGAAACGAATTACCAAAAAACAATGTGTTATTGGGTTCACATTACGATATTTTAACGATACGTTGACGTCTCTGGAACTGATTAATATCGTAAAGCGGGGTACTCTGTATTGTATACCTACGCACGTGGTTTGGAATGCGGTATTTATGAATGTTTAACATTCATTTTTTGAAATTAATGTTCATATTTTCGATTTTGTTGATACTTGGAAAAAAAAAACTCGTAAAGCGAGAACTGCTTGTGCATAGTTTTTAAAAACAATTTTTTAAAAAATTGTTTGTTCTTGCAGTAATAATCATAATCAGATACGAATGTCTGGATATTGCAATCGACGTTTCAATAACACGAACAGTAGTATTTCTTGAGGTATTTGAAAATTTACTGAACGATCAAGTTTATCAGTACAGTATATGCATCTGACATGGCAGATGATGAGATGAAAGGATAAGTGTACTGATGCTCATAACTATCGTTACGCTGCTATAGATTTTGCAATTTACCGTAATACCAATATTTTTTCGTCGAATGGACTACGATGATCAAAGACTTTTACGATGTAAACGTCTTTGATCATCCGTAACCGTCTCTGTGTATAAAAAGAAATTTATTTACATCCAGCAGTTAAAGTAAAATCATGTAACCCGTGGCCTCTAGCTCGAGAGCTGTAAAGGGACATTTCTTTGGAAATAAATTAATAATAATAATAATAATAATAATAATAAAATACTTGGTGATATTTTAATTAAAATTTTAACGGCAAAAATACCAGTTAAAAATTCTTCTGGTTTGAACTATTCATCATAGAAAACAAAGTAACACAGGATGCAGTTTTCGTTCACTGTAATGTGGCTAGGTAATGATGATGTTTCTTTTTCTGAATAGCGGAAAGAAGGCTTGAAGTTTTAATGGTTGAATTGGTTTTTTTTTTTTTTTGCAAAACAAGCCATATCTCTGTCTTTACTACCTATTAGTACTGGATATCATGTACTGAATAGAATAGCAGCTACACTGCTATTTTATCTATCTGACTATTGACAATAATCAGATAGGTAAAATAGAAAACATCACTACTTAAGTATCTCAAAGTTCTGTCCGTCCGCTTAGCTCTTTTGACAATGATAAACTGCTTTTCGCACTTGCAGTTTTGGGCTGCAGAAGAGTTCTTTCGAACTTGAAAATACTGGATTATCTGGCGTTCTTAAACACTAATTTAAAATTTTATTTATTTATACAATATTATCCCCTTCTCTTCTTCTTTACAATCGTTGCTCAAAATTTAAGTAGCATTTATAAAATTGCAATGTTTTAAAACATGTCTCTGAGCCCGTAATGTGCGTACATCTCTAGTCATCAGTTTTCGCATTGATTTCATGATGTTATTCAAGAGGGCTTTACTTCCGTTTGCCGGACGCAGTAGTGTTAGACATTTTCTGATATGTTACCACAGTTGTCAATTATTGGTGCATTCTGGTGAGTAATAATCCTGTTTACTTGATAATCACTCGTCACATTTTATCCGACAGCACCTCTTCATTAGCTCAAACTTCCGTCCTTCTGCTCAGCTCTTTTGACAATGATAAACTGCTTTTCGCACTTCCACTTTTGGGCTGCAGAAGAGTTCTTCCGCACTTAAAAATACTAGATTGTCTGGCGTTTCTATACATTATTTTTAAATTTTATTTATTTCTACAATATTATCCCCTTCTCTTCTCTCCTTCGGTCTCAGTGGATTGTCTATTCAAATATGGTGTATCGAAATGAAAGCATTTTCTTCTGTCCAAGAGTGTGTATGATATGTGAGGAAGGATGAATGATATATCATGTCAGGAATGACCTGATATTTCATTCATCAGGTCAGTTTGCGCTATCTCCTGAACGGCTGTTAATTAACATCAGATGTACATTGGATTAACAAAAAGGGGCCAGTTTCAGTTGTGAAATATAAAGGAACCACAGCGCTGAAATTAACTGAAAGTTCGGTTCTTGCTAAATCATGAATTGCAGAAAAAAAGTTATTTTCTTCCATGAGATTATACAGTTTATCACGCGTGGAAAGTTCTAGGTGAGATTGAGAACCGAAGGAATTCTTGAAGGCCTCTTCATTCGGGGCTGTAGTAGCAATATAAGACTGAGGGAGTATGGTTTTGCCTGTGAATTTTGTTAGATATTTCAGAACTCAAACATGCACATCGGCCCGTGAACACGTGCACAGACAAAATACACGATATGTCATATGAATTGGCTGTAATCGAAGTAGTCGATGCACCAACAGATCCTCAAAAGAAAAAAAAAAAAAAAAAAAAAAAAACAATAAAAAGCGTTTTCTCTCTCTCTCTCTCTCTCTCTCGAATTCTAATAATTTAAATAGTATTTATGTACATTTTGCGAGGTGAGGTGCCGAAGAAATCTAGATGTATCGTTCCTTGGATATAGAGCCTACAGGCAGAGAAATGCTCTCCCACAATACGTGGGAGAGCATTTCTTCGTTACTTCGAAAATTTTTAATTCCTTGAATTGGTTGTTTCATCTCTATACATGAAGTGGCATAGCGGCAGTTCTTATGAATCAAAGAGCAGCATGAGCATAACGTTCCCTGTGCTTCTGGACTATTGAATTTCCGCCGCTGAGGCGATGACTGACGTCTCTACTGTGTTCTTTGCTCCCTGATTCAGAGTATCTGCGCTGTGTCTCATCTGTATTTAGTCATGCAATCTAAGCGGTCGTTTCCGTTCTCTTTAAATCGCATTAGGTGTTGCAGACTCAGTCCCATTCTCAAACGTTTTTTCGCCTTTGAGAAACTTGGGATCCGACTTCTCGCAGAACTTCCCGTACTGCAGTGGTCGTTAGCCGATCGCGGTAGGAAGGAGTAGGGATTTTTCAACTTGTGTCACTTGCAAATTGGTCCGTGAACACACATTTCTACAGAAAAAAAAATACACGGATATGAGTGCAAGCTGTATGAGTGGCAGTTCTGTATGAGCGCATACAGAATTGCCCTTTCTATAATTTTAATTAATTTGCATTTGTACTGCAGAAACCATAATTTGAATTAATTTGCATTTGTACTGCAGTGTGTCATAAATGATTGTGTAGGCAGAGCATGACTGATGGCCAACATCCGGGCTAAATCATGAACTGTAATACCCCGACCTCCCCTGATGACATTGGCTGCTGTGAGCTTGTTCTAGGTAAGAACCTGGAACAAGAACAATAAGGTACGTTAGCAGTTCTGTATGCACATCACTTTCCGCGCATACAGAACTGCCAACGTACCTTACTGTTCTGTAGAAGCATTAATAACAGTCCCTAAATTTATCCATAGCGGCGCTTAATTTAAATTTAGACAAATCCAATCTCGTTAAACACCGCCAATGCCGATCCCAATCTCGGATGCAAAAGTAAGAGGGCCGTGGTCCAAATCTCTCATCAAATGGTCCAGTATTAGCGTTGTACTTTCCTCCCAAGTACGAGTTGTCCTTCCTGCTGTCTGAATTGCTATCGTGGGTAGCACAGTTAGAAGAATCGCCGTCCTCCCCACACGGGGTGAAAAAGACCTGAGTCCGCGTCCCATCGATGACTGAGTTAGTCTTGGCTGAGTTAGTCGATCTCATGCGAAGGTACAATGGTTTTTCGTCCAGCAAACAAAGAATTGACCACAGAACACATATACAATTTACAGACGGTATACAAGGAGCAATATGGCTTTAGTTGCCGATGCTCCTAGAACCCTATTGCTACAACAACAAGAGCAGCCTGAATTGAATGCACAACATCTCCAGCAGGGTGCTGTAATTTGTTACTACACAGTTTATATGCCAATACCAGGGATTGTCGTTTCCACATGTTTGTACCAGGCTCTTCCATTCATTATACTTTTCTGTAGCGATCAGTCGTGTGTATTTTCGTCTTGCTCAGCTGTATTCATTTTCGAAGGCTTGTATTTTATTGTTTCCCCCTACACTTACACCTTTGAATCAGTTTTTTTTGCTTTAATGGTTTCCTTACGAAGAGATGTCAGTTGTGGTGTCCGTCACTTGACTGGAGCACGTCTTATCTGGCGCATCTCATGGCCTTTCCAGACACCTCCTATAACCAATCTTGTAATACTTGGGCAGCCATAGTTCCAGTTAACGCACCAATGTCGTCCACTGTTACTGTTCCTGGTTTAGAACACAACTGCTCATCAAAAGTATCGCACTTTGCTGGTTTTCATGAAAGTCTTTGCAACACACCATGTGATTCCTAGGATCACAACGGACGTCAGTCTCAACTGGAACTTGATTACTCGGTGATCTTGGTACCCAATCGGTTTTGCACCCCAATTAGTGATTAAATCAGATGCTGAATAGTTGACAGCGTCACATCAATATTGGATTCTCCGTTTACTGTCCAAAATGTACTGTGTTCGTATTTCTGGTTGTGAACAAACAAATCATGCTGAGTAATTAACTCCTCCAACGATCGTACCGGTTATCAGTAGCTCTACTAAACCATAACGTATTTTTCGAGTTAGAGATAATAACCCTCTCACTTTACTAGTGGTCCAGCAAGCTTTCAATGCAATTCAAGTGTAATGAAATGTCAGCATCATGATGAAAATAAATGCGTGCACCAAATAAAATTTAATCTCCTCAGTTTCAACGCAAATGAAAAACGCATGTAGGGTACAATATCGATGGATCAGGGAGACGGAAAAGTTGTGATTGAAAATGGGAATTGCCGCACGTAAATTTCTCTGACTGCGCGAGGTAATTTTGGTGCTCAGTGAATAGCCTGTGACTCTGCCGTCGCGTTCGTACGGCTCCTGAATACAGGCCAGATCAATTCTTTCACGATTGCAGGCCATTCTCAATTCATCCGAAACGTTTCTGGACCTTTATCCATTAAATTGTGTTGTGTTAACAGTCCCTTTAACACAATACAGCTTAATGGGTAAATGCATGGTCCTAAGTCAACTCTTACATTTATTCCAGGCGCCTCCGTAGCCAGGTGGGAAGGAGCAGCAGTGGTAGCACACGCTTCTTGATTAGACCGCGCCACCGTCACCACCAAATACGGAGAATGCGGAAAGGTCAGGGAATGACCACCGCATATCCCGGAGCATATGGCCTTAAGTTGTTAATGCTCCTAAAAAAAAAAAAAAAAACCAAAAACAACATTTATTCCACTGACACATTATTATGTAAGGAGTAAAGGCGCGGATGTCGTATTCCGGACACTTTTTATCTCTAATCGAGTGGCTCGATCTACAATTCGCACATGAAGACGAATATTAAGATAGTTACTGTATGAATGTCCATTCTTAGCGCAATGACTGCAGATTAGTTCACGACGTCTACTCTTTTTCAAAGTGCCCGAACGCGTCCTTGACGTAATAAATAGTAGACACGCCCTGACGCCTCCATTATCTAATTTCTATCTGTTTCTACCTTTATTAATGCTGTTGAAGCGGATTAAAATTTCGCCTTCCATTTCCATCTTTGTCATCTTCATCTAACTTAAATTGTGTTCGTGGAGATCATTCATGAAGTGGTCCTTATGTCCTCTTCTACCTCATAGACTATTAATTTCGGGTCTGCTCTCATTAGTTTTGAAAAGAGAACTGTCAGCCGCATAATTTTCTCATTCTGTTTTATACGACCAATTCGTTTTCATTTTCTAACTCCGAAACAATACCTTTCTCTGCCGTTTTCCTCACGTTACGTAATCTTACGGACTTTAGCATACCAATCAAAGCTCTGCCGACAGCCTTCTGAATGTCATTACTTGTTTTAAGGCGAGAATCATCCTTAACTCTTAATAACAAGAGCATAACAATTTATCTCTTTGTTCCCCAACAGATCATTATTTTCCACAATATTGTCTAGTAAACCCTCCGTTTCATTCTGTTCCACCGATCGCACTCTCTCTAATTCTGTTATGAGTTTGATATTCCTCAACTATTCGCTCCAAACACGACACTTTTTCCTTTAGACTCTCATTATCTGCTCTCAGTTCATTTGCCGTGTTTTCAAGTTCAGGTTCGTGTGTTCCCAGCTTGAAGGATTTCTCCTATAGGCCAACGATTTATTCCATTTCCTTCATCAAATACGCTGTTCGACAAAATTAACAGAACAAAATGTTTTTTTATGAATATTTGATTGATATTATGAATAGTGTCGCCGAAGTCGATATTTGTTATAATAGGCATCTTGGCATTCAAATTACGAGTATCCAATAGAAATCGAACTACCACCTTAAAGAGCAGAAGATTATGCAAATTATTCATGCCTATATAACACGGGTTGCGACCACATCACTTCATTCCCGTTTTTTTAGGATGGCAAGTCATCGTCGTTTAGATGATTCTTTGAGATGGTGGGCCGTTGGACGACTTTAAGTCGGGCAGTCGCAGGCGGAAGTGGCACTTTGGCTTAATGCGTCATTCATTCAGTGTCCTTCGGCACTATGAAGCAGTTTCTGGAGACAGGAACCATTACAAGAAAAGCTGGCCCAGGTCTCCCGAGGGCTACGTCAACCAGAACAGACAGCTATCTGGCTCTACCAGCAAGACGGAACCCTACGATATCCTGTCATCAACTATCGCTTGAGGTTGCTGTGGCCACAGGTGAAAACATTTCGAATGTGGGGATACAAACATTAACCATTTTTTGTATCCCTGGAAACCCCGCAAGTGGGGTTTAATGGGATTCAAACCACCTCTCGTAGAGTCCACGTGAATTGAGTCTTCTTAATACATTCCGATCGGAAATGTGCGATCTCGGCCTACGACTGCCCAGCTTCAATTCGTCCAGCGGCCTGCCACCCGAAAGAATAATCTAAACGACGATGATTTATCATCCTCAGTACTGGAGATGTTGGCTATCGCACTGAGCAAGCCAAAAAACGGAAATTAAATAATGTGGTCTCAACCCGTGTTTTCATCGGCACGAATAATTTGCATAATGTGCGAATCTGTAAGGTGATAGATGGATTTCTATTGGTTACTCGGAAATGACAAGCCAGTATGCCTGATATATGAAATATTCCTCTCTGGTGGTACTGTTCACAATAAAATATTCAGAAATTCATGAAAAACATTTTGTTCTGTTAATTTTGTCGAGCAATGTAGCAATACTATTCTAGAAGCGTGTGTGTGTGTGTGTGTGTGGGTGGTTGATTTGCCTATTTTCTGCATGGAAAAAAAAAAAAAAATCCGCGTTTCTGCGAGAAAAACCATGTAACCTTCGCCTGAGACCGACTAACCAAGCCAGTTTGTGAAAAAGAAGCTCATAAAAATTCCTCTCTATATTGACGGGATTAGAAAGCAGGCCTTTACTCATACTGCAACATATATTAAGCCATTTCTTGGTTTGTGAGGAGGACAGTGATTATAACACATATATTACCCGTGAAGTAAATATTGATGCAAGAAAGTTCTGAAATAATGGAATGCAGGATAATCTGTGCAGAATTTAAAACTAGATGTGGAAGCATGACAATTATAAACCAATATGCACTAAAAAACATTGCATAAACCGAAGAGAAAGGATTTAACCCAATGACGAAGATTTGTTTTAATCTTTATCCCCGAGATGTCTCCGGTGCTATCTTCATTTCTAAATAATCTCCTTCGAAGTGTATACATTGAACCATCGACAAACCCACTCGTAAAAGCACTCCCGGAAATCAATATTTGATATGTATTGTGGTGGTTGTTGTTGTTGGGTTTTACGAGCATCGGCGACTAAGGCTATGTTGCTCCGTGTATGTTGTCTGTATATTACGTGTGTTCTGAGGTCAATTTTCTGTTTCAATTGTCCTTCCCACAGCGGGCGGAAAAGACTTGAATTCGCGTCCCCTCAATAATGGGAGGAATTTTTATGGGTCTGTTTTTTTACAACATAGCTGAGTTAGTCGGTCTCAGGCGAGCGTAGCACGGCTTTTCTTCCGAATACTCGGATTTTTTTGTCCAGCAAACAGAAAATCGACCTCAGAACACACGTAATCTACAGGCAATATGCACGGAGCAATATGGCCTTAGTTACTGATTCTTCTAAAACAAGAGTCTCTTCTACACGTCTCTGTAGTACTCATACCACGTTGTATGTCCTCACAGTTGGTAGAATTGCCGTCCTCCCTACACCAGGTGGAAAAGAACTGGGTTCGATTCCCTTAAATGGCGTGAGGAATTTTTATAGGTCTTTTTCACAAGTTAGTCTGCTGTTAGTCGGTCTCAGGCTAGGGTAGCATGGCTTTTCCTCCCGAAACTCGGGTTTTTCGTCCAGCAAACAGAAAATCGACCACAGAACACAACGCAATTTACAGACAGAATACACGGAGCAATATGGCCTTTAGTCGCTGATGCTCCTAAACCCTACTTCAACTCCACGTCGTATTTATAGTCTCTGTTGTACGCATACCACATCGAACACAATAGCGAATAATAGAAAGTTGCTCAGTCTTCAGATATTTCATTATGCAGTTCTTATAAGGTTCACACTAGTAGCATGTAACTTAAGGGCACTTTCCAAATACCAGAATGTGTCAGAGCTTGCAACTGTCAGCGCATTCTTCTATATACACTCTCCTGCTGTAGTGGCAGTTCTCCGCAACTTGAGTGGGTGTATGATGGCGCGGTCTTTTCACGAATTAAATGACAAACGTATGTAGATAAATAAAAAGCAGGGAGATATTATCATTGTATTTTAATGCCAAAGTGGATAGGAAATTCGATGTAGAGATTGGATAATGGAAATAGGGCAGGGCTCGAAATGGACTGGAGTTCACTGTAAATAGACGATGTAGATCCTATTTAATAGATGTGTGAAACCCAATCGGAACACCTGCATGTGCATGCCATGTAACCTTAATAGGAAAATAAAGGTAGAAAAAATTTAAAAGGAGAAAAAGCCGAAGAATGAAATTCCAGTTAGTGAAACTGAAAGATAAAAATGTTAAAGAACCGTTTACAAAAGAAATGTGGGGGGAAAAAAAAAAGATTTGCTGTAATCAGTTTTAGAGATACAAATTTAAAAATTGAAGGAAAATATGCGGGTATAGCTTTAAAAAAATGGGAAAAGCAATATCATGATGGATCTCGAATGAAACAAACCAACAGAAGAAAGAAAAAATGTTATAAAATAAAGTAGTAAGCGAGGATATCAGAAATGCATACAAGAATAAAGATAAACAGGTCAAGAAAAGTATACGGAAAGAAAGAAGGAATTCCTGGGTGAGATATGTGGACAGGCAGAAGTGGTTGCAAGTAGACAGGATATAAAGACAATCCTCGCACTAAGAAGAATATTATCTGGGAGAAAGAATAACCGGAAGGAAACAAAGAGTAATTAAGTGGGGAAGGGGAATCCTGACAAACGAAAACGAGTTATAGATGGATTGAGTATTTTAAAGAAATATTGAACAACAATAATAACAATAGCCTAACAGTATTAGATATCTCAGACAACTCTGCATGCAATTGAAGATGAAAGCGGATGATAAAAGCGAAATGTAAATTCAAAGTGTTTTAAAGAAATTAAAAAATATAATATGGCAGCAGCACCGTTGAAGGCAGTCATAAAATTAACCACCGAACTACTGAATGATATTAGAAGGGCTGAAATACGTAAAAATTAGAGGGGAATAACGTTTCAATGTATTATGGGAAAAATAATACAATACTAAGACCAAGGAATAAATACAATACTAAGACCAGAGTAAGTAGGATTCAGAAAAAATAGTTTTCGCATCTCTCAAATTGTCACACACTGAGAATAATAATCGAACAGTCACTAGAATGGAAAATTCCATTATATGTTTTATTGATTTTGAGAGGGCATTTCATAGCATGAATAGAAAGGTAGTTTCGAAAACTAATGAAATATTACGGACTACCAGGTAAAACTGTCAACCTTGTAGAAAAAAAAATATATAGAATATAAAGATACTCTGTGATTAATTGACAAAGATGTTACTACGAATGGCTGTATTAGACAAGAATGCATACTATTACGTAACATTTCTAATTGTAATGAATTGGATGATGAAAACTTCAAGTACAGAGGGAACTAACAACCAGATTAAATGATTTAGATTTTGCTAACATGTGCTTTTTAGCTCAAACCATCAGCATGCTGTGTACAATAACAAATGAATAACTAAGTAAAAAATCTGCAATGTTTGTTTTAAGAATAAATATAAATAAAACAAAAGTAATGAAAATTAACCGACTATAAAATAGGATGGTTACAATTAGAGAAGAAACAACTGAGGAGGTTGTTACTTTTACGTATTTGGGTTCAGTCTTGCCAAAAAGGAAGATACAGAAGATGATGCTGTATAATGGAAAAAAAAACAGAAATAGCAAACAACATGATGAATAACATGATGTCCAAAGATATAAGCAATGGGGAAAAAAATTATGGTGTTCGATACAAATATACGAGGTGTGGCAATAAAGTTCTCAGACTGGTGAGTTCAAACTTCCTGCAACATATGGTGGTACAGAGATTGTCCAAGTAGTCTGACAGGTTGAAAGTAACCAACTTCGTTAGCAGCATTAACGTTACGTGTCACGATTTTGCAATGGAGCAACGAACGAATATTAAATTTTGCTTTAAATTGGGAAAATCTGATCTGAAACGTATGAAATGTTGAAAACTTATGGTGATCAAACGTTAAGTCGTACCAGTGTGTTGAATGGTATAGACGAACGTGAAGATGTTCGCAATAACCCAAGAAGTGGGCAGCTCTCAACCTCTCGAAATGAGGACACAGTTGCAAAAGCTCTGATGTGGAAGAATGATAGCTGTTGAGTTGGAGACGAAATGTATTTCATCAAATTCTGTATGAAGATTTAGAGAAAAGGAAGGTCTGTGCAAAATTTCATGCGAAGACTTCACGCAGACTTGTCAAGACAATCTTGGTCTACTCCACTGTATTGTTTTTGGAGATGAATGTTAGGAGTTTCAGTAAAACCCAGCGACGAAGCCTCAGCGCATGCAGTGGACTTCAAAATCATCACCAAAACCCAAAAGGTTTTGGTCCAGGATTAAGACGATGCTGATCATGTTTTTCGACAAAAAAATGTGTGATTCACAAGGAATTTGTACTTGAAGGGGGAGGAGTCACTGCTGCGTTCTACATGCAGGTGCTTCAGAAACTATTGAAGCGCATTTCCCGGTTGTGAGCAATTCAGCTGATTCTTGTTGCATAACAATGCCCCTGTCCATTCTGCACTTGTTGTGAAGACATTTCTTCACATCGGACTGTACAGATCAACCCTACTCTTCCGATCTAGCACCAGCGGACTTCTCATTCTTTCCCAAGTTGAAAACTTCCCTCAAAGGTAAAGATTTCAGGATTTTGAGGATATAAAGAAAAACGCCAAAGTGAACAGCCCATCTCATGGATGCCGTCGCTGGCACTTGTAAACACTAGTAACAAGTTAGAAATGTTTAAACAAATGCATGAGAAGAATACTAAGAGTGCACTGGTCAGACAAAATGAGTAACAAAAGGTTATTGGAAAAGACAGAACAGAATTATAAAAAGAAAACGGAAATGGATTGCTCAAGTATGAGAAATCCAAATAAAGGAATCGCAGAGCCAGCACTAGAATGGAACACATGCTACAAGCATAAAGGGGTAGGCGTAGGATGACCTGGAGAAGAACGTTGTAAAAAGAAATGGTGATATAGAAACAGTCTTGGACAGAAATAAAGAGTAGAGTCAGAGGGAGAGTTGCTGTGGAAACCCTGTGCTCCAACTGGAAGAGGATAAAGTAAATCTCTTTCGATTATTATGAATCGTTTCTCACGTCTGGGGTAAGGTTCATGTTATTCTGTTGTGCAGTATATCAAAATGTATTTCATAAATTACGGAGTTAATTTTGCCATTGAAAGGTAACAAAAATTTTATATAAACACGATCCGAGTAGTACTCTTATTCCTGTATTTCAACAGGTATTCGTGTTTCTTCGCAGTTTACTTTTGTCATTTGAATAACACTACATGCCTTCTTCATTTAACTGTGTCAACTGCGTATCCATTGAGAAAACTAAGACACAGCTGCATGAAATGTAAAAAAATGAAATAGGTACGCATACATCAATGAGAATAGATCTTTTTAGGATAATATTGTCTTTCATTTGACTGTTGTTCATAACTTTAGTTTCCTCTAACTCATTAAGAAGAATAACTGAATTCACTTTTATGAAAAAAAAAGTGTTTCTGTTTAACTTTTAAAATAATTCATAAATTTGTGACACACACAGACACACGCATAGGATGTTCTTAACACGTGTTGTTCTTTCAGAATGAATTTAAGACCTGAAAACAATTAAAAAGAGTTTATACAGGGTGTCTCAAAAATATTGGTACGAACGTTTAGTGGGGGTAGGTAACATCTAAAAGAATGTGAATCGCATAGGAACTCATAACCGGAAACGTCACCGTAAGTCGGTACACGGCGCTGTTCATCAGTTCTCGAGAGGGAAAATTTCTGGTTTACTCATTCAAGCAGTAGTCGTCGCACGAAGAGCATGCATCGATGTACGAACTGTGAGCTGGCAGACATGCACCTAGTGTATGGATTAGCAGAGGGCCCACACGGTGTGGGCAGGTATGGTCGGTGACTGCTTAGTCGGCCCATACCTGTTACCATCCCGCATGAACTCCGCTAAATATCGGATCTTTCTTGAAAAAGTTCTACCAGGGTTACTTGACGATGTTCCAGCAAATGTGAGGCGCAACGTTTGGTTTCAACATGACAGGGCGCATGCCCATTATGGAAGGTGTGTTCATGACCATTTTTGGCCGTGGTGGACCCGTTGCCTAGCCCCTACGCTCACCTTATTTATCGAACCTTGATTTCTTTCTGTGGGGGGGCCCTCAAATCTATCGTATGAATCGCCTGTGGAGACGGAAATGGATCTCGTGGCGAGACTTGTCTGCGCTGCTGCTACTGTCAAAGAAACTCCAGGTTTGTTCGACCGTGTCCGCCAATCCATGCCAACATCATGAAATGCATCCCTCTCGTACTCCATTGTTAATATTATATCAAATAAATGTTTGCCACTAATTACTGTCTTGTGTGATTTCTGCTTCTTCTGCCTCTGCTACTACTTTCCCGTGACGTTTCCGGTTATGGGTTCCTATACCATTTAAATTCCTTTAGATGTTACCTACCTCCCTTAAACGTTTGTACCAATATTTTTGAGACTCCCTGTATAAACTTGAATATTTACGAAATTCAGAATAGCTACAGGATTATGGTTTGAATTAAAAAAAAAAAAGAAAAAAAAGCGGATGTGGAGTTTGCAATGGTAAATCATAATAAATAAAAATAAGCGTGTGAATGTGTTTCCACGCGCGCATGTTAAGGTGGGCGCCTCCGTAGCCAGGTAGGCAGGAGCGGCAGTGCGTAGTACACGCTTCTTGATTAGACCGGGGTTCGAGCCCGTGACCACCAAATACGGAGGATGCGGAAAGGTCAGGGAATGACCACCGCCATATCCCCGGAGCAATATGGCCTTAGTTGCTAATGCTCCTAAAAACCAAATAACAAACAAACAAACAGCATGTTAAGGGTCAAAACAACTAAGGTTATGAGGCGTCAGTATATTGTGTAGTGATGGACATAATCGAATGATTAGTAATCGAGAGAATTCAATAATCGAATGATTAGCTGTTACTGACTAATCATTCGATTATACCATTGGAAAATTATATAATGGAATAAAATATAATAGATTCATATAATTCGAATAAAATATAATAGATTCATATAATTCGAATAAAATAATAATAATTTAATAATTTATTTATCCCTATTTTGTGTTACAATTGTTGGGAGTTAACAGCAAGAAGGGAGGGAGAACACATAAGCCAGAGGCTTTTTAGGGGGTGTTCCCTTTGAAAAAGATAACAATAAAAACAGATACATCATGAATCGGACATGTTTCTACATTCCATTACAGAGACTTCGTAAACCAACCACACATGTCGCGTGGTTAACAACAGTACTTATAATTACATTGTGAGTACTTTTACAATAACAAGTATGAAAGAAAAAAATTATGAAATAATTGCGTATAGAGTTACAAGCTTTTTGATAGCTATTCTTTCAACTTGTTTACATAGTTTCCAAGCTGGTATGCATTGTGGAAAGTTCAGTGGAAGGTGATTTATATCAGACATTCCTGGTGATGTGTTCAGTTAGGAGCTTCTTGAACCTGTTTAGTGAAATGGCATTTTTGATATTTTCAGGAAGATTATTCCAGGTTTTTGCGCCTCTGTATTTTATATTTTTTTGACCTATGGCTTTTCTAAAAAGCGGAACCTTCAGGTTCGCTTCGTTTCTTAAATTATATCTTATTCCTTCTTCTTCTATTGTTATAAAAAAGGATCTAAAGAGAGGAGGAAAGTTTGGTGTTTTCAAAGCATTGTAGACAAAAACCGCCTCAGCTTTTTGTATCAGTTGGTAGATGCTTAAGAGTCTCGCTTCCTTATATCTCGAAGTCACCGATGCATTCCAGGGAAGGCCCAAAATTGAACGAACACATCGATTGACGATTGAATTGATTCTCCTAAGGTTATGTTGACTGGTCGTACCCCATGAGATGATTCCATATGTGACGTGAGGCTGTATTAAGGAAAGGAATACTAGTCTGAGAAGGGAAGGAGGTACCCAGGCAGAGGCTCGGGCGAGTATTCCTGCTAGTGACGAAGTCTTCTTTCGTAAGGTGATCATTTGTTTATCCCAACTCAGCTTGTCATCTAGCCAGATTCCTAGAAACTTGGTATCATTCACCCTTTCCAGTTGTTTTCCTTTGTATGTTATTTCGAAATCAATATTTAATGGTTTATTTTTCGTCCTAAACACCATATATTTGGATTTTTCTGGGTTTAGTATCAGCTGATTCTTTTGAAGCCAACTATGCATTTCAGAGAGCAGGGCAGAGATCTTGCATTGAAGTTGGTTAGGGTCTTTATCAGTGATTAGAATAGAGATGTCATCGGCATACGCTACTAGGTGGGAAGATGGAAGATGAGAGAGAAATTCATTAATGTAAAGAACAAATAGGATAGGTCCGAGAAGTGAGCCTTGAGGTACTCCCCTGGAGAAATAAGAAATGTCTGAAAAGGACTGGTTTGTTTTGACGACAAATGGCCTATCAGTAAGGTAGTCTTCAATGAGAAGGTTAATTTTTCCTCTCAAGCCAAGATTGTTGAGCTTGTTGAGTAGGATATTGTGATTTATGCAGTCAAAAGCTTTTGATAGGTCTAGAAACAGTGCTATTGCATAGTGACCCTTTTCAAGACAGTCCGTGATCCTAGAGCAGAAGTCAACAATTGCCAGGTCAGTTGATCTTTTTGAACGATAAGCATACTGTTGTTGATGGATAAGCTGATTGACTTCCAGGAAGCCCATGAGTCTGCCGTGAAGAATTTTTTCGAATAATTTTGCAAAAACTGAGAGAAGAGCTATTGGACGAAAATTTGTGATAGAGTTACAATTTTTTCCCTTAGGAACAGGAACAATGACTGCTTTTTTGAATTGAGACGGGAATTTACCAGATTGAAAGGAAAGATTGTAAATATACTTCAGTGGTGTTAGAATTGAGTTAAGGACCTTTTTCAGCAGAGCAGGAGATATTTCATCAAAGCCAGGGGCTCCCTTTTCTTTTAGTTGATGTCCTGCTTCTAAAATATCTTGATCTGAGAGCGGAGCGAGGAAAAAAGAGCTCCTCATTGAGTGCTTGACAGATTCACTCGTTGCATTATCTCTAGAGTCAATTTCGTCTTTAAAAAGGTTATTCACACTTGAGATAAAGTGATTACGGAAGGCTGCGGCTTTTTCGTGGTCATCCGAAATGAGTACCTCGTTCTCAACTACATCTCCAACGTAGCTCTGTGATTTCGTTTTCCTTCCAGGTAGTAGCTTGTCCAAGACTGTCCACTTTTCCTTGCTTGTAATGACGCCTTTAAGTTGGGAACTATAATAATTCCTTTTCTCCGACCTAATAGTGTCGGTGACTTTGTTTCTGTACGTTGTGTATTTGTTTTTATCCGCCTCCTTTCCTGTTTCTCTAGCAATTCTTGCAAGTTTGTCCCTTTTCTTTAGCATGTTACAAATTTTGTTTGACATAAATGGGCATAATTTCCGTCTTGGCCTAGTGGTCTTTTTAATCCCTGGGATCCTGATGTATGACGCGCATTTTTCGTAACTATTTAGGATATGCTCAAAGAAGACGTTCGTCGCAATTTCAGGATCATCTGTGCTAATCACCCCATCCCACGAAGACTGCTGGAGATCATAACAGAGCTGATTGAGAGAGCCTGGAGTCACAGATCTGTAATTGTGCATGATCTCTTCCACAATTTCTTCATTTTCAATTACCATTAAGATGGGACGATGATCAGAAATGGTTGCATCCAGTACTGCATAGGTTAGTGAGCATTCCCCAATTGCGAAGTCAAGAAGGGAATTGTGGGACTCTCCCATTCTAGTCGGGATAATTCCGTCAGTCAGAAGAGAAAAACCATTGGAAGAAATGACATCTAGGAGGTCTTGCACTTGAGAGGAAGAGCTTTGAAGTATGTTAATATTAAAGTCTCCCATCAGCAGAAGACTAAGGGATTTGCTTGTGAAGTGAGATAGAATATTGTCGAGAGTTACAAAGAAACTGTTGACTGAAGCTGAGGGAGGTCGATATAGACACCCAATCACCAGAGAAGCAATGCGGATAAAAGTGATTTCACAAGCTTGATCAGGCAGATTTGTGATAGGAAAGGCAGAGCATCGCAGATGATTGTGAACGTAAATAGCAACTCCACCCCCTTTAGAATCACATCTGCAGCTGTGAAAGAGAGCATAGTCTTGAAATCGGACTGAAACTTCAGGAGAGAACCAGGTCTCAGTAAAAACCATCAGGTCTGGATGGAGATTCCACGATGTCAGTTGAGCGAGGATTTCATCATTATGTTTTACAAGACTGCGTGCGTTCATATAGAATACAGTAATTGCATCTTTTGATGCTGTAGTGAGGCATAAGTTATTTGGTTTAATTGTTGGCAAGTGACATGGCAGAAAGGTATTTTCGCAAGAGTTAGAGTCATTCAAATTCTGGTAGGATGAAGAGATTGATGAATCATTTATAGAAGTTCTTTCCAGTTGAGATTCCAGAATATCTGAAAAATGCTCGAATTGTCAATCCCGTTGACCAGTTTCGATAGCTAAGTCACTGGCTGATGACCCAGTACGAGGAAGAGGGGGGCGTCCATAGAAAGGCCGAATGATGGCTCCCTCAGGCCAGCAGTGATCCTTTAGTAATAGATCAAAATCCGTTTGTTGACACTGAATATAGAAAGAGCTGTACGAATCGTGTTTGGAATTCATTTTTATTACATTTACTTCTATCTGCAGTTGAGTTCGGATATGCTGCTGTACTTCTGTACCGCCCAGTTGGGGTTCGAGTCGCGAGACGAAAATACCCTTGGTTGAACTTTTAGTTCTAGGGACTGCTCTGATTGAAGAGTTGGTAGCTGTTCCCACAACAGCAGGGGTGTGTCGATGTCTTCCTGTCTGATTAGAGGCAGATTGATTCCGTTGTCCTTGGATGTGATCTGCCTGCTTCCTGGAGAAAATGACATCTTCTAGGAGTGGATTGACAGATCTATTGCCATATTTACACGCTTTCTGAGATTGACTAGTAACTGGAGCATATACTGGAGGATGTGGAGGTTGCCTTACAATAGATGCATAAGTGGCTTCTACTATAGGAGTCGGTTGAAATGTGGGATTTTCTGTAGATTTCGCCAAGTTTCTTGTAGGACTGAAGGATCTACTGGAGTTTTGAATAAGATTTGTTAAATCCAAAATTTTTTGTAGTAAGCTATAATTTATTTCGCGAAGTTGGGCGTTTTCTGACCTGATTTTTTTAGTTTCGTCAAGAAGAGAGGCCATCAAGGATTTTTGAGTGTCCAGGATTTGAAAAATCATTTTCGTGGTCATCTCATTTGGCTTTTCAACTTGTGAGACTTCGTGGTTAAGAAGGTGAGAGAAGGAGCAACTTGTCTGCTCTGATACCACGTCATGAGGTATGTCCTCGGATGGCCCACTATGTTGAGTGCCATTTGACAATGAGGTGAAACTCTGAGATTCACCGTCGGAAAAACTTAAAAGATCCGTTGGGGTTGATCCTGAGTTATTTTCATTTTTCGTCTGTTTTTTCTTCGTCTGCCTGTAATTTATACAACAGGGACCTTTCCACGAGTCGATAGCTGCCTGCGACATCTTTTTCCAGTTTACGGTTGACAAATCTATGCATTTTATACAGTACACAAGACCGCATTCCGCATTGCATTGGAGGAAGTCTTTGCATTTCTTTTTACACATATGGCAAATAATTTGCACTTGCGGAGCCATTGTAATTAACAGTGAAAACAATAAATTTCTTTTTTTTATATTAAGATGAAAAATTTAATATGAAAGTTAAAATGAAAAATTAAATGCAAAATATACAATATGCAGTATTCGAAACAATATTATTGCTATTTGAACTAATTTTACAGTAAACTAATCAGAGAATTAGTTGAAATACTTTAGAATTCTTTAAAATACATTCAAAGATTTAAGTGCGATTCCTGAGATAAGCTTAGAACAGTCCTAATTTGAACTACACGTAGTACTCAAGGTCACACCACTGCAGATTAATCAGTGGTCTTTTAAAAGGCACGGTCCTCTTTGTAGGAACAATGACAGGTGACCTTGCGGGCTATAATCAGACAAAAACAGTAAAGTGACTGACCTTGGTTAACCTGCGAGACAGTAATCCTTACGCTGAAAACTTCCCAGCTTCGTGGCTGCCTATAGAAACTATATGAGATACCTTGTTGAAGAGGAACATAATTTTCGTTTACTAACGCTTGAAAACTATCTTTCGAGTACTTCTTTTTTCAGAGTTGTGAAGAGTAACGCTCGCTGACCCATAGTGTATCAAAGTGTTGGAACAGATTCAACTTGAATCATTCATTCTAGCATACATTTGCAGGAGAACAAACACAACACCACAGTAACCATTCGCGCACGCGCCTTTTCCCGACTAATCGTAATATTCGAAAAAAAATAATCGAATGATTTCCCATAGTCGAACTAATCATTCGAATAATGTAAGTATAATCGAAATAATCTAATGATTTGCTTTAATCGAATAGCGACCACGATGATGGGCGTAATCGACCTCTCCTTTACTCCCATCATGTCTGTAAACTGCGTGCTGTGTTCTGTTATCGATTTACCTGTTTGCTGGAAGAAAAATCCGAGTTTCTGGGTAGAAACGTGCAGTCCTTACCCTGAGACCGATAACTGGCCAGGTTGCAAAAAAACTCAAATTCCTCACGTTATTGGCGAGATTTGAACGAGGGCTTCTCTCTCTCATCCGATACGAGGACTTTCCTCACGGTAGCGCAGTGAATATAATCACAGTGGTGATTATATTCACTGAGCTACCGTGAGAAAAATTATAATGACTAAGCACGTACCTAATAAAATCGTACCTATTTTTATCCATAGTAGGCATGTCTTTGTATATTCTTATTTATTATGTGATTATTTTTTACCATTGAAACCTCTAACGCCATTTTTAAAATTTAAACAACCGTAGCTCTATAACTGTTCAGAATCGGACAAATGTTTGTATAAACTTTTTTTTTTTTTTGATTATTTTAGAATCCAGAATATGCTCACATTACAGCCCATATGTTGTTGAAACATCATCATATATATACAGGGTGAGCATAACTGTGCATACTTCTATACTTCCACATGTGCTCCGTTTGTTGCCGGGAGAACGTCGTGTAGTCGATACTCGATTTCTCTCCATGTTTTCCCCGACATCTCTTCAGTAACCGTCGCGAAAGCATCCGTTATCCTCCCCTTTAAAATTTCAGTGTCACAAACTGGAGTCGAATACACCTTGTCCTTAATATACTCCCTTAAAAAAAGTCGAGGGGTAATTTCCGGTGAATGGGCTGGCCATGGTGTTGGACCATCCCTCCCAATCCATCGGTTAGGAAATGTAGAATCCAGAACTCACGAACAACTAAACTCCAGGATAGCGGTGCACCACCTTGTTGGAAAATTACCCATGGCTGAATCTCTTCTAACTGAGATGCAACGTATTGCTCCAATATGTCCAAGTAAACGTTCGCTGAAATGGTGGGCTCAGCAAAAAAAATAGTCCAATAACCTTGTTGTGCATTAGGCCGCACCAAACGTTCACTTTAGGGCTGTTCCTCTCTTTCTCAAAAACAACACGTGAGTTCTGTGACCCCTAAATACGGAAATTGTTGTTGATTTACCTTCCCCAAGGTGTGGAAGGTAGCCTCATCAGAAAAACAAACACGATTAAGCTAATCATTGTTTTCATCAACTCGCTGCAGAATCTCTGTAGCAAAAGCAGCACGTCGGGGACGATCGTCTTGCTCCAAGGCTTGAACAATTTGCATTTTATCACCCACAGTATCAACAGTTTCTTCACTCACACTAGGGCTACCAGTTCTTTTAAGGTCCCCAACACTGCCAGCCTCTTTAAATTTTGCATACCAACCTCTGATGTTTTTAACATCTGGCGGATCTCGCCCATACCCTCTTCTAAAGTTTCGCTGAACTGTAACTGGCGATTTTGTTTCATGAAACCACAAAATACACTGAGCTTTCTCCTTCATCGACGCCATTTTGATACTGGCGATTGCAGCGATGTATCCATTCTAGCACCACCCAGATTGTCCATAGATTGTGCAACTGTACAGTGAAAAAAATTCTTAAGCATTGGCCTTCGTTATGACACAAGGTGCAAGCTTTTATCTAGCATAGTTTTTAAGTTATAATTTTTCTTAATCAGGGAAAGACTTTATGCTCACCCTGTATATACAGGGTGATTCACTACCAGTGCGACAAACTTGCAGGAGGTGTAGGGGGCACAAAGACGAATCGGAATCACATACCATTGCAGGGTCCGAAATGCCTTCGTCATGCGGTAGAGGACGTTGAACGGGAGGTCGCGTGAACAGCGATCCCACTGGAAGTCACCATTTGCGAACCGGTTCCCGAGGCAGTAGGATGGACGAGTATTCAAACGTTGAAATGGCCGACATGCACTTCGCGTATGGAGCTGCGGACTGTAACGGGCGGGCCGCTCTGCGCTTGTACCAGGAACGTTTCCCGCACAGGCATGCTCCTCATCATACGATTTTCGCACGTGTGCACAGAAGGTTACGTGAGACTGGTTGTTTCACGAGAGGTACCATGAATCGAGAGCGAACGACGAGGACGCCAGACAATGAGGAGAATGTCTTGTAGAAGGCAATCCGAGTAAGAGTACTCGAGCGATAGGCTAACGATTGGGTATTTCCCAATCTACTTTTGTTGACAGTATGGAGGATACTGTCAACAAACCAAATGTGTTTATATCATCTGCAACGCGTCCAATCATTGGAGCCTGCGGATTATCCACTCCGGAGGACTTTTGCTACTTGGTTTCTTCAACAGAAGTGGTTCGCAAATGCTGACTTCCAGCGAGATCGCTGTTCACGCGACCTTCCGTTTAACGTCGTCTACCGCATGACGAAGGCATTTCGGACCCTGCAATGCTATGTGATTCCGATTCGTCTTTGTGACCCCTACACCTCCTGCAAGTTTTTCGCACTGTATATATGCAAACCACCCTGTATATATGCAAACCAAAAACATTTTCAAGCATCAATAATAAGGGAAAAATTTTGATAAACATGGTTTGGAAAATGTATTCTGTTTGAGTTGAATCTTGAAATTTAGCTAATCAAAATATGAAGCAATCAAATATTCGTTTATGCACAGTATTTAGTTATTAGTTTCAGTTTCTTGCTATTATTAGTTTTCATTCTGTCGTACCCATAAAATGTGAACAATGCTCTAAGTGTCGACTTTGTGCCTGAATACATGCCACACATCGCAAAATAAGACTTATTGTTGGAGATCTTATAAAATCGAGCTTTTGGAGATACTGTGTTATGTGTGAAGATTCTGTTGTTGAAAAAATATGGTGTTCATTAAAAAAACACTGAAGTCTTAGATGTAATTAATCAAGCTTGTCTACGACTTCCATTGTCTTCAGGCGAGTGAAAAATCCGTCTCTCTCTCTCTCTCTCTCTCTCTCTCTCTCTCTCTCTCTCTCTCTCTCTCTCTCTCTCTCTGTGTGTGTGTGTTAGCAGTTTATTTGGAAACTCCCATTGAAGAAATTTTGTTCTGCTATATATCATTCAGTCTTATCTTATACGTTTTTTGTCCTGTGTCGCAAGCCCTTATTTGCAGATCCAAGTCCACTACTCTGAAAGTTGCACTTCTTCTACAGGTCACTATTTAATCAGGAGGTTCCTTTACCTAGAGTTTTCATTAATGCCAGTGGGGTCACTACCTGCAAAGATAGCTTTCCCGACTGCACTTAAGTTATCCATAACAGTAACAAATCCGCTGTGCTGCGACTTGTTCGTACTATCCATCTTTACAGATTACAGTTTTTTGGAGGGGACACTATATTTCGTCACTTACTCTCATATAATTTTTTGTATATTACAGCAGTGCTTACCTTATTTTTCTCATCACCCTTCTGTCCTTGGTTCAGTCTGCAGTGCACCTCACCTGGCGCATTATGGCCTCGCTGCCCTTGCACCGTAAAGCCTATAAACAAACAAACAAACAAGCACCTCCGCCTACAAACCTGAGTTCAAGCCCGTGACTACTGAATACGGTGCTGTTTCTTGTATTCTGTCTATCCTGTGAACTCCTCTGACCGTTTGGTCGTTCCCGGAGTATAAACAGAAAATTTATTATTTTTTTTATATTTCCATCAACATATCTGGCTGAGTAGAGGCAGCGAGATTATACACTAGCTGGTCAGGATGCCTCGTAGAGTCCTGTAGAGTCTTGGTCCTGTGGACTATCTAGCAACTGACCTGCGAACACTGTTTTAGAGCTGTACCCTCGAAATATAAGGAAAATTGGCTCGCTATTACGCCCATCATAACCTCAAAAGGCATCAATCTTACTGTATGATGGAAGAGATGGGGGGTTGCTAGAGCTTTTGCTCTCACATTTTTGTGCCCTGACTTGGCTACTGGTCACTGTTTGAAAAGGGGTGTAAGGTTTGATTCTCTTCGCAGACTAGAAACATTCTGGTCAAACGGTGGAAGGAAAGGTGGCCCTCACAGTGGGACGTCATTAAAGGAATGATGCGGTTTTTCTCCTACAAACGGGGTTTTTGATCCTTATATCTACAAACTGGTAATACAATACCATATTTTCAACCATGCTAAAATTTGGAATTTTGTTTACTATGTTTTTTTAAATAACCTTGAAATGCGAGTTTTTCGAGACGGCAGGGAGCATAATTGCGATCTAACTTGGAAACAGAAAATTAACAAGAGTTAATTTCAAGAGACTTTTGTTCAGAATTACTTTTAATAAACTTTTAGTGTTTGTATGGTGTTTGTACTAAAACAAACTTTTAGTGTTTCACAGTGGCTGAATGACGCCTGAAATTTAAATATTTATTAAACTATTTCTCTAATTGGATACATTACATTTTACTCGTTTCTTTCCAAACTTATTCATTTGGAAAGGTTATACTTCAAAACCCGTCGGTGACTGGAGGAATTCTTAAAAACTGCTTCGACGGGGCTGTAGTTAGTAGGCGGCGGGAGTAGGGATCTCCCATGAATATTTTCAAGATTTTCAGCCCGCACAATATGCAAAATGGCCAATGAATGCACACTTATACAAGTGTTAATGTTTCTAAGTGTTATTGTTAAGTTAATGTCATTCTAAGTGTATGTATTGGCTATTTACATGTAAATAATTGTATAATGTTGCTTTTGTTTCAACAAGTAGACATTGTTCCTAGTTGGAATTTTTTTTTATTATTATTATTTATTTATTTTTTATTTTCTTTTTATTTTTTCGCTGGGGGCGGGATTGCTGGCACCTACCAGTATAGCACTACTTCCGGTAGGTGCGGGATTTGTTCATTACAGCACACACAGAGAATGGTTGATCCAGGTGTTGGTTAATCCCTGGTGGCGAAATGGCCTGATATAACACTCTTTTTTCAGGCCTTTTTGCAGACGTTCTGAGCTTTTACAGGAGTAAAAGGTGGAGATGGGCTTATGTCTAGGAGCCACCCTTTATATCAGGACACACACAATCAAATGTACAGAAAGACTACAGTATATATGAGTATGTATATAAAATCTGAATATAAATATTGTATATAAATTGATTAATATGTATCTTGAGAATGTATATACAGTTGTGTGTTAATAAATAAAAAAAAGACGTGGTATAATAACTATTCTTTTCAAGTGAAACAGTTATCCTTAAATCTTAATCTTAGACTAGGAGTTCCCACAGTGGTTAGAGATCGCAAATCAGCAACTGATGGGACAGCGTGGGGGTTAATAGAACAGTCAAAAATAGGGAAGGGGTAAACAGAACTTAATAAGGTATAAGACAAAGAATTTCAAAGTTCTAAGGTTTTTAACTGTTCTGAAAACCACTCCGTCCGAGCTCACCTTATGGCTGCCTAATTCGTCGTCTTGCCTTAGCGAAAAGAATATTCTGAACCTGATCATCACGATGATGATATTATAGAGATGACAGAACAGAACCCTTAGCTGCGAGCGGTCATGTGGTGCAAAGGTGGTTGATGTGGAGTGAGTACTAAGTTTTTACAGGCAAGGGAAGTATTTTTAATTTCAGGAAGGGGACTATGTCGTTCTAAGATGCTACAGAATATCAACTAATAGAACAGCCTGGGTAGGGAGAATATTGACAAACTGTGGAATAAACTTTAAAACCGCCATTACGAAAGCCACGAAAGTATGCATGCCTTTAAGTAAATATAGCATAAAGAGGATTCTGAGCTGGGTGAATAAGGGAGCTTGCTAGTTTAATGGAACAAATAATAACAGCATAGTAGGATTACAGAGTGATGAAAAGCGCTGAAGCATAAGTTATAACAGTTGATCTGAAATAGTATTACAGAAATAGTTCGGTTGGTAAAGGCTGCTTTTGGAAAAATACTAACTAAAAGAGCAAAGAAAGGAGACAGAAGTGTCTTTCACCTTCATAAGTATAAAGGAGAAAAATCAGATATCCTTCCACGTTACTACTTCGTAGTATTGTGAAAAAGTCATTTATAGCGAAGCTAATGTAGCTAAAAAATGGGTTCTTCATATCGATTGTTCCCTCGTGGGTAGCAATAGTTGGTAGGATCGCCGTGCTCCCTACACCGGGTGGAAAAGACCCGAAGTTGAATCTCGTTGATGACGGGAGGAATTTTTATGGGTTTTTTTTTTTTTCACAACGTGGCTGAGTTTGTCGGTGTCAGGCGAGGGTAGCATGGTTTTTATTCCCAGAAACTTTGGTTTTTCGTCCAGAAACAGAAAATCGATCTCAGAACAAACGCAATTTACAGATAATACACATGGCCTCAGTTGCCGATGCTCCTAAAACCCAACAACAACATCGATTGTCATAGACGAAAGTTCCTTACGGCCAGAATAAACTACTGTAGTGAGCAGCACTCTAAAATTAGCAATAAGGAAATTTCAGACAAGGTTAAAAAGGCAAGTAAGGGTCCTAAGGTAGATTGCGAAGGGGCGAGAGAATGTATTAAACCACGGGTTCTCAAACTTGGGCCCGACCAACTTAAAGCCTGGTGGAGGGGGTTGTAAATTTTATTTTTTTTAAATTGTGTGACGTTTTAAATGTGTTTTTGTTTTTTTTTTTTTTTTGTTTCTAATGCCACGGTTTTATTTTTATAAAGTTGTAAGGTTCTGTCATTGTTTTATTTGATGTATTGATTAAAATTTAATGATTGAAATTAAGTAGTATATTTATTTATTTTCAACTCTAACCCAAATGAAATCGTTAGTTTTATTTATGGGAATGGGGGTTGTACAAAATTCATTTTAGGGGATTGTGGTATCGCATATTTTGAGAACCCCTCCCTCCCTGCATTAAGCCATTAAGAGTCATTATGAAGGCTTTATTAAACACTGGGTTTGGATTGTAATGCTAAAGTTTGCCAATTTGCTGGTCATTAGCCTGCTCAACGCTGGCTAATGACCAGCGTTGAGCAGTACTGCTTCACGACCTTGCTTAGGCGTCAGTGATGGTAATTCCATGCAAGTGGAACCTGTGTTTTAGTGTTGCAAAATGCAAAGTTTTATTTTACATTTGGAAATAACTATCAGAATATACACTGGAAGGGGTTGAGTTGAAAATGGCAGAGAAATAGAGATTTGGGAAAGATATGGATTACGATACAGGAAGACTATGCAGTGCAAACAGGCAAGAGGGACCCGTGATCGATATCGCACTTCCCTTGGGGTAGTGTGTTCAGATATGGAGACCACGCCTAAAAAAGATCCCAGTTCAAAAGGTGCAGGGATTGGCTAAAAGGCTCCTATGAGTAAACATTTCGAATGTGTGTCGACTGCAGAGCTTGGTTGTATCTTGGGATTTAATTAAGATTTATAAGGCTCTGAGAGGGATTGTAAAATGAATTAGGGGAATTTTCAGGATATTAAGTGATGCGAGAACAAAGACATAAATATTTATTAATTTTCTTGGGATACCAATTGTTTCTTGGTTTTTCATCCTTCCTCTTATTTTTTAATAATAGCCTCTTGTAAGTGAAGTAAGGGCGAAATGTCTCAGGGAATTTGGTTATTGCGCAGAGTTTGGTAACGTCTTACAAAACCTAGTTAGATCATGGCTTTGATTACCAGATTAGAATATTTTACGAACTGCATCTCTTTTGAGAAAACAAACGGATTTTGCTGAAAACATGGAATTTTTGTTAAGTTATTATATATAAATTGTCTAGAAATCGATTCTAAAATTTTATTTATTTATTTATTTTTTGTTTTGTTTTGGTAACGTTTTCCTCTTTTAATTTCGATACAACTAAATTTTTTGCTTCATCAGCCAAGTAGCCATTAGTGCCCCTTTAATTCCTAATTACATGAGACATTTATTTTGCTCATCTCTACTTCCCTTTTCAGAAAAAAAATTCATTTCCTCACCATGTTATTTATGAGCATTCCTCTTCTTTAAGAATTCGTTATTCTGTATTTCGTAAAAGCATTTGCAAACAAAGAAATGACCCTGTTGGAGCAATTTTCCGTATTTATTCTGCCATCTTATCAGAATACTTCGTAAACTGGACTTTGTGTTACTTTATATTTCTCATTTGCTCAGGATATCTTTTGCAGTGCAAACTTAAAAGAGGAGGATTTAATAAAGTGAACTGACACGAGAACAACGACAGAAAAATCGATCTAAAGCGAAGAGATACGAAACCGAGACTTTAAAACTACTGTAACAACAAGAAGAGAGACACAATAAAAAAGATTAGAGCAAAGCAAAACTGACTTTAATTACTAAAATTAGTGGCGGCTGTCTCACATTTTTTCGCGAATCTTATTTAAAACCGAAAAACTGTTTGAAATGCTTAAAAAAAGGTAAAATCAGGAATTCCGAAATAAAAAAAAATTGGAAATAGAATAATTAGAATATAAAAAATAAAATAAAAATAATTGTATTAAAAATAACCTAACATAAAAAAAAAAAAATCAAATTAGATCTTGAACACCATAGCGAACTCTTTTGCAGCATTTGTGCTAAGAAACAAATATGAAATTATAAAAATACGGAAAACGTTCAGTTCATCTTTAAAAATAATGCTTTGTCCTGTGTATTGTATCGTACAGACGTTTTAAGTAAGTGGCCTGGAGAACCTGAATATGATTTTAATCTACAGCTACGTGACATGGGCTCTCACAGGTAGAGTAATGAATATAATCACCGTCCTTGCCACACTGTACGGAAAAGAGTCCTAGCTGGAATCTCGTCTATGACAGAATTTTTGTTGATGTTCTTCTCGAACATATACAAACATGTGAAGCTGTCTAGTAGAGTTCTCGTGGGTAGCACACTTGGTAGGCTCGCCGTTTTTCCCACACCGGGTGAAAAAGACCTGAGTTCGAGTCCCGCCAATGACGGGAAGAATTTTTCTGGGTCTTTTTCACAACTTGGCTGAGTTATTCGGTCTCAGGCAAGGGTAGCATGATTTTTTCTCACAGAAACGGGTTTTTCGTACAGCAATTCGATCACAGAACACACGCAATTTACAGACAATATACACGGAGCAAAATGGCTTCAGTGGTTGATCTCCTAAAACCCTACTACAACAACAACTATCTGATAAGTTTTTTGTGTTTTTTTTTTTTTTTTGTATTCTAGATGGAGAAGTAGCCACCTTATTAGGTATACCTACCAAATATCAAATCTGTCCTCGCCTTTAACTCACAGAACAGCGATTAGCCGTGGCATGGACTGGGCGAGGTGTCGAAAATGTGTCACAGAGATGCTTATCCATGTGGAAATTATTTTCCACATTTTTGTTGCAAATTGGATGGTTGCGGATCTCTACTCCGAAGAACTCGTTTCACTTCATTACACAGGTGCTGAATCTGATTAATATCAGATGACCTGGAGGGCCACTGTATTAGACTGAGTTCCCTCTTTTATTCCTGGGACTAGTTCAATTCAATTCTGTCCTTGTGATATGGAGCATTTTCCTGTTGGTTGAACTCATTGGCAGATGGATACATTACAGCCATGAAGAGATGTGCCTGGTCGGAAACAATTACCAAATATGCTGTGACATACAAATATTGCTCCACTAGTGTCAAGGGGAGGTGGGTCCAATGTACACCACAAAAACACTTCTCACAACGTTACACCGCTATCACCAGCCTGCATTGTGACACTTGAGATGGATCTATGGATTCATGCTGTTTTCGCTATATATTCTTCTATCAGCGTGAAAGTGCAGGATACGGGATTCTTCACACCAGAGTGTTTTTCCAACCTTCCACTCCTCCAGTGTTTGTGTTTCTGAGACAACTGTAACTGTACCTTCTTGTATTTTTTTTTTTTTTTTTTTTTTTCTGTGATAGGAGTAGAACCCAGTTTTGGCGTCAGCTGCAGTATCCCATCCGTCACAAGGTGCGATGAGTTCTGCCTTTTGGCTTATTATTGTTGTACATACTGGATTGTTACGAAGTATTATTAGATGTACTTCATTGGAATTTCTTGGTCTCTATCCACCATGCTTTTCCATCATCGAATATGATGGTCATTGTTAAGCCTGTTTCTACTGCTTGTTTTCGATTCTTGCTTATTTCTGTTGATTAACTTAAGTTTTTTTGAAACTAAAAAAAAAAAAAAAAAAATTCTTTCTACAGACGTGCCATTGTTCAAGGAAAGGAGTTTTTCAGTATGAAAAAAAGGTTAATCAATATATATAAGAAAGTAAAACGTGCAGTTGCAAAAGCCTTATTATTGATAAAAATGTACTGTCGGAAAACTATACCATCAGAAGTATGACTCTCAACAAGGTAGTTTGATCCTGTTTGGGTATGAGGTACCTAGTTTTTCAGAACGATGCGTAGAGCGTCAATGAAAAAAGACCATAATAACATTTTCTTTTGAAGTCCTTTGGTACCATTTTGCCATCCTTAAAATAATAATAATAATAATTTGTTTATTCCTATTTTATGTTACACATAAGTCAATGGCTTTTTAGGGGGGTATTCCCTTAAAAACGATAAATATACAATTAAAAAATATACAGTTCTGAAATTGTACAGGTACAATGTTCAACAGAAAAGACAATTAAATTCTTCACAGAAGACTTCGTAAATCATCACTAGTTAAAATATCATTGAACGAACGCATCGATTGAGAATGGAGTTGATTCTCGAAAGACTGGTGGTACCCATGAGATAATTCCATAGGTAAGGTGCGGCTGAATTAAAAAAAACGAATACTAGTCTGAAAAGGGAAGGAGACGCCCAGGCAGAGGCCCTAGTGAGTTTCCCGATATTGATGAAGTTTTCTTTCGTAGGGTTATCATTTGTTTTAACCAACTTAGCTTATCATCTAGCCAGATTCCGAGTAACTTGGAATCATTCACCCTTTCAAGTTGTTTTTCTTGATGTTACGTCTAAATCAATATTTAGTGGCTTCTTTTTCGTTCTAAACACCACATATTTTGATTTTTTTGGATTCATTATAAACTGATTCCTTTAAATCCAGCTATGAATCACAGAGAGCAAGGCAGAGATTTTGAGTTGAAACTGATTTTTTTTTTTTTTTTTTTATGTAAACCCCAAACACGAGAGGTATTAGAACCTATAGTACTTAGTACCGTGCTTGGGTTGGAGGTTGAGAAGACGAAAGAAGATATTTGTTGACATTGGACTTGAACTTCTGTAGACTGTAATTTTCAAGAAATGCGTATGACGAAAGGTTGTTCCAGAAAAAAGCAGTTGAATGAATAAACGAGGAAGATGAAAAGTTGGTTCTGTGAGTTTGAAGTTGGACAGTAAATGGATGTTGGTTGCTGGCGGCACGTGTTCGGACTGTTTTGAAAGAGAGAGTGGGAATTATAGAAGCCAATTCAGAAGAACAGTGCCCATGGAAGTATCTGTAGAAAAGGCATGTAGCAGAAACAGTACGTCTGTGAGACGCCGAGTGAAGAGACTCTGTTAGAGATGAATCATTAATTAACCTAACTGCCCTCTTCTGAATGGAATCAAGAAGCCTGAAAGAGGTTTTGGGGGCACCACCCCAGATGTGGGAACAATATTCCATGGCAGGGCGGATTTGCGATTTATACAGAGTGAGAAGCTGTTTGGAAGAAAAGTAACGCTGAGAGCGAAGGAGAAAACCAATTTTTTTAAATGCAGAGGAAGCAATATTTGTAATGTGCTTGTGCCAAGAGAGATTAGAAGTCAGGGTAATCCCCAAAAGAGATATATCATTTTGCCTAGAAATCGGAGTGTCACTAAAGATAAGCATAGGAGCAGAAGAATCCTTTTTGCGAGATATAAGACAAGACTGAGTTTTAGAAGGGTTGAAATCAACTAAGTTGTCTTTGCCCCACTGGAGAATTACCTGGAGATCGGCATTTAAGGAATTGGTAGCAGATTTTCGAGAAGTTGAAGCTAATTGAGCAGGACAAGGTTTCTCAAAATGGAAAGTGGAACGCAATCTGCTATCATCGGCAAAACTATGGATACGATTTCTAGTCAATGGAAGAAGGTCATTAATATACAAGAGGAAAAGAGTGGGGGAAAGAACTGAACCTTGGGGGACACCAGCATTAGTGGAGAAGTTAGAAGACAGAGAGCCATCTACCATCACCCTCAGGGAGCGATCATAGAGAAAACTGGATAACCAATTACTAAAAACAGTTGGCAAACCATAAGATGGAAGCTTGTTTAGAAGACCTTTATGCCAAACACGAGCGAAAGCCTTTGAGATGTCAAGAGCAACTACTTGTGTTTCACCGAACCTTTCCATTGATTTAGTCCATAAATGGGTAACATAAGCCAGAATATCACCAGTGGATCGACACTGACAGAATCCATACTGGCGATCGTTGATCAGACGGAAGGTTTCTAGGTAGTTTAAGAGTTGGCAGTTAATTGATTTCTCCATTACTTCAGAAAAAGTAGAAGTAATTGCAATGGGGCGATAATTGGATGGAAGGGATTTGTCACCCTTTTTAGGAACTGGCTGGATATGAGAAAATTTCCAAGCAGAAGGAAAAACACCTTTAGAATAAGAAAGTGAAAAAAGGCGGCAAAGAATAGGAGTAAGTTCAGGAGCACAGGTTTTGAGAACAAGTGGAAAAATTACCATCGGGACCTGGAGCTTTCTTAGCATCAAGATTCGTCAAAATCCTTCTGACTTCCTTTTGACGGAAGACCACAGGAGGTATTGAATGGAGCGTGTTGGGAATGGTGGGAGGTGTTTTACCAAGATCATTAATACATTAGTTGGAAGAAAAATTGGATGCTAGCAGGTCAACTTTATCCATGGCTGAAGTGACAACAGAACCATCTGGTTTGGACAGAGGTGGGAGCAGAGATGGGCAAAAGTTGCGGCCAATAGCTTTGGCAAGAGACCAGAATACTCGGCTACGATTAGGGCAAGAAGCAAGTTTTCTACTCTTAGCCTGTTCAAACTCTAGTTTGGACTGATTATTATCTGCCATACAATTGTTGCGAGCTTTGGTGTAGGCAGAAAATGAAACTGAAGAATTAGAAACAAGCCAATTACGATATGCAACATTCTTCTCTTGAACAGCCTTAGCACTTTTTATTGGAAAACCAAGGTTTAGATAAAGGTCGAGATTTTAAAGTGGAGTGTGGGTTAAAGGATTCCATTCCTGCAAGAATAATTTCACTGACACGATCTGAGCAAACGTTGACATCAGAAGTTTTAAAACAGTAATCCGACCAAGGAAAAGAAGAAAAGAAGTCTCGCAGGTCATCCCATTTTGCATTCTTGTAATGTCAAACAACAAGAGGATGGGAATAGCCATGAGATAAAGGTTCCATTGGAGAAGAGACAATCACCAAGTTGTGATCTGAAGTGCCTAAAGGAGCTCTCACTTCGACCGTGTACTTAGAAGGGTTGTTTATGAGAAATAGATCAAGCGTGTTGGCTGTATGATTAGGATTGTCTGGTAGTCTTTTACGTAAATCAACAATCTGTGCAAGGTCATTAGTAATTGCAAAAGCCTCAGCATCTCGAACAGCTGGGTCGGTGTGACTAGAAAACGGAAGCCAGCTGGAGTTGTGAACATTAATATCACCAAGGAAAATTACCTCACTGTTATGAAAGTTGGACTGGAGAAAGTCAAATTGCAAAGAGAGGAAGTCAAAGAGCTCCAAGTGATTGGTGGAGTTGGGAAAACGGTAGAGACAACGGATGAATTTGGCACAATGGGGTAAAGAGATTTTAAGACAGAGAAGATCAAAGAGAGTAGAATATCAGAACGGACATATGCACAAGTACCACCTTTGAGGCAAAAGGAATCATACAGCGAATAATTTGGGCATCTGAGATGAGCAGTAGTTGACTCAACCGATAACTGAGATTCTGTCAGAAAAAGTACATGGGGTTTGGCAGACTGCAAGTGGAAATGGACATCGTTGAGATTAGAATGGAGACCACGTATATTTGTGAAATGAATTAGGGAGTGCTTGGGAAGTTTAGATCTTTTCGCAGATAAGCTTGCTCTATTAGTTTGACAATTCATGGTGTATTCAATAGTAAGAAAAAGTGGGTGGGACATGCTGTATGAAGTAACGAAATTTTTGGATATGGCGTACACATAGTATGAATATACCCCGCTCCTTTACCTAACGTGGCCTCGATAATGCTCCCCGCATACACACTACTCTGACTCCCTCCAGTCACTATCTGGCAGAGTGGAGGTAGCAAGATTATACACTAGCTGATCCGGAAGCCTCCTAGAGAGTTACCAATAGGTTCGGTCCGGTGTACTAATTAGCGGCTGGCCTGCGAACACCGTTTTAGAGCTGTACCCTCGAAATGTAAGGAATATTGGATCTCGCCACGATGTTCATAACCTCAAAAGTCATCAATCATACTGCATGATGGAAGAGATAGGGAAGGGTTGACCGGAACTTTGCTTTAGAGACTAAACATGGGTTGCACCACTTGAAGCCTCCAAAAGATTAGGGTCTTTATCTGTGATCAGGGTGGAAATATCAACGGCATACGCTACTAGTTGTTATTTGGTTTTCAGGAGCATTAGCAACTAAGGCCATATTGCTCCGGGAATATCCGGTGGTCATTCCCTGACCTTTCCCCATCCTCCGTATTTGGTGGTGATGGGCTCGAACCCCGGTCTAATCAAGAAGATTGTGCTACGCACTGCTGTTCCTTCCCACCTGGCTACGGAGGCGCCATACGCTACTAGGTGAGAAGATGGAAGAAGAGAGAGAAATTCATCGATGTAAAGAATAAATAAGATAGGTCCGAGAAGTGAGCCTTGATGTACTCCCCTGGAGAAATAACAGATGTCGGAGTATGACTGATTTGTTCTTACGACAAACGGCCGATCAGTAAGGTAGCCTTCAGGGAGAAGGTTAATTTTCCCTCTCAAGCCAAGATTATTGAGTTTGTTAAGTAGAATATTATGGTTTATGCAATCAAAAGCTTTAGATAAGTCAAGAAACAGTACTATAGCATGGTGACCCTTTTCAAGACTATCAATGATCCTTGAGCAGAAGTCAACAATCGCAAGATCGGTGGATCTTTTAGAGCGATGAGCATACTGTTGTTGATGGATGAGCTGATTTACTTCAAGAAAATCCATGAGTCTGCTATGAAGAATTTTTTCGAATAATTTTGCAAAAACTGAGAGTAGAGCTATTGGGCGAGAGTTTGTAGGGTACATCGGTTTCCCTTTGGAATAGGGACGATTATTGCTTTTTTGAATTGAGAAGAGAAGTTACCACATTGAAAGGAGATATTGAATATACAGGGTGTTTCAGTTAAACGTTTCAGAACTTCTAAGAGGGGTAGGGTACATCCTGACAACTCGAAATCATATAGCAATGTGGGGTCGGAAATGGTTTCCTGAAGCGGTGTTGTACACAGAAGCACCATAAAGAAAAGAGACCGTAAGTGAGAAATCCTTTTAATAATACATGAAAAGCAAAAGGTACATGGATTAAAGTAAGTGTTCGAAGTTTCTTCCACGGGCTACAATGCACGCCTCACATCTCCGACGCATGGACATCCGAACATTCTGGAATACTCCAGGCGAATTTCGAATTTCTTCGGCAGCTACTGCGATTCTTGCAACCAGCTCCTCAGCATTGTCAACAGGGGTGTCATAAACTAGCGATTTCATATGACCCCAGAAATAAAAATCAAGACATGATAGGTCGGGTGACCGAGCAGGCCAACGCACGGGACCACCACGTCCGATCCACTGTTGACCAAATGTGACATCCAGGTAGTTACGAACATCTCCGCTATAATGGGCAGGGGCTCCATCGTGTTGGAACCACATTGTCTGTTGCGTCGATGCAGAAATCTGTTCATCTCTCAAAAGTTGTGGCAATACTTGCTGCAGAAAGATCAAGTAGATAGGTCCGGTTAGACGACACGGTAACAGGTAAGGTCCGATGAGGTGATCTCCCATAATACCGGCCCATTCATTGACCGAAAATCGAATCTGTGCTGCACGACGTCGCACGACGACTTCTGTGTACAATACCGCTTCAGGAAAGCATTTCCGACTCCACATTGCTATATGATTTCGAGTTGTCAGGATGTACCCTACCCCTCTTAGAAGTTCTGAAACGTTTAACTGAAACACCCTGTATACTTCACGATATTTCATCAAAGCCATGGGCTCCCTTTTTTTTTTTTTCAGTTGATGTCCTGCTTCTAAAACCTCTTGATCGTAGAGGGGAGTGAGAAAAAAAGAGTTTCTGATTGAGTATTTGGCAAATTCTCTCATTTAATTATCTCTGAAATCAAGTTCGTCTTGAAAGAGATAGTGTAATGTGGTTACAGAAGGCAGTAGCTTTTAGCTCGTCATCTGTGAGATGAGTATCGCGTTTTCAGCTACATCTCCAACGTAGCTCCGTGATTTCAGTTTCCTTCCCGGTAATAGTTTGTTCAAATCTGTCCATTATTTCTTGCTTGTTATGATACGTGTAAGTTGAGAACTATTTTCTTTTCTCTGACTGAATGCATTCAGTGACTTTGTTTCTGTACATTGTGTATTTAATTTTTATCTACCACGATTCTTGTTGCTCTAGCAATTCTTGCAAGGTTGTCTCTTTTCTTTAACGTATTACGAACCTTGTTTGAGATGAATGGACATATTTTCTCTCTTGGCATGGTCGTCCTTTTATTCACCGGGCTCCTGATATATGACACGTATTTTTCATAGCATATTTAGGATATGCTAAAAAAAACAGTTCGTCCCAAGTTCAGAATCACCTGTAGCAAGCACTCCGTCCCACGTTGAGTGCTGCAGGTCGTAACAAAGCTTATTGAGAGAGTCTGGAGTGACAGATTTGAAAGTGTGCATGATCTCTGGTTCATTTATTTCATTTTCAGTTACCATTAAGATGGGACAATGATCCGAAATAGTTGTATCAAGTATTGCATACGTGAGAGAGCATTCCCCAATTACGAAGTCAAGAAGAGAATTGTGGGACTCTCCCATTCTAGTTGGGATATCTCCATCAGTAAGAACAGAGAAACCATTCGAAGTAATGAACCTAGGAGGTCTTGCACTTGAGAGGAAGAGCTTTGAAGAATACTAATATGAAAGTCACCGATCAGTAGTAGGCTTAGGGATTTGCTTGTGAAATGAGATAGAGTAGGCGTGGCCTACTTAATTTGTGATGCGATCTACTTTTTTCCTTCAAAATGTGCCGCGATCTACCATCTCAAAAATTACATTGCACAAGGTGCACAAATCGAGGGATGACTGTATATTTAAAATTAATCGTGATCGACCGAAATTAAATCCGCGATCGACTGGTAGATCGCTATCGTCTCATTGGCCACCCTAAGATAGAGTATTGTCAAGAGTTATAAGGACGCTGTTAACTGAAGCTGAGGGAGGTCGGTATAGACACCCGATCACGAAAGAGGCAATGCGGATAAAAGTGAGTTCACAAGCTTGATCAGGCAGATTTGAGATAAGAAAGGCAGAGCATCGCAGATGACTATAAACATAAATAGCAACTCCACCACTTTTTGAATCACCTCTGCAACTCCGAGAAAGAGAGTAGTTTGGAATTTGGATTGAAACCTCAGGAGAGAACCAGGTCTCAGTAAAAACCATCAAGTCTGGATGCAGATTCCTGATGTCAGTTGAGCGAGGATTTCATCATTATGTTTTACAAGACTGCGCGCGTTCATATAGAATACAGTAATTGGATCTTTTGTTGCTGCAGTAAGGCATAAGTTGTTTGGCTTAATTGTTGGCAAGTGACAGGGTAGAAAGATGTTTTCACAAGAGTTAGTGTCATTCAAATTCTGATAGGCTGAAGAGAAAGATGAATCATTTGTAGACATTGTCCTATGGAGATTCCTGAATATCTGAAAAATGCACGGATTGTCATTCATGCTCACTTGTTTCGATAGCTAAATCACTAGCTGGTAACCTAGGACCAGGAAGAGGGGGGGGGGGTCGTCCATAGAAAGGCCGAATGGTGGCTCCCACAGGCCAACAGTGGTCCTTCAGTAATTCATCAAAGTCTGTTTGCTGACAGTGAATGTAGAAAGAGCTGTACGACTCGTGTTTAGAAATCATTTTTATTACCTTTGCTTCTATTTGCAGTTGAGTTCTGATATGCTGCTCTACTTCTGTATCGCAGAGTTGGGGTTCGAGTTTCGAGACAAAATGACTCCGTCGTTTGAAGTCTGATGCTCTATTTAGTCCATAACCTTGCTGGAAAACTTTAATGTATTTTCGCTACTTCTCAGCTTCACACGGAATTCTTTCACAGGTCTCTGCCTTACAGCGTAATGAATATCGTTTGCATGATTCGGGTTTTATGCTCTTCAGCAACTAATCGCGCTGTAACTGAAATATACAGACATATGAGACCTCTGCAGTATAAATCTGTACCCTCTTCCCATTGCTATGTCTGCGCCGGTAGTACAGTGATTATACTTATTGCAGAAACCTTAGAGATGAAACTACATGCAACTTCAATCAATATCCGTAGGCCATTCCTATTGTCCGACGATTGGTCACTTATACGCATGCGTGAAGAACAAACACTACAACATAAGACAAAAGTTTCGGATTAATTGTGAGTAGCTCTCTTCCTGTGAACATGACACCCCGACAAGTTCTAGTCCGACTTAAGGAATGTAGAGAATAACCCCCACCCCATATCGAATTATTAGACCCCTAAATTTAACTCAAAATTCCTGCCACAGCACCAAAAAGAAAAAATCGATCCTTAATTATTAGCCAGTTTAGACCTCCAAAATCTAACTTTATGACAATGTCTTGCAAAATTGATATCGCCTTCCCCATGAATTATTAGCGAGTTGGACAAGGAGAGTTGGTATAAAGGTAAGCCCTGTTGATTCATAGTGATTATACTGTAATCGTACAGGTTATAGTAAATTGTAAGCTGTACAAAAATTACAGTGATTTTCCTACAGCTGCCCAGACTTAATAGCCTGATTTCGTTATGTTCTGTGCAGGAACACACGCAGATCTCAAAAACTTTCAACAGCAGGAACCCATTTCTGGTTCCTGTTCCTGCTGTCAACGGTTTTAGTGATTGCCTTCAGCGTTCCCTTCCGATTTTTTGCATATATTGGAGGTTAAGACATTTGCGTAAATACCATAAGCACTGTCGACTCCGATACATGGGTGAATTCCATTACTGCCCATAATGATGCTCCCGCTGTTAGAAGCATTAACATTAACGAGACCTATGTTAATGCTTCTCGCATGTTTCACCTCCCTTTCACACGGTATATTTTTTAATAGCTCCACCGAAGGCATATTATTATTTTAGGGTTGCCCGTAATTGAATACATTAACCCGTGTTTGTGTCTATAAATTTCATGTGTTCTGTGGTCGATTTGCCTGTTTTGCTGGACGAAACATCCCCAGTTTTTGCGGAAAAAAACCTCACTATCTACGCCTGAGACCAACTAACTCAGCCACGGAGTGAAAAAAGCCCATTAAAGTTCCTCGCGTCATTGACGGGATTCGAACCGGGACCTTTTTCGCCCGGTGTGGAGAGGACGGTGACGATAACACTGTGCTACCGCGAAGACTCCACCGAAGGCACAGTAATTTTTCTTACAAGTCTGTAATAACACGTTATTCTCCGCTATTTTATTTTCCTACGGATGGAAGCCAGCAGATATGGGAATGCAGCATTCCTTAATTAATGAATTCGTAGAAATTTATTATTCGCAGGTACCCATGGAAGACTTTTAGAATGACTTGAAAATCCTGACATACATTTTTAACATTGATTCGATATTGAATGAACTTGACAAGTACACAGAATTACACTGGCCAGTCACAAATATGTCTATTTGATAAGCAAAGGGAGACTATGCCACTCCAGACGACAACTCCATGGGTCACTTTTTGTCTACAATATCAGAAACTATTATCGATTCTCCGTCTCTTCTTGAACAAATACCTTTCAGTATATCCTACTTGAATTCTCGTTATAAAACTAATTTCTCACTGCCTGTCTCTCGTACCCAACACTTGGAAGTCTTCTGTTCCGTTTCCTTCAGGTAATGGATAATCACAATATCGATTTTACACTTAAACCGTGTATGTATAAGAAATTGCTCTTTACTCTGTTTTGTTAATCCAAATTTTGTGTATATTTTAATATTAGTGACTGAATTGTTTTCATTCTTTGTGATTCTCACCATTATCTAGGGTCTGCGTGTCCTATGGGTGAGAAGTTTGTAAATAAATAAATAATCTAATAACTTTCAAACGTGCACGCGCCAAAGCACGTTATGTTAGATGTCAGAAAGGGAAGGAATCTTGGATCCACTTCACATCCTCCGTCACCTAGGCTTCGATACCTAAGCTTGTCTGGGACAAAGCCCGGAAAATGAAGGCAGATGCACATTGCACCCTTCATCGATCCTATAGCATAAAGGATCTGCAGTTGCAGACCCAACTGCTGTCGCGAACACTTTAGGGGAGAATTTTGATGAAGTGTCTGCAGAAATACTCCCACCCGGAGTTTCTCGCTCCCAAATAATGAAAAAAAAAAAAAAAAGCTGAAGTGCAGCATTTGAAGTTGTCTTAAAATAACTTTGAGGCACGCAACCAGCCTTTCACAAAATAGGAAACGAAAGCGTCTGTATCCCTATCTCAGGCGAGTGCTGTCGGACCAGACGACATTCATTATGAGATGATTTAAACATCTATCGTCTGAATCTGTGGATCGTTTGCTTTGCCTGTCAATATAAATAGAATCTATATTGAAAACCAGTTGCCGGATTCCTGGCATAAAGCAACCGTACTTGCCTTCCCCAGCCAGGAAAGGATCCAAAAATTTAAGAAATTAGTTTTCTGTTTGGCGGCTATTGTTTGTGAACGTTTTAATTGTGTTGGAATAATTTCCATTTCCAGATTCAGTTTTTGTCGACACGACCAAAGTAACAGATGCCATACAAAAGCAATGAAAAAGTGAAATTACTCTATCAAGCACCCTTTCATTTGTTTATGGATTGCAGTGCAGTATTAGTTTAAAACTAATGACCTTGGAAGGCATGTGTCAGATCACCTGTCATATTATTCGAGGCTTCAATTCAGCGGCATTAAGACTTACGTATTTTAGAACTTTTTTTTTTCTTTTTCACGCATTTTAATTAAATGTATTTTATGATTATCCGTGCAGCTTGCTTCGTTAGGTAGAAGCTTACCTAACGTTTGTAATAGTTTTTCACATCAGTTCAGTGCTGCATTCCGTGAAACGTGCCTATTTTCCACCCCATACCTCCAGACACAATGTTTTGGCAATACAGTACTTTAAAATTTCACAGCTGCAACCATGACTAATACGTCGTCTCTCAATCGAACAGCATCAAATGCTACGTAAGAACAGTCCAAGTTTGTTTGAGAGAATACTCCCCATGCATTTCAAAAGCATGCTCGAAACAGTGTGAATCGATTTCTGTTGCATGCACGCCCTGCTGAACGTGTCACTGATAAAAATTACCCAACGTTACGTTAGATGGACTTGTCCATGTGCATCTAATGATCCAATCTTCTAATATTTCTGCCTCATAGAACCTCTGCTGTAGAAATTTATGTGTTCCGTGGTATTGCTGAACAATACTTCAAACAATACTTCAGGCGTGTGCTTCCTCTGATGCAACGCAAACGTATTCAAGAACACCGTTTCACTTCTTGGTTGTCATTTCTTGCGCGTGCATCATGCCATGCGAAAAGGCGTAATTACTACGCCTCCGTAAACGAGGGAAAAAGTGAAACGTGCCGCTCGACAACATACAATCCACCGATCAAGTCGATAACTAGTTCCTTCCCGAGACTGTTGTTGACCCTTTTCATCTTTTATTTAGGCAGAAGAAGATAAAAAATTGATAAGAGCTGCTCCTTGTGCGATCCCTCTGTGTAATTTTTGATGAATTTATAAAGATTGAAAGTGGATTGAAATTTTCTTTTAATTAGAAGTACGCTTCAGTAAAACCATTCTGTGAAGAAAATGTGAGATATTGATACATTAGGCCTGTTAGTGTAATCGGTGTCGCTTATTATTTATATAATTATTTATTTATTTATTTTTAATACATGGCTGTTTCAGTCCATATCAAATACAATAACCTTTTGGCACTTACATTTCGCCACTTTAATTCAACTAACAATCGCGTGGAAAGCAACTGTCGTATGAGCGTATGCAGTAGTTTATTTTCTTTGGGCTGCCACTTGTTATTTTATCATTTTGTACCATCTTCAATTCCCAAACGGATTGGCCAGTTTTTTTTTTTGGCGAACAGCTCGTTTCTCACTGAGCACTGCGATCGAGATGGGGGAAACCCGCGGTGCCGTCAGACAACTAACACTTGGACACTACAATCCACTACGCCATCTGACATAATTTTTCCCTTTATGTATTTTTTCTTATATTTTATTATAGGTATCCAAAATAAAACTTTGTATTTTTCATTGACAACAAAAAGAACTTTATTAATCAAAATACTTATAAACATCTATTTCGGTAATAGATGAATTATTCCAAAAATCTGGGATAAATTATTCATTAAAGGTAGATACATGTGTTGTGGATATGTGTTTTTGTAAAGGGTGGCTCCTAGAACGTCAGTCAACTCCGCCTCGTATCTCTGTGAAGAACAGTAGCACTACAAATGGGGTGGCGCATAATGGCCTATAGCTGCCATTGCGCCGTAAAACATACAACAACAAATGGGCCAGATGTGTGTGTGACGTAGGTTTGTGTGTATTCTGTGTGAGTTCTGTTGTTGTGTCTGGCCGCTTGGCTACCAAGAAGCATCACTCACCTGGAGAGAGGATTCTGGGTACTCTTCTACACCACGGGAAGGTGGGCCAGTCCCATAGTGCTTGTACTGTCTCAATTCGAGATTCTGACTCACCTGATGTTGCCAAAAGGTGAGCCAGATTCCTCTGGGGGTTCACTCCAGAGGAGGAGAAGAAAAATAAAAAAAAAAAAAAAAAAAAATATATATATATATATATATATATATATATATATATAAATAAATAAGAATAATAATAAATAAAATATTAAAATAATAAAAAATAAAAATAATAATAATAAAGAATGAAAAGGAAGAAAGAATGAATTCCCGTGGTGTTAAAAAAATATTAAACAATAGCAATAAATAAAAAAAAAAAAAAAAATTTAAGGTAGATTAAATTTAGATACTTCGGCATACATATTGACATTAATACTTTTAATGTCACACCTTATTCCTTAATGCGCTCGTGGGTAGCACAGGTGGTAGGACCGCCGTATTCCCAACACCAGGTGGAAAAGACCCGAGTTCGAATCCTGTCGATGACGGGTGGTATTTTTATGAGTCTTTTTCACAACGTGGCTGAGTTCAGTCGGTCTCAGCCGAGGGTAGCATGGTTTTTTCTCCCGTTAACTCGTGTTTTTCGTCCAGCAAACAGAAAATCGACCTCAGAACACACGCAATTTACAGACAATATACACGGGGCAACATGGCTTTAGGCGCGGTGCTCCTAAAAACCCAACAATATTCCTTAATCTTTCTTTCAGTAAACCACTGACTTCCAAAATATAACATAAGTTTTAACTGAATTTACAGTCAAAAATTCTATTCTCCTTTTCATTCTTTACATTAATATAAATGTGATTTCCAAGTGAACTCATCAGTTTTTATCTTTATTATCATCAACATCTGTTTCAAGTAACTTTACCGCGTGGAGGACTTTACTTCGTATTATTAATTAAATTTATTAAACATATTGACCTAGTTGCACTAAATACACTGGTTAACATTCTGTATGTCACCAATCCATACTAACGTTATCCTAATCAATTCAAACGGTGTCAATATTAATCGGCAATTCTCAGTCCTTTGTAATTTATTTAATCTCTTCACAGAATTTCTCCTTGGTGTGCGAGTCCTATGTATGGTTATTGCAGAAACTATTATTGCATTATTCTACCGCAGCATTAGGCTTTGCGGTCTTACAGACGTCATGTCGCAACTAAAAGAAAATAATAAAAATAAAATAACTGAGAAAGTAAGGTAGATAAAATTAAACTTCAAATTCGAACAAGGAAAATTTAAGGCGAAGGCCAACCTCAGGATATTTGGCGGTTTTTTTGAAGTCATCTGCTCACAGTCTATGATCACCTGTCGACTTTATCCCTTACACCTCTCTGGAAGTTAAAGTTTCAAGCTTGTACTTCAAGTAGCAGTTATGCAGGGGGGGGGGACCTTCTCGAACTTCAACTCTGAAGGCGTTCCTTGCTTGCTCGGAGGGCAGGTTTCCATCGAAGCGATGGCTGTGATGGTCTTCCAAACATCACAAAATCACCATTGAGCATTTTAATAATTACTACCAGCCGTGCATTATCAGTTTTGATTTTTAATCTCTGTTAGTCAAGAACTGTATCAAGCTGTGATGTGCGCAATTCTGAATGGAACCGATGTTTGTATGCACTCGACTTCAAAACTAATATTCGACTGCAAAGATTTTGCCGATGGTTGTGGATGCCTAAATTTCCACTGCAAATAGGATTTCAGGGTAGATGGAAAAAAAAAAAAAAAAAAAAAAAAACTACGGTATGGTGCGCCCGGCATGGCAGGTTAAAGGCATTGGATCTTTCCTTCAGACAAAAAAGGTCGCATGGCCGATTTTTTAGGATTTAATCTGAAATCAAAGCGAGACATATACTGAAACATTTCACAGAAGGTACATTCAAGTGGTGAATGAAGCTTTTGAGTCATCTCCAGCAATAATAGTCTGGCGCATTATAACCCGGTAGTCCATGCGTCACAAAATTTCAATACAAACAAACAATAGTTGTGAAGAGCTTTATGCCATCTGCATAGCAGCCAATAAATGAGAATTGGGTGGAGTATAGTAGAAACTGGTTCTTTAAATCTAATTCTGTATCTCCATATTATCGTTCAAAAATGGATGGTCATCCCGGTTTCAGTGAATATACTAATTGCACGCTGAGTTATGCGTCCTCGTGGGTAGCACAGTTGGTAGGATCGCCGCCCTCCCCACACCCGGTGGAAAATACCTGAGTTCGAGTCCGGGAAGAATTTTTATGGGCCTTTTTCACAACGCGGTTGAGTTATTCGGTCTCAGTCGAGGTTAGGGTGTTTTTTTTTTCTCTCGGAAACTCGGGTTTTTTTCAGCGAACAGAAAACCGACCACAGAACACACGCAATTTACAGACAATATACATGGAGCAAGATTGCCTTAGTCGCCGATGCTCCTAAAACCCAACTACAACTGAGTTATACTATAGCATCAAATAAAAACAGCAATCGAAATCATTAAACCTCACTCTTATCCTGCCCTTGATTGCATCACTCCTTTATTTGTTAAGGAATGTCAGGATGTACTCCTGCAACCTCTTCAGTTTGCTCTCCAAGTCGTTATAATGTGGAAAATTCCCCGAGTCCCTTTTCAAAAACGAATATTATGCCTGTACTTAAAAAGAGTGATTTCGCCGGTACTCATGACAGACCAATTTCTCTTTTAAGCGCCTCTGCTACAATATCTGAGCAGCATGGGTTCATTTGTGGTTGTCTTCTACGACTAACATCGTAGTCATTTGGTAATTTATTTCGGAAGAGCTCGAAAAATCAGTGTAAACTGATGTCATTTGTAATGGCTTTTCGAAAGACTTGGGCCCTGTGAATCACAATTTACTTTTATGTAAATTAAGATCATATGATGTTGTAAGTGCCACTATCTTGGATTGAAAGTTATCTTCTATACAACTCAATGTGGCAGTTAAAAATCGACTATCACATCCATACGTTGCATTCGAAGATCCCTTAGGGATCTCTTATCTGGGTCCTTTACTTTTCACAGTTTATGTGAATGACATGATATGTATTAAAGAGAAGGGAAAAATGTCTAATCTACGCCGATCACATAAAACTTTTTTTTTTTTTTTTTTTTTTTTTTTTTTTTTTAACAGTAGCTATAAACGAAACTTAACTACAATTATCATTGTAGTTACGTTTCGTTAACTTAACTTATTTCGGCGACAGAACACGTATTAAAGAAAGAACAAGTAATAAAATTTGACCGCAAGCATGAAGTTTTTCACGAAAATCTTCATGCTTTATCACGAAAACTTTATAATGAAAGGGCCCCAAAAAACGCTACATCTTGCTTGCGCATGCCTGTCCTCAATAAATAATGTGCTCAATATTCCATCAGTACGTATGGTTTCGTTGGCTGCTCTAGTCATCCCCTGTCTTGTCTTCTTTGTTCTTCAGGACTTCGTCTGGTTGTTAAGATTTGAAGAGGTTGCTTATCCATTTAACTAAGCCATTTGAACATCCAGTATGCATCTGCAGAGGGGAAGAGTGAGAAGCGTAGTACTGACATCAGAAATCTGAATCACAGAATAATATAGTTTTTCTTCCAGCAGAACTATATTATTCTGTGCAGTACAGTATTGAAGGCATATTTCTGATGTACAGTATTTCAGACGTGTTGGCTTATCCGTGACTTGCTAAAGATGCTGTTTGCAGACCATCTGAGTGGATTTGAGATCTTGAGTTCTGACTTTGGTAGATAATTCCAAGGTCAAAATGGTTAACTTTAGGAATGGCAATTCCGCTGACAGTGAGTTAATGGAATGTTATTTTTCGGAAGCTGTACATTATTCGTTATGATATAGAATTACCTATTTGTAACCTACAGTGTGCGGCCACTTTATTAGGTACACTTACCTAGTAGCTTGTTGAGCCTCTTTTAGCCTTCAAAACAGCGTGAATTCGTCTAGGCATGGATTGAAAAAGATGCTGAAAACGTTGTGCAGGAATGGAATACCATGCAGACATGAGGGTGTCACGCATTTCCTTGAGATTCGATGGAGGTGTAGGGCCTGCAGCGAATAGCTCATCCCAAAGATGCCCAAGAGGATTGAGATCCGTGGACTGAGCGGTCCACTGCAGCAGAGAAAAGTCATTGTCGTGTTCGTGGAACCATTCCATAGTGATTCGGGCTTTGTACACCGGCGCATTTTCTTTCTGGAAGTAACCATCTGACCGAGGATAAACTGTTAACATGAACGGATGCCCTTGGTCAGCAACGATGTTTAGGTACGATGTAGCATTCAGAGTGAATCTATGGGTATCAATGGACCCAACGTGTGCCAAGAAAACATTCTCCACACCATAACAAACTTTACTGCCCCCCACTACCTTGCACAGTAGTCGTCAGACGTGATGGGTCCATGAATTCGTGCTGTTTTCGCCAAATTCTGAGCCTTCCATCAACATGATGCACCAGGAACTTCGACTCGTCAGACCAAGCAACTATTTTCCAATCCTCGATAGTCCAGTGCTAGTGTTGCTGTGACCACAGGAGGCGTGCTCTCTTGTTTTTCATTGATAACAAAGATACGCGAAGTGGCCGTCGGTTGTAGTCCATTGGCGACAAAGTGCCATAGTAGTCCGTTGCGATATTTTGTTCTGCGCATCAAGGTTGTATTCTGAGGTGATGTGCAACATTGTGTCCCGTCTGTTTGCTTGCACAATTCTAGCCATCCTCCTCTGACCTCTCTCTCTCATGAACAAGCGATTTTCTTCCTCAGGAGTGCCGTTGAGAGGATGTTTTCTGTTCTTTCACCATTCTCGATACACCCTTGAAACTGTGGTGCGTTAAAAGTTCAGGAGAACTGCCGCTTCAGAGATGCTTTGTCCAGCACATCTTGCACCTACTACCATGCCACGTTAGAAGTCCGTTAGATCACTCCTTTTCCCCATTTTTGCTACGGTTTTGTACGCTTAACTGTTAGTAGAAAGGTTGTTCTGCTGCAATGATATCCACAACTGTGGTCATGTGACTTGCAATGTTGTGGGACAAACCATTTGTGTGCACAGCAGTGGTGTATCTAATAAAGTGGCAGCACAGTGTATGTTTCTGCAGCTGGGACGACAAATTAAACAGATAGCTGCAGTTTCTGGAATCCCTTTGGTTTTCGAAAACCAGTTGGATTCATAAAAGCCATATTTGCGCATTTTACTTCTAGGCATTTTTATCTCAAGGGGAGGCATTCTTCTATTTATCTTAGTAAGAAGTAATATACAATAAAATGCAAAACTGTTGATTTCTGTTTTTTTTTTTTTATTTTTTACTTAATTTAGAATTGTTTTTATTTTTACCCGAAGGACTTTTGCGTTTTTTTTTCTGAAGAGGAACATTGCTTGCATCACGATGAAGTTCGCGAACAGAACAGAACAGCAACAAAATTAGTTTTTCCTGACGTTTGTAAAAAAATGCTCAGGAAATCTGATTTCGTTACTGTTCTCGAGACAGGAAATCACCAATTTCCTCCTCCCGTTGTAAGATGATTCATAAGAAGTTATCGATACTGTTTCTTCCCATTTAGGTAACGGAAATGAAAGGTGCGAACTTTGTCCTAGAGAAACCCTTGTAATTTTTGGCTTTTGAAGAATTAGTTCTTTTTTATTAGTCTTACGTACTGAGTTGGACTTACGTACTAAGGGGCTTAGAGGGGAACAGGTATCCTGTGTGTTATCAGACACTCAGCCTAAAACACTGATGTATCCAATATCTCTATATTACAGAAGATTTAGGAGAAGTCCGGTTGGCCTGCCTCCCTAAAATCCACTCATGCACACCTTCTCGATGGTAAGCCCTGTTACGTCACTTGGGTGGCAACGAACGTGTAGAGTGGTTCTCTTCAAGACGCCTGGTTAGCGTGAAGAGGAAAAGACCAAACCCTCCAGCAATGAGAGCACAACAATACAAATGGCCCTCAGACCCCAGCAGCTTTCACTCTCCCTCTTACGGCAACGAGAGGATCAGAGTAGAAGCAGAGGGTGCTAAGAATCTCTGGGTGCCACCAGGCTGCCATGCACGGAAATTGAACTTGGCCTGTTATAACGTACGATCACTCATCGGTGAAGACAGGATATTAGAGCTGGAAAAGGAATTAGAAAATGTGAATTGGAATATCATCGGTTTGGCTGAAACAACAAGAAGAAGTGAATCACTTATAAGTTTATCAAGTGGAAATCTGCTGTACACTAATGGAAACAGTGAAAGGAGTGAAGGTGGAGTTGGGTTTCTGGTCCATAAAGATTTTAAAAACAACATTTTGGAATTCAAAAGTACATCACCAAGGGTGTCAAGACTAATACTCAAGATTTCTAAGAGGTACAAGCTAAAGATTATTATGATTTATGCACCAACATCGAGCCATGATGATGAAGAGGTTGAAGAAATGTACACTGAAATTGAGAGTCTTCTAGATGAGCAGAAAACCCACTACACTATTATTATGGGGGACTTCAATGCTAAGGTTGGAAAAAGGCAAAACAGCGCAGAAAGAGGAACTATAGGAAATTTTGGAATTGTTGAAAGAAATAAAAGAGGTGAAAGACTTGTGGAATTTGCAGAATCTCAAGGAATGTCAGTAATGAACACTTTTTTCAAGAAAAGGGTGAACAGAAAGTGGACATGGAAGAGTTCAAATGGATTAACAACTAATGAAATCGACTTCATCCTCACTAACAGAAGATATATTGTGAATGATGTTACCGTCCTGAATAAGGTAAATGTTGGAAATGATCACAGAATGGTAAGATGTACACTTGATATAGATGTAGGAAAGGAAAGGAAAAAACTGACTCGAGTAAATAATACAAAGGTCTTTGAAATAACAGAGGAGGAGAAAAAGCAGTATGTACTGGAACTTAAGAACAAGTTTGAGCTTCTGCAGACTGCTCAGGACCAAGATATCGACGAGGAATATTACAACTTTCTGAAAGTGATAAAGCCCAAGAAACCTATAGGGAAACAGAAATCCAAAGAAGAGAAAATTAGTCAAGAAACACTTGTCATGATGAACCAAAGACGACAAATGAAGAGCAAGAAAAACACTGACAGGGAGAAAATTGAGTGTACTGAGTTATGCAAAGCCATTAGAAAGAGACTCAGAGAGGACATAAGAAGATTTAACACAAGAAAAGTAGAACAAGCATTAAGGGAAAACAAAGGATTTAAATCAGCAGCCATGAGCAGTAATACAGAAAGACAAATGATACTGAAACTGAAGAATAGCGATGGTGTACTTATAAACAGCAGAGAAGGCATAATTCAAATAGCAGAAGACTACTATAGAGAATTATACAAAGAGCGAGGGAATGATACCAGCAGTGGGGAAGATGGATTGCAAAGTAGCAACACATACGACATACCCGATATTCTTCCTGATGAGGTAGAACATGCATTGAAGAAAATGAAGAATCGGAAAGCCTCGGGGGAAGATGAAGTTACTGTAGAGTTGTTAAAATTGGGAGGAAGAGACATAACACAAAAACTGGCAAGGCTCTTCACAAAGTGCATTAGAAAAGGTGTGATGCCTAAGCAGTGGAATAATGCAATCATAGTTTTGCTGCATAAGAAAGGAGATAAATCAGAAATTGGAAATTATAGACCAATTAGCTTGTTATCCCATATCTACAAGTTGTTCACAAGGGTCATTACTAACAGATTAGAAAGAATACTTGATGAGAATCAACCGAAAGAGCAAGCTGGCTTTAGGACAGGATTCTCAACTACGGATCACCTTCACGTAATATCACAGCTAATGGAGAAAGCAAATGAATATAAAACACCATTATGCCTGGCATTTGTGGATTATGAAAAGGCATTTGACTCCATACAGCATAAGGCAATGTTTCGGGCACTGGAAAGACAAGGCATAGATACTCCATATATTATGATTTTGAAGAAAATATATGAGTGCTACATCCTTTATTAGACTAGACAAAGACAGTAGCAAATTTAAAATCGAGAAAGGAGTTCGACAAGGAGACACAATATCTCCGAAGCTGTTTACTGCTGCCCTTGAGGAAGCTTTCAGAAGATTAGACTGGTCGTAGAAAGGAGTATGTGTGAACGGAGAGTACCTAAACCATTTACGATTTGCAGATGACATTGTGGTCATAAGCCACGATCCCAAAGAATTAGAGGAAAATCTTAATCAGTTATGCACAGTTAGTAAGGATTTTGGACTAAAGATGAATATGGCTAAAACAAAAGTAATGATGAACAAGTATGCCACAGAAAGGGAAATAATGATTGAAGGAGCAGTAATTGAAAAGGTGGAGTCATATACTTTTCTGGGACAAGTTATTAGCTGTAATAATGATAAATGGCTGGAAGTCAAGAGAAGAATAAATTTTGGATGGATAGCATTCAGGAAATATAGTCACATACTGAAGAGCAATATCCCAGTTTGTCTGAAACGTAAAATAATGAATCAATGTATACTCCCCACCATGACTTATGGAAGTGAAACTTGGGCACTCACCAAAAGAATGGAAGAGAAGCTAGGAACTACACAGCGAAGAATGGAACGAATTATATTGGGAATCAGACTGTTAGATAAGAAGAGAAACACATGGATTAGGCAGCAAACTCAAGGAAAGGACATTCTTATCAAAACTAAAGAACTAAAATGGTCTTGGGCAGGACACATAGCTCGAAGACATGATGACAGATGGACTAAGAAAATAACAGAATGGTACCCAAGAGGAGCTGGAAGAAAACCAGGAAGACAAAGGCGGAGATGGATAGATGAAATTCATGAGTTTTTGGGTAGTAAATGGATGGCCAGTGCTCAAAACAGAAGGAACTGGAAAGTTGCTGGAGAGGCCTTCATCCTGCAGTGGATTGAAAATGGCTGATGATGATGATGATGACTGAGTTGATCTTAGAAATATTTAATATTCCGTTGTAGGAATACGTTTTCTGTAGGTGTAGGGAAGAGCGGGGAGGTAAAGACTCCTAGATATATTTTTTTATTAAGATGAAACATTCGCGGCCAACCTTTCTACTTAATGGAATGTCATTTCTTGTTTCTTGAAAACTGTTCCGATTTGCTAAACTACAATTTTTTTTCAGTCATTTCTTCTAGGTGTAAGTGAATAGTAAGCCTATTACAGTGTACAATTTATTCTTGTGTAACGTCGAAGTTGATTTTCTGAAAGTGCAATAAGCAAATCGTTTTATCTCATAACAGTTAATGTATAAACTTGCGACGCTTCCTTTCAGAGAAATACAATGTGCATTATACGCAGAGAAACTGGAATGTTTCTTTCCCTTTATTTATTTCTAATCTGATCGGCAAAAAGTCCTGGTATGATCCAGAAGGATTTAGTTCTCTTAAGGTTTGTATCTGTAATTTTACTCCCTGAGTAAAATTACAGATACAATGGGAGGCGGGGGGGGGTGCATATATGATGAAATACATGTGGATTTAGGCCTGACGTAGCCGAGTAGTTAGGAGCGCGAGTGCAGTAGCACACGGTCTTTGATTGGACCAGAGTTCAAACCCGTGACTGCTAAATACGATTAACGTTTGTATTGATTGATTTATTGTAAACTCCACTGACCTAGTGGTCCTGCGGACTATAAACAAGATTAGTTCAAGACTTTGGGTACCACTTTGTATTGAAATAGAACTAACTACCTACACTAATGGTGTACATGGCAACTACCGTTAATGCGCTTTAATCTATCAAAATATCTATTTAATATTAATTGCTGTTTCAACCTGTTTTTATTTACCTTCATAATTATGCATGCATGCAGGCTTACCTTGAACAGCTCTAGAAGTAAGGTTATTATTTTTTTGGAATATTTTATTTAAAAATGTAATGAATTTATGTTACATCTTGACTTTTAATTGAAAATAGAATTTTATTGAATTTTATATTTTATTGAGTTTGCTTGCCCTCTGGATTCACCTTTTTCATTGTATTAATTAGTTTGCATATTTTTATTGGGTGTGCACATATTGTGTGTTTGTTATTAAAAAATAAATAAATAAAAATAGGCCCTGAAGGAAAACATTAAAATGAAGGATGATGATATATTTTTACTGGCTAAAGAGAAAAGAACCAAGCGACGTAAATACAAAATTTTGGGGCCTAACAGAAGGCACGATTTCCTTAAGTTTACTCTTCGAGCAAAATAAAAAAAATCCGTTGTGGGAGATTTATTTTATTTTACCTTATTTCTTATTTCCCTGTATTTTTATATTTTTATTATTGCCATTAGTGGCAGTTATCCTTTTATGAATACAATAGCTCCCCTCGAGCACTAAGGTCCGCAAGCTGCCTGACTGCGCTCAAAAAAAAAAAAAAAAAAAAAAATTCATCTTCTCCATTTAATTTTTTATAATATACCTTTTATTGTCTCTTCATCAACAATCTTTCTCAATTCTCCTTAAAACTGCAATCAATAATATATCTCAGTCTTAGTCAATTCACAATTCTCCTTGCAATTCCATTTAATCATAGAATTAACGTATCTACTTAGTATTCTCAAAGGACACTATTGCCATTTCGAAATATTTCTCCTGCATAAAAGTGACACTCAATAATCACACTCTTTTACAAATAAACTGCCTTCTTTTGTAAGAAAAAAAAACTATCTCTATTCATACTCCTCATGTACGCAAGCCTTTTCCTTTTAATTTTGGTGGCACTACATTACCTCTACCTATTAACAATAACCATCGTACATAATACCTAGACTTATTCTTTTACCTTAATTTTCTTCAAACATATGTTATTTACTCTCAGTTACTTTAACCTTACATTAATCTATAATTTTATCTTAACCCTTTCACAATGTTACACAGTAAACAACAGTTCTGAGGACTTAGATTTTTTTTTTTTTTTTTTTGCTTTCACAGTGGGGTTCTTTCTGCGGATCCCTTTCCTCTGAAGTGCAGTAAAACCCTTCTGTTTAGATGCTTTCCATTTAGCTCTTCAAGTACAGGCTAATATCGGGAACAGTTCTGTGATAATCTTGAGTGGAATTACCACAGCTGTGATAGAGATCGGCGGCCACCATCTGTCTGACTTGCTTTCCAGTTTCTGGACCAACCTTTACAATTTGAATATATATCCTTATACTTTCAGCTTAAACTTTCTTTAGCCATTTAATAATAAACTTTACTGCTTCGAGCGCAGCTGAGACAGGGCAGGTATTATATTGCTCAATACACCTTTTTCTACCAATATTGAGACTGCTCACCCCCACTGCACTACTGAAAACTCCATTGCTACGAATTCCTTCAGCTAGTCTCCCCTCCTCTGCTCTTTCCATCTTTTTCTTTTTATTCTTTATTTGCTCACTTAATCTTATATATTTTATTCTCCATTACCTTCTCCGCCTTACTCATTTTAATCCAACCCAATCACGGTGTTATTTTTCTAACTCCCCCATCCCGTACGAAGTAACTTAAATCTTAAAACTTAAATCATTGTCAAGCCCCTGGCCTCCTGGCTGTGGCGGGCACAATATTGTATCTGTATCTTTACTGTACAATAAAGATTTTCTTCTTAAATAACTCTCTATGCTGCACATTAATTAGTTAGCGTACTTGTATTTAATTTATTAATAAAATGAATATAAAATGGTTTGTTTTTGAATTTCTTATTCAGGTGACTTATAACGATTGGTGGATCCACCACTGCTGAGCTAAGTAAACAACGTCGAATTGAAAAATTACGTAGTTTGAAAACCAACTTCTTTTTTTTTCCCTTTTATTTTCTCACTTAGGAAGTTTTCTCTCTAGCAGCCCTCTCTAGAGTACACACATTTTTTGTTGTCATTAGTTTGCTTCGGCAGTTCCATTTCTTATAGAATTATTCATTTTCTTGTGGCATTGCGTCAATTTTTTGCGAGCTGGTTTTCCTCACTGAAGTAATTTTTTTTCTTTCTTTGTGACACGTTCATCGTCCAAGCGCTGTGAGAACTTCTAGTCTATTGGATAACATAATTCGATCGGGCAGGTAACTAGGCTGTCAAACTCTTTAGTTCCGTTTCCTCATGTATTGGTCACAGCTGGCGGTTGGTTTGTCGAATTTTCTTTTCTTTTTAATCTTACTAAACAGCCTTCAGCTCTACATTAATACAGCTCATAAGGTTTAAAGTGAAATTTTGATTAATTCATTTTATTTTCAAAAGAAGTTTAATTTATTAAAGAACTGCTATGTTTAACGATGAAATGAAATGTTCTTAAACTGTCAGTTTTCATTTAGTGTAGTGCACGACCCTTGCAGCAGCCCACGGGTATCATTGATGATTTCTCTCATCAGCCCGAGATTCGGTTCCCATCGTTGGCTGAATTTAATAAATACTTGTCTGGACAGCACAAACTTCTATTGGCCTTTTACACACAATAACATTAGCATTAGTAGAGGCACATGATGCAAGAAAGCAAGCTTATGCAGCATCAGCCAAAAAAAAAAAAAAAAAAAAAAAACCCACTTCCATTTCATCCCTCCGTTCTTTCGAAATACCTGTCCAACTGAGCCTTAAATTTATTTAGCTATCAACTTCCACAACAAGGGATGGAAGTTTGTTCCACCAACCAGCTACCCGCAAGTTAAAAGTCAAATATCCGCACATCTGTCCTACATCTGTCTTTCCTCAATTTGAATTTATGCCCTCTCAGGTGATTATTCTGAGCAAGAGGAAGAATCCCATCAGCATTGAGTATGCTCAAACCATTCAAGGCTTTATACACCTCGATCAGATCACCTCGCTGGTGCCTAGTCTCCAGACACTGTAATTTGCAAAACTTAAGCCTTTCTTCGTAAGAGCACCCCTTTGTTCCATTCACTAATCTTGTTGCTCTTCTCTGTACTCGTTCCAGCAGCTCTACATCCTTCTTGAAATGAGCCCTCCAGTCCAGACCTGTATACAGTATTCAAGGTGTGGCCTGACCATTGCCTTATAATAAATAAATAAATAAATTTTCTGTTTATACTCCGGGTCGACCAAACGGTCAGAGGAGTTGACAAGATAGACAGAATGCAAGAAACAGCACCGTATTCAGCAGTCACGGGCTTGAACCCCGGTCACTCAAGGCACGTATACTTATGCACCCACGCGCCTGACCACTAGGCTACGGCGGCCTATATTCCCTTATACAAGGGACTAATCACCTCCTTATCCTTGCTAGAAAAATTCCTGTATATCATTGTTAAGACACCATGGGCTACTCTTGCAGACCATCTGCACTGCTCAGAAAACTTCATCTGCCTGCACAATTATCCCCAGGTCCTTTTCAACCTCTACTTCTGTCAGTGTGGTACCATACAGTTCATACGTTACTCTGGGGTTACTGCTTCCCATATACAGTGCTTTACATTTGTCAATGTTAAACTTCATTTGCCACCTCTCAGCCCATCTGCTCAACCTTTCCAGATCCTGTTGCAGCAGCATAGCGCCAGTAGTGTCCTTATCAACCCTGCCAACCTTTGTATCGTCTGCAAACTTGGACATTAAGCTTGATATACCATTATCAATATCATTTATAAATACAGAAAACAATAATGGACCCAAAACTGAACCCTGGGGGACTCCACTAATAACATTAGTCCCCAATTAGCAGTGTCCATTGATTACCACTCTGTCTTCTCCCCCTCAACCATCCCTTTATCCATAGCAGCAATTTGCCTCCAATGCCACACTGCTCCAATTTGTGCAGTAGTCTTCCATGTGCAACAGTATGAAGGAACATCTCTCGAAGTTCCATGTTCGGGTATTGCTTAATTGCTTTTCGTTATATCTTTGTTAACCGAAATTAGCATAGAAAGCGATTTCCGGTAAAATATGACTTTAAACATTTTTGTGAAATAGACGTGGATGATATTCATTTGAATGTACCCACGGTGTAAGAAATTGACCTACCCTAAAAAAGTTAATGGAACTGTCCGACAGTTTTTCATGTCCGCACATAGTGATATGTGCAAATGATCAAACAGGCTATAAGCTGGAAGCGAAAATAAACAGGATTTGGAGCTAGTGGAGTGGTCATCTTGATATGTTATTATTAATTGCAAACTAAGACAGTATATTGATGCATCACTTCGTTTTAAAGGCTGATGAGATGCACACACCACGTTACCCAATATGAGCAACAATTGAATGAATTTGAACGAGGTCTTATAGTTCGGCTCTGTGAGGGGGCGGTCAGCCCCTAAGATTGCTGTTCTCGTTGGACGAGAACCTAGAATTGTTAAGTTGGTTGATGTTAGGATTAGTCGACTGATTGCAAACCGATTAGGTAATAACTAAAATACAGTACATACCAAAAAACAAAGAATACCATCTGTTGGACACAGAAGACGACTACGAGGCTTTCAGCCAGTTTGCACGAGAAGTCTTCGACCGAAGAAGAACGGAATTGCCATCCACAATGAATGAAAGTAAATTACATACTAGAAGAAAATCGACCATTCCACAAGACTGCAAAGAGCAAGAGGAAATCAAAATGAGCATGGAAGAAGACAACACCGACCAAAGTGAAGCCACAAACGGATCAAAGGACCCAACAGGACCCTACAAAGATCAAGAAAATAGCAAAGTGACAAAGAACCTGGTCAGATACAGCCACAGGAACTAACCGACGAAGATGAGTACATGCAAACAAACCAAGTGACAAAAAACCCGGACTGGACATAAATAGGAACTACTTACAGTACGCCATATGGCGGCCTGAATAGGACTCCCTAGTCCTATTCACCTTTAATTCCCAATCCCCAGGCAGGGGGGAGATGGTTTCCTGTTCCCTCTCTCCCTCCTGCTTCTGTACTCCTGGTGGGGCATGGGCCTGCCCCACTGCTTTTGGGGACACCTACTCTATTGTCCCACATACTTCTGGCTTTTCCCCCAGTCTTTAGTCTCCCTCCCCTACTCTGTCTATACACCAGCGCATGTCCCACACAATGTCAAAAATTGAAATATGTCCAAATTCAAACCGCGCACGCAAAACTCTTTCGGCTTAAACCTTTTTCAGCGATTATTTTTTTATTTTATTTATTATTATTATTTTTTATATATATATATATTTTTTTAGGCCCTAGCCACTGAAATCTCAGGAAATTAGGTGACAGGGCCTGCCAGAGTAAAATATCAACTACTGGGTACCTGTTTTGCTTCCACGAGGCTAAGTGTGGACAACGTTGGGCCCCAGCAGGAGTCTAGTGGCTAAATGGCCAGAAGAACAACGATACACAACACTACACTTACAAAATCCATACACTTTTAAATCTCTGGCCTTTACAGTGAACTGTTACATCTACAATGAAAGCAACGCGGAGATGGGGGAAACCCCCGGTGCCGCTAGACACAATACACTTTACACCGATTAGGTTGATGTTAGAATAATTCACCGACCGACTGTAGCTGACAAATTTGGCTTCTTGTGAGAAGGATAAAAAAATTATGTTAATTGCTCTTTTGATATTCAGTATCAAGAAACTATTGGTAGGCCACTTTGTAAAAGGCAGAATTGCATTCACTTTGTGCATTAGGTTGACTTCCTCTCGTCAAGTCTCATCGTGCACATCGACTTAATACTGGAGGAACTTTTACGATCCTGTTCAATCGGCCTGTATTCAATACAAGCCGATCTGAGAGCCTGAGATTATGAGAGCCTGATTCTCTGAGTTATCCCATTATACAACATGAAAATCGGCCTGTGAATCCATACTCGTACAATAATAATTATTATTATTTTAAAGGCTCCGATGTGCTTTTATCTGTACAAATAACTTATATCGGTAGAAGTGTATTATGTCTGTCGAAGGGTATATTCATTGGCTGGCCGATTTACACGTTGTGCGGGCTGAAAACCCCAGAATAACTCACTGAGAACTCTACTGCCTCCGCCTGAGATCGGCTAACTGCATTCTCGATTGAAGAGAACTTTACAAATTCCTCCCCTCGTCGATGGGAATCAAACGCAATTTTTTCCAAACTGGTGACATATAGTGAAACCGCTGTATTATCACAAAGGGGCTTACACACTTGTACAGACTTAAAATCCCCTCCCCCAGCCGATAAGCTATGAACATCGACTTAACTGGGATTTTTGGAATATAAAAGATATAGCTAGTTGGAATAAAGTGTCGATAGATTGTCTTTAGTAATGAACCAAGGCTCTGTTCAGGATACGATGTCGGAAGAGTCGTGTGGCGATGCCCTAGTAAATTATATATCCCTGTCTGCATTCAACAAACACGTAGTTAAGGCCAAAAAATCCCTGTCTGCATTCAACAAACACGTAGTTAAGGCCAAAAATATATCAAATACCAAGAATCATCATATGGGGGTGTCATCTCAATCGCTGTTTTTTTTTTTTTTTTTTTTGTTCCAACTCGTGTTAATCTTAGTGGTGAGCGATAAGTTGGAACTGATTATGTCGGATGTGTTATGATATGACGTATATGTGTGTTATGCAGTAACATATGCTATGACAATTATTTTGATTTATATTGATTTTCTGTTTATATTTTGTAATTATGTATACTTTTAGTGTTAATTTCTAGCGATTTGGGCTTTACCTATTTTAGATTTCGCTTAACTTTCCATCATCTTAATTGTTATCATAACCCGTTGATTTCTTATTGTTATATCACTAAATTAAGAGTACAACAACATATCAAATCGCTAGTTCTGTTTTGGGATCTGCGGATCCCAAATGACATCTAGTAGAGTCAGTGCCTAGGCGGATAGCGGCTGTTATCCGTGCGAACTATGGTCCAACTCGGTATTAAGTAGGTGGTCACAGTTCAGTGATTACTGGGTGTATATCTGCTTAAGGATTAAAAAAAAAAAAAAAAAAACCATGAAGGAAATGAGTTTACATATAGAAAGATTCATGACGCGATTTTCCTCCGTTCCCATGATTAAATAACTAAACTGTTAAAATCTCTTAGTAGTAATGATAAGCACGTTGTATTTCGTTGAAGCGATTCTTTGTGATCCATTGTCAAAGTGTTTTAATTTTAAAATTGTTTATGAGGCCAACAACAGTAATAGTCTATTTAGATAATTGAAAAGAGAACTTCTTATCAGTAGTGATATTATACTGTCAGATGATGCGCTTTTTCCATCAAGTCGCTTGTAAAACAGATAGCGATGCGCTTTTCGTTGATTCAATGCAAACAAGAATAATGATGAGAAAATTTTTCCATTCCGATGATTTTAACGAAGTAGTGTTTGCTCATCATTACCAAGAAATTAAATCATAATACGCAAATTAATAACACCGAGTTAAAAAAAAAAAAAAAAAAAAATTACGAATTATTGCATTTAAATTTTGAGGAGATCGATATTATGAAAAAATAAAATGCACTTGGAAAACGGGTTAACGTGTTAAACCCATTATGTCTTCCATTTGGGAATTTCCGAAAATGGAAAATCTGATTACTGTATTTTTATTTCTTTAATATTCGTACTAATTTACCTTATGGGGAAACTTATATTGACCGGTGAACTTCTTGAGAACAAAATGAAGTCAGCAAGCTTTTGAAGTTTATATTTTGAAATATTCTGGTCCACATGTCTGTTTCTAGGTATGATTTCACCGATTTTTACCTTATTTTTAGCTTTTTAACCAATTTTTACGAATAGATATTTTTGATTTATTTGTCGCATGAAGTTCGTCTATTGAGCAGAGGATTGTTGAACACTGGAACTCACAGCCTTATGCTTGGCAGAGGCAGCGAGTCTGGTTACGTACAAATTTAATTGTATGGTTATCTTGTGGGAATCAAAATAGGAAAATAATATTTTTCTTTTTTTACTTCTGCTAATTTCAATTATTTTTATTTTATTCATTTATTTATTTTTTTGTTGATGCAGAAGTCCGCCTTCTTCTCATTTCGCTGTTTTTATATTTTAAATAAATTGTGCGTAGTGCAAATCGAGGAAACTCACGCTGAAGTACCTTTGCAATATGAGATTGATGAATTCATAGCAACGTAGATAACGAGACTATAGCCAGAGAATAATGGGCAGCCAGGTTAGCCTCCCAGCAGTGCTTACGGGCAACGTCGGGTTCCATTAGGGGTTCTGCGGCCAAAAGCCAGACCATAACAACAGAACCCAACATAATACTTCTAACATACCACACAATACTTTTGTCTGGCTTTTGCAGAGTACTGCCTGCTTCACAAGAGTACTTATGGCGCAGTTGTGGGAAACCACTGGTGGCGCCCCCTCACCAGAGACTATGTACGCTATTCCCTAACCTGTGCAATATGATCTATAGCTCTCACAGTATGTTTTTGCTCTCAATTTACTTTGACTGTGCAAACTTATTTGCCATCGATCATCTTACTTATCGCGGATATTTCTCTTCACTGGATATTTAGGTAATTCATTGATGGTATCTGCTTTACAACTACGAGGCAGCAGTTAGCTGTGAAAGTGCAGTGAGTCTGGAGATTTGAGAGATCGCTGGAGTTTAACTTGTAGCTACTTCTTGTTTTCCTCAATTTTCACACTTTCGTTGTTCTTCAGTCTATCTTCCTGTTCGTATACCATTTCAACGCTTTGTATGTTTAAATAAGGTCTTTCACATTAATTACAAATAGAGCTGCAAGATCTGCATGTGTTTAACATTAATAAGAATATACTTTAGCAGTGCTTTTTATTTCAAGTGCGTAGTACAGTACTGAGAAACTTTTGGTGAAGTACCTCCATAATATGAGATCGATGCGTTCGTAGGAAACCTAGTTTGCTCATAGCTGAGAACAAAGTTGAGGCTCTTGCCATAACTTGTAAAATAATATGAAAACTTATTGCATATCTTGTAACTTCCAAATAGTTTAAGGTGGTGAGTATAACCTGATTGCAGTGATAGTTCATATTTTTGGAATATCTTTGTCGAACTATATGTTGATAAAAGAGGAGGTACTTGGATAATGGAAAATTTTTTTTTTTTTTTCTGTAGAAATGAATGAGCAGCGGATTGTTAAATACTTACTGACAAAATAAGTAAAGTATTTTCATTTGAAAAGCCTTTGCTTACTTTTTATGTATTTATTTATTTATTATTATTATTTTTTATATGTAGAATTGGCGCCTCCGTAGCCAGGTGGGCAGGAGCAGCAGTGCATAGTACACGCTTCTTGATTAGACCGGGGTTCGAGCCCGTCACCACCAAATACGGAGGATGCGGAAAGGTCAGGGAATGACCACCACATATCCCCGGAGCAATATGGCCTTAGTTGCTAATGCTCCTAAAAAACAAACAATATGTAGAACTTTTGACTTAAATATTACCAGTACACGAGACGCCATATTTGATGTTCTACATTTTGTTTCCGAACCTTGTCTTAGAACTATGCTTTATAAATCTCTGCTTTTATATATAATGGCATTTTATTGATGAATTTTCTTCTCGTCTGTAAGCCTTTCTTAAATTTATTAACCCTCTCTTCCGTACAGCAAGTAACAAACTCGGTTTCTTCGAAGCAACATCGCTGCTGTGTGATAAACTAGAGCCGGTGGATAACATGCATACTCTTCTTAATACGATTTAAGAACAGCTTTATGTTATGCTGTCCAGTTAATAAAAAATAAATATTTCTATCATCTCTAAAATCAAGACTTTTGTAACAGTCACATCATTAGGTGCTGTCTTCACATACGTAATGCCTTTTAAGCTTCATTTTAACTAGCTTACCGGTAGTCTTGTTATCGAAAGGAGAGTGATGCTAGATTATATTCTATAACACCACACTGCCTGACTGACTTAGAAAAGTTGGATAGTGTTGTTGAGAAGCAGAAAACTTTTTTTAAATCATGTAAGGAGTAATATTTGCTTCGAAATTTCTTTATACTGTTGAAAGACAAATAACTAGACGACAACCTAAGGGAAGGCTGCAGAAGGATGAATATCATTACATGCACGTTTGTTTTTGCCAAACATGCCTAAAAATAGACTGCAAGAAAGACAAAGGACTGATGGTAAGGAAAATACGCCTGTTATTTATCGAACATAAAATACGAGGTCGTTAAAGTTCGTATTTTGAGTAAAAAGAATCGTATGATTTCTTCGTTTGTTTTTCAGTGTAGTCCCCGTTAACTGAAATGCAGTTGGCATCATCGTTCACCCTAGCTTGTATCCCAACGGTTTTGGACAATTCTTTCTTTGCCTTAATAATATATTAAATACTATAATTATAGTGTATATTAAATACTAGATGATAATATAATAATAATTATAGATGATTATATTGTAAATACTACATATTTTTTAGTCATTTTTTTAAATGTATTTTTTTACCCGAGTCGTTCTCACTGACGCTTCAGCTAGTAGCGAAGGAACAGTTTTCGTAATTACTTCGATATTAATCTTTAATTCTTCTCTGAAACAGTTTTGGCGAAATATTCGCTATCAGAAAAATTATCGTTGTCTATTTTTGCTTTCCAATACTTAATGTTTTCAGTTTTCAGTTTTCTTTTTGCATAAAAGTTTTCTGTATTTTACAATAAGTTTGTTTTAATGGATTCATTGCATATTTAATACTTGCTCTATGCATGATCGAAATATCAGGACCCCACGTCATAGGCAGTGCAGTTACGCTCCTGGTACATCCGAGTACCATTGCTATATTATTTGATCTTCTATTTATATCTGTAAGCTGTCATATACTAACTTTTATGCATCATGAATAATTAGATTATTCTAGGAGGATTGAGGTACTGTTTCTATTCTATTTACCTGTATGAAGAGGGAATCGTATAATTTATATTTTCTTATGTACTTAGTAATATGCTCCTAAATTTTAATAAATTATTACTTTTTTATTACATCTTTCTAACTCGGGCCTATTGACATTTTATTTGGTCCTCCTGTTACTGACAGGCAGCAATCAGAAACAATACAGCCTTTGCCGATTGTTATTTGTATGTATTGCATGGTGCTAGCCCTTGACAACGTACCATTCAATTTAATTTTTATTTGATAATTAGTTATAATAATTTTAGTAATATTTGTTATTTTATTGTTATGATTTTTTTAGGCTTCTCTTTTGTTTATAGCTTATATAGCTTGGTGTATATAATATTATTATTTTTTTTAAATCACACTCTTCCCAGTTGGCTTTGCTCTATAGGTGAAACATTGATTTATTCACAGATAAGTTATTGGTATTCTTTAAGATAGCATCCTTTGTAAGAGGCGCTCTAGCTGATCGATTGTCGCTTGTGATCAAACGTTTCTCACTAAAGCAGAAAACCCACGAACAAATTTCTCTTGTATGATAATTTAGTGTATATAAATTATAGTCGAATTTTAAGATCTAATCAGAAGCATTTAGATATTCCCAAAATATATTTCCCAGTACATTACTTAGAAGCATATACTTTTCCAGTTTTGATTTCCCATTTTCGTGTGTTCTGCACACCCTATGTAGCGGTAGTCTCATTTAAAATGGATATGAACACTGCTAATTTTGTAAAATATTTTAGCACAAATTAGGTTTTTTGTCTTGTCTTGCGAACAGTATTTCTCAACTCCTCATTACGGTAGTCAGGGGAAATAGTTCATGGTTTTTATCCAAAGTATTGTTGGTAACCTTATTATCTTATCCACTAATAAAGTTCAAGACATAAAGTAAAATATGACAGCTACTCACTGCTGATAATGGTAATTTTGTTGAAATATATGTAATAAAATGGGCAAAGGCTATCAATCTCAATTACTGAAGGGCGTTGTTGCCTTTTCAGTAAATAGGCTAATGTTGAAGGTTAAAAACACTTAACTCTAGCAAATTGAAATTTTCTCGGAATTCTTACAATATAAGGATATGTATGCATCAGTGCACGATTTAATGAATACATTATGTGAAAGTATTCATCATGTAAAAGATGACGAAATATAACATCCAGCGATCGGCTTTCTTTTATGTTCCTCAGGGCCAATTTTTTTTTTTTTTAAAGTCCCATCTCAAGTTTTGTTTGTGGTAAAAAAAAAAAAAAAAAAAAATCAATCTTTTTAAATCTTACTTAGGCGTAACAAGATTTCCGATCCTTGATAAAGTTGTTATTTGGTTTTTAGGAGCATTAGCAACTAAGGCCATATTGCTCCGCGATATACGGTGGTCATTCCCTGACCTTTCCGCATCCTCCGTATTTGGTGGTGATGGGCTCGAACCCCGGTCTAATCAAGAAGCGTGTGCTACACACTGTTAATCCTTCCCACCTGGCTACGGAGGCGCCTGCTTTGATAAAGTAAACTACTCAAAATAATGTGAAATATTTCTCGTAAGAGTGGAATAGATTCTTACAAGAATTTAATAGACTCTTGTAAGAGTCTATTAAATAGCAGGGGTTCTCAAACTGTGAGGCGCCAAGACATTTCAAGTGATATATGGTATACATAGATGCTGGTCTCCAGATTTACAACAGAGAATCCGTCTTTTTGACTGGATTTTATCCTTTTCCATCACACCGTCGTAATATAATCAGCTTTTTTCTGTCTTTCTTTTCACGAACAAAAAAATATGGAAATCGGAATTTTTTTTTTTTTTAAATTTGCAAATATTTGGTTATTTTCGTTAACGAATTGGCATTCAGGTGTGCTGTGGTAGTCTGCGTTGGAAAATAGAAATGGCGTTGTTCTCTGTTACTGTGCGATCGTTTCCTAATACTTGTGTAGTTTCCCTCCCCCACCGGGTTTTTTCCACCCGATGGGGGGGGGACAGACTAAAACAGGCTCTGGGTTCGAATTCCGAGACGCGAGGAACTTTTATGGGGTTTTTCATACCGTGGTTGAGTTAGTCTGTCTTAGGCGTAGACAGCATGATTTCGTCACCCTAGAAACTCCGATTTTTCATCCAGTAAAACAGGCAATAGATCAGAGAACACGTGCAATTTATAGACATATTACACATAGGCAGATCAGTAGGTTTTCGGGAGGCCTTAAAAAAAAAAAAGGGGGAGAGAGAGAAAAAAAAAAAAGTACTTATTATTGTGTTTATTGCCCTACACAAGAGCCAGCCCCTGGTAAGCTGGGTGGGGGCGATATTTACATTCAAAGGTTACGGCAGGGACACGTGTCCAGGGTTACATGGAGCAACACGTATGCTTAACCTGAAAGGTACAGTATTTACAGAATTTTTATTTACATACTTGAAATTCCATTTTGTGTTATACCAAAGTATCCCGAATTAAGAAAGATGTTAATTTTATCGAAAATGTGCTGTACAATAATATGAAATGTATGTACAATAATATGAATGATTTCTTTAGTTGAGGCAGTTCATCACCGGTTGTTGTCCGTGGTAATTCTTCCTTCGTGGCTATCTCAGCGTTCACTACCTGGTGTCTTTGGTGTAATAAATACCAAGGGAGGAGATCACTAACAGCTTCACTTTATTTTATTTATCATGTCATGGGAAGAATTGTCGAGGCATGTTGTTTTCCTTCTGGTGGTGTTCTTGAGAGTCATAGCGATAGATTTCTGTATGTGTCCATTAGCTACTGGCGTCTGTCTGTATGTATTCTGCTGACAGAATTTGTCAAGTTTAATGACCATATTGTTAATCAAAACTACTGTTATATACTTCTCACGCTTTTGAAGTTGTTGAAACTGATTCTGAGTGGGGGCTTTAGGTCCACTTGACTTCTTGCAGCAAATCCGGGAGATTTAATCAGGTCAGTGATATCAGGGGCTTTGAGTAGTTCTGTGATTAGTCTGACCAGTGTAAGAAGGTTACCTGCCACATTCTGTTGTTTCCTTGGGGTCACTTCAAGGTTAACGTAGGGTTGGGCGCTATAAATGATGTATTGGTTGCCAGTCCGCCGGTTAAGCCATTTCAGGAACCAGTATTCCAGGCTGATGAACTAGTTGAAATGTGTTGTAGGGGCAGAGTACCAAATAGTGGCTGCATAAAGAGGTGTGGAATAGTGACATTGGACGACATTTCTTGACCAATTCAGCATTGTGAATTCCCGTTAGTTCCTGGCGGATCGCCCACATAGCAGAATACATTTTTGTTTTTTGTGTTCAGGAGGTGAGCCTGGAAAGTCAGATCCACTCCTTCTGCATTTTAACTTTTTGAATGGATGATTCATTGATGGTAACATAGATTGAATTGCGTGACTTCTTCCAAGTGAAAGTCGTTTGAACTGTCTTTGCTTGGTTAATCTATAATCCGATTGAGGCCTGAGATTGATCAAGTTATTGGATCTTTTTATTTGCCTGCAGATTAATGCTAAGATCCTGATTTTGGTCAGATGTGGCATAAAGTTTAAAGTATTCAGTCTATGACTGGGAGTCAGTTTGGGATGCCAGGAAAGGCTCTAGCGTTGCAGCAAATAGGGTTAAGGATAGGATTCACCCCTATTAGTAATTCATGTTTTCCGAAAGCTGCGATGTGAGATAATGAGATGTCTATGCTTCAGGAGTCAATTAACTGTGCTGAAAGTTTCCTGTAATGCTGGAGGTTGCTGGAGGAGAAGGTAATGCTGGAAAATGATTGCTGGAGAAGTAGTAGGCTGTCGTAGTCATCTTTTTTAATTTGTGTGCCGAAAAGAGAGCTGAATGTCTTCTTGAGAAAGTGGACGAATACTTGGAAATTTACTACTATCTAAAAAGAAGTACTAAAAGGAAACGCCAATTTAAACAATTTCGATGCATGCCACTGATCCCAAATAGATTTTAAATCATGCATGTAAGTTGCCGTACATGCAAGATTTAAAGTTAGTTGTCTTTGCCGTTTAAAGAAGAAGTTAGATTGGTAAGAAAAATAATATGAGCACTTTTCAGAGTAACCATGAAAAGTACAGGCGATCCCTAGTGAGTGGCATTGACTCACATTCAAATCCAGTTTGTTTCAAATATTAATCATATCATACAACATAACGTACATGACTAAGAAATTAATGAAATAAAAGAAACTCGAGGTAACAACTGGGAGTTTCTTTTGTTTTTAATTTTGGATATTAATCTGAGTTGATATATTTTTAAAAATTCCCCGCACTGCTTCCATGTCTTGCCTCAGTAAAATACCAAAGGTTTCTTAAGTATTGTGCCTTTCTTCTTGCAACATTTCACTATTGGGAAAGGTACAGTATCGCCTAGAAAATATCTGTATGAAAATAATCATAAAAATTCAATTTTTTTTTATTAACAGTGTTTTCATTGTCACTTTATGTTTGTTACGAGTTATATGATAGTATTTTCACATGATAAATAATTTTTAAACATGATAAAATGATTTACACTTTAAATGAACATGTTAAATGTAGTTAAAATGAAGCTGTTGATTGTGATTGATAGGTTTCAATCTGAAAAGTAAATTTATTACGCACATGAATAAATTCATGAACTGAATAAAATTCACCGACGCACTCAGGAGGAGTAGGGCTACTTCAGAGTGAGTCAGTTATCTGCGGTTGTCTTGTTAGTTTCTTAAGCGTTGTTACATGGTTTATCCCGGGAACAAGTTAAAAGTTCATACATGTCTAGTATATGAACTTTTAGCTTGTTTCGGTTGAGCTTTTTTCACACTGTGAGCGAGTTGTTCTAGGGAAAGTATCAGACAGGTCTCAAGCACCAGTGAATCAACTCTTCGTAGTTAAATTCAACCGATATTCCAACTTCCGAGATGACTCGCAGTAGGCAGAACTTCTACTCACGCTTTTGCACTTTCCCTTTCCTTCTTTATCCCATGCCCTGGGACATCCTCATCTGCACTAAGCATTTTCCTCTCTGTTTTTGCCCTGAAGGTGCTTTTCGCTCTGCTGCCTCCATATGTCTTCCCTGCCTTCATTTTTTTTTTTGTAAAATTCTCCTTTCTGCTGGCTCCCTTCACTCTCGCTATTGCAAGGGTGCAGGCAGCCCGACAGGCGTTTTTCTAATGTCCCTGGTCCGGCTCCCCGTGCTGTGGACGGATGCTGGGAGATCCTTTCCCGATGATCGTGCCTCCCGGTAACTAAGTGACCGGTCAAACAACACACTACTTACATAATCCTCACCAGCTTTGCAAAGTTATGCGTCATCACAGAGTATTTGTGGGAACCACAGGAACAGCTTGACAAACACATTATGTCCACTATAAAAAAAAGAAAAGGGCAAGTATTGTGTAGATTTTTCTGCAAACAACTCTGGTTTTCATTTCCAAAATACGCACATTTTGCATATACGATATATTGACCCCTCATGCTTTAGTTGTCTTAGCGAAAATTCTGAAAACTCAACCAGCATTACGTAAGAAGTTAGAAATCTTCCATCATATGTAAGTCGCGAGAAAGGAAATTGGCCGCTCACTCTCAGCAAGCGGGTTAGTACCTTCATTTGGCCTTTATGCCAAACATGATTAAATGATTTCTGGAAATCTAGCATACGTTAGCCACCTCAATTCCATATGTGCTATATTTACTCTTCTCCTAAAAGCAATTTCAACACCCTTTCCTTAAATTGCTTTCTTCTCATGAAACCAATTTAAACAAGCGGCGTTAGACAACCTGCACTCTCTTAATAGAATTTAGTATTTTTGTTAAATTTTTCATAACGTGCTCAAAACTAAGAGCTCGTACGCTTACTGTTTCCTTATATGTAATGCAGTGGTAGAGAACAAATTTCGAGAATAAAGGACCATCTAAAGAAGATGCTGTTTCCGAAATTTGGAAATAAACCGCGCGCAACAAACCGATCTTTGCAGTTTGTGACTACTGGTGCACCATTTATAGTAATTGCATTCAAATTTTGTATCGGAAGAATGTTACTTTCTTGGGCATATTTTTTGAATATTTCATGTTTATTCTTCTTTTTTCATTTTAATTGGAGAATAAAAAAAAAAATCTTCCTTGGCAGAGAAATTATTAAGCGTCATCTTCACGAGATTAGCTAAATGAGAAATGCCTGATATATCTGTTAGTCATCGAGTTACAACGAGGAGAAAACATTTTTGTAAATCACTTGCCAAGTCCTGACTCTGTATTAGAATCGATTTTTTCTCTAAAGTGTTCTTACTGATAACTGAATTGTGTTTATCGCTGAAACTATTTCATTTTTAGTTTTAAAATCTTGGGGAGGGATTCAGCAGCTGTCACCATAGCATTTTTTATAATTTCACCATATTTAATTGTTATATACTGTATATATATATATATATATATATATATATATATATATACACACACACACACACACACACACATGGAGGATCTTACTCTTATTGATTATTGAACTAGGTACGAAAAAACGGTGGTGGGAATTTTATGTACTAAAGTTTATTTTGATATACAAAACTTTCCTAGTACCCTTTGTATATATTTTAGCGGTGACGTGGATGTAAAGAACTGATTAAATAAAAAATAAACTATTTAATTGAAAATATTATGCCTTTTGAGGTAGGGAATTTATTTCACTATACTTTTTTTAAATTAAAAATCAGAAAAGTGAATGAACCGTTAATGTGGAACATTTTGAAATTATCGTTGTTTTACGCAAATTCGCCACCTTGTTTTTATATTCGCGTCACTAAGCAATATGTATGAAATTATTCGCATAAAGTCCCCACGATTCATAAAATAATTTGTTGTTCAGTTGTACTTTGGCATTACCTTTGGAAGTGCTGCACAGTAAACAAACGCCTAAAATCAATAAAATATGTATTTTTAAGCTCATTCACTTATTTAGAAGTATCTTGTCCTCACCATATCTGTTCGTCTGTCTGTCCGTCCGTCCACATGTAACAAACTCGACTCACAGTGGATGGATTTTCATGGAATTTTATATTTGGTTATTTTAGAAGTGTGTGGGTGTGTAAAGAATAGATCCAGAAGAAATTAAGCTACAGATGGCTTCCTCTTCGAAGTAAGCAATGAACTTACCGTTCAAGTCTCGATTTCTTTCAAAATGTCATCAATAGAGAAGATTTCATACAGTTATTGCTGAGTTTCTATCCACATATTAAAAATCTGGCCGCTGCGCACGGATATGCAGATTATGCATCGCACAAAGGAACCTAATCAAATGCACCTCATCCGGAGTTGAATAATTTTACAAATTTCAAAAATTAATAAATAAAAATTAAAAACGAGAATGGCTATTCTCATTTTTGTTTGAATTCTACTATAAACAATACTGAAAACTTAGCAGCTGTCAAAAAAGCCAACTGAAAACAAATTTTTAATTACGGCCGAAAATTTGTTTTTAGATTTGTTGTTGCGGCACCCCGGTTGAAACCACTGACTGGTGTAGTGTTAAATATATTTGCAGTTTTTTTATTTTTTTTAAATTAAATTCCAAAATGTATTTTGTGCGTTCGATTATCATTACAAAATATATTAAAAGATTCAAAGGAGTTTTTGTAATTATTCATTATTATTATATATATATATTTTGAGCTGTGAACATCGATAAGATTTTATACAAAGGTGGTCAGTTAGTTATTTTTGGTGTTTAGGAGCATTAGCAACTAAGGCCATATTGCTCCGGGATATGCGGTGGTCATTACCTGACCTTTCCGCATCCTGCCTATTTGGTGGTGACGGGTTCGAACCCCGGTCTAATCAAGAAGCCTGTGCTAAGCACTGCTGCTCCTTCCCATATGGCTACGGAGGCGCCTTATACAAAGGACCTCATAGACAAGGGTTCCTGATCTTACATGCAGTAATTTTGAAAGATTTGTTTTTGAATAAAAGTCCGAAATACAGAACTATATTCTTCTCGGGGTATTACATGTATAATCTTCAAAATTTGCACGGCTAACAGGGCGCTAAATTTGAAATAAAATTTGAAAAAAAAAAAAAAAAAAAAAAAAAAGAAAGTGAATGAGATCTAATATATATTTATTTTTTTAATTACTTGTACGCATAATAAAAAAAAAATGTAAGTGGAAAAGATTAACATCTTTATATTTTAGTATTAGCAATTGTCAAATGGTGCCTTATATTCCTTGAACCAGCCAAAAAAATAAAAATAAAATATAACTAAATAAAATAAATAATAATAATCATAAGAAGAAAATAAAAAAAAAAAATTAATAATAGAAAAAGAAATAGACAACCTATGCGTTTCGCTCCTCCCGTAGGTATAAGGTATAAGGTATGTTAGTGTCTAACGGCTCCTGGGATTTCTCCCATCTCCGCGGGTGTACATTGTATCGGGGCCAGAGATTTGAAGTGTGTGGGGGTCATGTGCTGTATATTGTGTTGTGCCCTTTGTTCCTCCGGTCTATTAGCCGCCGAGCCCCTAGTGGGACCCGACGTTACCACACCATGCCACGGGGAGGCTGACCGGGTGTACCACTGTAGCTAGAGTACTCTGGCGGGTCCTGCCACCTACTTTCCTGGGATTTCAGTGGCTAGGACCAGATTTAAGAATGAGATGATCGCTGTTTCTTGAGCAACGGTTGTAATTTTAACAGAGCGTAGGGTTGTTCGCTGATAACTTGTTCTAGGGCCAAATAGGTCGGGCAGTAATTTTGATGTTTTTAGATTTAGACCTGTGGGGGCATGAGTGTGTGTGTATATAAAAATATATATACACACACACCCACACACAAATATATATATATATATATATATATATATATATAAACTAAAAAAAAAAAAAAAAAACGTTGTGCAAGAGAAAAGTAAGGGAGGAAGGCAAAAAGACTGGAGGGTAGGAAACAGAAGAAAGGGGCCAATAGAGAAGATGGCCCCTGATGACAGTGTGGCATGCCCAACGCCTCACCAGAGAGAAGAGTGGGGTGGCGGGTGGACGAAAACCACCTCCCCACAAAAAAAAAAATAAATAAAAAAAAAAAATAATAATAATAAATAAAAAAAAAAAAAAAAAATCATTCTGTAAGAGAAAAATAGGGGGGGGGGGAGTAAAGAACGGATGGCAGGAAACAGAAGAAAGCCGGAAAAAAAAAAAAAAAAAAAAATGAGAGAGAGATATACCCCGCAAGTTCAGGGTAGGTACAGTTAGCACGGCCAGTCAGTTGCAGCCGACAACTTGCTGGAAATCCAGCAGTGTGAGTGCTGCTATGGTGGATGGGTCATGTTCAGTAAGGTCTAGTTAAGGTGCCGTCATTGGGACTCCATTTGGTGAATCTTTGTCGCATCCAGACTGAAGGCTGGTCCAGTAGTCCATCAGAACGAACAGTGGGGGTGGTCAAAACCGGGAGTCCAAGATTAATGGTCAAGTCCAGGGATCGATGCTAGGCCTCTTCTTGATGAGATGTGTCACGTCTGGTCGAGAAAAGTTTGTCCAGGAATCAATGATGAGGAATTTGTCAAAGTATGTGTGGACCCTGTCTTTGATTGCACTGCTGGTCAAGTCTTGTGCAAGTTGGTCCAAGGCATTAGCATTCATGGCTCAATGATGAATAGCAACAATTGGCAGTCATGGTTCTTATGACCTATTGATTCGGATACTAAGGTGGTGGTAGTGCTTTCTGCCTGGTAAATAAGTCCATTGCAAATTGAGTCAGAGCTCGGTAAGTTTCTTCATTCTGTAGGGTGAGGTGTTCTTGATTTTGGTAGTTGAAGCGTAGTTTTGTTATTAGGATCCTCCTGAAGTCCTCGTAGATTTCACAGCTGTGGGCAAGGTGCTCCCACGTCTGATCCTCTCCACAGTGGCAGCGGGGTGAGTCTGAAATTCTGAAGTCATGTAGTTTTTTCTGGAAGGAGCCATGTCCAGTGAGGAGGTAGGTAGCATAGAGTCCTGGTGAAAACCAGACAGGTGTGAGGGGGTAGAAGGCCCTGACATCAGGGAGGAATCTTTTGGTGACAGCGCCTTTAGTTGATGTCTGCCATCTTTCTTGCCAGGTGTCTGTTAGATGTTCATTAAGTCTCATCTTTTCAGCGTTTCTATTATTTGCTGGGTCAGTGGTGAAACCTGCACAAGTAACTGCTCTTCCTTTGGCTATTTGGTAGAGCAACCCATGACGAACAATCTCCAGGTCCAGTGGAAGAGATCCAGTGAGGACCTGTAGCGCATGGGTGCTGACAGTGCGACAAGCACGCGAGGACAGAAGGAGAAGAGAGCGCTGGATAGTTCCTAGGCGCGATCTGTTTACTACGGTATTGGCCTTCTTGTACCAGACTCCAGAAGCATAGGTGATAACCGGGATGAAAACTGCCTTATAGAAGAGTGACAGCGTTCTCTTCTTTAAGCCCCAGTCCTTCCGGGCAACTCTTGAGACTTGGGCAGCATACTTCCTGATCTTAATCCTGAGTTGGTCTAGATGAGGAGTGAAGGAAAGGTTTTTGTCTAAGATCAAACCTAGATATTTAAGCTCTGTTTTTAGTTTTACTGTAACACCATTGACCTTGATTTGGGGTGGTCTTCTCAAATCAAGGGTGCCTTTTAGTAGGATCGAATTGGTTTTCTCTGGGGAGATCTTTAGGTTGTTATGCTCTGCCCAAGCTTGAAGGGTGGAGATGGCCTGGTTGGCAGTTGCTTCTAGTTGGGTTCTGTTATTGGCAGAAAAGAGCATGACCAGGTCATCTGCATAGGCCTGGGTTTGTACATTGTTGAGTTTGGTGTTCAGGAAATCATCCAGCACCAGATTCCAGAGGAGAGGCCCCAGGACAGATCCCTGAGGGCATCCCCTGAAGACTGGTCTGGAGACACTGCAGTGGGGAGCAGACACGACAACTCGCCGGTCCTGGAGATAGGTCTTGATGCATCTATATAAGTTTTCTGGGACATGCGCTCTTCGGAGTCTGCCCAGGACGCTGGGCCACCAGAGGGAATCGAAGGCACCAGCAAAGTCAAAGGAGATTAGTAGAAAGTATTTGGAGTTGCAGTTGGTAGCAGCTTCAATGATTGTTTCCAGTGCATCAATCGTGGAGCGTCCTTTCCGGAAACCGTACCTCCCGTAGGTAATTATCCAGCTGACTTTTGAATTTCCCCAAACTGTCAGCTTCTACCACCCATGTAGATAACTTATTCCAGTAATTTGTAACTCGCTGGCTAAAATAAAACTTCCTGCGATCCAGTCATAACTTGAGGTTATGGCCCATAGTTCTAGAATAATTTATAACCGAATGAATAAGGATGAAATGAATGAGAATGAAAATTTCGTACTCGTTCATTTTACTGATGCTTCTCAAAGCCTTAAACACCTCAATCAAGTCTCCTCTAAGGTGCTTAGTTTCAAAGCTGTGCAACCTACATATTTGAAGTCTTTCCTCATATGGATGCGCTTCTTTTGCCGATATCACTAGGCGAGTTACCTGCCTAGTGATATCGGCCCTTTCAAGAAGCACAATGTCTTTCTTTGGGTGCGCTCTCCATACTTGAACACAGTGTTCCAAATGTGACCTCGTTATCTCTACTAGCAAATGTTCGATAAATCATGGATAGGACACCATGGGCCTTCCTTGCAACCTGTCTACAATGCTCGGAGAACTTCATGTTCGACAGTATCGTAACACCCATATACCTTTCCTCCACTACTGGATTAAGTTCAACTCCGCGAAGTGTATAAATTATTTTGGGGTTACTGTTCCCCAGGTGTAATACCTTATACTTTACTGGATTAAAGCATAGCTGCCATTTTTCTAACCGTCCCTGAAGTTTATCTAGGTCCCTCTGAAGAAGCTCTGCATGGCGGTGATCATTACCTGCTCTACCAATCTTTACATCATCTCCAAACTTAGACATCACGCCCTCTATCCCTTCATCGATGTCATTTATGAAAATCAAAAGCAACAGTGATCCTAATACTGAACTTTGGGGAACCCCACTTCTTACATCAACCCCCAATCTGAGGAATAACCATTTATCACAATTCTCTGCCTGCTGCCCGAAGCTATCCAGCTATCCATCTAAGGATTTTCCCTGTGATTCCAACCTGTTCCAGCTTATAAAGTAACCGCTCATCTGGGACTGAATCAAATGCTTTGCTGAAATCCAAGTAAACAATGTCGAAATTATTCCCTAAATCCAGCTCTTGAGTGACTCTGTCAAAATAGCTAACCAGATTAGTTAGGCATGTATAGGGAAAACCCTTTACAAAAACCATTCTGAGTATTCTTCAGAATTCGATTTCTATCTAAGTGATCCTGAATTCCACCCTTGATCATTGTCTCCATGATTTTCACTCCTACAGAAGTTAGACTGACCAGCCGGTAATTTCCCACTTCACTCTTAGTTATTTGGTTTTTTAGGAGCATTAGCAACTAAGGCCATATATTGTTTTTTTTTTTTTTATTTGGTAGTTGTTGGTGCATCGGCTTCTGTGGCCATAGTGCACCTCCCAAGGTTTTTGCATTACTTTGATCCAAGCCCGAAGCGGGATTCGAACCCGCGACCTTTGGGTTGCCAGGCAGGCACTTTACCCACCTGACTAGCCGGTCAGCGCCATATATTTCTCCGGGTATATGCGGTGGTCATTCCTGACCTTTCCACGTCCTCCGTATTTGGTGGTCACGGGCTCCAACCCCGGTCTAATCAAGAAGCGTGTGCTACGCACTGCTGCTCCTGCCTACCTGGCTATGGAGGCGCCTTCACTCTTAGAACCGCCCTTATGTATTGGTGGTGCATTGGCACTTTTCCAATGCAACGGATAGGTGATCACGGATATGTACACCAGAGGTGGAGTCCGGAATCTGAGGAAAGACACTATGGTTGACAAAGTGGAGTATCGAGCAGCGATGAAGTTCTTGCATTTACAGGGCAAGAAAGCTCAGGAAATTGACGAAGAAATGAAAGCTGTGCATGGACAAAATTGTCCATCCTATCACGCTATAAAAAAAAAAGTGGAAATGGGGGTTCCAGTGCAGTCGTACAAGTGTCTTTGACGAGCCAAGAGAAGGAAAAAAAATAAATTAAATTACTGTATTAGGGTTACCCGTAAATGAAATTACATTAACCCGTATTCGTGTCTGTAAATTGCGTGTGTTCTCTGGTCGGTTTGCCTGTTTTGCTGGACGAAAAAACCTCAGTTTCTGAGGGAAAAAACCTTGCTATCTACGCCTGAGACCGACTAACTCAGCCACGGAGTGAAAAAAAAAGCCCACTAAAGTTCCTCCCGTCATCGACGGGATTCGAACCCGGGCCTTTTCCACCCGGTGTGGGGAGGACGGTGGCGGTACCACTGTTCTACCCACGCAGGCCAAGAGAAGGAAGGCCATCAACTCCACAGACAGTGAGACGTTTGCAAAGGTTGAGCAGCTGGTGCTGAGTGACAGACTTGTGACAATTCATTTCATCGCAAATGCAGTAGGAATTAGTTATGGGTCTGCCCACAGCATTTTACATGACCAAATTACGATATTAGGGTTACCCGTAAATGATTACATTTACCCATGTATGTATTTTGTCTGTAAATTGCGTGTGTTCTCGGGTCGATTTGCCTGTTTTGCTGGACGAAAAAAATAGAGCTTTTTTTGGGGGAAAAACCTTGCTATCTACGCGTGAGACCGAATAACTCAGCCACGGAGTGAAAAAAAAAAAAAAAAAACCCTTTAAAGTTCCTCGCATCATCGACGGGATTCGAACCCGGGCCTTTCCACCCGGTTTTGGGAGGACGGTGACGATACCACTGTGCTACTCGCGCAGATACATTTTACATGTCCATCTGCACATGTCTGTCTCTGCACGATGGGTTCCAAGATTGCTGAGGCCTTTGCAGAAGCAATGTCCAATGCAATGTTTTCGCCAAGTGTTGGATTTGTGTAATGCGGATGTTGAGAACTTTTTTGATCTGTTGGTGACAAATGACGAATGCTTGGTGTACCGATATGATCCGGAGACTAAAGACGTGTCAAAGCAGTGATTTGATTCGTTTCAGGAAGTCATCGATGAAGTGGAATCGTGGTTTCAGCAAAAAAGTGCGGACTTCTATGATCAAGGCATTAAACAACTGATCCATAGATGGGAGAAATGTGTTACTATACATGGAGAGTACACAGAAAAGGATTAAAGTTCCTGTGAAGTCTCACCTTTCTAGGGCTGTTGTTTCTAGGTAGAGGTACGAACTTTTTGATGCCTTCACGTATTTCTTGCCATCTTTAAATTCTGTCTTTTCTTAAAATCTGACAGTCTGTTGATGAGATCATTAATAGTTGCTCCGGGCAGACAACCCTTTTTCTAGTCCACCTATCCTTAAAAAAAAAAATATTCCCCGTTTCCCTGACAATGGAGTCTCTTAATAGAACTAAATCCTTTTGAACGGAGACTAGTTTGCACTCGGTTATTCTGTTCTGGGTCCCGATTCGGGAGTGCATCTCTTTATGCCTGTAACTTTCTTTATTAAATTTTCAGTAGAATTATTATTATCTTTTTATTTTTTGAAAATAAAAGAGAAAAACACATTTTTGGAATATTTCATTATTGGTTGTATTTTACCGTTTCGGATAGTGGGCCTGAGAAATTTTACGCGGACACCCCTTTGCTTGCTCACAGTCACCCGGGGAGTCACGAGCAACTTAGTAGCGGTCACAAAATTTTATTGAATTATTTGTTTTATGTTTATTACTAATGGAAAAATGGTCTTATTTGATGTAGTTGTAAGGTGTAATTTATGGAGAGGCAGGAGTTCGCACAAATTCAATTTTTATTTTCGATGACCTCACTATACCGAAATTTGAAAATCTTAGTATAACGTTTCTCTACATTTTTTTTTTTTTTTTTTTTTTTTTTTTTTTTAATAAGTAAATGTTCTATAATGAAAGGAAATAAAATACGTTATCATAATATTTACTTTGTCTTAATAATTTTATTCCAAACAAGATATTCGACTGCGATGGATTAAGTTTTTTCTAACGTGGATTGCGAAGAAAGCTACTGTAATTAGCGACCTATGTTCTAGAATATAAATGTGCCAGCTACTAGAACTTTACTGTACACAGTTAAACCTCTTTTTCACACAAAATCGAATGCAACAAAAGCAATATCAATATCTTCAGCTTCAACTCTTTTCAAAGTCATTGTAAGAAATTCAAACCAGATATTCCTTCAACCGCTGCAATTATCACTATTCTTTGTCTGAAAGATCAGGAACGAAATTTTCCTCTCTGACGAACTACAGACTGAATGCGCTGAATCAAAGAGCAGAATGTACTGTGCTCTATATCGACTTGCAAACTGCATTTGACAGCATAGATGCCAATTCACGACTTTTGCTTTTCTTAGAAATCTATTACCATATAACAGATGTACTAATCGCTCCTTGCTAGAGTGATATAGCTCACGAGAGGCATAGAAGAACACACTAGATAGATAAGTGCTGGGGTGTTGCAAAAACGCATCATTATCGGGCCTGGTTCTCATGGCATCGCTGATCCCATTTATTCATGGAAGAGATCTCACTTTTGCAGATACCATAAAGATATTGACATATACTCCCATCCTCTCGGGAGCCCATCCCCACTACTCCATTACATCTGCTGTAAATGAGAAAATACGGGAGCAAGCAAAGCTGAAGAAGCATTTCTGTCAGTAGCGTATGATGACCTTCTGAACAGGAGAAGCGGTAATGATTTATCCAATAGTTAGTTATAAAAACATCGGTGTCAGTTTTTCGGTATCATTCTCTAGTAATAAATGCAAATTGGAAACTCTAAAATTTTATTCTCAATTCTGGTACTATATTGGATAATAATTTTTAAAAATTCAATTGAGTTGCAACATTTTCAAAATGCTGCAGGCTTAATGACAGAAGAAGTTTGGCTTTGCGAATATTTATGGCGCCGAGATGCTTTGTGAAGGTTATTTGTTATCGTATCCATATTTAATACAAACGTGGAGTCTGTGGCAGATAAAGTGTAAAAGAACAATTTTCTATTCTTTTCAGATAAGCATGAGATTGTTGAAAATAGCTTTACACTTTTTAATAATTTCATATTAAAAAAAAAAAAAACTTTCAGGCTTTTCAGATAATCATGAGATTTTTAAAAACTGCAGCTATTGATTGGCTTTTCTATCAGAGGTTCTAATATGCAGCTGCATGATTCAGTATTAGTAACGTTAATCACTGCATTACTGCTTTGTCACTCACTTTTCCCATTCCTAAATATTTAGAGAATATCTACACAAAATTGACGCATATGTTTCAATGCTTCCTATTGCTCATATTCAGCATCGTACCTCAACGAGTGCCAATTTGTGCTTGTTATAAAAAAACAACATTTAAATGTAGAACTAACCAACTAAGACAATTTTAAATATCATGAAATGCGCACATTTATTTCAAGAAAATATTAATACGAGATTTCAGGCTGACAGTTTCAGATAAGCTACACGCACTCCGTAGTAGAGACGGCTTTAAGAATTCCTCGAAAAGTGACAGATTCTAATAAAAGGAAACATTATCACCTTTGCTCAACTCTTTTCCATTCGAATAGATGAACCATATATATACCAGTTTTCAAATCACGTTCAGTCCAGGACAGCTGTCAAAAACGGACAACATCCAATTCCTCGGCCTAACCAAGTGAGTTTCTTACAAGATATGTTTCCTACAGACACTTGACAACTCTAGAATATACTTAGCCTCCACTAGGAAAAATGTGTATCAATAAAAAGTATAGAAATACGGTGATACAGAAACCAACAGAATTTTGAACCTCCAACGGTCGTTATCCGAGAAGTGCTTCAGTTTTGTGAACGTCTTAACTAATTCAGGCTTTGTGAAACACGGTGAACCGCATAAAATTGATAATATAACTTTAGTAGTTAAACTGTTAAAATAACAGTATTATTAAAAATGAATCTATTCGTGTAGTTCAGTATAAAGGGTTATTGCTGTTAGTTAAGAAACACATATAAAATCTAAGGAAGTGCATCCAGTTGACATAGATAGACAGTGCAATGTTGAGCCAGTTTGGTGTGACATAAGCACTGGGAAAGCAAAAATGAGAGTAGGAGTTTGTTATAGGCTTAATGACTCTGAGTACAATGAACAATTATACAGAGAAATAGTGGGCGGTAAATCAGAGTGTCTTATAATGGGAGGATTTTAACTTCCCAGATATAGACTGGAACTTGTGGGTTGGTCCCTCGCACACTAGCAAGGATTTTGTGGATATATTGGACGATTGTTTTCTACAGCAACATGTTCGAAGGGTAACAAGAGAGAGTAACACTCTTGATCTGATAATCAGCAGTGATTATTCATGCATTAAGAATTTACAGATAAACGAACCACTAGGTGGCAGTGATCACAGTGTACTGATATGGGATTTACTTAAAGATGTAACTACCATCAGGGGTAAAGGGAAGGGTTTTTGCTTTTGTAAAGGCGACTACAGTGGTCTCAGAGATTTTTTAGGTTCTGTACAGTGGGACCAACTGATGATGTTACCAACGATGCATTCTAAATGGGAAGCATTCGATGAAGTAATTTTGGAAGCTACTAGGTTTTTTATTCCAACTAAGAAATACTGTTCAACGTTTACGCCTAAATGGATGTCAGATGAACTAATGAGACATATGGCAGAGAAGAAAAATGCATGGGATACATATAAATTAACACGTGACACAGAAGCCTATGATAGATATAAGTTGATCTGTAACCAAGTTACAAAGGAAGTTAGGCAGGCGAAGGCAGATCACGAGAAATCTTTGGCAAGGGATGCAAAGAGTTCTTTACTTATATAAACTCTAGAAGGAAGGGGATGAATCAGATTCATCCACTTCATATCGATAGTTCAACTGTTGATGATCCTGCTCAGGTAGATAATAAACTAAATGAATATTTTGCATCGACATTCACACATGAGGAGTTATTCAGCGAGGGGAATACCAGAGGTGTATTAAACTCTGGCAGTAAGCTAGAGAATCTTGTAATCTCTGAGAGTAAAGTGGAGGAGAAATTGTTGAAGATAAACACAAGAAAGGCACCTGGGGTGGATGGGATCTGTCCAGTTATATTAAAGGAGGCATCAAAGGAAGTAAGCAAACCCTTAGCCATAATTGTGGCTAAGGGATTGCTTACTTACTTAAAGGCTGACCCAAGACCTGTGAGTTTAACTTCTGTTCCAGGAAAATTAATGGAGGCACTGGTTAAAGAAGCACTGCAGGATCATCTAGACAAGACTTCAGTTATAGCTTGGACACAGCATGGTTTTGTTAAGGGGAAGTCTTGCCCGACCAATTTGATTGGATACTATGATGCAGTCACAAAAGAACTGGATGCAGAGAATAACTTTGATATTATATACTTGGATCATAGAAAGGCTCTTGATACTGTTGCACATGGAAGACTGCTGCACAAATTGGAGCAGTGTGGCATTGGAGGCAAATTTCTGCTTTAGATAAAGGGGTGGTTGAGGGGGAGAAGACAGAGAGTGGTAATCAATGGACACTGCTCATCGTGGACTAATGTTATTAGTGAAGTCCCTCAGGGTTCAGTGTTGGGTCCATTATTGTTTTCTGTATGTATAATAATATTGATGATGGTATATCAGGTTTAATGTCCAAGTTTGCAGACGATACAAAGATTGGCAGGGTTGTTAAGGACATTACTGGCACTATTCTGCTGCAACAGGATCTGGAAAGGTTGAAAGCAGATGGGCTGAGAGGTGGCAAATGAAGTTTAACATTGACAAATGTAAAGTACTACTATATGGGAAACAGCAACCCCAGAGCAACGTATCAACTCTGTGGTACTACACTAACAGTGGTAGAGAATGAAAAGGACCTGGGGGTAATTGTGCAGGCAGATATGAAGTTCTCTGAGCAGTGCAGACGGGCTTCAAGAGTAGCTCATGGTGTCTTGTCAATGATATACAGGCATTTTTTCTAGCAGGGAAAATGAGGTGATTATTCCCTTGTATAAGGCAATGGTTAGGCCACACCTTGAGTACTGTATACAGGTCTGGAGGCCTCATTTCAAGAAGGATGTAGAGCTGCTGGAACGTGTACAGATAAGGACAATAAGATTAGTGAATGGAACAAAGGGTCGCTCTTACGAAGAAAGGCTTAAGTTTTGCAAATTAGTGTCTGTTGACTAGGCACCGGCGAGGTGATCTGATAGAGGTGTATAAAGTCTTGAATGGTTCGAACATGCTCAATGCCGATGGGATTCTTCCTCTTGCTCAGAATAATCACCTGAGAGGGCATATTTTCAAATTGAGGAAAGACAGATGTTGGATAGATGTGCGGAAATTTGCCTTTAGCCAGCGGGTAGTTCGTTGGTGGAACAGACTTCCATCCCTTGTTGTGGAAGTTGATAGCCTATCAAGTCACAAAGGAAGTTCTTCAAGCAGAGGCAGATTATGAAAAAATCATCGTAAAAGGATGCAAAGAAAAACTACAGACTTCTTTACTTATATAAACTCTAAAAGGAAGGGGATGAATGTCCACTGATATCAATTGCACCAATCTGACAAAATCAGATTGATGCACTTGATATCAGTGGTTTGACTGTAGATAATCATTCTCAGATAGCTGCGGAACTAAATGAGTATTTTGTACCTACATTCACACATGAGGAGTTATTCAAGGAGGAGAGGGCCAAATGTTCATCACACTCTAACAGGAAGTTAAATGATTTTGTATAACTGAGAGCAAAGTTGAGAATTGTTGAAGTTAAACATAAAAAAGGCACCTGGGGTGGATGGGATCTATCCAGTTATATGAAAGGAGGCAACAAAGGAAGTGGGCGCCTCCGTAGCCAGGTGGGAAGGAGCAGCAGTGCGTAGCACATGCTTCTTGATTAGACCGGGGTTCGAGCCCGTCACCACCAAATACGGAGTATGCGGAAAGGTCAAGGAATGACCACCGCATATCCCGGAGCAATATGGCCTTAGTTGCTAATGCTCCTAAAAACCAAATAACGAACGAGCAACAAAGGAAGTAAGCCAACCCTTAGCCATAATTATGATCGCATCCTTGGACTCGGGGTGGACCCCACGTACTGGAGATGTGCAAATGTATCTCCAATTCACAAAGGGGTTCAAAGGGTAACAAGAGTAATTACAGACCTGTTTAGTTTGACTTCTGTTCCAGATAAAATAATTGTCTCTGGTTAAAGCAGCATTTCAGGATCATCTAGACAAGACAACAGTAATAATTCAGACGCAGCATGGGTTTGTCAAGGGGAAGTCTTGTCTGACCAATTTGATTTGATACTACGATGTGGTCACAAAGGAACTGGATGCAAAAAATAATTTTTATATCGTATACTTGGATTTCAGGAAAGCTTTTGTTTGATACCGTTGCACATGGAAGACTATTGTACAAATTGGAGCACAGTATGCTACTGCAACATGATCTGGAAAAGTAGGGCAGATGGGCTAAGAAATGGCAACTGAAGTTTAACATTGACAAATGCAAAGCACTGCATATCGGTAGCAGTAACCCCAGAGAAATATACCAACCATGTTGTGTTACACTCAGTGTAGTGGAGAATGAAAGAGACCTTGGGGGTAAGTGTGCAGTCAGATATGAAATTTTCTGAGTAGTGCAGACAGACTTCCAGAGTATATCAATGATGTATAGGAATTTTGCGAGCAGGGATAAAGGAGGTGATTATCCTCTTGTATAACGCAATGGTCAGGCCACACCTTGAGTACTGCGTATAGGTCTGGAAGCCTCATTTTAGGAAGGATGTAGAGCTGCTAGAATGAGTACAGAGAAGGGCAACAAGGCTTGTGAAGGGAACAAAGGGGTGCTTTTATGAAGAAAGGCTTAAATTCTGCAAATTGCAACGTCTGGAGACTAGACACCTACGAGGCGATCTGATTGAGTTGTATAAAACCTTGAATGGATTGAGCAGGATCGATGCTGATGGGATGCTTCCTCTTCCTCAGATTACAAATCTGAGGGGGCATAGATTCAAACTGAGCAAAGACAGTTGTAGAATAGATGTGAGGAAGTTTGAATTTAGCCAACAGGTAGTTGATTGCTGGAACAAACTTCTAATCGTTGTTTTGGAAGTTGATAGCTTAAATAAATTCAAGGCAGAACTGGACAAACATTTGGAATGAATGGATCAGTGAAATGGGAATGTTTTTTTTTTCCGTGGCTGATGCTGTATAAGCTTGCTTTCTTGCATCATATGCCTCTACTAATTCTAATTGCTGTTACCTGACGTTTATGCTGTTTTGCTTGCTCATATGCTGTTACTTGATATTTATCTGGTAAGGGTTAATGAAATTGATAGCTATTTTGAAAATGTGTGCTAATACATTTTCAAATAGGTACACCGTCTCTAGCCATAAGTTGTTTATGGGTGTCTTGAAGTAAAAGATAATCTATATATTTAATACGGAAGGTGTTTTCTTTCGACAGTCAGTGTGAACGATAGGCTTAACAGATCGGGCTGAAGGTGGTCTCAAATTGAAGCTATTTTTTCCTAGGTGTGCACAAAGTTGTTGAAATTTAAATTGGGGACAGTTTTTTATTTTACAGAACGCGTCAATTTTGTAGTACAAACTACAATAGTTTCACATTCACTTCATAGATGGAGCCACAGGAAGATAACTGTTAAACAAACAGTTATCTTAGTTGGAGGGCATTTTTTTCTGTTTAACAGTTTGCATGTTAGCACAATCGTGTCCTTCGTTCTGAAAAAAAAAAAAAAAAAATAATAATAATAATAAATAATAATAAAACTCGGCAACCGATTGTGAGATTGCGTACCTTAAAAGAAATAGCTAATCGTTAGGATTCAATTGCACTGCTCGTTCACTATATGTCACCACGTTGCACACACGAGTGCATACACGCATGCCATTTGTTACGACTAATGTGTTTAAAACGTTCAGAAGTCATAATTTTATTGTTATTAACTTCGAGTTAGTTTATTTTTTGTTTTTTAAGGTGAGTAATGATTTAGAATTATGTCACAGTCAGGAAGACGTGTCCGCCGCCATGATACTATGATTGGTCGTGTTGAACGTACCTTGCAGCGAAGAAGATACTCGCCTTTTCATGTTTCTGAAAATGTATTCAGAATCGGTCTGAAATGGTGAAATCAAAGAAAATTTATAAGTTTCTTCAGATAGAAGAAATGACAAAGGATTCGACGCTTACTTGCTTACCGCAAAACATGCACTACATTTCTTTAGAACAGCTAGAGAAAACTTTAAATTTGCATACTAATGACGGAACGAAATTTGAAAGAGAAATTCATGTATGCATTAGTTTCAGATCTGTAGTTGAGAATTTTTAGAGAACAATAAAGATCCGGACTACCACACTACAGTTGAAAATATGTTGGCGAACTACAAGAAGGTGGGCCGCAACAGGATTGTCACGGTACATTTTTACACTTCTACATTTGGAAGTGTAAGTGAAGAATAGGGTGAGTGGTTTAAACAGGACATTATACTCATGGAGATGAGGTACCAGGGGAGTTAAAATGTCGACATCACGGCTGATATTTGCTGAATACTGAGGAGGTACTCTACAGTAGAAGCATCTGTAAGAAGATGAAAGAAACGAAATACTAATAATAAACGTTTGACTGAGTTTTTGAAGTGAAAGGTGAGTTTTTAGTGTGTACTTTTTAATATTTTGCCCTTTTCAGTAGTATTTTATAGAGATGACAACGAATTGTCCAAAAATCTTCGAGAAAATATCAGGCAATAAAAACAGTGCTATCAATTGCGAAATTTTCGCAACGGGTACAGCTAGAATACAGCTATTTCCACAGAGAATTAAGTTTTAGTGTACTTTTCAATATTATGCTTTTTTCAGTAGTATTTTATAGAGATGCCAATGATTTGTCCAAACATTTTCGGGAAAATATCAGACAATAAAAATTGCTACCAATTGCGAAATTTTACCAAATGCGCTAAGGTAGGCAGCCCTACCGCGTGTAGATTTGACTATCCGATTCGACTTTGCCATTCTCATTTAAGAGATGGCAGTTTCCTATTCGGCTGGCTATAAATAGAAGTCAAGTGCAAACGTTTGACAGAGTCGGAATTTCGGTTACTAACCCTGTAGTCATGGCCAATTGTATGTAGCAATGTCTCGGGTCAGATCATTCCAGCATGGGTTTTTTTTTTTTTTTTTTTTAGTAGTTGTTGGCGCATCGGCTTCTGTGGCCATAATGCACCTCCCAAGGTTTTTGCAGTACTTTGATCCAAGCCCGAGGCGGGATTCGAACCCGCGACCTTTGGGTTGCCAGGCAGGCACTTTACCCACCCGGTCGGCCCTCCAGCATGGTAAGATAAGGTTACCAGAAGGGCACAAGAATATAAAAATGCCGTTTTCAAAGAAGTATTATAGAGACTGTACTGCATTTTGTACGTGTGAAATTGTTACATATCGTGCACATTTTGAATAATCGGAAAGATGTCGAAACGAAAGAAAATTTGTTTCCTGAGATACAAGAAATTAGAAAGGATTCGACGCGTACTGACTTACCTGCTCACGACAAAACACAGATATTTCTTTAGGACAGCTAGAGAAAAACTCTGCTACCAATTGCGAAATTTTCGCAATGGACACTGCTAGTAATAATATTATTAGCAATCTGCTCTAACAATAAGTTGTACAAGTTAGTTAATGCGCGCAATTCATTTCATGCGCGTTAGTAGATAATAGTAATTCATGATTTCTAACAAAAGAAAAAAACAAAACTCCAAACTGAAAGTAGTTCGTTTTTGCGTATCTGCCATATTGCCCATTCATTCTTGCAAGCAGCGCACGGCAGTACACATACAAGTGTCTCAGTTACATTATACGGTATATGGATAGTCTATATGATGTGTATGAAAAAAAAAAATCATAATAATAATAATTGCCGGCTTTCTATTGGTCCAATTTAAAGGAAATTTGGGAAAGCTGAAAATCGTGCTGAAATAGCTAAATACAAAATTTCGGGAAATCTGTCCACTGGGATTTGAGTTATTACATGCGGACGGACAAATGGACAATAATTATCGGATAATAATTGTTCTATTGGTGCAGTTTCGATTAAATTCGGGATGGCTATACAAATCCATCTAAAACAGCTAAACGCACAATTTCATGAATATCCATCAAATGGAATTCGGATTATTACATGCAGACGGACACAGAAATAATAATTGCTGGATTTCTAATGATCTGATTTTAATGAAATTTTGGAATGGCTCAAGTTGTTCAAAGTGCCAAATATAAAATTTTATGAAAATATATCCACTAGGAGTGGAGTTGTTACATGCGGACGGACAGAAATGTTGAAGAAAACAGGGCCTAGAAATAGCATACAGTTTTTATCCTCCTAGGTTAAATTTAGTTACATAACTGACCTCCTTAAAAGGGGTCAGTTATGTAACTAAATTCAGTTATATTAATAAATATATATATTTGAAATATATTTATATATAAAGTCAGATTATTTTAGGATATCCGTGTCTGTATAGTGGCTTAGTCCCTTAACACCAATTTAGAACAGTCTGAATGGCAGTCCCATCTTAAACCAGAGGAAAATTTGTTTTCTTTTCACTTTGGTTTGAGCTAGCCGTATTTTTATTATTTTTTTTCCCGTGAGTAATTTCCGGTTTTTGTACTTCACCGCAAACAGGAAAACTGGCACTGAACACACGCGTATGCAGACCTTTGCACGCAGGCGCAGAGGGCATGGAAAACCACGTTATGCTTTCCTCATCACTCCGTGCCATGCCTTAAACTGGAGTGTGGAAGTATTACTACCTCTTCTTACTATTTAAGATTATAAGAAATCACTACTATTTAACTAGATATTTTGCTTTAAAAGACTCATACATACCAACAGGGCGCCTCTGTAGCCAGGTGGGAAGGAGCAGCAATGCGTAGCACACGCTTCTTGTCCTTGATAAGACCGGGGTTCGAGCCCGTCACCGCCAAATACTGAGGATGCGGAAAGGTCAGGGAATGACCACCGCATAATCCGGAGCAATATGGCCTTAGTTGCTGATGCCCCTAAAAACCAAATAACTAACTAACTAACATACCAACAGGACTGTAGATTCACATACCAACAGGACTGTAGATTCCAGAAGCAAACAAAATATTCATCTGTGGGCTCTACAAACCATGACGTGAATCTCAGCTAAATATACGAGAAAATATTATAACACAATAATTTTCTTACTTCAATTTGATCCAATTTTTACAGCATCAATGATTTTTGATGAAAAGGTGGGAAAAAGGGCTCTGTGAGCATGTGCTGGAAGAAAATATTTCTTTTGACTGTCACTTACGTAAGCCTTACACTGTTGAGAGTATAAAATAACTGAATAAGTTCTATTTCATATTTATCAACATTCAGTTTTATTAATTACAACATATTGGAAATATTTATATAAATAGAGAATTTTTTATGACAAAGTATAATCGGAGCACCTCAGCGAAGCCCCAATGTCATTCATTTAACACGATCAGCTACAGGGAAGTTGATTTGATCGCTATGACTTCCAGGAGGAGCAATCGATACGAGTATCATCGTATACACCAAAGAGATGAGCTTGTTCTTAGAAGAGTAATATATGACCTTTCTCTTTGCTGACATCTCTTTATGCAGCACAAATTAGAATCGCTATTCGATCGAGACATGATCCGCTGGTTGATGCTTTTGTTCCTGACAAATGGGTTAATGACATCTTGACGAGCGACTCTAATGCCAAACGCAGAGTCTGAAACATATTTACAAGAACTGGTTGTACCGGTAACTACCCGAGTGCCAACTTTATCTCCATTGGAAGATTTTCCGGATTTCTTTACAAAGGAGGATGTAATAAGACTTCTTATTGTCCTCACGCTGCCCATATTGATGCCACTTTGCTGCATGCTGTCACTCTGAGAATTGCTGTCCGAGGAATTCTGCGTTGTCTCGCATAACACAATTACCCTCCTGTTGTATGCCTGACGGAGCTTTCCACCGATTCGGTTACGCTTTGTTTTCGAGGGAGACTTGGCAGCCGTGTAGCAAAACAGAATTCTTAGTATTCTCCTAAATCCGTTGCGGAAGCGACTGCTCATTGTGACGTAGATGAAAGGATTAACGCAGGAGTTGAGGAAAGCAAATAGATTGATGCAAAGCATGGTGAAGAAAAAGTTCTGTTTCTCGAAAAAGTTCTCTGCCTGATACTGAGTTATTATGGTAACCAAAAAATAAGGGGTCCAAGATACTGCGAAGGCTATAATGACGACCATTATCATCTTAGCAACCTAGAAAAAAATATAAATATATTTTATTATTTGCAAAATTTTGTGAAAACATTTTAAAAATGTGTAGGAGAATATTTCTCTGCATACTCGATAGTTCTCTACATCGCAAACTACTGTGTAGTGAAAAAGTAGCAGCATTCGCGATGCGCAGTGGGCATCTCCAATGCAGACATCTTTGGGATCGTAACGCTTGCGATTGTCATTCGAGAGCGTTATTTCCCGATGTCCGCGAACGGTGAGATTAAGCGCCTCTGAGTACAAAAGGGTTGAGTTCTCGGCTTGCAAGATATATTTATATAAATATAACTTCTGCACTGTATTATGTTTTATGGATATTGACTGATCTTTGATTCTGCAGGTATATTAATTAGAAATCTTGTTTATCTGATAGCTTGTGATGCAAATTAATTAACGCACCCGAAAACTCCGTCAGCATAGTGTGCATAGTGTTAGGGTCAGGCGCCACCTGTGATTTCTCACATCTGGGCCATATGTACGCTGTGAAGAAATACAGAACTACTGTAAATGCCAGAAAAGTGTTGTCTGTTGTATATGCCATATTGCGTTAGGTTCTGTTGGGTGTCCTGGCATTTGGCCGCAGGGCCCCTGGTGGGACCTCACGTTGCCCGCACACACCGCTAGGAGGTAGCCAGGCTGCCCATTATTCTCTGGCTGGTCTCCGCCAGGGTCGCCTGAGCGTCCTGGACGAAGACCAAGTTAAAAAAAAAAAAAAAAAAAAAAAGAGAAGGCCTGGGGAACAAGAGAAAGAGGGATCTGAATGTGAGGAACAAGCTAAAGTGGACAGATAGAGAAGGCAGTCCACCCGAGTAAGGAGAAATAGGGGATGGGTAGAGGGATCAAAAGTCACAGGGGCAGGCGCCACTGTGCGAGTGCCAAAAGCCAAGCACTCTCTGGGGGTCAGCTTTTCAAGGAGTGCCAACCATGATGATGCCAGCATAGTATTTTAATCTTCAGTCTTACTCTTTTATCAGTTGGGAAAATGCTATCCGACCCCAGTTTGTGTTTGCACTTGAAGGTCGTTGTTCTGAGCAGCTCTAAGTTCAGCAAACTTTGCCCGTCTGATGGTAAAGACAGCTTGTGCGTAACTCGTTAAGGCTTTGTATGTTGTTTCATTCTGAAGCAGGTATGTTTCATGGTTACGAGGGTTCTCCTGGATTTCAGTAAAAAATTTGAGCCTACAATCATCGTAAGCAGGGCACTCATACATGACATGCCCCCATGACTCCTCTTCGCCACAGTGGCAGAATGGATTGCTTTCAATTCCCATTGCTGTCAATTTTTGTTGAAAGGGCCCATGTCCTGTGATCAGGAATGTAACTTGCAGACCAGGTGAAAACCAGGAAGGAGACTTCGGGAAAGTCATGTCAACGGATGGGAGGAATCTTCTGGTAATTTCTCCTTTGGGCGTGGTTTCCCATGAATGCTGCCAAATTTCTTGAAGGTGTGTGAAGATACGTTTTCTTTCTTGTTTCAGGTCATTGGTAAGCTGCAGTTGAAGATTTAACAACTATGTCGGAATCCCCTTCTTTAATCGATGGTAAAGTCCCCTTTTAATCACCTCAAGATAGAGTGGCAAGCATCCAGTAATAACCTGTAGGGCAGGGGTGCTGACAGTGCGACATGCCCTGCAGATAGATAACATCATGAATCTTTGTATTGAGTCAAGTTTACGCTTGTTCTTTTCCAGGATAGCCTTTGTACGCCAAACTGAGGCTCCATAACACACAATTGGGAGAAACGCCGCTTTATAGATGAGAGACAAAGCTTTATGCTTCAAACCCCAGTCCGCTCTGCTGACTCTTCTTATCATAGCCGTATACTTTCGGATTTTTGTGGATAAGTACTTCAGATGAGAGTGAAAGGTAAGACCGGTGTCAATGTAGATTCCCAGGTATTTGACTTCTGTGTAGAGACGTATAGGGATGTTATTTAACTTCATTGTTGGAGGCCTGCGTATTTGTAGCTTTCCTTTGAGGAGAATCGATTTTGTTTTCTCACCAGAAATTGAGAGGTTGTGGAGTGCTGCCCAGTTTTGGAGCTTTTCCAGAGCTGTATTTGCTTTTGCTTCCAGTGCCGCTCTTGTGTCACCTTGCACCACTAGAACAAGATCATCAGCGAAGGCTAAGGGTCTGGCTCCACCCAGGTCAAACCCCAGTAACTCGTCCAGAACAATGGACCAGAGGAATGGCCCAAGGACAGAGCCCTGGGGGCAACCCCGGTGAACGCATATTGTCATAGTCTGGTATTTGTTTACAACTTGTAATTTTCTATTGCTGAGATAGGATTTTAGACTATTGTATAGGTTTTTGGACGTGTTTGCCTGCCGAAGCCTCCGAAGGACACTGGGCCACCACAGTCGATCGAAGGCACCAGCAAAGTCCACCATGATGGCTAGAGTATACTTTGAAGTTGTATGTGTGGCCTGGGTAATCAAGTTGTGTATAGCGTCTTCAGTGCTGGAGCCTGTCTTGAATCCAAACTGACATGGTGAGGTGAGTTGCTTATCGGTATAGCAGATGGAAAGGCGATACAGCAGAAGTCGTTCTAGAAGCGTGTCAGCAGTCAGACACGTCTGTCTAGAGATATCCCACATACAAGAATAAAATTTATTTAAATGAATAAATCTTGCCATTGTCATAATTTGTCGCCTATGAATTTGCTACTTTTATTGGAGGGAATGGTCGTACACCCGTCTGTAGTGAATTAGATTTTAATCGCGAAACTAAAATGAACTCTGAGACTGATACCATTTAGTTCATTTCTTTAATTTACATTTTCGCAACTAGTGCTAGCAATATGCTGTCGAAATGGAGGGGCTTCTAATATTTTAAATGAATAAAAATAAAATAAAATGAGATTATGTTCGAACTTTTTTATTGACAACTGCAATGAGCGTATAGCTAAACAAAGATTTCCTTGGGCTCGTGCATTCGCTTAACTGAAGGCATGTTTAATTATCAAACGAGGTTCTATTTGGTCAGTGAACTAGTGCTGAAGCCATGATGCCCGAAATATGCTCAAAGCTCGAGCGAGTAGTCAAAGCAGTTGTCTGCGATTCGGAAACGGTTTCAAAAACATGACAGTAGATAAACAAATAAATACAAAAACAGCACTGTTTTTATTAATTACGAACCAGGATCTTGAACTGATTACTGAAGCATGTGCTTCTGTACCCTTTCGAATGACATTGTTTAGAAAATTAATTTACTTAATAGCAGTAACTTTAAAATAAAATTGATATTAAATTAATATTGTAATTACAAATACAGGTTGTCCTACATATCATTTTTCTGTCATTACAATTTGCTTTGCTTTTTACAATATATTCTTGCATTAAATTATTTACATTTCTCATATAAATAAAGCTAACATTTTATAGTAGTTCTAGTGATTTGGTCCAGATTTCATCCATAATTTGGTTTCTGTATCTTCTATTTTATCCAAACTTATTTGGATCTATGGAGAAGGTGTTGAATCATGTTGCACGAGAACATTCCTTTTAGGGAGTCCAGGAAAGTGAGCTTCATCCTAAGTGGACGTTGCCCGCTCTGGTGGTTTCTATTGCTTGCTTTGGGAAGTGAGATAAATCCTCTATCTATGGGGCATCAATCTGACGGGTTAGCAGCTTAGAAAATGTGGACAGATTTTTTTTAAGAACAGTAAGCTTCCAGGGGGTCATGCTTAGATTGACTAGAAGAATAGATTTGGAGATGGTGAACGGGTTCCCTCCCAGACGGTTCAGCCACCGCATAATCCAGTATTCCATGCCAAGAATCTGTTACGCAGAGAGGCAGGTGCTGAAGACCAGATTTCAGATGCATATAAAGGAGTGAGACACCTATCAATGTATTGACAAATCAGATCGATGTTGTGGCAGCCTTCAAGCTCCTGGCGGATAGCCCAGAATGCAGCATAGGTCTTCTTTGTCTTGAGGAACTGATCTTTGAATTTTAAATCTTCATCCCTCGTTAGCACTAGGTCAGTATACCATGATACTTTTGGAATCGTCTCGCCATTAACTACAACTCGGATGTCATTCCTGAACTTCCTCTTCATAATTGTCATGTAGGCTGCATTTTTTAGTTGGAGTCTTGCTAACTGTAAATCTATTAATTGTTGAATTTGATTGGAGGTTTGATTATTAATTTCTTGAATCTGTTTGGGGTCTTTGAAATAATAAAATAAATTAAATCATCGGCGAAAGAGCAGAAATTTGGATGTGCTGCAAGTAATGGTTCAAGTAGAATTGCAGAGAGGGTGGTCGACATCACCTACCTGAGGCAAACCCCCTCGTTGCATAGATAGTTTTTTAGTGAGATCAGTTTTCTATAATTAACTCTCTGCGGTGTAGTAAAGACTCCAGAATGCTGACTATTTGGTTTGATGCTTTGAAATATTCTTTTAGGATGTATAAGAAGGTAGGAACTGACACAGTATCATAAGCAGATTTAATATCAATAAAACTGAATGACGGAGCTCCAGTTGAGCTCCGTCATTCAGGGCCTTTTGTGCTCTGAGGAGAGGAGTATCGAGGAGATTTGAGGTAGTAGACCTGTGGTGTAGGACTGTGTGGAGGTAAGGTAGTCGGTAAGAAAAACACTGCTGGATAATTACTGGATGTACTAGTTTTTCAAAAATTTTTAATAAAGTACATCCTATGGCCATAGTGGCATAGTATTTAGGTTCAGGCGCCACCGGTGGTTTCCCACATCTGCACCATATGTACTCTGTGATGAAATGCAGAACTACTGCACAGCCAGAAAAAAAGTGTAATGTCTGGTTAATGTAGTATTGTGCTTTGTTCTGTTGTTGTGTCTGGCTGCTTGGCCGCGGGGCCCCTACTGGGACTCCACGTTGCCCGCCACAACCACTGGGAGGTGAGCCAGGCTGCCCATTATACTCTGGCTGCCTCTGCCAGGGTTGCCTAAGCTACCTGACAGAAGCCATAAAAAAAAAAATTATAATAAAATAATAAAAATAAATAAAATAAAAAAATAAAAAATAATAATAAAAATAATGAAGAGTGAAAATAAAAAAAAATTAAAAAAAATAATAATAAAAATGAAGAGTGAAAATAAAAAAAAAATAAATAAATAAAATAAAATAAATAAATAAATAAAAATAAATAAAATACATCGTATGGCAATTGGACGAAGTCTTTAGCACTCTTGGCGTTTCCAATTTTAGGGACTGGTTTGACATAATAAGATTTCCAGAGTTCAGGTATGGCGCCTGTCTTTAGAATCTTCCGGAAGATGTTAACCAGGAGATCCACAATGTACACAGAGCACACCCTGATCATAAACAGTGGAAAGCCGTCAGGTCCAGTTGTTGCCTTGTTGGGCAGGCCATTTATCACGTGAATGAGCTGTTGTTTAGTAACTATTATATCATACATAGCATTTAGGGTTTTCCCAGTTAGACTAGATAGGATTGTGGTTTGTGTGGTGGCATCTGGATGATCAAAAGATATGCGCGTCCACTCCTCAAATAGCGTTCCTTCCATGTTAAAGCGATTGTTGTATTTCGAGGAAATTCTCCGGGACTTCTTAATTTGGGACAAGATGTACTGTTGATGTGTTCCTCTCTTGAGGCGCAGGAAGTGGGCTCTCTTCCTTTTAAAGGTTTCGTGGTCTGTACTGTTTCTGCATCTTATCCATTTTCTATATGTCCTCTGCTTACGTCTATAGGCGGTTTTCATTTACGGTTGAAACGATCGCTGGGTTCTCTCGCTAATTCTGATTTGTTTAGATGCACCAATCGTGGCCATATTGTCTCAACTTCTCAGCTAAGGATTAGATTGCCTCTTCAGCAGATAATGAAAATAAATTATTCCAATTTAATGGTGGAGAGATGGTTGATAACTATTTCACGTTTCAAGAATTTTGTAGAAAATATCAGTTGAGAGTGGGTATCGATAATGAGAAGGCACAGATAATCTTGATGTCAGCTGAATTGTTCGGTGATTCAGAGCAGCCGCTGGAGTTAATTCTCACTTGCCGCATAGAGTTTGGTGCCATCCATGTACATCATGTGAGAGAATGTGTATAGGCGCTTCCTGCCTTCTTTAAGGGTACATCCGTACTTTCTGTTATTGAGCATGATGGACAGTGAGGATGCTGGACAGAAACACAGTGGGTTCAGGGCATCTCCCGGAAGAGTCTTCTAATGGGGTCGGTGTGGTCGTGGTGTTCTCGACCTTGATGGTGGTCCTCTGTTTCGTCATGGTTACTTCTAGGAAGTTTGTCACTGTCTGATTGACTTTGTAGATCAGCATCTCTATTAGCCAGCTATGACGCATGGAGTCAATGGCTTGTGGTAATTGATGTAGGTTGCGGTGTACAGGTCGCGGTGTTTTTGTAGCCTTGCTCTATAACTGCGGCATCAATGGTTAATTGCTCCTTCCATGCTTTGCTCATATGTTTTCATCCTTTCTGCTGTTGTGGGAAACCACCGGTGGCGCCTGAACCTAAATACTATGCTTCTGTGTTCCTGGTGACAAAATAGCCAGAAACAACTAAACAACACACACTGCATAAACATAACATTACACACGCTTCTGGCTTTTTATAGAGTTCTGTATTCATCACAGCGTACCAAGGCGGAGTTGAACTTCCGTTCATGTGCCGTCCTACATAAGATACTATACACGTCTATATACTGTTCGGCCATGAATGACTTGGACTTGGTTCTCGAAGTGGTCTGATATCTTCTTGGTGTATTTCGGTGGGTTTCTCGTATCTTTACCCTTTAGATATGCGATTCCTTGAGTAACAATCTTTAAGATTGTCTCTGGGTGACTTATCATTCATGTGAACCGTTCGGCTAGGTGCTTTTGTGTGCAAGCGAACTTCTTGTACCAGTAGTTGTGGATGTTATCTATTCCTGGGGTTCGTGACTTGTGGGACTTCCTGATCGACTGTTCTACTTTTTCGCGAATCTCCCATTCTCTCATCTCTTGTGCATTCTTGGTTTTTTTCCGTTCTAGTACTATCCAGGGAGCTTCGCTGTTATGTCTTACTTCACTACTCTGTATCTTGCCCCAGAACTCCTCGATCGTCTTCTGCTCCGGTGGTTCGTTTCCGTCTTTCCAGGTACACCTGTAGAAGGCTCTTTCGTTTTCATGGAAAAATCGGGTGTTCATTTTCCTCTGGAAGCTCTTTTTATCGGCATAATTCCTTGCTGAGTGCGAGGAAGTTCTACTTCAGTGTGCCTAAGTATTATCCTATTCTCTGATTTTTGGTCTCCTGTTTGCTCTGGCCATTGCTCTGGTCTCTCTCTTTGAGGATGCTCTTCACTTTTCCAGGAGTTTCTTACCCCTATTTATACTGGGTAAATTGGCCTACCTTGACTCTTAATTATTCTATCGTCTACTGAAGTCTTCTTTCCCAAGCTGGCAGTTCCTTTTTTTTTTTTTTTTTTTTTTTTTAATTTTCTTCTGCTGCTTGTCTCTCGTTTCTCTTTAGTTAATCCTAGTGACTGCTAGGCGCACTATAGCCAGACAGCTAATGCGCCAATTAACAACCATACCACACACACACACACACACACACACCTAGTGATTGCTATGGCAGCATAGTATACGGCTGTGTGGATGATCGAGTGTTGCGCCGTTGTCAATGTAATGTAATATTATTTGTCGATTGAGGTGTGGTTTCTGTTGGGTCTCTACTTCGGTATCACGTGGGACTTTGTGGGCTCATCCCTCGTTTTTTGTTAGGGCCTTCTTCCACGCGTCTTCTCTTCTAGATGTCATGACCTCGGCTCTTTCCACTTCAGGGACTTCCTGATCGACTGTTCTACTTTTTCGCGATGGCTATACAAATGGGGGCTTTCTCTGTTATGTCTTACTTCACAACTCTATATGTTGCCCCAGAACTCCTCGATCGTCTTCTGCTCCGGTGGTTCGTTTCCGTCTTTCCAGGTACACCTGGATTGTATATCTTGTTGCTCTTCCTCCTCTGTTTCTGTGTTGTCCATATTCTTTGTAGTTTGTCGCTCACGTCTTGCTTGATTTTTCCCGAGATGCAGGAGCTATCAGGTTATTCGTGACAATGGTCCTTCGCTGTTCAGTAACCGGAATATCCGAGAATGTTCCAACCACTTGGTATGTATTCTCGACCTGTACGTTGTCATATCGGTCTCTAGCTTGGTTATTTCGAAGTACGTTCGCATGATGAATATGTTAATTTCGATGCTCCACAGTACATGCGTTGGCGTTTCTTTCTTCCTGGGTGTAGGAAGATTTTTTTTTTTTTTTCATTTATTAATACACACCGTTTACATACATTCATATATACAGGGTGTCTCAAAAATATTGGTACAAACGTTTAGGGGATGTAGGTAACATCTAAAGGAATGTGAATCGCATAGGAACCCATAACCAGAAAGTAGTAGCAGAGGCACAAGAAGCAGAAATGACACAAGACAGTAATTAGTGGCAAACATTTATTTGACATAATATTAACAATGGAGTACGAGATAGATGCATTTCATGATGTTACAACAGATGCTCGAAGGTTCCACCATGAGACGCGATGCATGCGTGACACCGACGCAGCATGGATTGGCGGACACGGTCGAACACACCTGGAGTTTCTTTGACAGTAGCAGCAGCGCAGGCGTGTCTCGCCACGAGATCCATTTCCGTCTCCACAGGCGATTCATACACGATAGATTTGAGGGCCTCCCCACAGAAAGAAATCAAGGCTCAATAAATCAAGTGAGCGTGGGGGCCAGGCAATGGGTCCACCACGGCCAATCCATCGACGGCCAAAACGCCTGTTCAAATGGTCACGAACACACCTTCCATAATGGGCAGCCGCCCCGTCATGTTGAAACCAAATGTTGCGTCTCACACTTGCTGGTAGAACTTGTTCAAGAAAGATCCGATATTTAGCGGAGTTCATGCGGGATGGTAACGTGTATGGGCCGACTAAGCAGTCAGCGACCATATCTGCCCACCCATTTATTGAGAAGCGATGTTGTGCCGCATGGGGGCACACACCGTGTGGGTTGTCGTGAGCCCACACATGAGCATTGTACTGATTGAATAAGCCTTCCGAGTGAAATAAGCCTCATCCGTGAACAAAACATAGGCTGGAAAATTCAAGTCTTGAACACTTTCTTGGAGAAACGACTGCGCAAAAGCCACACGTGCAGGATGATCTTGGGGGAGCAGTAACTAAACCTTTTGGAGATTAAAGGGGTGTAAGGAATCGTCGTGCCAGACACGCAGTACACTGCAACGAGACACTCCTAAGGCAGAGGCAATAGCACGTGAGATGGTAATAGGATTATTCTGGACGGCATTCAACACATTTTCTTCCATGGCAGGAGTTCGCGTCGAACGTGGTCTGCCCGCGCTACTCCTGTTACCTCTAAATGACCCATAATCGCACAAATTTTGATGCACACGTGCAAACAAACGGTGGTCCTGTAAATGTCTGTTTGGGAAGCGTTCTCCATAAATTCGTTGAGCGGCTCGTCCATTGCCCTCTGCTAATCCATACACTAGGTGCATGTCTGCCAGCTCACAGTTGGTATATTGATGCATGCTCTTCGTGCGGTGACTACCGCTCCGTCTATTGACTTACGATGACGTTTCCGGTTATGGGTTCCTATGCGATTCACATTCCTTTGGATGTTACGTACCTCCCCTAAACGTTTGTACCAATATTTTTGAGACACCCTGTATAGAGAGAAAGAAAAGAAACACTAAAAAACAAACAAAAAGTATACAGGAGAATAGTAAAATTATAGAGTTTTATTGATCGTTCTATAAAGTTATAATCTTATTAATTAACTGATAAGAAGTTAACTATTGACTTTTTTTCAAATTCAGACAGCCGTAGCTCCATAACCGTTCAGAATCAGACACTTTTTTTATTTCTATTTGTCTTTATTAACCTGGATAAATCCCAAGAATTTTTTGCATGCTTTTGAAACATCGTGTAGAATAATGTATAAGCCGTTATGCGTAAACGTCTATATGATCTTAACGACATTTACTATGATACCCCGGGCAACGTTGATTCTGTTATGATGGAACCTCGTGTTACTTTTTTCTCCCTGTCGGACTCGATCTTTCACAATTAAATTATGAAATTCAGTTCCTAGTCTGAAAGAACAGAGCTTTCAGTCAATAAAATAATGTATAACATCTTTCACTTTATAAAAATTCAAGACGTAAGTAGATTAGGAAAGTCGAAGGGGAACTTCTGGGACACTAGAGAACCGGATATTCGAGAAGTCTGAATCAATAGCTTATAGTAGAGGCTCATAGATTATTCTTGTTTTATGCCATTGTTACAATTCATTGCCCTTGTAATGCTTTTATTATCTTATTTAAAAATTAACCTACCTTTCTTCGGTTAGCCTCCTGCCTCCGGAGGCTGCCTTGTCGGTTGAATGATATTCCTTTCAATAGGCATCTAGCGATACGGCAACAGGTGCCTCCAATGAATGTAAGTGGAACGAAATAAATAAAGAGAAAAAGAAATGTATAATATCCTTGACGAAATGTTTTAGAGAAATCTGTGAAACAAGTCAGTCTGCTTATAGTACCAAAATGGCTGCTTAAGTCGTTTTTCACTGCTTCCGCTGGATAAAGGAATGGCAAGGCTACCATGCACGGAGTTATCCAAACAATTAGTAAGATTCGTTTAGCTCTTTTCTTGCTCTGATGCATCCTTGATTCTAGTGGATAAACAATGGCGAAATACCTGGTAAAAGGAGAAATAAATCGTTTCATCTTATTTAAAAACCTACCTTTTTCAAAGTTCTTATTTTATGATATGAAATAATTATCAAATGGCTTTTATTTCATGCAGTAAAAGTTTTATTTATAGTAAATTAAATATTGAATAAGTCGATAAACTGAGTAAAATATTTCGCGGATATTTTCAGTTTAATACTATTCACAAAGCTGTTCCGACATAAGCAGTTCTACTCGTGCTCTCTTCAGTTTGATAAGATTGAATATCTGCTGTGCAGACGATGCAGTTCTAGTGGAAGAAAATGAAAACGATTTGCAAAGAATGCTATATAATTTTGATAAAAAAAGCAAAAGAGTATAATATGGAAATATCCATAGGGAAAACAAAGAGCCTACTAAGTAAAAGAATCACTCAGACGTAAATTAGAATAGAAGTGAAAATAAATAGAACAAGTAATGAAATTTAACTGCCTAGGAATACAGATAAATAGTTTAGAAATAGTAACACAAGAAGTAGAAGAGCAAGCATTGAAAGCAAACAGAATATCAGGAGAAGGGTTTAATAATATAATTTGGAGCAATACAAACATCAATCAGGACGCTAAAGTTAAAATATATAAAACTAGAGTAAGACTATAATAACATATCCAGCTAAGACAAGAGGTTCAGCAGCAAAAATAAAGCAAATAAACGAAGCCATAGAAATGAAAACACTAAGGTAAATACCTAATAAAGAGTTAAGAGATGAAGTTAAAAGTTAGGGAATCGGGAAACGATGCAAAAAATATTATTCGCCAAATTTTCCTTCGTGCTCCAGAGAAATGTACTAATTATTTTTAAAACTTCCTACAGCCTATTAATGAATGGACAGGTAGTAGAAAAAAAAATAATTGGAAAACATATAAATAGGATAGATAATGACAGGCGGGGAAAATTATTAAATAATTGGAGACCTGTCTGCAAGCGAAGTAGAGGAAAAGATGATCTGTCGTAATCCAACAAGCAGCATGCTTAATGGGGAAAAAATGAAGAATTTTTATTTATTTTTCATCATCAGCCTATTAGACTGTTGTTGTTTTAACTGTAAAATATTACTTTCATTATCTGAACTCCATATGATGCCAGAAGAAGAAGGCACTAAAATTCATTCCGAGAAAATTTGAGTTTTCTAAAGTGTTATTGTTTAAAACTCTCTTTGAACAAAAATAGAATTTAAAACGCCAAGAAATTTAAACTCTTTTGTTTGTTTTTTCTCATAATAAAATATGTTATCCATATATATTTGTAGTGCTGAACACGAATATGGGTAGAAGTAACACCAGAGGAACGTACCAACTGTGTGGTACTACACTTAAGGTGATAGAAACTGAAAAAGACCTGGGAGTAATTGTGCAGTCAGATATGAAGTTTTCTGTGCAATGCAGACAGGCTGCAAGAGCAGGTAATGGGATATTGTCAATAATTTACAGGAATTTTGCTAGTAGGGAAAGGAGGTAATTATCCTTTTGTATAAGGCAATGGTCAGGTCAGGCCACGCTTTGAGTGCTGCGTGCAGGTCTGGAGGCCTCATTTTAGGAAGGATGTAGATTTGCTTGAGCGTGTACAGAGAAGGGCAACAAGATTGGTGAGGGGAAAGGGGTCCTCTTACCAAAAAAGGCTTAAGTTCTACAAATTGCAGCGGCTGCAGACTAGGCCCTGTGAGGCGATCTGATTGCGGTGTATAAGGCATTGAATGGGTTGAGTATAACTGAATTCTGATGGGATTCTTCCTCCTGCTGAGATTACGAACCTGAGGGGACATAAATTCAAATTGAGGAAAGACACTTGTAGAATAGATGTGCTGAAATTTGCTTTTGGTCAACGGGTGGTTAATTGCTGGAACGAACTTCCATCTGTCGTTGTGGAAGTTGATAGGTTAAATAAATTTAAGGGGAACTGGACAAACATTTAGAGGGAATTATTTTGTAAATTTTTTTTTTTTTTTTTTTGGCTGATGCTGCATAAGCTCATACACTTGCTTTCTTGCATCACATGCCACTACTACTAATGTTCCGAATATGACCTTAAATTTTTAGTTTGGTTTTCGCCTGGTTTTGAGAAATATTAACATTTTTTTTATTATTTTTCTCACAACCTCAGAGTGTCCAGCAATAATTGCCAAGCACGTTCTACTCTACTTGCTTTCATATGCTCATATTTATGCTAATATTTTATGCTCATATAGTTCATCAAGTTCCTAATTTTTTGATCTTCGGTTTCCTAAAAAGTTTTGGCAGAGTTGTCTTGAAGACATTCCATGCTGCTTGTTCACTTACAGTGATGGCATAGTCAAAGGAGCTATCTTTCATCAACTCGTTCATTTAGAGATTAATGGATATTCCCTGTTTTTTTTTTCAGGTATTGGAAACTGCTTTCTTCTTTGTCCTGCACATTAATGAAAATTTTCATTAAGCCTAATTTAATACGAAGAGAGAGCAGTAAAATATTTTTACTATCAACTAACAACGGATGGTGAAAGTTCTGTCCAGGAATATACCCTATTCAAGATGACCAATTATTGACAGTATAATAGAAACACCCTTGCGCTGCTCTCCCATACTCACAAGAAACAATAACATTTTGTGGAGCGAAGTACCAAGTAAAAGTGCAAACATTTTCAGATCACAGCAAATTTTCTGGTTAATGCCCTGTATAATTTCGGATATTATGTCCATTTGGTATGAATGGATAAGTATTTCAATCACGCAACGGCACGGGCTTTAAACCACAATTTGACGAATCTTTAAAAAGTCTTCCGTCTTCGGGGTTATACCTGTGACCACTTAGTCATTAGTGTGGAGAAAATTATATTTTTTGTCATATAGAAAAAATCTATTAAATCGTTTTGGCGGCTAAGTGGGTTCTTGATTGTAGAAATATGGTAAAAAGCAAGCCATAACATTTTCCATTTCCATGGTGTAGTTGGAACTTCGGGATCATATTAATGATTGCTATTTTTGTAGCAGTTTATAAAGCGAAGAAAAACTAGACAATCGTGTACCACAACAATAACAACATTACTTTATCTGTAAGGCCAGTGCTCCATGGACCTGAACTACCAGTACCACCTCCAGCAGTTGTTCTTGAACATATGCCATCAGATCCGGAATATGACTGTTATGATTTAGAGGATGATATAAACTATTGTAATGAAGAAATTCGCAACTCTGCACCACAGATGTGTACACAAAGTGAACTCGATCTCGTTAATATTTAAATTTGCACAAAGGGTCTGCACAGTTTTTAGGTCAAGAATGAAATCCAAGGATCTCCTAGCCCCGGGAACAGTCTTTTCATGGTATAAACGTCTTGAAAAAGAATTAGGTTCTCATTTTTTTTTTGAAGGCTCAATAATATATTATAACAACGTCTCGCTGTTATGAACTTTTTTGTAATTTTCTACCAATCAACAGTGGAGGCTATTTATTGGCTCATAGAATCAAAGCTTCCAAAGGAGTCTCCTTCATAATGGAAACACATATGCATCCATTTCTGTAGCTCATTCGGCATACTTAAAACTATAAAAAAAATGTTAAGCTTGTTTTGAAAGGATCACGGTTGGCTAATGTGTGGAAATTTTAAGATTATTGGTCAGCTAATCGGCTTACAACTTGATTACACTAAAATACCTTGCTTTCTGTGCGAGTGGGATAGTCCAGCAAGAAGTGAACATTGAGAAGGTAAAGTCTGGCCACCAAAACACTATCTGACACCAGGTTCAAAGAACGTTAAAGACGAGCCACTAGTAAATCGAAACAAAGTACTATTACCTTCTCGCATATAAAGCCAGATTTAATGATACAGTCCAAGCCTTGAATAAAGAAGGAAATTTTTTCAGTATATTTGAACTAAATTCCCATTGCTTTCATACAAAAAAAAAAAAAAAAAAAAAAATCAAAGCAGAAATTTTTGTTGGACTTTAAATCCACATGGTGCTGCTGGACTCTGTATTTGAAGAATCCATGAACTAAATTCAAAGAGACGTAATAAAAATCCATATTGAGAGATGATCTTGAATGACGTGGCGTAGTTTTCAGAAAACTAGCCAGCAAAATGAGTCTTAAGGTACACTTCTCATCTCAACTCAGTCTAAATTTTAAACTCGAAGTTTCACAGAAAAATTAGGTAGTTTAAGTGAAGAGTAGGGGAAAATATTCCATCAGGAAGATATAAAGTAAATGGAAAAAAGTACCGAGGGGATGGAATGTCAGTATGATGGCCGACTACTGCTGTTGGATGCTAAAAAGTGAAACAGCCACCGAAAATAACTGCCTGAGGAAGTTAAAAAGGCTCAACTTAACCCAGTGTAGTGTATAAAAAGTCCACTTTGCGGCCATTTGTGCTTGACAGGAGAACGTAACCTCTGATATTTCTGTTTTTACGTGTTTTTATATTAAAATAACCGATTTGTAAAATCTATAAAAGTACAGAATAAAACATAAAAGCCTCCACCATTATATGTACAAAATTCTGATACGATAGAGCAAAAATAACTTTCGAAATTTCCTTTAAAAATGTAATTCAGATTTATCAGCAGTAAAACATCAGAGAACATTCTTAAAAATGCAGTCCGGTGTTATCTACTGCTGCCAATTACAAAAAAGCTTTAATTATTTTAGCAAGAGAGTGTAATACTACGTTGTAGCTGTTAATTGCGTATATTTTGTTGTGATTGAGGAGGGAAAAAAATCAACCCTTTCCTGAGACCGACTGATTCAGTCACATTGTGAAAAAAGCCCTTAAATCCTTCATGTCGTTGATGGTATTCCAACTCGGTTCTTTTCTACACGATCTCGGGAAGGACGGTAAAATTTTTTGGCATGTACTTGTTCTTTAACAAATGCATGCCGAGAACATGCAAATTCAGGCGTGATACCGTTTTGTTAAATACTTGACCATGTCGCAGACACTTCTCATTCGTAAACTACAGCTGAAAAGGACGACAAAGCCTTTGAATCTGTGACGATTTTTGTAAGTAGTTTTCTTTGCTGACCGACCAGTGTAGGATTGCTTTTGTGCCGGCTGACTAGTGTAGGATTTAATGACACCTCTTAAGAGGTGTGGGCCGTGCCGTTATTTTTTTTATTTATTTTTTTTTTTTGCTTACAGCTATGGCGTAGGTTTCAAGTTTATTGGGACAGTGGAGGTTTTTCAGGTTCCACCAGAGTGTGTGCGATTAGAACTTCATTCCTTGTGTGATAAAGAAAATAGTGATTGATAAGATTCAGAGAGAATTATTTTATGTGCTGGAAAGCTTGAGTTATTAGTTGTCAACCTTGAGAATAGAGTTATGTTTCTGAAGGGTTTCTCACTTTAAGATAAAATTGCAAAAGGAGCATAATTGCAAATTTTCGCAAAGTTATAACGATCTAAGATATCCATTTGAGGTTCCCGATCAGTTAGTTTTGGAATTATATGGTAAATTCATTAGTCTGAGACGTGTTAAGTTGAAGGAGTTTCTGACTAATCAGATAAGTCTGTGATTATTATGGAAATAATGGTTCTGGTTGTAAATATTTTAAAAGTTTGCAGACTGTTGACTTTGAATTTTAGCGGGGTAGTCCATACGTATCTACAGTGTGGGAAAAGATGAATACACATCAGCTCTCAATGTGAACGAGTCTGGCATTTTCACACATTACTGGGTGAATATGGAAATTTGGTGTCGTTCTAGCATCTCAGTGATGCAAAGGGGGGCATCTTGCAGTTTTACTGAGTGCCCTAAAAGATATTCCTTGAATGGAGAATATTGGAAATGTGAAGAATATGTACTAATACATTTGTATTTTAAATGTTCAGAAACACCTGAACATTCGGTGGTTACTATGGAGGGCGTAGAACGTAGTTTATATCAGAGAAATAAGTAGCAGTCGGGGGATACCAGTGTTTGAAATTTTTGTAGAAGCAGATCCGTAATTCTTAAGGATTTCTTTATATGGCGATAAAAGATATTCACCTCTTGGCTAATCCAACTTCAGACTGCCATGAGAGAGAGAGAGAGAGAGAGAGAGAGAGAGAGATATTGATTGATTGATTGATTGATTTTTTTGTCTTATCAGTTCTGCTTTTTTAATATTAGGGCATTTCTGTAGAATTTTAAACAGATCCCGATGTGGAAATTTCTCCGTTAAAATAATAACCGTTCTTTTGGTATAAAGTTATTATTTTTGTAGGAGACGTATTTTTTAAATGAGAGGAGACTATCACATAGGATAATTTAAAGACCTGTTATTTTTAGAGTTTTAGATCGGTTTGTGTTTGTGGATAGGTGTGATGTGGTGTCTTAGTGTAAATTCTATTTTTGGGGTTTTTAGTAATTTGTAATGAGATGAGGAGAGTAGAATTGTTTGTACTGATTGATACTATGCGAATAGGGGCAGATCAACACGATTTAGCAACATTTATGCTCCAGACTTTCCTAAGCAATGTATTCAGTTCCTTAATCCTTTGCAGAGTTATGTGACCAGGAACCAACTGAATAGTTAGGTGGGAATTTCAGTTGTATGCAGGAAGCTGTCCTCGATCAAAGGGGATTGCGTCGTAATAAAATGGTAGGAGCACATATGCGCTGTGAGATTTGCAGAAAATGAAATGGGAGCTAGATAATATGCGTAGTTAATAATTGTGCGTTTGTAATCCCCTGCACCATGGCTCCACTTGGAATCAGGGGTCAGTTGGTATCAGGATTAATTGTACCGCTGTAGATTTAACTGAAGAAGTTTGTCCGACGTCCATGTTAACGTTTCATTAAATAGTGGAATTACTGATCATCACACAGCCTTGATTCATATGAATGTGTTTTTTCGGTTGAGTGGGGGCCCTTTTTGACATATGGGTTATTGGCAGAAGCTGTTGAAAAAGTCGAATTTAATTAATTATAAGGAAGGAGTGTCTACGCTTTAGACAGTTGGATAGCTTTGAAATATAAAATAAAGGCGACCTTTCAATGCATAGGAAGTCGATTTAACTCAGCCTCGGCCTGTAATACTTGAATTACACACGAGCAACCTTTTTTAAGGGGATGCAGGATATTTTGGGTGTTAATGCTGTGATCAATTGGCAGAAGCATGTTTGCTAATTAAGGATTTTGATAAGCGTCCAAAATGCGTCAGCGTGGTTTGGTAATTCTAAAAATTGGTGGGGGGGGGGAATGGGTTAAAACCAGTTCTGTGGGTATTTTAAATTTGTTTTTTTTATAGGACATATACCGAGGGTTAGCTGAAAAATAATGCACCCTGCGCACGTGCTCCTCACTCCATATACCTGCGCGACTGACACTTATCAGGATAGCAATTTGTTCAACCTCCACGTTTTTAGTATGGAAAACTCGAGTGTTTCTCTCCAACACTCGAGTTTTCCATTCAGCAACCAACAAATCGACTACAGAACACACACACAGTTTAGACATATACGGCCTTAGTTGCTGATACACTTAAAAACCCTAAAATCTACTTACCTAGCCTGAAACAGAGTTTCTGCATTGAATGTTTGTGTAGAGGCTTTTAAAAATGGATGGTGATATTGCTTCAGATCAGATTACAGTTTCAGGTCAAAATTGAAATTTTACGTGATCAAACGCTCACAGAAATTTATGAATCGTTGAGGGAAGTCTGTAGTGAGCCAACAGTAGATTTTTTGTAGCATGATTTCACTTTGGTCTAAAAGGCTTCGTCAAGATCAGACCAGCGTTGAAGACGCTCTATCTGAGCTTCAATACTGGTCTGCGGACAACACATCGGCACATTAATACTACAGGTTTGGAGGAAGACAGATACATGGCCTATGAAGAAAGAGCCAACGAATCTGGAATACCGAAATCATCTGTTCATCGAATTTTAACTGAGGTATTACAAAAACAAAAGATTGCCGCCCGATGTCCCAAATTGCTGTCAGATGAGCAAAGAAATTGCAACGTAGTTACTCGCACGTTACCGACAAGAAGATTAAAGTTTTTAAACACGTTGTTATCGATGAGACATGGATACGCGACTTAGAACCTGAACTGAAGTCACAATCAGCTGAGTGGAATCATTCATCTTCGCTACAACCCTCTAAATGTCGCCGGCAACAATCAAAGTGAAACAAATGGTCATCAGTCTACGATTATGAGAGTATTATTGCCGCTGATTATGTGCCACTCGAAAGATCAGTAACTGGATGCTAATATGCAACATTTCTTCTTAAGAGATTACGCCGGAAAATTCATTAAAAGCGGTCACAGACGTTGGAAGTCGGTGTGTTCGTACTCTATGAAAACGCAACGCCTTATGAGGTTTTGCGTTTGTACAGTCTGTACAGCTTGTTTTCACTGATTACAACTCCTCCAACTACTTCCCCATCATTACTTCAACCCCTTATAGGCCTTATATGAGATTGCGAGCACGATCTATTCGCCAAGCTCAAGGAACCGTTTCTTGGACAAAGATTTCTGTCTTTAGGAGCGTTGAATGCAGCATTGACCCAACACATGAGTCAGCTTAATTGCAGCAGATAGTTTAATGGCATTCTGAAATTATTAGCGAATGTTGGGAAGCAACCATTAAGGCGTGAAGGAAAGAAGACTATATTGAAGGTTTTATTGTAAATTATGTTATAAAATAAATTCATTTTCAATTAATTACTTTTGGGTTAACCCACGTATTAATTTCTTTTAAAGAATGATGGGTCACTTTTATGGGATGTGGAGAAATTCTCTACAGCCCATTTAGATTAGCAGGAGCGAGTAATAAATAGGAATTAAATTTGGCCTTACGTTCACTCCTGAGACAACAAGCCTCGTTGTATTGGTTTACCTTAAGTATTTTCATAGTTGTTTCTTATAGAGATAGGAATGGAAGAATTTTAGAAACTTGTACAGTATTAAGAAAAAGGCCATATATACAGTATAAGAAAGAAGAGATTGTATAGCTCTGATTAATGAATTTAAATTAACGAACTCTGTGCCAAAGTGCTGAATAATTGGTTGCAAAAGTTCCTGGCAAATGTGATTGAGAATGACCAACATATAGCATTAGAGGTAGAGTCGATTTTAATCTCTGCTGTCTATTGGATTTGTATTTTTATGCTAGATATAATCCGTTTAGAGAACCACGTTTATTGGTCGACTTCGCACAAGCTTTCGACAGCATTTTGCACAGGTATCTTATTGACTTCTTCCGATGGGAAAACGATAATCAGTTTGTGAAGGGATACATACTATCATGTATCCCTTCGGTGCGGTAAGGGTTGCCACCTCTCAGTCGAGCTTTCTTTGCAGCAGCTTTCGAGCCTCTTTTGCAACAACTGTAGAACATGATACTGCTCATTGGCGTATTGCAGCCCTCACTACTTTGCAACCTTGTTGGTATAAGCAATGTTATAGTTTTAGTAATATGATAAAGCTGTAGCGACTTCTTTTGTTTGGTTGCTATGTTTTATTATTTTCCGGTTTTATACTTAATATGGACAAGAAAAAAATAAAACTGAGAGAATCGGAAACGACAGTCTTAATCGTAATATTTTTATATATGCAAAAGTTCCTGGGAATCGCTGGCCTATTCTGTTGCGTGCAGCTCGAGATTCTCAGTTCACTAAGTGCCCTTTACTTAGTGAATGTAAGACATTGCGTATCTATTCTGCAGTTGTCCTCTTTCGTGGCTAGTGATAGTAGTGAAAAACGAAATAATTCCAAGAAGCGTAAAAAATTGATTTAAACAAGTCATATTGTTTTTTTTTTCTTTGTTCATGTCTTCAAAAATGAGGTGCACGGCTTATTCAAAGGAGTAGGGTATTTTTTGTTTTCTTACCTTCATGTTTATTTATTGCGTTTTGGGTCAGGAAGTTGAAAAATTGGATTAATAAAAGTTATATTAGAAACAGTTTCAGCAAGAAGGCTTTCATGTTGCTTGATAAAGAATTAGATTTATGATTCCTATTTTCGTATGCTAAATAGGAATTTTAACTTGCGTGAACTTCCTGTGAAACAAATATGCAGTAGAAAACGGTGTTTGGTTGTATGCTTTCCACGTTCTGGGCTGAACTGATGATAATTGCCTTAGGGAGAATGTGCGACGCTAAACAGTTAAGAAACATTCCTTTGTAGTTAGTTTTTGTAGATCACTGTGCATTTAAATTATCCGATATATTTATCTACCTTATGTATTGATTATATGTATCCCCTAGCATATGTATGCTCTTTACTGGCACATAAACTTTCTCTTTGCTTGATTAACTTCAAGCAAAGAAAAAGATGCATCCTATAATACAGTAAGTATATAGAAAGTTAATATTTATTGCGATAACTAGAAAGCATTTCGTTCCGTTGTAGTTTATCATAAGGGAACAAAAAATATATATATTTTTTTTTTTTTTTTTTTTTTTTTTTTGGTAAAAGGTATCGCTGCAATTTTGTTATTTGTATTCAGATGCTTCATTGGAACGATAAAAAGAATCACTTTCTGAAATACGAGTTTTTAATTTCCTCATTTGTTCTGGATATTTTTCTAAAATAAATTGAATTGAATTGAATTGAATTGAATCAATTCATTTAATTGAATCAAATGAAAAAAGTAAATGTAGAGTTTATTTTTAAAAGTAAATTTATATACATAAAAATTTATGTATATAAATAAATTATATACGTTGATCTTGGCTTTAAATGCTGCAAACTATCTGATTAATTTTTAACTTGGCAGGTGTTCAAAGTCAGACGATATCTCTGCTTTATTCATGTCATACACGATGCAAAGTAATGAGGATTTTCGCAACTTGATTGTAGGATCAGCTATAGCGTGCTCCCATAATGAAATTGTGTGCATCGTAATAGTTCTTAATATAACGCATCCAGTGCTCTTACGTTCACCGCGCGTTAATTTGTCCAGACCGCAGGCGTCAGCCATCCTTGTAATCTTATTCCTGGAAAGGCCATAGGGGCAATATATTTTATTAGAAGGACAAATTTTTCTTATACTCGTATATGCAAACGTTTAGTAATTTAATTTGGTAGCACAAAGAGAGAGAAAGACAATTTTAGCTTCTTTTGACTTCCCTCAATCGATTTAAAAGAATCACCGCATGTTTATCGTCGCTTCTGGTTTCTAAGAAGTTTCCTATTACAAAAGAATTAATCGATTTCAGAGAACACGTTGCTAAATTACCCTACCTGCGACGCTAAACACGAGAATATCAACTGAATTAACATTCATAATCGTTGTGACTCTTTTTATCAAATCATGCACGGTAAAAATTCAGTAATTCGGATTGTCTTCGGTTTGTGTATTTTATTTATGCAGAACGGAGATTTTCCTAAACGACAATTGAATGATACCATTACAAACTTTTTCCAGAATGGTTTTACCATCACTTAGTAAAAAAAATCATTCAAAAGGAAAACGTAAATACAAATTAAGAGATTGTAACGCACTGCCCTTTGGATATTGCACCTGCACAGCTTCCACTGAAATTTTATCAAACAATGATGTCAAGTGATTTTTCTTACGTTCCACAGGCAACATATGGATCAGGAATCATACACAGGTGTAAACATTTGCATCCAAAGAAATAATTAAAGAAAACATTGACAAAAATAAAAAAATTATAACATAAAAAGTATTAATCTTCAATTGGGCAGTAAGTTGGAATTAAGAGTTTTGAGTAAATTTTATTTTTGTAAGATTATGGAATCTATGGTTAAAGACATAACAAAGAGCCACCTTGAAAAGAATTGTATCCAGGCCAAGACATATCCGAAATATGTCTTGGATTGGTTTCGTGAAAGAAAGATCTTGTCTGACGAATTACCACGGCGAGATTATAGAAGCAATTGAATGTACTAAACAACTTGGGCGTTATATTCTTGGATTTTATTAAGGCTTTTGATAGGTTCTTCATAAAAGGTTATTGCATAAATTAGAGCAGACCGGGATAACAGGAAAAATCTATTCGTGGATTAAGGATTGGTTGACTGAAGGACAAGGGGCAAAGGGTGGTCATAAATATTTTCTAGAGTGGACTAGAGTAGCAAGTTAAGGTCTTCAAGGGATCGGTGTTCGCACCTCTTTTGTTTCTTATATTCCTAAATGGTAACGAAGGAAAGGAATTAAAGAATGTTCAGGAATATTGTAGACCTGATCATTACCCATGAACCGGATGACATTATAGAATTAGTATTAGTCTTAGTAGTGGCAATTGATGCAAGAAAGCAAGCTTGTACAGCTTCAGCCAAAAAATAACCGAAGTCAGAGTTATTTTGATACTCATTAAATTAGCTAATTCTGGCGTGGAAGTAGAAAAATACTTTTACTGTCTGAGGGAAAATTAAGAACATTAGATACGGTTTTACTCATTAGAAAAGTTCAAATTTCTTCAAAAAAAAAAAAAACCCCGAGTCGTTGATTGGATTAGTTGTAGTGTTTTAGGCGTATTGGCGACTTGGCCATATTGTGCCGTATGTATTACGTATGTCTGTAAATTGCGAGTATTCTGTGGTTGTTTTTTTTTTGTTTTTTGGACGAAAATCCTGAGTTTCCGGGAAAAGTCCTTATTATATTCTATAATAAGGACTTTTCACTAGTTCAGTGTATTCCTTCTCCCTTTATTCCGAATTACTGAAGTTTTACTGTTTAATTTTTGTTTGAAAATTAATCAATTTCTGCTGTAAATACAACACCATAAGTTGTTGCATTTACTACAGAGAATAATTGGATTAAATAGTGTTATATTTACTGTATTTAAACAAGTATACCGTATATCTCTCCTGTGTAAAACGTTTAGGAATTTATTCAAAATTTAATTCTGAATAAATTCCAAAAAAAGGAAGAAGAATCAGTAAAAAAAAAAAAAACCTGGCCAGATGAAGAACAGGTTAACTGCAAGTCAGTATCGTACAAAGACTGATACAAGCCCTTTTGATCTTCAGACAATTCGAAAATGGAAGAATTGATTCTCGATAGACCATTCAGAATTGGCTGTGGTTTTACAGTAATGCACAGAGATATCAGTCCGCACATTAGGGGATCGAGCGCGTATGCTGACACAAAAAACGCGTCCGATTTTTAGCTGTTGCGCTGGAATATAAATTGAAGTCACTACAATGAAGTTGTAAACGTTTCTAGCGCCGGCCCAACAGAATATAATCGGAAGTTTATTTATTCTTTTTATTTAAAATTGATTCACCGAAACTGTACCCTTTGTTTCGTTCAAGTCTTCTTCGAGGGCATCGAACCCAGTTTTTACTGCCTTTCTGCAGAACGAACTATTGACTTTCGCCTATGCTTCAGCCAAGTGGAGTGAGAACGTGAATAGACAGATCTTGTACAGACGTCTTTCTAACAAAGAATGCTTTGAAAAGAAATTCGCTTCATCCATCCAGTCAAAGAACATTCATGATGCTCTGAATCACTTGTTTATTTTAACTTAAACTTATTTATCAGTCGGTTTCACTTCTTGATTGTAACAGTGGTAATTTGCTTGTTTAGTACCCTAATGCAAAAAAGAAAAAAAAAGTGGTATTCTGAAATGTTGATTTTTGGAACATCAGCGACAGACCATATTGCAACTTCTAAAATGCGCTCATGGAATCTTCTCTTTTGGTGTTCTGACCTACTTTACATGCTGTTTAATTCAATAAAAAAATAACAAAGCAATAATGTGAATTATATACATTGAATACAACTACATATTTAAAAAAAAAATCGAAATTGATAATGAGAAGTGAAGGCACATTTACGATCCCCGAAATAAGTTTAAAAGGTTCTTGACTTGATATGGTGAATATTCGAGATTTCAGCAATCTGGAGAAGTGGATAAATGTACTCTGGCTACATAAGTTGAGTTATAGCGCTCTCTCTCGAAACACGTAACAAGTGCAGAGATCCGTAGCTGCTGCATCCGAAAGATCGTTTGCAGCACGTAACTAGGTGCCGCACGTAGGTCCACATCTTCCGGACTCTTACAATTGGCGTTTCAACGCATTAAGTGAGCGGTGGCGCCATTCGCGAGACAGATTTACTGAAGGCCGGTCGCGGATGATGTGGCTATCATATATCATTGCATTAAGGACTGATCACGGTCTAATATTACTGTACGGGGAATTCCGACTGTTCTCGCGTGCTGTGCTAATAAAAAGCAAACAAATATATACTGCTGGCACTTTTATCAGAATAGAGTGCTGTTATTCTGAAATGTGAAAATTGTTAAATCTACAGGGACACATGTGCATACAACTCTATAATTTCATTTGTTAGGCGGCGTTTTAATATAAAGCGCTGTTGGCTTCGCCATGTCCATCTGTCTGCATGTAATAATTCGATTTCCAGTGGATGAATTTTCACGAAAGTTTATATTTGGCTCTTTTAGAACTATTCGTGAAGTCTTCCCAAATTTTATTAAAATCTGAAATCCCTCAATTGTTTTTTTTTTTTTTTTCTCTTACACATCACATAGGCCACCATATATTGAAGCAGAAGCACTAAATGTTATTTTTGTTTCCATACGCTGATTGAAGAAATGAATTTACGGCATGGCGGATGAGCAAAAACAAAATGTTCCCCGTTCGTCTATAAAAGTCGTTTTTTTTTTAATATTTTTTGTTAAAAATCATGAATTACTAGTACATTAAGAATTCGCCTGTAATGTAGCGCACTATATATGCTAACTAACTTGTTTTCAGATTCTTAAAATGGTGTATATTTTTATAATAACAAAAGACGAATTATTACCTAATAAAAGAACTATTGCGGGTAATAATATATTGGTATACACTGGTGTTTAAAGAAAGTGCATCACCCCTTAAAATTGTAATTTTCATCCGAATAACGTAAGTATATAGCAATATTTCTTACAGATTTCATCAGATAAGATTGACACGCGTAGGTCATGGCGTAATATTGCATCAGCTGTTACTTTCAGCTATATAAGCACGCTCTGCAAGAGTTGCAGTCATTCCTTGCCTGTGTCAGGATGGCGAGTTACGTGCAGTTGACGCCACGAACAGAGTGCTATTGTTGCGTTACGTGAAGAAGGATGTTCTTCCTGTCATATTGCTTATAGAGTGTCTTGTAATCAGTCGCCAGTGAGTAGATTTCTTTCCAAACTCAACACTACTGGTTCTGCTGATATGGAAAAAGGAACCGAACGCAAACGAGTCTCTACACCAAAATAGGACCGCGTTTTGAAGTGCCTATGCCTTAAAAACCGTAAAGCTTCGTCGTCTGAGCTGAAAAGAGAATGGGAAGAACATATAGGAGTGGTAGCAAGTGCAGTAACAATCAGAAGACGCCTATTCAAAAATGGACTTGTAAGCCCTTCATCCCTCCTCACACAAAAAATGAAAAATTAATTTGGTGTAAGAAGCATGTAAAATGGATCCCCGAGCAGTGGAAGTCAGTTATTTTCTCGGATGAGAAGAAATTCAACCTGCATGGCTCTAATGGGAGACAAACGGTTCGCCGTAGTCGTGGTGAAGAATACCGTCCAGACTGTATGGTGTCTACTCCCTACAAGCCAAATGTTATAGGAGTGCATTTCGTATCGCGGAGTAGGTCACCTGCAGTTTATAAAAGGTTCCGTAAATGCCAGTGGATATCTGTCTATATTGGAAGGCAAATTGCTGCCAACCATTAGAGACCATCTCAACCTGCCAAGTAACTGCATCTTTCAGGACGACTCTGCTCCTTGTCATCGGGCGAAAAGTGTAAGTAGGCACTTCTGTAGTTACTTTGTCTTCATTTCTGCATTAGAGGTTCGACAGCAATGTGTTTACATTTGTTACAGGTCTAAAAATGTTGGAAGAACGGTCCATTTCAACTCTTAGCTGGCCAGGAAACAGCCCAGACCTGAATCCTATAGAGAACTGTTGGCACCGTGTGGAATCTGCAGTTGCCAAAAAGAAGCCAAAGATCCTTCGTGAACTTCAGGAAGCCATAATTCGTGTTTGGAACCACGAACTATCAGTTGATTATCTTCAGAAATTGATCTTGTCAATGCCTCGACGGTGTGCTGCTGTCATCAGGGCCAGAGGCGGTTCAACTAATATTAGTTTGCACCTTTCATTTTGTTTTCCATTTAAAATGATAAACTGAAGCAAACTGAGGGCTTCTGATAACATTTCGGCCATAATTGTCATGTTTACCAAAATTGTTGTATAAAGGTTGCGAATGCTCATTTTGGAATATTTTGAGAGCACCTGTCAAATATTACTTAGCTTTGCCTTAACTATTAATAAATATCTTTTGTTTATATTTCTATTTGTGATGCTAGTCATTAATGTAACATACCATCGCGAAAAAGAGTTAGAAATGTGAAATTCCTAGGTGATGCACTTTCTTTGAACACCAGTGTATAATGCAAATTTCAGTTTGTAATGTGCGTTGATTCATTTTTTTGCTAGATGGATTAGGCAGTAGTAGTAATGGCAAATGATGCAAGAAAGCAAGCTTATATAGCATCAGCAAAAAAAAAAAAAAAAACCCTACACACTTTACCATTCTGTGCCCTCCAAGAATTTGTCTAGTTCTTCCTTGAATTTATTCAACCAATTCACGTCCTCAACAACAGATGGAAATCTGTTTCAACAATCAACCATCCGCTGGCTGAAAGCAAACTTCCGCACATTCATCTGGCAACTGTCCTTCCTCAAATTGAATTTATGCCCACTCAGCAGGTAGAAGAATGTCATTAACATTCAGCTTTCTCAATCCATTCACAGGTGCTTAGTTTCCAGACGCAGCAATTTGTAGAACTGAAGCCTTTCTAGGTAAGAGCAGCCTTTTGTTCCCTTCACCAATAAGGTTGCCCTTCTCTGCACCCGTTGCAGCAGATCTACATCTTCCTGTAGTGAGGCCTCCAGACCTGTATCCAGTACTCAAGATGCGGCCTAACCATGGCCGTATACAAAGGGTTAATCACCTCCTTATCCCTGCTAGCAAAGTTTCTGTATATCATTGACAAAACCCAGTGAGCTTTCCTGGCAGCATGTCTGACTGTACAGTTACCCAAGGTCTTTTTCATTCTCCACTACCTTGAGTGTAGTATTAAATAATTGATAAGTTACGCGGAGGGTTACTGCTATTGATATGCAGTACCTTGGATTTGTCAATTTTTAACTTCAATTGCCATATTTCAACCCCTCGACCTAATTTTCCAAGATCTTCCAGTAGATATTCCTGATGACTATCGTTCACCACCCTGCCAACCTTTATATCAACTGCAAACAGACACTGAGCCTGATTTACCTTCATCAATATCATTGATAAATATTGAAAGCAACAATGGGTCCAGCATTGAATTCTGAGGAACTCTAATATTTATATTAGTTCATGAAGAGCAGTGCCCATTGATAACTACTCTCTTTCTTCTTCCACTTATCCATCCATTTATCCATAGCAATAACTTGCTCTCAATGCCACATTGCTTCAGTTTGTGCAGCAATCTTTTATGTAAAGCATTATCAAAGGCCTTCCTGATATCCAAGTATATGATGTTAAAATTATATTGTGCATCTAGTTCCTTGATCATAGTAATCTGTCAGATTGGTTAGACAAGACCGCCCCTTAACAAATCTACGTTCTGACTGCAGTATTATTGCATGCCTGTCCGGATGGTTCTGCATTAGTTCTTTAACCAGTGGTTCCATTATTTTCCTTGGAACAGACTTTAAGCTGACAAACTTGTAATTACCCACATCGCATTTTGATTCCCTCTTTATGAATTGGGGTTACTCGCTCATCTCCAGGTCATAAGGACATCCCCTGAATCCAAAGATGCTCCCATAATTATGGTTAAGTGTTACCTTACTTCCTTTGCTGCTTCCCTTAATAAATTTTTTCCCATCCTAGGTGCCTTTTTATGTCCATCTTCAACAATTTCTATTCCACTTTCCTTTCAGTTATCGCAGTCATTCAGCTTCTCGTTAGAGTTTGATAAACTTCTGGCATTCCCTTCCTTAAAGAATTCCTCCTGCGCGAATGTAGATGAAAAATACATATTCAATTTTTCGCAACCTGAGCAGCGTCATCAACAGTTTATCAATAGACATGAAGTGGCGCCCAGTGTGATTTAAAACCTTCCCTCTACTGTTAATATAAGCATAGAAGTCTGATGTTTTTCTTCTCATAATCTGTCTTAGCTTGCCTAACTTCCTTTTTGACTTGATTAGAGACTAATTTATATCTGCTATAGGCCCCTGTAACACGTGCTAATTTATATGCATTCCATGCCCTTTTCTTCTTTTCCATGTGACTCAATAGTTCATCATTTAGGTCTAAGCCTGGAACAGTATTTCTTGGTTGGAATGAAAAAACCCTTGTAGCTTCTTTGATTACTTCAACTACTCTCTGAATTTCTAACCAATGGACACCTCAAAGAGAACGAGAAGAAAACTATCAACGATTAATTTATCACTATTTTTGTACGAGTATATGTAAATCTTGATTAGTTCGTTGAATAATGGTGCATTCTTACACCAATCATTGGTGTCAGAGAAGTATTGGAAGAAGTAGTGCAGAAAATGAGGAGTCGAGGACAACGTACACTTTTGCAAACGCAGAAAATCCACATCCCCTTTAAAACATCCTCATTTATCTTTAAATTGGTTCATTTTCCGAAAATAATAAAAAACAGCAAAAAAAAAAAAAAAAAAGTAAATTACAGTGTATATGAACTTTATTTTCTCCCCGCTTTTTCCATACCTTTATAAATTAATTTTATTTTTTGTAATTTTCAATATTTTATGTTATTTCCTGGCTGAATCTACAGGGTGTCTCAAAAATATTGGTACAAACGTTTAGGGGAGGTAGGTGACATCTAAAGGAATGTGAATCGCATAGGAACCCGTCATTGGAAAGTAGTAGCAGAGGCACAAGAAGCAGAAATGACACAAGACAGTAATTAGTGGCAAACATTTATTTGACATAATATTAACAATGGAGTACGAGATGGATGCATTTCATGATGTTACAACAGATGCTCGAAGGTTCCACCATAAGACACAATGCATTCGTGACACCGACGCAGCACGGATTGGCGGACACGGTCGAACACACCTGGAGTTTCTTTGACAATAGCAGCAGCGCAGACGAGTCTCGCCACGAGATCCATTTCCGTCTCCACAGGTGACTCATACACGATAGGTTTGAAGCCCCCCCACAGAAAGAAATCAAGGCTCGATAAATAAGGTGAGCGTGGCGGCCAGGCAACGGGTCCACCACGGCCAATCCATCGACGCCCAAAATGCCTGTTCAAATGGTCACGAACACATCTTCCATAATGGGCAGGCGCCCCGTCATGTTGAAACCAAATGTTGCGTCTCACATTTGCTGGAACATCGTCAAGTAACCCTGGTAGAACTTGTTCAAGAAAGATTCGATATTTAGCGGAGTTCATGCGGGATGGTAACAGGCATGGGTCGACTAAGCAGTCACCGACCATACCTGCCCACACATTTATTGCGAAGCGATGTTGTGCCGCATGGGGGCGCACACCGTGTGAGCCCTCTGCTAATCCATACACTAGGTGCATGTCTGCCAGCTCACAGTTCGTATATCGATACATGCTCTTCGTGCGGCGGCTACTGCTTGAATGAGTAAACCAGAAATTTTCCCTCTCGCGAACTGATGAACAGCGCCGTGTACGGACTTACGATGACGTTTCCGGTTATGGGTTCCTATGCGATTCACATTCCTTTAGATGTTACCTACCTCCCCTAAACATTTTTACCAATATTTTTGAGACACCCTGTATATGTTTCAAATACTTAAAATTCATTTATGTGACCAATTTATTTATCTCCACTTTTCTGTTTTTATTATTTTGAAATTTTTTAATTGGATAACGTGCATTAAGATCTATTTCTCGTAATTTTTTGAATGAAAAAGATTGGAGTTGCCCAAGCTTTTGTAGTCATTTTATTAGTTCTATTTATAAAATTCCATTAACTGTAAGCAAGAAAAAAAATGAAAGTGAATTTAATATATCTCACCTACATTGTAGAGATTGTAATAAAGCATATCAAAAAGAATATTATAAATTTAAACAATCAGTCAAAAACAGTGGTGAATTAGAAATAGAAGTATCGGTCAAAAACGGTGAAGTTATTTTATGTGAAAGAGAAGCAAAAAAATTATTTGGAGAAACAGAGGTATACAAATTTACATGTTTTATTGAAATTAAAGTGAAAAGGTATGTAACAACTTCAAAAATCAAGAAAAAAAAAATATTTAAGAATTTCATAAATATTCGAGGGTTTGAAACTCGTAGATTGCGAATGCGGAATGAAAGTTCGTATTTATAATCACAGAAAATCAGAACAACATAGAACAAATCTTCTAGAAAAATTACGTAATTTTAAAAATACAAGAAAATCACTGAATTCTTCACTCCTTTTCCCATAAAAAGTTAAATTCAAGTGTTAAGCAATTTTTAAGTTAAAAAGTTTTCTAATAAATGAGGGAGAAAAGGTGCTCTGTATAAGTCATATGTCCGTTAAGGAATTAAAAGATATTTGTAAACGTTGTAAATATATTGGATAGACAAATTTAGATAATGAAACTTTAATTAATTTTATAATGCGCAAAACAGTTACAACGAAACAGTATACTTTATTTTATATTTTCTTGAAAATAAAAGTATTAGTGAATTTTTAAATTCTAACACTATTTTTTAAAATAGTGTTGAAAATCAACTTTGTGGCGGCACAAGAATAAGAAACAGAGATGTAATTCAGTTTATAATGAATGAAATTGAAAAACAAAAAAGAGAAAGACATGATAGAAGGGACAAATATTTGCTAGAATATTTGAAGCTAATGAAATATTTCCTAATAAATAAATAAATAAAAAAAAACTAGAAAAATGTGAATCCTGTAAAACCTCCTCCTTGAGGTATACCTGCAGACGTAGTGACTGAGATATCCTTTGAACTGGATTTGAACATGAGGAATCTGTCATTGAGGCTATATAAGAGATAGTTGACTTTCTTTTTTAAAATTTTCATTGATATAGAGATTATCAAACGCTGATTTAAAATCTAAGTGGAGATGGTGGATTTACTCGCTGGGCCAAGATGAATATTGGCGGAACTGCATTCTTGAATCCAATTTTGCAGGTTTGGAAAGAAAACTTTTTCATTTATTGTTTGGGACTCATGTTTAATTTTGGTAGCTCATGTTTCTCTGTGAGTGTCCGAGCTTGGGAGTGAGACTGGTTTGGAGTAGGTGGGTTGTGGTGCAAGTATGCTGAGAGAAATAGTTCTGATATTGAGAAGTGAATGACGTGCCTGTAGAAACAAATTCAAAAGAAAACATTGCAAAGTCACTGAATGTTTTTATTGAATGGAACAGAGTTGCAAGAGGAAAAGTAATAAGTGTAGGCATTAAAAAATTAATATTATTTATAGTTACAGAATTTTAGAAAGAACTAATGCAGATTTAAACAGAGCACTGAATATGGTGTTATAAAAATAAAGCAGTATTACTATTAATTAAAATAGATTAATGTAGAAAGTCCAGGCTTATTCATCAGCTTTAAAAATTTATCTGGTTTACTCCAGATGTATGTCAAAGGCTTCCTTAAATTTACATAAGGTCTGTAGTTCTTTAAGATTAGATGCTAATTTAATCTTTTGAAGTAAAAGAGAACTGTCTTATACCAGGCTAAAACTGTCCTACCTCGATAGTTTAAGTGAATATCCTACAAGTAGGTTTTTATCTGTCAGAAAAATAAGCGCTACGAAATCTGCGATCAAAAGTGAATCATACAGATTAGAGCAGGCAGTCCATCCATGATCCATTACAATACCTGTTTTAAAGTACCCTCGTGGGAGCACAGTTGGTAGAATCAGTCTCCCCACACCGGGTGGAAAAGACCTGAGTTTGAGTCCCGTTGATGACGTTAAAGAGGAATTTTTATGGGCCTTTTTCACAACTGGCTGAGTTAGTCGGTCTCAGGCTAGGGTAACATGGTTTTTTCTCCCCGAAGTTCGAGTTTTTCTTCCAGCAAACAGAAAATCGTCCACAGAACACATTCAATTTACAGGCTGTATATACGGAGCAATATAGCCTTAGCTTCCGATGCTATTAAAATCCTCTTACAGAGACTCTGAAAGTATGACATTTCTCGAATTTATTGTTTAGAATAAGAAAAGTATTTACATTATTTATCAATTTACATAACATATTTTCTTGCTCATTTATTCGTTCTACTTCTGCTCTTTGGTACAGCCTTCTTCCACTATATTTCCCGAAAATTACAATGTACCGAAATTCAAGTCTGATATTCACAAATATCTCAAGTCTTCTCAGCCTTCAATACATGTGCTGTACTAAATACTATAGGCTCTAATGCTGTTCGTGTTTGGGATTTCCTTAACATATTACGGACTTTAACTTCTTTCAACTTCTCGAATATCCACTACCAATTCCTTAAATGCGGATTTGCAGGTAATTCTCTAATGGGACGAAAAAAAAATTTTAGTTTCAAAGTTTTAAAAGTTTTTTTTTTTTTTCTTTTTTAAACTTTTTAAAATATAGTCCTGTCTTACTTCTAGCAATATAGTGTGCTGCTCCTGTGCTCATCTACGATGATACACATTTCCTGACAAGGGCACATTTCTTTATTGGGATTACCTTTGATTTATAATCTCCCTTTCTTGGCAGAAGCGCATTACAAATTTATGCAGAGATGCCTAGAACCATAATCCCTTTTATAGCAGATGGCGGCTCGCCAGCACACTGACCCTTACCATTACCGCCTGATCTTAAGCAAGACCACTGAGAGACGACGCTCGACAAACCGCCCCAGCTATCTGAACAGACTAAACTCATTCCTGGTTTTCTCCCAGTGAAGATAAGTCGGTGGTTTCAATATCATTGTGCACAGTCTTGTCTGCAGTTACTTCCCTGTAGGCGCCTCCGTAGCCAGGTGGGAAGGAGCAGAAGTGCGTAGCACACGCTTCTTGATTAGACCGGGGTTCGAGCCCGTCACCACCAAATACGGAGGATGTGGAAAGGTCAGGGAATGACCACCGCATATTCCCGGAGCAATATGGTCTTAGTTGCTAATGCTCCTAAAAACCAAATAACAACAACAAACAAACTGCCCTATAGATAAATGATCATAATAGATCCTGACTCATGAAGTCAGTATCAAGCGCTCTCTCTCTCTCATTAACTATATACAACTATTTTTGCCTTGTACCTCTATCTTTATTTTTATAATTAATAACTCCTCTTTGCAATTTTCATTATTTTGCATCTGTTATAATTGAAAACGCTTGACCTTATGAATGCGAAGGGACCTTTAATTCTATTCAGTTTTTCTGTTTACAGTTGAACCTTGCAATAAAGTCTCTCTCTCTCTCTCTCTCTCTCTCTCTCTCTCTCTCTCTCTCTCTCTCTCTCTCTCTCTCTCATTATTGCTTATTCTGCCCCGCTGTACAAATCTCAGATCCACCCTGCCATAGATTATTGTTCCCATATCGGAGTGGTACCCCCCTAACCCCTTTCTGAAGCTCCTAAACTCTGCTCCAAAAGAAAGTAGTCAGGTTAGGACATGGATATTATGCTTCTGATTTAGTATCTGTAATTTATAATTTTATTTCTATCTTCAAAGCACTACAACACGTTCCTCAACGAGTCAACATCCATTCACTCTTCAACTCATAGAACTAACTTTTTTCTTTCTCGTTTATCCCTCCTACTTCTGTTCTTTGGAACAACCTTATGATATCCAAATCTTTGTGAGTGGGGAACCGGTGCAAAAGGTGACCTCTCATACTGATCTTGGCCTCACCTGGGACGTTGGGCTCACATTTCAGCCTCACTTTGCCAGGATGAGGCAGAAGACGTACGCTGCTCTTTGGGCATTGCGGCAAGAGCTCGTTGGTGTGCATCAGCCAGCGCTGCTTGTTCGGCACATCCTGAGGTGTATTACGCCGATTCCTCTCTATGCTTCAGAAATTTGGTCATCTGCCCCTGCCTCATACCTTCAGAAGTATCTTAGTTTAGAGTACTGGTTGCTTAGATGGATGAACAGGGTGGTAGGCCATCCCCTAACTATCTCCAGATCTATCCTACAAGCAAATCTAGGCACCACTCCCTGGAGACATATCATCATGACAAAAAATGTTCTCACGCTTGCACGGCTTATAACGAGGCGAATTGACGCTCCATCAGTATCCACATTAATCTCTGGCCCGAAGAGGGCAAGAGGGAAGCACCCCGACTCCTGTCTCCCTCTACGTCTTACGCTGTCAAGCATTGATTCCCTGAGGAACATGTTTCCAGCCAATTGTCTTCGGATCTTCAATAAATTTAGGATCCACCCTGATAGGTTCTGTGAAGACAAGCCCTACAGGAAGGAAATCCTCAAGAACTGTTACCAGATTATGAACCTATAATACTCACCTGCTCCTGGACAGACCTTCATTTTTTTATTTATTATTATTTTTTATTTTTATTTTTATTTTTTTTTTTTAACTTGCCTCTTTGTATATGACAAAGACTTTCTGTCTTCAAGTAATCATGTATATTACTGTATATTTTGTACATTTTTGTTTATTTAATCTGCAAAAGTCTCGGGTCGAGCACGAATGTACCCTTGTTTATTGTACATTGTGTTCCTCGCACCTTAGTCTGTATTCACACCCTTCTGGCACAGAGCCGTCCCGGGGTGACCCAAGGTTTTTGGGAAATAAACTGATTTTAATAATAACCTCCCTGCTCCCCGAATACAGTATGGATATTAGTTCAAACAGTTATTATTTTTCATAAGTTTTAAAGGCAGTAATATACACTGAATGTATATTACTACTACCTTTTAAAGTTTCTGAAAAACTAGGTAGCCACTTTATTAGGTACGTCTACCCTTTTGGTGAAATGAAGTGCTCCTTAACATCTTGGCCCCGGGTGTTGAGCGTTCCGTGGCCAAGCGATTGCAGCGCGTTTCTGAAAGCATTTCAGTGAACACATTTTATTTTTATATTCTCTGTCTCCAAGACAGACCTGTTATAAATAATGCTTACGGAGAGGTAGCCGTACTCATAGATTCACGAGTCCCTTGCAGACTCATTTCTTTATAAACTGCTATTGTAGCTGTTACTACGCGAATAGCGATTAGCATTAGTTTGACACTTGTCTGACACACTTGTTTCGACCTACTTTCCGCTGGGTCTTCCTTGTACCCTTCATGAACTTAAAGATCTTATTCTGAAGTTGCCAACACCTTTCTGTTTATTGAGCGACTTCATTGTACACCATCCATTGTGAGGTTCTCCAAATGCAGACGAACGGGGACAACTCATTGAAATGCTCATCGACGAACAAAATCAAGCCATATTAAATACTGGCTTATCGACTTACATCCCTCTCCCAACAAGAACAACTTCTGCAATAGATCTATCTGCTCTCCGATCTTCTTTCCTAGTATCGAGTGGACGATCCGTTCAACGGTGCATGTGGTCACTACCCGTTAATCTGTAGAATTAAAACATCACACTCCATAACTTCAGAAAATTGTATAAAATGGAAATTTTCCAAGGCAGATTGAGCAAAGTACACTTCTCATGTATCCTTTGATAACCAGATCATCGAATCTCATCCACTTGACACAGTTACCAACCATATTACAAAATAGATTCTAGCAGCTGTGTCTACTACCATTCCGCAATCATAGTGAAACATCCGATCCGTAGAACCATAAATTATTGGTGGAACGAGGATTGTAAGAATGTCAAAAAAAAAAAAAAACCATGCGTCGTGGAGTCTGTTCCGCAAACATCCTACCACCATAAACTACAAGAAAGTTAGAGCCAAGGCCTGCCGCATTAGGAAGAACGCCTAAAGAGACTCTTGGGTTCGATTAGCAACTGCAATTAATAAAAACACTGACGCAAGAATAATATGGAGAAAAATAGAGCAATTAAATGGCAACTTCCTACCGTTATCCTTCCCACTTTTCAGCTGGAATGGGCAGGAGCTGTCTACTGCTGCAGAGATTTTCACAGCTGTCTGACTGGACCGCATATGATCCGTCATTTCAAAAGATTAAAGCTTTAGTCGAAAAATCCCAACTGAATTTCAGAACCACATCCTCATTACCGTACAATAGCCACTTACTATATTTCAATATCAAGAACCTATAATCCACTGCAAAGAACAGTGGTGCTGCCCCGACGAAACATATATTACATAATGCTATAACACTTAGATAAATCATTACTTCTCTGCTGATCTTCTACAATCGCATCTACATTAAACATTCATTTCCCAGTTCCTGGCAATACCAAAACCAGGAAAATATCAATCTATTCCTCACAACTATAGACCCATTTCTCTCACTAGCTGTTTAAATAAAACCATAGAAAAATGATACACCGTTGACTGACATGGTATCTTGATTTCCCAATATATGATCTCCGATAACCAATTTGGATTCAGAAAAAAAATTTTCCCACTGAATACAGAAGTTATACAGCTGAATTATGCGCCATCAGGCTTGCCCTACTATTATTTTTAGGCCACCCAAATAATTAAATTTATTTGCCGTGTTGGGTGTCTTATGTCTGTAAATTGTGTGTGTTCTGTGGTCGATTTGTCTGTTTTGATGGACGAAAACCCCCAGTTTCTGGGGGGGGGGGGGACCTTGCTATCTACGCCTGAGACCGACTAACTCGGCCACGGAGGGAAAAAAAGCCCATTAAAGTTCCTCGCGTCATCGACGGGATTAGAACCCGGGCCTTTTCCACCTGGTGTGGGGAGGATGGTGACGCTACCACTGTGCTATCCGCGCAGACCACCAAGCTTGCCCTAGAAAATATTCTCCATCTATTCACTCAAAAGTGTAATATATACAGACTTGTAGAGTACACTTTTAGCCTTACAAAATTCTTTCTCGCCGACTCAACCTTTAATAAAAAACTATAAAAACTCAGCTGATACAAATTCAGGAACACCAACAAGTAGTCATCTTTTGCTGGATCCCACGCCACACTGGGATAGATATTCGAGAGTCCGTTGTCGAGGATCTAAACATCAGATTTCCACTTAATTGCAGTGATGTTCTATGGGTACATATCCGGAGAATTCGGACCTGCGTAGCACCTGGAAGACCCTCGCTTTTAACGAACTACTCTCGAACAATACCGGCAAAGTAGCAGGGCGCATTATCCTTCTGGAACACAACTGCGCCATCCGGGAAGACAGTCATTGCGAAGGGATGTACCTGAGTAGTAACAAAAAAAAAAAAAATAATAAATAAATAAATAAATAAATAAATCTGTTGTTGTGCCTTGTGCACGGCGGAACCAAAACGTTAGTTTAACTCCGCCATGGTCTGTGATGAATATAGAACTCTGTAAAATGGAATGGATAGGTAGCTTTTAGCATTTAGAGTGCAGTCATAGGAGGGCTCCAAGAAATTCCCAGGAAAACATCCGTCACATCAAAGCATTGCCACCACTTCGATGTTCTGTCAGACAAGAACATCGGGGTTGTTCTTCTCCGCAGTTTGTTGCCATACCCTCCATCCACACCGCATATCAGGAAAAGAATTCGTCGTAAAAGGAAACTTTTTTTTTTTTTTTTTTAACTATCGTCGAGGGTTCAGTGACGCTGTTCAGATTCAAACTTTAGGCGTTGTTGGCGATGGTGGCCGTACGCATGGGCACCTTGATCGGGCGTCTACTCTAGCGGCCCACACGGAGGGGTGTGTTCGTTGGATTGTGGTCTTGGAAATACTTCTGGTCATCCCCTGGTTCAAGTCCAAGGACATATGTGTGGCTATGTATATATGTCTTATGTTAGGTGGCACCAGGAACATTAGTTCTTCACCGTTGTATTATTCTACGTTGTTACAATACTCTTATAAAACTACCAGAAACTGCAGCGCGCTATTTGTGTGAAATGTTTTATATTATGTTGTTTTGTTGTTTCTGGCCACTTCTGGATATCAATTTCTAACCGCATGGAGGTTGGGTGCGCTGGCGTCCTTCCGAAGGAGACAAAAACCCTGCACCAACTGAAACCTTACCAATGCATGGGGGGAAAAAATCACAGTTATAAATGGTTTATAGTAAATACACTACTTGCATGCGCTTTACTTTTAAATCGCAGAGCTTCTTTCTAATATCCTTGTACTGCTCACCATCTAATGACTTTGAGGGTTCTGAATTATTTAGAGCATGCATTAAATGTTATAAATGCGGAGGATGAGGTTATTTGTTCTGATGTCAACGCTAAATCACCTTTGTGGTACAGTAGTTTCTCAGACTCTCGGGGTCAACTGCTTGAGGATTTTATTATAAGTCAAAACCTTATTTCACCTTTTCTACCCATTCAGGTGAAACGAATATTGATGTCTCCCTCTCCCTGGTAAATTCAATTCAAGTTTTGCCAACTCCTGTTCGAGCTGGACGCTCCAGCTTTCTTGGACTTTTAAGTGACCATTATACAATTTCTCAACAGTACAGGTCCAGATCTACTTCGTTACAACCAGATTTGATCTGCTTCTGGATAAAAAAATGTTGTTTGGCCTGAATTTGACTTATCTATTAATATTGACTTTCCTGGTGATACAAATGCCTCTGTTTTGGGTGATATTATTCAGAAGGCGATACTTAAAGCATCTTATAAAGCATCCCGGAAAAAATGTATAACAACAAAAATGTGCCATTGGTGGTCCTGTGACATGTCGGATCTTAGGAAGCGAGTTCATCAAAGGAGGGCTTATCAGAGACATAGATCGGCACCACACGACGAGGTTGAAAGGTATTATTCTGAATTTAGAAATATAAAAAGGCATTACGTTAAAGAAATTGCAACTTATAAAAGAAATACCTCGTTTTATTTTGTTCAGGGAACTGGAAATGTTGATCCATGGGGTCTTTTATGCAAGATCTCTAGAAACAAAGTTTTTTTTTTTTCGTCTGAAATCTTTGAAACGGTAACAGAAAACTCAGTGGAAACATCCTCCTAGCCAGAAACAGTAAATGTTATATTAAACAATCTTTTTCAAAATGATGATTATCCCAGAATGTTGAAACTGATAAAAGAATTCGCAACGATAACTCAATATGTCTCTGATTCTGTAACTAATCTTTTTAATGAATCTGAACTTTTCTCCGTTCTCAAGAAAATTAACGTGCAGAAAGGCCTGTATCAAATTGAAAACATCATCATCCGGATGGCCAAATTAAAACCTGTAATTATTTTGCAATTAATGAACAAATGTCTTCTGTTTTTTTTTTTTTTTTTTTTTACCTCCTTGCTGGAAAACAGCTCTAGTTAAACTCATCCCAAATCGAATAAACCTGCTTCTGATTCTTGTTCATTTAGACCAATCGCTCTCCTTATCAGTATAGATTTTTTTCATGGATGATCTGCTGAGGATGCTTTGGTAGATTTTGTCTATAACATCGCAAATTCATCCAAGAAGTATCCTCTTGCTATCTTCGTTGATTTCGAGAGAGCGTTTGACTCCCTTTGGTGTGAGGGCGTCTCGATCGACTTAGCTGGCTGCTCCAGACAGTTATTTCTCCTATTTAGTCTGACCACCAAATACGGAGGATGCAGAAAGGTCAAGGAATAACCACCGCATATCCCCGGAGAAATATGGCCTTAGTTGCTAATGCTCCTAAAAATCAAATAATAATAACAACTCCTATTTAGAAGTTACTTTATGGGTCGAGCTATCTTTGTTGGATCAAGTTATAACCAAGTACAAAGGAAGATTTGTCGTGGTTGCCCTCAGGGCTCAAAAATCGGTCCTCAATGATGGAACCTTATATTGTCTCAGGTGGATTCCAAGACCACTCGAAGATGTAAAAATTATCGCATGCTCCGATGACCTAACAATTGTTATTCCGGGAAATACTCGTTTGGCACTTGAATCGAAAGCTAATATTGTCCTGGCAGATCTTTTTGATTGGTCGGTAGAGAACAAACTTAAGTTTAGTGCTACAAAGTCTAATATGATGATTTTTTTGAGCAAAGCTGAACATTAACAGACCTACGCATATTTTGTTCCCCGGGGTCTCTACGATTGAACTGTGACCATAAGCTTAAAATCAGCTTATCAAAAACAAAGATGATGATTCTTGGCTCAAAGTTGGATATCTCTCGTCCTCCGTTGGTCAAGATCAACAATAATTCGAATCGCTATAGTGAAAGAGAACAAGTTTCTAGGAGTGGTAATTGATTCCAGTCTCAGTTTTATTCCTCACTTGACAAATTATCATCTAAAATATGTTGATTTACTGGTTCAATTGTTAGTGTCCCGTGTTGAATGGGATCTCTCTAGAAAAACTTTAAGGATCTATTACAATGCAGTTTTCCTCACTCTGGTCACGTATGCTGCCTGTGCGTGGTTTTACAGGGCACGGCTTAATCACTTCAAAGCAAAATTCACCTCCTTGCAGAGAACCATCTTGCGATGTATGGTTAAGGCATGCAGGACAGTCTCGACGCGAGCTCTGCAGGTACTGGCTGGAACATTTCCTTTAGACTTGCAGGTTACTTAAAGAGGATTTTTATACAGATTGAAAAGCCAGATTGATACCGAATTTCTGGGAATAACCATCAACCTTCAAGATGATACTAAAACAGAAAGAAAGAAGGAGACTGTGGAACGAGTTAGTTAATATCTGGCAGTCTCGATGGGATACAGCTCCCGTTGGTGCAACAACGAGAAAATTTATGCCACAAGTTTCATTTCTCCTGGATAAATATGTTCAATTCTGGTTTTGCATGGACATATTCACGTCTTACCTGTTTACAGGGCATGGATCGATGAATCAGAGTGTTTTTAGGTTCAATTTATCACAAACACATCTCTGCTCCTGTGTATCACAAGAGAGTTGGGATCACGTCTTCTATCATTGCTACCTGTATGATGATCTCAGACTTCCTCTTCATGCACTAACTAATTTTCAACCATTACATGAGTCGTCTCTGCTTCAAAGCTCGGAGTCATATCTGATTCTTCAGGCTTTCGCTCAAAGCGTATTTCTTCTAAGGCGTTCAGTGTCGACAGATCTCAACAGGATCCAGCAAAATGGCCCTGTTGATGCATAGCTGGTTAGATCTCCTTTAATAATGGATATGTAAACTCAAATCCTCAATAAGTGTAATTTTTCCTCTGGATTAGGCCCGCAGACAAAATTAAGTGCTTTTCTTTCTTTCTTTCTTTCTTCTTTTTTTTTTTTTTTTTTTTTTTTAGCAGCACCACTGCTTTCTTTTTTTTTTTTTTTTTTTTTAGCACCACCACTGCTTTCTTTTATTTGTTTATTTATTTATTATTTTAAATTTAGCAGCAACGCTACCTTCTTTCTTTTTATTTTACTTATTTATATTTTATTTATTATTATTATTTTTTAAAATTTTTTTGTCTTATTTTTATTATACGTGTTTTATTTTATTTTCTTCATTTCTTTTCCATATCCAGTACCATGGGAGGTCGTCCCCCCCCTCTGGAATGGGCCCCTAGAGGATTCTGGCCGACCTTCTGGCAACACCAGGTGGGTCAGAGTCTCTTTTGAGACAGTACGTGCTCTACATGGACTGGCCCACTTCTCGTGGTGTGGACGAGTACCCAGAATAATCTGTCCAGGTGACTGATGCTTCTGGGTAGCCAAGCGGCCAGAACAGAACAACAAAACACATACATAATACACACAAACCTACGTCATTCACATTTCTGGCCCTTTTATAGTGTGGTACTATTCTTCAGAAATACGAGGCTGAGTTAAACTGACGTTCTAGGAGCCGCCCTTTACATATACACATGTCCACATTAACAGACTGCCGTTAGTGAAAATAAATAACTCCGACTTCCATTGGTCACTGAGACTAAGCTTCTTGGTGTCATCATTGACAGTAAACTTTCTTTTCTTCCACATGTCATTAACTTAATGATAAAAATCAGGAGATTTTCTGCAGCTTTGATGAGAGTATCACGCACTGACTGGGGACTTTCGAGAAAAACTTTGCAACTCGATTATAATGCAGTCTTTCTCCCTCTGGTAACTTATGCATGTGGTGCATGATTTCATAGGGTGAGAATTATTCAGATACAGAAAACAAACTTGCCTCGCTTCAGAGAACTATGCTATTATCTTTGTTGAGAACGTGAAGAACTGTTTCTACGGTGGCTCTGCAGGTTATAGCTGGCCAAATGCCTCTAGATCTTTAGGTGGCTTCCAGGGGTCTTTGTTACCGTATCAAAAAGACTTTTTGGGAATAACGTTACATTTAGAGTTGGATGTTAAAAAAAGAACGATCTCGTTGCTGGAATGAATGTGTGAACATTTGGCAGACATTGGGATACTACTACAGCCGGGCTGGTGACAAGAACATTTATCCCCGACGTTTCCTTTCTTATTAATACGAAGAAAAATTTTTTGTTTCTCTTGACATCTACTTATCTTACAGCATAACGTGGAATGGATCCTTGAACCAGAAACCTTTTCAACTCAGACTTTCCCGAACGGACTTATGTAGTTGTGGAGAAAGTAAAGTAAAGTGTAAAGTGTGTTTAGGGTCAAGCGGCACCAGGGGTTCCCCCCATCTCCATGTAGTTTACATTGTGGGTGAACCAGTTGACTGGAAAAGCCAGAGATTTAAAAGTATATGGACTTTGTATATGTGTGATGCCTTGTACCGTTGTTCATCTGGTCATTTAGCCGCCAGACGCCTACTGAGGCCCGACATTGCCCCACTTTCGCCTCGTGGAGGCAGACCAGGTACCCACTAGTATAGGCGCCTCCGCAGCCAGGTGGGAAGGAGCAGCAGTGCGTAGCACACGCTTCTTGATTAGACCGGGGTTCGAGCCCGTCACCACCAAATACGGAGGATGCGGAAAGGTCAGGGAATGACCACCGCATATCCCGGAGCAATATGGCCTTAGTTGCTAATGCTCCAAATAACAACAACAACCCACTAGTATACAGTTCACTCTGGCAGGTCCTGCCACCTAATTTCCTGAGATTTCAGTGGCTAGGACCTAAAAAAAAAAAAAAAAAAAAAAAAAATCGCGTACGCGTCGCGGGAAGCGCTAGGAGAAGTCCAAAATGTTGGACAAAATTAATTTATATTGGTGATTTTAGATTGTGTGGGGCGTGTTCCCGTTGCTGTGAGATAGAGTGGAGTGAAAGCTGAAGACTGGGGGGAGATAAACAGAAATATGGAGCCGAAAGGGAAGGCAACTCCAGTTTACACTGGGGCATGCCCATGCCCCACGAGAGGGAAGAAATAGGAGGGCAGAAAACTGTCCTCTCCCCACCCTGCCAGGAAGAGGTGACAGTGAACCAGAAAAGGGAGCTGGCTCTGGTTGCCAATATATCCTGTGTGCATGGGTAGGAGCAAACCAGACTGCAGGGTCAGGTCCGCACCATCCAGAAAAACTTGAGGCCCAGCAGAGGCGATCCAATGTTGGTTTGGCTGAATAGGTTGTGCAAAATGTCATAGTTGGGAGTCACTCATGGGACTGTTGTCCCGTCCGGTAGTCAATGTTCTGGGAAGTGGAGTTTTGTCACCTCTAGGAAGAGTTCCAGTTTTGTCCTGCATGAAGGATCAAGCAGTCAAATCTGACGTCTGGTTGGGGGTCTCAGTTGTGGAGAAAGCGAGAGCTGGAAGCACGTATTGTATCATTGTCCTTTTTATGACGACTTTAGGGAGGAATTAAGATCCTCAATAAACAGATCATCGCCGAACAATTTTGCTCCGGGCAATGAATATCTACTCAATCAGAATGTCGGCTCTTATCGGTCTTTGCAGACTTTCTTCATCAATACTTTCCAGCGTAGGCGTGCTTTTCTGGCCAACGCAAATGACACTGGTATAAGTTACCAGGTGTAATAAAGTTACTTTGTATCTTAAGCTTCAAGTGGATTTTACCTCTTCTAAATAACTGCATATTTCATGATTTTTATCTTACTATTTGTACCTGAGCACTTAATTCGGCTGCCGGGTTAGGTATATAAAGGATGTAGGTGTTTATGGTTGTGCAATTCATGGCTATGTATTCACAGTTTGTATTAAGGTTAGATACACTGTTGAAATGAAATTCAGCTTTGATTTCATCGCTCATTTTTGTTAGAAGTCATATATCTATTTCTATCTACTTGTAAATTTTGATAAAGTTGTAAATAATAATGTTAAATTTAAAGAAGTTGTTGTTGCAACTTTTTTTTTTTAAGGTTTAAAAAGCTAACTTTAAGATGTTCAGTTAATAGTACTGTACGTTGTAATTTTCTCCTCTATTTTGAGGATTAAGTATTGGCTGCTGATAATGTCATTGTTACTGCTAACTGTGGAGATTCCGTTATTGTTAAATAGATTTTATTTATTTGTGAAACAAGGAGGAGTTGAACTCGCATTCTAGGAGCTGCCCTACCTTAAAACATACTGCAGTATCACGTTACCCGTTCCCAGGGGAGGAACTACCGGTTGCAAAAACAGAGCGATGGTCATAATGTTTCGATTGGACAGTGTATATATGAACCTTCAGTTGACCAAAGAGTTCCTGAAAAGTCTTTCGTTTCCAAAGCTATTTTTCAGCAACTTACATTATACATAATAATAATTTAAAAAAAAAATCTTTATGAAAATATAGTAGTGATATTTACATTATTGCAGTTATACGTAAAAAATAAATACATTTTCTGTTTGTTCCAGTTTCTGCTTGTACAGATACTTAAACATCATTGTTTTTAGGGGTGGGCTTGTATTCTAATTTTACATAATGCTGTAACAGTGAAAAATCAGCACTCATTTCAGCAACAAGGTTATTTCAAAGCAGGTCCAAAGATTTGGCAGTATTTAACCACGGCTATTAATACAGTCTTTCATTCACTAATTTTGAGAATACAGCAGTGTATGTGATTCATAAAAATAATGACTAAACTTCGGTATATTTATAGTTATGTAATATTCGTATTTATTTATATTATTTACAGTATTAAAAAAGTAATAAAAATTAATGAATAGCACATTTTAGTACCTTAATATTTTTAAGCGTTTCGCGAAACCTTCGTTTGGCCTACACCAGATTGGAAACAGAAATTCATAACCTCTCTTTTTTAAAATTAAAAATCAGATCAGCAACTAATCTAGTAAAATTATCTTCTCCAGTCGCTGAGGATACGATCAGGAAGAGTACAGTATTGCGTTTGGCCAACATTAAAATCTCATAGAAAATAGAAGTCGGGAGAAAATCACTAAATTTACCAAAAAAAAAAATTAAAATTTAAAACTTCCTCTTCCATGTATACTGTTTAAAAGCGATCACAAGATTGACTGACAATATAATAAGATAAAAAAGATAAGAACAAAATGATGGAACGAGACATTTTGTATATACACCAAATGTCGAGTGCCGTGGAACAATACGCACGTAGAGTACGTGCATAATTTAAATACTTAATACTGGCAGACTTCATTGCATTTTTATTAATTTTATTTATAAACAGAATTTTTTAAAGTTTATAATTAAGTAGCGAAAGGCACGTGTATAGGCATTTATGTCTGCAGACAATATACACTGCACATAAATTTATTTACAATATATGATATTTCGGTACATAACGTTATTGTGTTTATACTTACAGTTACTGATATTATGTGATGGAATTTAAAGCATCTGTAACAAGTTAATATATTCTAAGGCAGTCAAGTCATCTCAACCCTTTATTTCCAGGCGGTGGTAAGTACCTAATTTCGTCATTGATTCATTTTTAAACATGTTTTCAGCCACATCTTTCCCCTGGGTAAGGAGATTTGTGTACGCTCTACTCCAGTGGTTCCTAAATTTTTGTCACTCGAATCACATCTGTAGTTAAAAGACATTATATTCGTTGCACACTTAAATAGTGATTGCTAGGGAATTCACTTAGTTTCTCCAAAAGTCATTCAATATTCATGATATGTAACCAGCTCACTTTTTTAAATAACTTTCACTTTTAGTATTATTATTAGCCATATAGCGCAAGGAAACCACAGGCTTCTACTCAATTAGCTAAAAAAAAAATAATAATAAATAAAAAAAATAAATAATTAATTAAATAAAATACAAATACGAATATATTGCAAAAAATAAATATTAAAAAATAAGCAGCCTGTATGTCCTTTCTCGTGTAGGTAACTATTCGCCTAACTGACCCATGACTGTATAATACTGTATAATAAAAGTCTTTTATTACGAGCGCGGCGCTCTAAAGCCTCAGCTACTTACGGTGCGTTAGTATGTTGGGGGGGGGATGTAAATGTTATTTATTTTACCCTCTTTGTTATTTTTGTATTATATTTATTTTCCCCCTAATTCTCCCCCTTCCACATTAACACCTGACTTGTTAATCTCTCAGAAGATTCTAGATTTCGGGGGGGGGGGGGTTTCCAGTGGTTATATTCCTCACTGACACAACTCATATGCATTATATACAATTTGTTTATTAAGATTATTTACATGAAATAAATTGGTGAATAATTAAGTACATATAACAGTTGATAATATTATCTTCACCGTACAAATATAAAATGTTTGGCTAGGTTAAGCTATACACTTTTACATTGTCCTTCACTACATCACATGGATAATAATACTTCCATAATTTACTTAATACAAATATTCTCTAAGTAAATCACCCTTATATTCTAATAGGTCAGACTTATCTTCCACTCTTCCTTTATACAAGGCTATTCCTCTGTTAGCAATATTTATGATAAATCTCTCTTATTTAGATTTTTATCTTAATACATTCGCATTCATCCTTTAAATCAATATTCATCTCATTGCCTAAGTTTATGCTAACAACTTGACTTCTGACTTGTCATTCTACCACATTTTCGACATCATATATATTTATATAACATTCTCTATATAATCTCCCTTAATTACTCCCCTCCAAAACTGTTATCTTACTTTCGGTTAATCAGGGTATTTTACTACCTCTATGAAACCCCTTCCCTTATCATAATTACTCATTTTTATGTACATGTCTCTTATTATATATAAATCTGTTGCAATTTGCTCTTTCTGTATTTGTTATCCTCTCTCTAGAGTTTTTTAAAATACATGGGAATACTAATCAGACACTTACTGCTAATAATGGACATGATCCCTCCGCTGGGGCTTGCCGTTCTTTATTGGGGCTGCTGTTCTCGTCTGAATAGGGCATCATCTACATCTTCTAGGAATTTATCATATGGTCCTTGATACTGCTACTCGGTTTCGGTCTGCAACTTTACCTTCACGGCTCTCTTTATCTGCACACTGGCCAATGTCACTGCCTTCTGATGACGGACTAGGCTTTATTTCTCCTTAGACTTCACTTATTTGCCCAAGGCTCTATTTCTCCTTTTGGCGCACTTGTCCGCATACTGCTCTCCTGTCGCTTCCATCACTAGCCTTATAAAACAATTACTTAACCGTTCACTCCTATTCTTAAAACTTATCTAACCTTTCACAACTGACTACTCCATCTTAAAACTTTGCCAAACTTTCTTAACTCTAACAGACAGACCTAAACTTTATCAGAACCTACTCTTCAGGAACCACCTCTTTAGGGGCCATCCTCATAACAAACACTGGAACAACCTCTCGGGAACCTTCGCTCTCAGGAAACTTTTGGGAACACACCCTATCAGGAAAACTTTCGGGAACACACCCTATCAGGAAAACTTTCGGGACCACACCCTATCAGGAAAACTTTCGGGAACCCACCCTATCAGGAAAACTTTCGGGAACCCCTATTCCTCGCCTCACATCCCCTTTTGTATCTCCACTACCTCTCATTTCTAACCAATCATTCGCTACTTCGCCCCTCTCATCTCCTATCTCATTCGCTCATTTCATTCCTATTGTCCTTTGTTGCCTGAACTTCCGACATCCAGAATTTTCGCGATCCTTCTAGAAGGATGGCCGGAAGTTCCGGGTCTTCTTGTGACCTCACATGCCCTTAATCCCCCATGAAATATTTAAGTACTTACTCCCATTTTTGAATATCCTCCACTATCGTGTGCTGTCTCTTTCCCCAAATGAGTTTCGTAGCGGTCTATTGTTTGATTAAGGGTGGGGTTCTGCCTTCGCTCAGAATACTTTCACTATGAATTTTTTCCAGATCAGTGAATGCATTGTTCCGCGGGTTCGAAACCGTTTTTCACCCATTGCTATTTCAGTCAAAGACTTACTTAAAGATTTTTGGCCGAACAAGAGATATAATTAAGGCTGGGAGTGTCTGAACTACAATTTTCAGTCTATTGTTTTCTAAAAACCCGGTATTTTTGCTGAAGGCTGACTGTTTAAAAATACAAATAATTTCCAATACTTAACAAAGCCACTATTAATAATATTTGTAAGGATGGGTCCTTACAAGTAAAGTATGAGTTATATCTTTTTAATTCCAACTTATTGTAAACGTTCTAGATAGAATTTAAATCAACATTTACATATGTTTTTTTGTTTTAATTATAAACTATATCGCAAAAGTAGTCGGACCCTGCAGGTTTCAAAGAGGCTTTTAGTGATACAATATTGAATATCGTGTTAGGCTTTATTACACACTGTATCCTCGTAGATAGACTCCCAACCAGTATTTGATAACGGGAAGACGTCATTTTAGTCCGTTTCTCCTTCAACACAGAGGCCAATTCGACTATTGATTGCAGACCTGCTGGCCCAGCCCAGAGTTGACGTACGTTACTCCAGAGTTCATTAGGGTTAAGGTCGGCGCTCTAGGCATACTAATGAATCTTTTGCTCGCCCATGATTTCAAATCAAGTCCCTGCGGATATGCAGAATTGTCCAGAATGCCAGTGAATACAGCATGACATTGGCTGTTCCAGGAACGACCACTGGTCCAGGTCCAAACCATGAGAAGCAACTCCACACAAACGGTGACAGCACCACTGCCAAAATTCACAACTGGGACAACACACTCTGGTAATAACCTTCTGCGAGTATATGCCAGAAGACTTGTCACGAAGGTCGTAGTGTAACGAGCAAGTTTACGCTATGCGTTGCGTACTATGATGTTTGTTTTGAATGCTGCAGCTTTTCTGTAAAATCCGATGATAAATCGACATTGTTCGATGAAGACGAGATCTACATACTATTTTTCTGGGCGCTCTTTGGTCTCTTTTTTTTTTTTGTCACTTTCAGTCGCCAATATTAACGTTTTTCAGCTGTAGTAGCACTATGACGTTTCCTTTTGGTGATTATGGCAGCCGCCATTGATCAGGGGGTGTTATCACTTAAACCTTTTCGGTTAGACCGTTTTGATTGCTGGCTTTACCGGGGGAACACTTAAGTTAAAAGAAGTCTGAAAACTCTTCTCAGAATTAGCGGGGCGGGTGAGTTTATAATTTCTCCCGGACTACAGTTTGCGTGCCACTGATTTTGGGGGTGGAATTTTGCTGCAATGGCAGGAACTGATTGATTGATTGCTAATGTGGGCTCCTGCGGTGACGCCCAGTTAAAAGCTGCTAATCGACTTTGCGGATCTGCTTATTTCTAGCTTGAACGTAGTTGTTTTTATACCTACTCATAACACTGACATATTAATATTATTTATTATAATTATTATATGTAATAACAAAAATAAAACAAAACAAAACTGGATATTAAAATCATTATACATCCAGTTGCTATTTGCGAGCTTCTTACATTTTTTTCTTATTTCCAAATTCCTGGGGTATCCAGCTACTTTTAGCAACATAATATATATATATATATATATATATATATATCTTGAAAATGGAGCCCAAAGATCAAAGCGTTGACTTTTGTTGAGCTTCAATGATTTAGTTTGAAGACTTTGCCTTAGTATCACCTTGAAGTTCATTCTATTAATTAGCTAATCATAATTTACGCGACTTGGTGTGGTCCTTTCCATATTATAAAGTTCTTGTAATGTTTATGATAAACTGTATGAGAAAAGTAGTCACGAGAAGCTCTAGTATGAAAAATATGAAAAAAATCTCAAGAATTTAATGAAACACAAGGCAATTATGCCTTGTTTTATTAATTTTTTTTATTATTAAATAAAAAAAAAGAAACTTCAGATTGCTGCATGAAAGCGAAATCATGACAAAAAAACCCTGTGTACCTTTAAATTTTGTTTGGGGGAAAGACCCGTACGTTCCACGTTTGTAGCATTCACAGATGGCAGTATAATTTTATAATGTAATGCTAAATATCCTTGGAGGGGAGGGTCTTTATAAGTGGATGCACTTATCAAGTGCCCTTAAACGTGATCGCGGACACTTAAGGCCCAAATATAATTTCCGCCGCCGTATCCTAGTGGTCAGGCGCACGGGTGCATAAGTACATGTGCCTTGAGTGACCGGGGTTCAAGCCCGTGACTGCTGAATACGGTGCTGTTTCTTATATTCTGTGTATCTTGTAAACTCCTCTGATCGTTTGGTCGTCCCGGAGTATAAACAGAATATTATTTATTATTATAATATTTCATGAAAATCCGTCCACTCCCAGTCGAGTTGTTACTTGTGGACGGATAGATATGGCGCATATGCATGTATCCGAACTCGCTAAAAAAAAAAGGTAAAAAAAAAAAATAATAAAATAAAACCTCACTCAGGAAGCTAAGCACGTAAATCGTGTATTAATCTGGTGGATCCTTTTATTTTCGTGATTTGGGGAAATTTAACTCTTTCGAAGGGTTCCAATTTGCTTGACATTTCTAGCCTGGCACAAAAGGGCCTGTTATCTGATGTTGATTTTACAATATTTTTCGATGTGTCTCATTGCACTTTCTTTTTTCGGCGATGCTCCGAACGGTGTTCGCAGAAAAGGAGTTTGCAGCAGCTGTCACCTCATTATTCGACCCAAATTTCCTTTCAGACAAGTCTTAGCCAGTGGAAAAGCTGATTTGCACAGTTGTGATGAAACCAAACACCATTACACAGCTTTGCTGGGCTCTCTGACATGACTGCAGATTGTAATCTAGTTACTAAGTTAGCATAATGTTATATTTATTGTTTGTTTCTTTGGATGATAATCTAATGAAATTAAAATAATTTAACCATAATAATATGGTTAAATTATTTTAATCACATTATTTGGAGATTTGCAGAGCCATTGCAACTTCCCCACTTCCCCACCAACTCCGCAACTATGCGGAGTTGGTGGGGAAGTGGGCGTATCCTCTGTTTGTGGGTTGCCCATTTCAGGAGCCAGCACTCCGCTGCAAAAAATAGTTTTGATAATCTTAGATGCTGCTGACGTCCAGATCTCTGTTCCGGTAGTGGGGAATACATAGTGGTCTTCACGTATTTTGCTACTGTGATGTTATCTAGGTATAATGTAGATTCTGTTTCGCTGTCCGCTTAAGGTGTACTGCACGGCTGATGAGTTTGTCGATGCGATGGTTAAATTTCAGCTTTGTATAGAACGAAAAACCTAAATCTGAATGATAAAACGCAGCAGGGCTTATAGCTCCTTTGAGCATAGGTGAAATGGTTGTTGATTCTTTTTTCAATGCACTCAGACTGGTTTAATATCGAGACCAAATTGTTTTAGGTACCTTGCTAATGAAAGGGGCACGAAGATAATTTTTCTCTGATCATAGTGAGGTCTGCATTTGTTTGGAAGGGAGTCAGGATTTTTAAGTCCTTGAGGCTTGTAACAGAAATTCTCTCGGGGTTTGTTTGTTTTGGTTTTTTTTAGGGGCATTAGCAACTAAGGCCATATTGCTCCGGGATATGCGGCGGTCATTCCCTGACCTTTCCGCATCCTCCGTATTTGGTGGTGACGGGCTTGAACCCCGGTCTAATCAAGAAGCGTGTGCTACGCACTGCTGCTCCTTCCCACCTGGCTACGGAGATATGACAAGCTTAGGCTTGCTGCCTGAGAGTCTAAAACGCTAATGGAACTGATATTCAGGTGATATCAGTCAAGTGTGCCGAATTTCAGTACAGTCCTGTCGTCAATCAAATCTTCTGCTTGCACCTTCACGGTGGCGGGACTTTTGTAACCCTGGGTGTAATCTTGATGTGAAGGTCTCGCAATATTGCACCTGGTATATTGGGGGTGACTACCCAGGTATGATCCAATGTAAAAGAAGTGTGGTGTCCACATCACACAGTGGAATGCCGCCCCTTTGTATTACCAGGCAGCAGTAGGTAGTAGATTACTCTTATCAACCGGTGTAGTACTACCACTTTGCTTACTGGAGGCTTGAAGTGGTGAAACCCTTGTTTAATCTCTTAAGTTAAGCTCCAGCAACACCCCCCCCCCTATCTTTTCTGTAATGTGTATAATTGATGTGTCTTTTGAGGTTAAGTTGGTAACAGTAACAAAATTTTGGATCTCCTGAAAGATTTAAACAAGCGATACTATTCGACAAGAGAGGAACCAAAAAGACCTCCTTTGAGTGAAATACAGATCACCAAAGAGAGCGTAATGAACGATCTGCCCAATAAGGCCACTGTTGGACCAGATAAATTTCCAATGTTCATCCTTAAAATAAGTAGCCATTTATAATAGATCTATTACTACACATCTCTCAGGAAATCAAATCAGGACCGTTCCCGCAATCTTGGAAAAATTACATTGTAACCCCAATACCAAATATTAAACACCCAAAATTGGCTATGGATTACAGACCAATTTCTGCACCCTACACCCTACAAAAGCACTGCTTCCTACATTCAACCAACACTGCTTCAGCCATAGACCATCGCATTTGCATTCAGTCATTTCGGGGAGATCAACAATAACGAACTTACTGGAAACCCTTTTTCGCGTGCAGAAAGCACTAAATGAGAAAAATCAAATTGATATTTTTTTGGATATCTCTGCAGCCTACGAGAACGTCTCAATTTCAGCGCTCATTGCGATTTTAAGGAATTATTTTAATGTAAGAGGAAATTTATTAACTATAATAAGCAGCCTGCTAGAACACAGAAAACTTACTTTAAGCACCAAAAGTTACAATCTTGCTTTACCATCTTGCGAGAAGTGCCATAGGGGCAGTTCTTTCGGCCACCCTCTTCGCGGCCACCCTAGAGCCGTTTCTTGCACGGTACTATAATTTTTTAACATATGCTGACGATATAAAATTTTTCATCTCTTCCAAAGACCATGAATCAGCAGAGGTATTTGCCAGATGGCGAATAACACAATCCGAGAATTTGAGAACTATCCTGATTGCATCGGGCTCCGTATAAATGCACAGAAGTCTTCCCCAATGACCATAATTTATAAGCATAATAAAAATGACATCTCGATCTCTGTGAACTGGTCTAGTGTGGAAAAAGTGCACTCTCACCTGGAACTGTGGACCTGGGTCTTAAGTGGGATGACAGACTCAACTTTGCTCAACACTGTATGCAAATGTATCTCCAATTCAGAAATGGGGATTAAAGGGTGACACGAGTAATTACAGACCTGTTAGTTTAACTTCTGTTCCGGTGAAAACAATGGACTTACTGGTTAAAGATGCATTGCAGGATCATCTAGACAAGACTGCAGCAATAATTCAGACACAGCATTAGTTTGTTAAGGGAAAGCCTTGTCTGACAAATTTAAAATAAAGATTAATTTGATACTCTGATGTTGTCACAGTTGGATGAGAAATTGTTGATGTTAAACATAAAAAGGCTCCTGGGGTGGACGGGATCTAACCAGTTATATTAAAGGAGGCGGGAAAGGAACTAAGTAAACCCTTAGCCATAATTATGAGAACATCCTTGAACTCGGGGGAAGTCTCCACAGACTGGAGACGTGCAAATGTATCTCCAATTCAGAAATGAGGATTAAAGGGTGACACTAGTAATTACAGACCGGTTAGTTTAACTTCTGTTCCGGTGAAAACAATGGACTTACTGGTTAAAGATGCATTGCAGGATCATCTAGACAAGACTGCAGCAATAATTCAGACACAGCATTAGTTTGTTAAGGGAAAGCCTTGTCTGACAAATTTAAAATAAAGATTAATTTGATACTCTGATGTTGTCACAGTTGGATGAGAAATTGTTGATGTTAAACATAAAAAGGCTCCTGGGGTGGACGGGATCTAACCAGTTATATTAAAGGAGGCGGGAAAGGAACTAAGTAAACCCTTAGCCATAATTATGAGAACATCCTTGAACTCGGGGGAAGTCTCCACAGACTGGAGACGTGCAAATGTATCTCCAATTCAGAAATGAGGATTAAAGGGTGACACTAGTAATTACAGACCGGTTAGTTTAACTTCTGTTCCGGTGAAAACAATGGACTTACTGGTTAAAGATGCATTGCAGGATCATCTAGACAAGACTGCAGCAATAATTCAGACACAGCATGAGTTTGTTAAGGGAAAGCCTTGTCTGACAAATTTAATTGGATACTGTGATGTTTCACAAAGATACTGGATGCAAAAATAATTTTGATATCGTATACATGGATTTCAGGAAATCTTTTGACACTGTTGCGCATGGCAGACTACTGCACAAATTAGAGCAGAATGTTATTAAGGGTAAGTTGCTACAATGGATAAAAGGATGGTTGAGTGGGAGAAGACAGAGAGTTATCAAAGGACGCTGCTCTTCGCGGCCTAATGTTATTAGCGGAGTCTCAAAGGGTTCGGTGTTGGGCCGCTGTTGTTTTGTATAATTTATCGATGATATCGATGAAGGTATATGAGGCTTAGTGTCGAAGTTTGCAGATGATACAAAAGTTGGTAGGGTTGTTAATGACAGTAATGGCAGTTGTTGTTATTTGGTTTTTAGGAGCATTAGCAACCAAGGCCATATTGCTCCGAGGATATGCGGTGGTCAATCCCTGACCTTGCCGCATCCTCCGTATTTGGTGGTCACGGGCTCGAACACCGGTCTAATCAAAAAGCATGTGCTACGCACTGCCGCTCCTGCCCACCTGGCTACGGAGGCGCCAGTAATGGCAGTGTGCTACTGCAACAGGATCTAGAAAATTTGGGCAGATTGGCTGAGAAGTGGGAACTGAAGTTTAACATTGAAAAATGCAAAGTACTGCACATGGGTAGAAGTAACCCAAGAGGAACGTACCAACTGTGTGGTACTACACTTAGGGTGGTAGATAATGAAAAAGACATGGGAGTAATTGTGCAGTCAGATATGAAGTTTTCTGAGCGATGAAAGACAGGCTGCCAGAGCAGGTCATGGGGTTTTTGTTAATGATATACAGGAATTTTGCTAGCAGGGAAAAGGGGGTGATTATCCCTTTGTATAAGGCAATGGTCAGGCCACGCCTTGAGTACTGCGTACAGGTCTGGAGGCCTCATTTTAAGAAGGATGTAGATTTGTTTGAGCGTGTACAGAGGACAACAAGATTGGTGACGGGAATGAAGGGATCCTCTTACCAAGAGAGGCTTAAGTTCTGTTAATTGCAGCGGCTGGAGACTAGGCACCTGCGAGTTGATCTGATTGAGGTGTATAAGGTCTTGAATGGGTTGAGCTCGCTGAATTCTGATGGGATTCTTCCGCTTGCTCATATTACTAACCTAAGGGGACATAAATTCAAATTGGGGAAAGATAGTTGTAGAATAGATGTGCGGAAATTTGCCTTTAGCCAGCGGGTGGTTAATTGCTGGAACAAACTTCCATCTGTCGTTGTAGAAGTTGATAGTTTAAAGAAATTCAAGGAGGAACTGGACAAACGTTTAGAGGGAATGGGTGTGTGAATTTTTTTGACTCTTGCTACATAATCTCATACGTTTTGCTTTTTTGCATCACAAACTGTTCCTAATCCTCTTCAGACATATAGATCACCATGAAGACCGCACCGGCAGCCCGTCTTAACTTAGTCCTCTGCTTCCAAACAAAATGTCCAGCATTCAAGTCATCAGTGCAGCTCATACAGATACTACAATTGTAACTAGTCTCAACTCAGTTATTGAAAAAGTTGACTTGAGGCTACAAACTACTCAACTCCCAGACTTCCGGTGTAATAAAAGGAACAGTAATTTAATATGGCTCTCTGACATTGCACTCTACATTTCCAGCCTACACCCTGTGCCTAGATTGTTGCGAAACGCCCTGAATGGACGTTTAATTGCACAAAGTAAAAAAGCATGGGACAGTGACAGACTCTCATGAGGTACTGATTTACACTGAGTTGGCTTTCATTAGCAACTCCCCCTTGTGTATGAATAGACAGGGCTTTGACGCTGGCGAAGTCTCAGAGTCGGGAATGGATGATATAAGATTGCAGTTCGCGCACGTTGAATCAATTTTTGAATGTCTGTGAGGAAGAATGGGTCGGCGTCGAGATATTTCCAACTTCGAACGTTGGAATGATTGTGGAGGCACGACATCCAGGTGCCAATTTCTCGACAACAGTCACCATGGTTAAGCGCTCCCATTCTGTGGTGTGATGCGTCTACTATGACCGACTGAACAGCGGTCAAACAACCAGCCAACGGTCACATTTGGGACAGCCATGTATTGCGGACTCCCGTGTAGCCTCGTGAGTAGCACAGTTGGTATAATCCTTTTCTTCCCTGCACCGGGTTGAAAATACCTGATTTTGAATTCGGTCAATAACGCGAGGAATTTTTATGGGCGTTTTTCAGTGTGGCTAAGGTAGTTGGTCGAAGGCCAGAGTTGCATACTTTTTTCCTCCTAGATTATCGGGGTTTTCATCCAGCAAAACAGGCCACTCACCTACAGAGCATATGCATGGTACAGCTCTAAAACCGTAGTCGCAGGCTGAACGCTAATTAGTTAAACGGACCGAACCTATTGGTAACCCTCTAGGAGGCTTCCGGATCACTAGTGTATAATCTTGCTATCTCTACTCTGCGAAATAGTGATTGGAGGGAGTCCGAGTAATGTGTATGCGGGGGACATTGTCCAGGCCACGTTATGTCAAGGATCTGGATATATTCTTACCATGTGCACGCCATATCCAAAAATTTCATTACTTCATACAGCAAGGCACCCCTCCAACCTTTCCTCACTATTGAATACACCATGAATTGTCAAACTAATAGAGTTAGCTTATCTGCGAAAAGATCTAAACCTCCCAAACACTTTCTAGTTCATTTCACAAATATAGGTGGTCTCAGTTATAATCTCAACGACGTCCATTTCCACTTGCAGTAAGGTCTGAGGTGTATTTAGTGTCAGACGGCACCAGGGGTTTCCCCCATCTACGCGTAGTTTTCATTGTGGATGTACCAGTTCACTGGAAATGCCAGAGATTTAAAAGTGTAATGGATATTGTATATGTGTAGTGCCGTGTACTGTTGTTCATCTGGTCGTTTAGCCGCTGGACCCCTGCTGAGGCCCAACGTTGCCCCACCTTCGCTCCGTGGAGGCAGACCAGGAAACACCAGTAGACTTAAGTTACTGTGGCAGGTCCTGCCACCTAATTTCCTGAGATTTCAGTGGCTAGGACCTAAAAAAAAAAAAAAAGTAAAGAAATAAAATAATAATAAAAAAAGATAAAGAAATAAAATAATAATAAGAATGAATAATAATAAGAATAATAAAATAAAATAAAATAAAAATAAAAAATGTATATTTCATGCATATATGCGTGCATACAAGAACATATATACACACATGCACATATGTATACACACACACACACGCATACCCCACAGGTCTAAATCTAAAAACATCAAAATTACTGCCCGACCTATTTGGCCCTAGAACAAGTTATCAGCGAACAACCCTACGCTCTGTTAAAAAATTACAACCGTTGCTCAAGAAACAGCGATCATCTCATTCTCAAATCTGGTCCTAGCCACTGAAATCCCAGGAAAGTAGGTTGCAGGACCCGCCAGAGTACTCTAGCTACAGTGGTACACCCGGTCAGCCTCCCCGTGGCATGGTGTGGTAACGTCGGGTCCCACTAGGGGCTCGGCGGCTAATAGACCGGAGGAACAAAGGGCACAACACAATATACAGCACATGACCCCCACACACTTCAAATCTCTGGCCCCGATACAATGTACACCCGCGGAGATGGGAGAAATCCCAGGAGCCGTTAGACACTAACATACCTTATACCTTATTCATTCGCAAGTGGCCATTGAGCCACCATCGGAATAGCAGTTTGCCGATTGACCCGGGGAACAATTAAGTTAAATATAGGCGTATTTAACTTAACTGTTCGCCTGTATAGCCAGCTGGATTTTTTAGTTGTATCTTTAAATAAAAGCATCTAATCTCAAAGTTTAAATGAATGTCAGTATGAATGTCGGTATGAATGAATGTCAGTGTTATTAATGAAAGGGGGCTCCATAAATTAAATAAAAAATGTTTCATTGTATTGATTGCTTACATTATATGTTCGAAAGATATATTAAATCGGTGCACTTAAAAAATGAATTATTGGACAAAGGTTGTCCTTGTTATAACGTTCTTGCGGAAGCACAGCAGTTATAATCACCGTCCTTCTCATACTAGGTGGTAAAAGGAACAGATTGAAATTCCGTCAATGACGCAAGTAACTTTATGATTTTTTTTTTTTTTTTTGCTCCATGGCTGAGTTAGCCGGTCTCAGGCGAGGACAGAAAGAGCCCCCGGAAACTTGTTTTTTTGTTCAGCAAAACAGGCAAATCGACCGCACAACACACGCAGTTTACACAGTACACGTGGGTAGATGAGATTATTGTAGGGTGTCTCTCGTATCTTTTTTTATTGATTATTATTATTTTTTTTTAATTTTTATTAAAACTAAAGGCGGCACCCAGAACATAAGCTCAAATCCGTCTAACAACTCTCAACTGTGTACCTTACATCTTTCATAAAATAAATAAATAAATACAACATTGTAAAAACATAATACTGTATATATAAATTAATTAAAAAAAAAAAACAACAACAACACATAAAATTTACACTAGTAACTCATCCATAACATCAAAAGCAGACTTAAAACTCTAAGTATTGTCCAGGTCTTCCTGGTGAAACGAATCTTATTGTCCAATTTTATCTTCAGACTTGATTGATTTAGGGAAGAACTGGATTCGCCCCCAGAATAAGCCTCTTCCTTCGAGCAAAAACTTCTTTTGCAAAGGCCTGGAGTGCTGCAAGATTACTTGCTGTTTGGATTAGCTGTTCTACTGCAGTTGAGGAGAATCCCTGGATGTTATTCCTCAGCTTTTCTCTGGATTCATTATACATAGCACAGTCGAAGAGTATGTGGAACCAGTTCTCCTTTGCTCCACAGAAACAAAGCTCCGACCTGAAAGTCTAAATTGAAACAATTTCTCATTGAGGTCACATGTCCTGCGACTAGATAGGTTTCCATCGTGAGAGTAAACCATTTCGTAACGGATTTTGCCATTGCAAAGGTCACATCCGGTATGAAGTTTTTCGTGAGTAGTCCCTTGTTGGATGTGTCCCATCGCGTCTGCCCTATATGAACTAGCTCATTATAGCAGCGCAGCTTCTCTCATTTCACGCCCGTGTCTAAATTAAGTCGGATGCCTAGAATTGCTGCAGGAATCCTCCTCCGTATTCTGTAGCATAGTCCCCTATAAACTACAAAGAGGTCCAGTGGAAGAACCCCTGCCATGACTTGTGTTACTGCTGTGGAGATAGTTCTGCAGATCCGATGGGTGGCCAGGAGAAGTCCCCGTTGGACAGAGTTCAGCTTCTCTTTAATTTTACACTTAATTGCCCGGTGAAACCACGCCCCTGCAGCGAACGTGACTATGGGGAGGAACACCGCCTTGTAGTAAAGGAGTATTGTGCGCTTGGAGAGCCCCCAGTCACTCCTGGAGATCCTGACTATTGAGGCTGAGAAGTTTCTTACTTTTATGTTGAGATTCTGAAGGTGAGGGAGGAAAGTAAGTCTATGGTCAATGATGACCCCTAGGACTCGGGTTTGGGTCACAATAGGTAACTGCATGTCTTGGATTTTAACTTGGGGAGGCCTTCGAAGGTCGAGTTTGGCTTCAAAGATCATCATATTGGTTTTTGTTGGATTGATTTGGAGCTTATTGGTTTGAGTCCAGTCGGCAAGGACGTGGTTTGCAGTGGTCTCAAGGGCTCGCCGAGAGCGGCCCGAGAAGATGATGGTGAGATCGTCTGCGAATGCAATGAACTTGGTACTGTCGAAGCTGCGGCGAAGCCAGTCCTGAAGAACCAGAATCCAGATTAGGGGTCCCAATATGGAGCCCTGTGGGCATCCTCTGTAAATTGGTCGTGATTATTGCCTATGTCTTGCCTGTACTGTAACGGTTCTGTCGGTGAAGTAGTTCCTGATTAACCAGTAGAGTTGTGGTGAGCAATCAGCAGAGCGCAGCCTCTCAAGAGCGCTCTCCCACCATACCCGGTCAAAGGCCCCCTCAAAGTCTATAAAGACGGCCAGTTCCTACTTGGCCTTGGAGGTTTCCAGGTGGAGTATTATTTCTGAAGTGCATCCTCACAGGAGCGACCTTGTGTGAAACCATATTGCGAAGGAGAGATAAGTCCTTTGTGAATTATGCTTACAATTTTTATTGCTATGAGTCGTTCCAGAATTTTACCAAGGTTGGGTAAGAGAGCAGTGGGGCAGAGTGCCCGAGGTTCTGTTGGTGGTTTGTTAGGCTTCGGAATGAGTCGGAGAAGAGCAACTTTCCAGGGCTCAGGGAAGAGGAATTCTCTAAGGCAGCGGTTAAAAAGGAGAAGTAGGTGCTCTGGTTTCAGTTTGAACACCCTTTGTATGAATGCATACTCAATAAGGTCAATGCCAGGGCATTTATTCAGGTTGATTCTGTTCATTGCTGTCTCCAGTTCTTGGGATGTAAAAGGTTCATCAGGTGAGGTTGATGTGTAGAGTGAATTTTTTCTTCTGATATCTGCATGTTCAGGTTGGTCTTCCATTGGATCGTCTGTGGGGAAAAGTTCATCAATTATGGAACTGATCGAATCGTGCCAGGTTATGGTTTCCTGTTCGCCAAGCTGTACCGAGCCAAAGACATCTGGAGTGTATGTCTTCCCCCTGGATATTTTATAAAAGAGTTCCCATGGGTTAGAATTTCCTGAGTCCTCTACGAATTCCATCCAGGTTTGTCTTTTCCTGTTGGCAACCGCTTTGGTAAAGGTGTTCTTTTTAGCGAGGTAGATGGCATGCAGTTGTTCAACATCTTGGGGCGGCCAATTTCTGTGACGCTGGTACTCCTTACGCGCTCTGTGTGCCTCTTTCCTTGGTACAGTTAGCTCGGTGCTCCACCAGGCCCAAGTTTGAGATTTTATGGTCTTTTTCTTTGCCGAGCGATATGCAGCTAATTGGAGTGAGCTCTGGTACAGGTCCGTTAGGTCATCTGCACTCTTATCGGATAGCGGGGGTCGGTCGGAAAATCTCTCTGTATATGGAAGAGTCAAAGGCTGCCCAGTCAACGGCCTTATTCGAGAACCTGACAAACCCAGTGGGGGCAATATGAGGTGCTCGGTTAGGTGCGTCCATGCTGATGTGGAAACGTATCACTCTATGAACGCTTAGGGGCCAATCCGGAATGATGATCCATCCGTAAATCAGGTTTCTTAGGTCATTGGTGGTGGCTGTGATGTCGATGTTGGATTTCCCTGTAGCACTGCAGTAGGTGGTGTATTGACTTTGTTTGTTGTGAGTGGTTAGGTTCCGAATGGAGATGAGATCCTCAAGCAGAATACCTCTGGAGTCCGGAGCTGGCGACTGCCAGAGGGTGGATTTGGCATTTACATCTGAGGTGATGATAACCGCATTGGACCCTAAAGAGTCCAGTGCGAGATCTAGGTAGAGTGATACTCAATGTCATGGGACGGGGGCAGTATAAAGAGATGAGATAAAATGAAAGTGAAGCATATGTTACCTGAATACAGGTTGCATACTTCGTGCACAAGCCATGGATCACTAGGATGTTCAGCTCTTTATTCATTACTACAATACAGGTTTTTGGATCATCCAGGGTGGGTTGGATGACTCGATGGTGAATAGAGAAGCCCATAATCTTTGAAGTGTTTCCCGTCTGAGGTTTTGAAACATACGATTCCTGTATAGAGATGACGTTTAATTTCATTTGCTACTGTCCTAAATCGATGTCCATTTATCTGCATGACCGTTAACTGACTAGTAGATGTATAGCGATGCCTGCAGGACACAAGGGAAGTTGAAGGCTGAGGGCCGAAGGTTCTATTTGTGAGATTGGGAAACTGGAAGGAGGCTTTTTGGTTTTTATTCATCGGCAGTCCTTAGTCTTGCCTGGTCTAAAGCTCGTTGATATTCCAGACATGCACTGTCCCTCATAGAATGGCTGTGTTCCCTTTTCCTCCTTTTGCAGTTAGCACAACTAGGTGCCTCATCCTTATTGGGGTATTCAGCATGAACATGGCCACTGCGAGTGCAGTATCCAAAGGTGGGAGATTTGTGGGAGCAATACTGGGCAGTGTGTCCAAACCCTAGGCAGAGGAAGCACATGGTCAACACTGTGAATGGTCTGAACCGGTTTGCACTGCACCCCAAATAGATATGCTCCAAAGACACGACTCTCTTGAAGAGATTTGAGGTGAGTGTGATTACCTGATGTGAAGCAAAGACGGAGTTGGCTTTAGTGGTAAGTCTAATGGTAATTTGCTTTTTAACTTCTTCAAAAGAGAATCCTTCTCCCGTGAGATTCTTGTGGAATAGATTATCCAGGAAGTCCTCGTTAGTAGTATTTATTAGGATGGAGGGGTTAGTTTGCCTGGGTGGGTTTGCTGTTACTCCTGCATTTTGGAGAGTTGGGGCAATTGATATAGTTTCCAGATCGTCCTTTGAGGCCGTTTCAAGTAAAACTCCCTTATTGCGGATTTCTCTTAATGACTTGACTCTAACCGTCTTGAAATCACTTAAGTGTATTTTGCACTAATTCCTTGAATCTCCACTGGTCTTGAGACCGGACTCATCCGTTGCTCTCAATAAAAAGGATGTTCTGTTCCTTCTGGAGGTTAGGCTTAGCTGGCAGGGGCCGGGAAGATGGAGAGGTGGTGGGAAGGGGAGGACCATCCCTACTGAGGACATTGGCATATGATCTAGGAACAGATTTGTAAGGTCTCTCATGCTGATACTCTGCTCTGGAAGTGTCTGGTGCAGCAGGTGGGTATTTGGAGATGGCGTCCAAGAACTCTTCTAGGATGCTAGTACGAGATTTAAGCTCCTCATTGGTGGTCTTTAACCTTTCATTATCAATGAGGAGAGCAGTGGTAATTGTCTCCGGATTGTCTCACAACTCCTGGATGTAGTTTGCAGTAGATCTGGTGAATCTGTTGGACTCCTGGTTCAGGAATGCAGCGAGGCTCTTATGGTAAATGGTGACAGCTTGATGTGGTGAGGTTGCATTTGAGACATCAGGTACAGAAGATGAATAAGAATCAGGAATGGCCAGTCTTCTTGAGGCTGGAAGGCCCGCTTCAACTGTCTTGTCCAGGGCTGATGGTAAATTTGGAGCAGTGGGTGCTGCAGTTGAGACAGAAGGGGTAGCTAGAACCAATGAGGTAGGAGCAGGAGCATCTGCTGATGGAGCAGACCCAGGGTATGAACACTTGGCCAAAGAGGCAAGTCTGGTTTTGACTGAAGGTGAGGTTACACAGAACAGCAACAGGGAGCAGAAGGGGGGGTTGAGCTTGGTTGGTTAGAAGATGGGAGCTGCAAATTTGGATTGAGAGGTGTAGAAGCTGGGGTAGGAAGAGCGGGAGGAGCAATTGCAAGAGACTCTAGGCTGGATGCTGCCACTGGAGTGGAGATGCTGAAGTCAAGTTTAGCTGGAACAGAAAGATTTGGGTCAGCAGAAAGGATTCTGCTGCTATCATCACTTGGCGATGGATTGTTAGTGGAGGATAGGCGACATGCCCGAGACCTTTTCTTGGTCTTCTTTTTCCTCCTTGGTTTTCCCCCAGATTTTGGTGGGGGTAGCAGCTCAGAATTGTAGGGCTCCTCAGGTGAGGAGCTCGATTCATCGCGTGAGCTCATATTAGCATGTATGTCTAGTTAGGATGAAAACTAGCTAAATCGTCTACCGAATTTCTAGACTGTCTCCTGAAATTGTCTAATCAGAAAAACAATCTCCTGAAAATATTTGATATTGTTGGTGACACCATCATCATCAATAACTCATTAATTCTTTTTTTATAAATATAATAATTACTGAATTAATTGAAATCACCTGTCTGGATAGGCAAGTTCGAACGTCAGCCAAAAGGCAGCAAATCAGTTCTCATTCGCGTGGTGAAGTAGTTCAAATAAAGGCCTTTGTTCCCCTGACTGGAGAAGACGAAATGTCTACTATTGTTAAAGTTATTTTCCGTCGATGTCGCTGCCTCGTGCTGTTACTTGTAACGGAGTGACATTGGGTTTAGAGCAAGACATATATTGGAGACACAATAAGTACTCAGTTCATTCCCCATTGTTTATAACTAATCATCAAGCATGATAGACAGCAAAAAATATATACACAAAACTATAGCACTACACTCGGGCAGGGCTATATATAGCAGCCATGCTGTGGCCAGCGAAATGCAATTCAGAATTTTAGGTATAAACATATCTTTTCGAATCCTTACGAATCAGAACAAAAATTACATCAATCAACTCACCAACACCTGGGGGAATCTGGGACACATATATTTAATCGAAAAATATCAATCTGAATAACTGAACTTAACACAATCTACGAGCACTGAATGACGCAACCACACTCGACAAGGTCACCACAACGTTATCCTTTTTTTTTTTTTTTTTTATTGATGTGAAACACCCTTGGAAACATCAACCGAGTAAATCTAATCGGTCACGAAAAATGCGTCGAGGAAGTGACGTCATCAGCGGCTTCCCTTGTTCTCACTACTGCTCTGTGCTGAGCACTCACTACTAGTGCGATTAGTGTGTGAGGCATTTTTCGTGACCTGTGCGATATACTTTGGAAGAGGTTAGCGAAATCCAAGCCAATAGATTAATAATTCCATTTGTTAAATAGTATGATTGCAACAATACAAATATTTGTGAACAATTTCTTTTTTTTGTCACGCATTTTCGTTACATTCCATTGTTAGCGGTAGAAGTTTTCATAAAGAAGGCTGTTTCGCATAAAATCATCTACCGCACGTGCTCAGCACACGCGCAATTATTTTATTTATTTATTATTATTATTATTTTTTTTTTTTTGGCATTGTTATGATCATATCCACAATGATTATAACAGGACATCGTCTGCGGCAAAGATTAAAGGGGCTTGGAATTGTTGAAAATGAGTAATGTGGCTGTGTGGACTTTGGATACTAGTAATAATGTAAGTTTTGAATGTCCAAAGTAGGGTGCATGCAGGGATGAGTTATTTATTGATGTGGGAACCTTGAATGAGGCCAAAGTTAGTCGATTGCTTAAGTCGAGTGAGAATTATTTTATGTTTATGGAGTTTATTCCTAAACATTGTATGCGAAGAAACGTTCTGTGAACAGTTGTTGATTTTAATGTTTACAGTATTTGTATGATATATACAGTTATGAAAATAATATATATATCTTTATTATATATAATGTTATCGGGATTTTTAGTATGGTACACTTAAAACAGGACTTGTAAATAGTAGAGACCCGGCTCCTCGAGGCCAGGATGGAATCCCAGCATCATTGCTTGAATGTTCAAGTAGATAGCTGGGGACTAAGAATTCAGAGTCTGATCGTGTATCCAGCGCAGATGGGCGAATCTCAGAAAACGCTATTTCACAAGAGGCGCACTAAGTGAAATGAAATGCTCTTGTAATAGATTTATTTTAATTTTCTTCTGTCCTCTGTTTATATGGCAGGACTTTTCTTGTCGGCCTCTTTTAGAAGCGAGATTTTCTGCTGGTTTCATTAGATTGGGCATTGATGATACAATTTCGCTGCATATGCAGGACATCTGGCTTAACTCCTCTTGAACGCGGGATTCTATCCCCCATTCGGGGACAGGAAAGCTAGCACTCATAGGTTTTGCCCCTGCCTTCCTAGAGTGCAGAACCTCATTAGTCTGTCTGCTTGGTAGGACAGTATGTGTGAAGTTTTGGCGAGCCTCCTCATGGGAAGAAACCTTCCTGGAGACTACTGCTTCTTGGTAGCAAAAATAGCAGAAACAACACAACACACTGATATACACACACGCACTACACAATGACACAATGTAGCAGTATCGGTTTCTGTCATCCATTTCTGTAAAAGATGTGCGCTACTCCCGACCTTGAACTACAAATAAAGAATAGTGTTATTCTAATTTCAAATACCATTAATTTTTTAGGATTAATAATGGACAGTAAATCTAACTTTCAGGCACATGTAACACGGCTTCACACTAACTTGTTAAAAAAAAATTACTCATCCTTCGATCAGTATAAGCTACATCGTGGAGTGCACATAGAGTATCTCTACTACATTTATATTATTTAATATAAATAATATACACTGAGTGATCACCGAATTAGGACTACCTACCTAATACCAAGTTGGGCCACCGTTCGCGCAGATAACAGCCGCTATTCGTCTACACATTGACTCAACTAGATGTCTGCGGACGTTCTTAGAATCCGCAGCCATGCTGCCTGCAAGGCTTTCAACAGTGTCGAAATAGATTACGGTTGCTTGTCGATACGCTTCACTTTGTTCCAAAACATCCTACAGGTATTCAATTGAGATGAAGTCAGGCGAACTTGGAGGCCAGTCAAGATGGTTGATATCTTCGCTCTGTTCCTCGAACTATTTGTGCAGAGTGCGGCTGATGACACGGCGCATTTTCACATTAGAAGATCCCGTTTCTATCCGGAAAAAAAAAATGCAATATGACTCCTAAGAGTTGTCGGGAGACCTCATCGGTGAAATTGATCCATACGCACCAGGGTTTACGTATGGACTTTTTGCCAGCAAAACATGCCCCGTATTAGGCAACCATCGCCACCTGCTGGTAAAAATTATTCAGTTTTTATCAGCAGTGAAAAGGCACTTTAAGAATAAATGCCTTAACACCGTATGAATAAGGCACTTAATATAATTATAAGATAAATGTCTTATACTTGGGCGTTATTTAGATGTTTGGATTTTTTTCTCCCACACAGAATGGCTTATAAAATCCTTTAGCTCACTAAGGAAAGTGATTGTAATTCACTGCATTCCTTTGTCCATTAAACAATTTCAGCTATCTGTTGTTTAATTCTCCAGCAAAATGCTTCACTGTTTTAACACAAAGGTCACTGCGCTTACGAATATGTCAGAGAAGATAACTAATATTTCAACGAAGAGTCAGCTTTTCACTTAATGAGATTGTAGTGCTGATCTTAGTGTCATTCATTTGTGATAGCTGCCTGGTGACACAGGGTCTGCCGTTGTTCTAGAAAAAGACTCTTGAACGAGATATTTATTATCTCGCCGAAGGCATTAATTTCCTTTGCTTGAGTATGAATCATATGCAGGCTTCTATGTTACAACTTAACCAGCACTGAAAGATCCTTTCGGGCTTGTGGCATCAGTAATTAAAATTCAGAACAAAAGTGTTGTGTGTGTGTGTGTGTTTGTTTGTTTGTTTTCTTTGGTCAATCTGTAGAAAACACTTGTGTTTTCTTTCAATCACATTGTAAAAAGCCCATAAAAATTCCTCGCGTCATTGACGTCATCGGAATTCAGACCTTTTCCATCCATGTGTGGGAGGAAGGTGATTGTAACTACTATACTCCGCGAGGATGAGTCCTTCCTGAAGCAACAAGCGATCTTTGCTTTGAATAAATGTTACCATATCATTACTGTACATATTTAAATCAAATTATTATTTGAACGACACCAAGGTTGTTCTGCATATCTGTAGAATGTATTTGTCTGTTGAAGCGGGTGTCATGGTCCGATTTGCATGTTATTCGGATGAAAAACTCGATTAACTGACGGGGGAAATCTTTCTTTCTCCTCCTACTCCTGAGATCGGCTAACTATATCTTCGATTCAGGAGGACTTGGGAATTACTCTTACCGTTTACTGAAACGAACCCAGACCACTCCAAACGAGGTGCACGTGTCGTGCTGACTAAGCTGCCATGGAGAACACTGCTGTACACGAGATAATATGCGGTAGCACAGTTGGTATAATCACCGTCATCCCGACATCGGGTGAAAATAACCTGAGTTCGAATCCTGTCAGTGACTTGAGAAATGGGCCTTTTTCACAACGTAGCATGCTAATTTGACTACCTTGAGGTAGAGTCAACAATAAATAAGTGATTAAAAATGTTATTTTAATTGGATTTAAAACATACACGCACAATTCACAGTCGGAATCGAGCATTCTTTTAATTCATCATGTGGCGGCTCTTCCCTAGGATTCTTCATTGGGATATCTATTACATATTTATTGACAAATTTGATAATTGAGAGCTATTAAATGCTCAATAATTCCTATATTCTATTATATTATAAATCAACAGGGATTACCTTTATTTTAGATATAGGAAGCTTCTTTTCCAACTCTCCTAGTCCAACTCACTAATAATTCTTGAGGATGGCGATATCTATTTTGTAAAGTAGGTGGGCATCTTCCCCACTGTCAAAACCGTAGTGTTCAGACCGTGCGCTCTCAACAATGAGCGCTCATGGCTGCTGTCTACAAACACCATACTTCTGGCAGCATGGAAACCATTACTTGGATTGGCATCAAATTAAATTTTGAGGTCTAAACTGTTTAATAAATATAGACCGATTATTTCTTTCGGTCCTATAGCTGGACTTCAGAGTTTGATTTAGGGTTCTAATAAAATTGGATATGGGGGGGGATTATTCTCTACATTCCTTAAGTCGGACTAGAACTTTTCGGGCGTCATGTTCACAGGAACGGAGTTTGTAGACAGCAGCCAGGAGCGCTCATTGTTGAGACCGCACGGTCTGAACACTACGGTTTTGACAGTGGAGAAGATGTCCCACCTATTTTACAAAATAGATATCGCCATCCTCAAGAATTATTAGTGAGTTTGACTAGGAGAGTTGGAAAAGAAGCTTCCTATATCTAAAATAAAGGTAATCCCTGTTGATTTATAATATTTATTGACATACACTGGTGTGCAACATTTAACACCGACCCCGACACAACAACGGAAACAAAACGGTACAGAGGGAAGAGGTGGTCCTCAGTACGAGATATGGCTACCCCTAATTTCGATGCAGGCTTTGCACTGCCTGTCCATACTTAGAACAATGTTGTTGATAAGTTCTTGCGGTAACATCGTCCATTCCTCTGTCAGCGCCATCTTCAGTTGGTGAACATTTTCTGGTGGGTGTGGACGTGCCGCTAGGCCGTGCCCCAGAGCGTCCCATATGTGGTCGATGGGATTTATATCGGCAGAACAGGCAAGCCAATCCATACGAACAATGTCCTCACTTTCCAAAAGCATATCACAGCTGCAGTGCGATGGGGTGTAGCGTTATCATCCATAAATACAAACTCGGAGCCAATGGCACCTCGGAACAGACGCACATGGAGAAGGATTACCTCAGTATGGTAGGGTGCACCGGTTACAGTACCGCCTTCCAGTATCTGGAGTTGTGTACGTCCATTCAAGGTAACATCTCGACCGCTATATCGATCCCTTTCAGTGATGTTTCGGGGTGATACCGTGTGCCAACCTCTCGCCAGATTAGCTGACTTCCAGAATCGCTGCTGAGACTGAATCTACTGTCATCAGTAAAGAGAACCTTAAGTAAAGATTTTTTGGTTGTAACCTTTAGAAATAGTGTTGGTCCTTAAGTTTTGCACACCAGTGTGTAATTATTCGTTCTTTTTCCGATGCGTGGATATTGCGGTCTGTTCTAGATAGTCTATATAGCTCCAAGAGAATAATAGCAATTCTGCGTGCGTTATTTCACTTTGATATTTCAAATCTACCACCGCTCTGAGAAATATTCATCAAATATTTCCGGTGCGGTGCTAGATTTTTAAAAGAATCTTTGTATTCTAATAAGTTGGTTGTTACACTCTTGTTTGTATGCCGTTTAATCTGAGCAAATGGAAGTTATGATTTTCTCCTAAAAGCTCTCGTAGACCACCAGTATTATTCTGTTTTAAGCGAGACCATTGGGGTTTATAACTATTTTAGAGATCTGGGCGTTATTATTACTTTGTCCATGTTAATATTATTTTCCCCCAAGCATTCAAGTTACCAGGAATTATTAAAAGTTCTGCTTCCTTCATTTAGAGCGCGAGTGATTGATTTGTCCGACTTATTTGACTTGTAAGGCTTATTGATTTTTCCGCTTGTAAGGATTATTGGTTTGTCCGCTTGTAAGGCTTATTCGCTAAACCCGATTGTTCGTTAAACTATAAATAAAAGCATATGGTCATTGAAGTTACAAGAATCTTATGAAAAATTGCTATACTATGAAATAAATGAACATTTAAAATGTTGTAATGATATATTTTACCACACTTATTGTTTGGAGTAGAAGATCTTGAAATTTAGCCATGTCGTATACAGGGTGATTCACTACCAGTGCGACAAACTTGCAGGAGCTGTAGGGGGCACAAAGACGAATCGGAATCACATAGCATTGCAGGATCCGAAATGCCTTCGTCATGCGGTAGAGGACGTTGAACGGAAGGTCGCGTGAACAGCGATCCCGTTGGAAGTCAGCATTTGCGAACCGTTTCTGTTAAAGAAACCAAGTAGCAAAAGTCCTCCGGAGTGGATAATCCGCAGGCTCCAATGATTGGACGCGTTGCAGATGGTATGAACTCATTTGGTTTGTTGACAGTATCCTCCATATTTGTTTGTTGACAGTATCCTCCAGTGGATTGGGAAATACCCAATCGTTGGCCTATCGCTCGAGTACTCGGATTGCCTTCTGCAAGACGTAGGACATTCTCCTCATTGTCTGGCGTCCTCGTCGTTCGCTCTCGATTCATGGTACCTCTCGTGAAACAACCAGTCTCACATAACTTTCTGTGCACACGTGCGAAAATCGTATGATGAGGAGCACGCCTGTGCGGGAAACGTTCCTGGTACAAGCGCAGAGCGGCGCGCCCGTTACAGTCCGCAGCTCCATACGCGAGGTGCATGTCGGCCAGTTCAACGTTTGAATACTCGTCCATCCTACTGCCTCGGGAACCAGTTCGCAAATGCTGACTTCCAGCGGGGTCGCTGTTCACGCGACCTCCCGTTCAGCGTCCTCTACCGCATGACGAAGGCATTTCGGACTCTGCAATGCTATGTGATTCCGATTCGTCTTTGTGATCCCTACACCTCCTGCAAGTTTGTCGCACTGGTAGTGAATCACCCTGTATAGCGTTGACTATCACTAAACCTTATTCAGTCTGAAGCACTGTCTATTACGTCATCTGAATCTCAGATGACGCTACTGATATCTGACCGTCGGGAAAGCAGTCAAGGATAGCTCCGACAGTACTATTTGATAATTGATAACGAGAGTAGCGGGGGCGTTTGAAAGTCTTCACATAAGGATTCCCACAGTTTGTAGTTCGCTTCTGGGTAATAAGACTGCATTTCAGAGACTGAAGGTAGATGAAAACCTAAACTGAAGTGCAGCATGGCACAGTGGAAAACTCTTGGGAATTTTTTACCATCAAAATACTGTTGTTTTTTTGAAAGGGATCAATATGGCGGTCGAGGTGTTCTCGTCTCGGGAGGCGTTATCTTGGATGGATGTACACAACTCCAGATACTGGAAGGCGATACTGTAACCGGTGCACGCTACTGTACTGAGGTAATCCTTCCCCATGTGCGTCTGTTCCGAGGCGCCATTGGCCACGAGTTTATGTTTATGGATGATAACGCCACATCCCATCGCACTGCAGCTGTGATATGCTTTTGGAAAGTGAGGACATTGTTCGTATGGATTGGCCGGCTCGTTCCTCAGATCTAAATCCCATCGAACACATATGGGACACTCTGGGGAGACGCCAAGAGACACGTCCACACCCACCAGAAAATCTTCACCAGCTGAAGATGGCGCTGACGATGTTACCGCAAGAACTTATCAACAACATTGTCCTAAGTATGGACAGGCGGTTCAAAGCCTGCATCGACATTAGGAGTGGCCATATCTCTTGAGTACCACCTCTTCCCTTTGTTCCATCTTTGGCAGTGATGCATCTGTATCATGGCAGCCAGTGCTACGTTGCCATTTTTGAATAAAGTCCCTCTGTACCGGTTTGTTTCCGTTGTTGTACCGGCGATGTTTCCTTCATCATTTCTGTACCTCACGAGGTTCCTTTGGTATGCTTTTCCCATATCCAGGCCACTCCTATGAGAAGCTACAGGTGAAAATTTGACTGGTTCTTAAATTTTTCACACCAGTATATTTACAAAAGAGATACACATGAGAAAAACATATGTTACATAAATCCAGATTATTGGAAGGCAAGAAGCACAGTTCTATATTTTCAGTTCGACGAGGATTCCCTTCCTGTATTTTTTTATTGTTGACCACTTCTTGGAGGTCACCGTCGATCGCTTCCAGTGAGGGCAGCATTTGCTTTGGTAGGAATCTGCCGTTAGTACTAGCCGGTTATGGTTTGCTAGCAGATGTGCTGAAGACCGGAGATAAGAGGAAGGAATGCGCCAAGAGCAGTGATCTCACAAGTTCGGCACTGTAATTTTACCGGTGGCCATCTTGATGGTGAACCGCAGCCTTCTTTCTCCGATGTAGGATCGGAGCCTGCGCAGCTGAAGGGCATCTGCTAACTGCGTTGATCTGAGAGCTGGGGGGAGGCGGAGTTTGGTGTTAGCCCATTTTAGAAGCCAGAATTCGGCAGAGAATATCTTTTAATGTTGGATTCGGCAGCCGAGACCCTTATCTCTGAAGCATACAGTATTGTCGGGTATAGGTTTTCTACGATGCATCTTTTTACGAGGTGTGGAGCAGCTGTTGTTTGGCGACCCATCGTAGTGAAGTCAGCATTGACTGTATGAGGTTTATGTAATCTTTGAAAGATAACTTGGAGTCAAAAACGATCTCCAGATCTTTGTGTGTTTGAACACTTTGAACTGAGGAGCAGAGCCGCCCCGAACAACAGCGGGGCCAGGTGCAAAGTTGACTTGCGGGGCCTTGATACAAATTTCGTACAACAAAATAATTTATTGCATTTTGATATTTATTACATTGCACAAATTGGTTTAGTAAGGATTACATGAAAATGATAAATAATTAAATTATTATAATAAAATTAACATTTCAATCACTAAAAAATCTTTAATAAATCAAAAAAGAAAAATAATTGCTTCATATACTTATAAAATACAATTTGGTATGCGACTTAATCGAATAAGGTCACAATATGTGATTTTTGTTTCATTTTCTTACATGTTTTATAGAAAATTCGTTGATAATACCATCATAATTTAGTTTTTGGCTATTTCGGATTCGATAGATAAAATGGCTAAGGAGGTAAATCGTTCTTGAGTAATGCTAGATCTCAAGTAATTTTTTTTTTATTTTCAATCTTGAGAAAGATCTTTCTGCAGATGCGACGGTAATTGGTAAGGTTAATATAATTTTCAGAACAGTAACAAAATTTGGATACAATTCAAATAAATTATTTTTCAGTAAATATTGTAATATTTGTAATATTGTGATCCTGGAAGGCAAAACTCGACGACAAATTTTGATTTCATTAAATAAATCAATGCAATCAATATCGTCTTGCAAGGTCGCAATTAAGTCTTTGCAACATTTCAGAAGATCGTTTTCAGTCAGTTTTTGAATATTATCCGAATTATATAAAAAACCATATGATGTGTCATGTTCGTGATAAATTTCGAATATTTTCTTAAAAGAAATAAGCGCACTATCGATTATGACTATAAAATATTGAATTCTGAAATATTCTTCGCCTGATGAAATAGGCTGATCGGTTCCTTCATAAAAAAATTGCTTTGTTTTTCGTCCAGTTCTTTGATTCTTAAATTCAGATGTCACTTGTAATTCTTCAGCTATTTCCTTTGCAGTTATTAAAGAAGATTTGAATCCCGATTCACGATACTGTTCAAAAAAATTTAAAAGGCCTTTGAAATGTGAATTTGCAATACCGTCATCTATATTTGAATTTTGAAATATCTTGCTCACAATATTTACTTCATTAAGTATGCCATACCAAATGACCAAACTTAATAAAAATTCAAATGAAGTCAGTTTATTTTCGATTGATTGGATTTCGTTTTCATGTCACTGGTATGTTCATAAAGGTATTTCAAAGCTAGAGAAAATTGTGGTACTCGGTGTCTTCCAGATTTCACACTTTCGAGGCGACATTCCCACCTCTTTTCTGACAGTGGTTTTGGAGTAAGATGTTTGACATGCTCTTTTAATATATCCCAGCGTATCACAGAACTTGCAAAAATATATTATATATGCTTTGTAAAGTCCCAAAAAAATGAATTTGCAAGAGAAAAAATAATTTTGAAATGTCTCCAAGAACTAAATTCAAATTATGACTTCCGCAGGGCATATGCTGTGCTTTGGAATTCTTTTGCAGGATAAGTGCTTGCACGCCTTTATATAAACCTCTCATATGAGCTCCGTTATCGTACCCCTGTCCTCGACAGTTGCCTAAATCTAATTCCTCCTTTTCTAATATGCTTTCAATTTTGGCTGATAACCCTTTTCCTGTTGAGTCTTTTACTGTTTCAAAACAAATAAATCGTTCTTGTATACTCACATCACTTTCAGAGTTATCTACATTAACATATCTTAAAATAACAGATAATTGTTCTTGATGGCTTAAGTCTGGAGTGCTGTCTAATAGAATCGTGAAATACTTAGCTTTCCGAACTGTATTTATTTATTTTCTTTCTAACTTTTTTAGCCAAAGCAGAAATCAGTTCATCTTGTATTTTATGAGATAAATAGGAACGCGATGCTGATTCTAAGCACCGATCCAAATGTTGTTTCATGATTGGGTAAAATCTTGCAAGTAATTCTATGAGACTTAAGAAATTTCCGTTGTGCGGTTTATATAAAGCATCGCTACTCCCCCTGAACGCTAAATTATGCTCTAATAAATATAAAATTGCAGCCGCTATTCGTTCACAAACACATTTTAAACGCTCTTTCGTTTTTAATTATTTTTTCATGTTCTTTGTCAATAGTGTTTCCAAGTTTCAAATTCTTTTCAAGTTGTAACAATTTGTACATAGCTTGTAAATGATATTCTGATCTTTCATGACTTTGTAATCGCGAACTTAAATGTACCCAATCGTTAAGTCCAGTTAAACGCAGAGAAGTGGTATTTGAAGAGAATAACTTACACGTATAACACAATGTGGCATTTTTGTACTTTGAGTAGAGTAATCACCTTCGTTCTTGACGTTCCCCATTCATTAATTTTCAGAAAAACCTCTGTTACTTTTATCTTTCGGAAAATCGTAGTTTTTTACTTGTGTCACGCCATTTTGTATGATAGCCATTCTAAATTTATCAGTTATAATTCAAGTCAAGTACCAGGATCATTGATATCGACATTTTCGTCTTCGTCGCTTTGTTGATTCTCTTGAAGCTGCGGTCCTCGGAATAATTCCTCTTGTTCTTTGTTCGACGCTGACAAAAAATCCTCCGTCTGTACGTTTCCCCCCTGCTTCATGATTATCTTCCCATTCTACAGTTTTCTTATCATCGCTTTCCTCTTCATTAGGACGAGAGCTGGCTTTATGATGATCAGGATCGTTTTCGTGGATGTCGCACGGCGTAATTTCATTTCCGCGAGTTTGATCTTCCAGTATCTGTGAATTATGTGTGTCTTCAGTTTGTTGCACATTTTCGGTTTTTAAAAATTTTGCGAGGGAGTTCCTCTGTTTTTCCGTAAATTCTTCTCTCTTTCTTTTTTTCTTCAATTTATCAGAGCCCCACATATACTTTCTTCCTGTATCTCTGTCTCTACTAGTCATGTTGCGAAATAGATAAGAATATGTTATTTTCGCGAATCGCGATAAAAACGTACGATGTACGATCAGCTGTCATATATATATATATATATATATATATATATATATATATATATATATATATATATATGAAGGATCAAATGAGTAAATGGCCTATTACAAAGCGTAGTTAATGAGTAGCCTACCAAAGAGGCTTAAAATGAATAGCCTAGTCGGTGGTATATAGAGTACGATAACTATGCAAACGCTGGCAACATATAATCGTACGTCTGAGCGACTTGTAAGGAGAGATACAGTGAAACTTCCCTTTAACGGACAGCCATGGGGAACGAAAATGTGTCCGTTAGAGAGAAGTGTCCGCTAACAAGAAGTCTGAGGAAGAAAAAAAAAAAGAAAGAAAGAAAAATCGTTAAACGTTTAATGTAAAATTAAATTAAAATATATACAGATTTTGAACAATATTTTTGTAAATAATATACATACAATTGTGCTATGCATATTATGACTTTATCTTAAGAAAAATGCATACAGTAATCACTTATTTTCTTCTGCACCTTCTTCCGGCTGATAATTTTGTTTTCAACATTTGTTTGGAGTGAAGAAACCATCGAAAGTCCTTCAGTATCTTCTTCAGCGGCGAAAAACATTTTTAAACGATTGATTTGTATGAGCGCTTCTTCTATTTTCATCGGTGGTTCGTCGTTAATATGTTCTTCGACAGAATGACCTCCTTCCATTTCTTCATCCTCATGAGGAACTTCTTGAAAAATATCGATGATAATGTCGTTGATATCTAGAGCACCATCTTCTGTAGTGAGGTTCGAGTCTATATCTTTGTAGCCAGGGTCACTTGTAGCGGAAGTATCGTACGTTATCAATAGATGTTGAAGTTCTTGTTCTTCTTGGTGCTCCACATTGCTATTCACAACTTCAATTTTTGCGTTTGAGAAGCCAGACTTTACAAAACAGTTCACGACAGTTTGTTTTCTAATTGCGTTTGGAAATCCATTGAATCGCATCTAGGATGCTGATTTTCTTTGCAAGGTCACTCGCACATGTTACATGGTTCATGTTTGCAATGAGATGTCTTAAAACACGTTTTCTGTAGTGAAGTTTAAAATTTTTTATTATCCCTTGATCCAAGGGCTGACACTCTGCAGATGTGTTTGGTGGCAGAAAAATGATTTGAATGTTTGACAATTCAATGTGCAGGTGAGATCCAGCATTATCCATGAAAAGAATAATTTTTCTGTTTTGACGAATCATGTTTTGGTTAAAGTGACTTATCCATTCGCTCATGATATCTCGTGTCATCCACGCTTTTTTATTAGACTTCCAGTCAACATCCAAAAGATTCAACTTTATGCCCTTGAAACAACGAGGATTTTGTGGGTTTCCTATAACAAGAGGTTGTTCAAAGTCTCCCAGCATATTTGTACACGATAGTACAGTCAAGCGTTCCTTAGAAATTTTTCCGCCCTGGCACTTTTCGTTTTTTAGACTCATTGTTTTTTCAGGAAGAGCTTTAAAAAAACAACCCTGTTTCGTCGCAGTTGTAAATATTCTTAGCTTCAAAATCACGACATAAATCTTCCAATTTGACGGTCCACTCTGTTACAACCCCAGTATCAACAGATCCACCTTCATCATTACGGTTTTCCAAGAAATTTTATGCCGAGTTTTGAACTTGTCTAGCCATCCCACAGAAGCTTTGAACTCATTTACTCCCATAGATTTCGCAACCTCCAAAGCCTTTTCCCTAATAATAGGCCCATTAATGGGAATTTTTTTAGCACGTGCGCGACAAATTTGAAGTCCAACAGTTTTCGGGAATGATTTTTGAACCTGATCATTTCCGTGTTGCCAAAATTGTTTGAGCAGTTCATTTTTTTTATTTAGGATGTCGCTTACCTGCGTCTTCCCAATTTTGAATTTTGCAGCGAGATTGCGAACACTATTTTTTTGCCGATCATACGCATTAATGAGTTCGACTTTATCTTTTAAAGTTAAATGTTTACGAGAAGACATTGTGCACTTCATACGACACTGAACAAAACTGAAAACTGAAACTGAAAAGACGAAAGGCCGACCATATTCTCCCCCCCCCCCTGCACACACCGGATTCATCAGAAGTTTTACACGTGCCTTAAAATTCTTGAAAAAGGGTTTAGAACCGCGACGTAAACCTTGATAAAATTCAGATAATCGGAAATAGAAAATAAACACACGATTGAGGCAATACGTGGAAGAAACGTTCCTAGAAAAAGGGCCGTGAGCTCGCCCGCTGTCCGTTATGGGGAGATCAAATTAAGTGCTAATCTAAACGAAACAGTGCAGATTGCCTGTCCGCGTCCGTTAGAGAATGTCCGCTAGACAGAAGCTGCAAACACGTTAAAACCACTGGAGGTGAGTTGGGGAATTTGAAAATGTCCGTTGTAGAGAGATGTCCATTAACGAGAGGTGTCCGTTAGGAGAAGTTTCACTGTATTTTAAATCTCAGAATTTCAAAACAGAAGGAACTGGAAAGTTGCTGGAGAGGCCTTCATCCTGCAGTGGATTGAAAATGGCTGATGATGATGATGATGATGTCACAGAGAATTTTGATGGTAGTAGTGCTTTCTCCAGAATTTTTAGCAATACAGAGGCGCAAGTGATGGGCCTGTTGGCTTGAGAGAGTTGGTTGTTGGTGCTTAGGAAGGGGCCAGACAGAGTACCTGTTCCACTGTGGTAGAAAGTAATGAACTTTGAGGCATCTGTTATATAGGTTGAGGAGTGGATCGATGATGAAGACGCTTAAGCATTTGATGATGAACTGGGGGATGCCATCGTCACCGGTGATTGCTGTGAGAGGGAGAGTGTTAATGGCCTGCATTAGTTGTTGCTTGGAAATTCGAATCGTGGCGAGACTATCAGTGGAATGAGAGTGGCTGAAGAGTGGCAGGTTAGGTGGATCCGGAAGTTCAGCTCTACCAGATCTCTTCAGGTCAATGGGATTGAGAGTGGCTGAAGAGTGGCAGGTTAGGTAGCGCTGGAGGTACAGCTCTATTATGGCCTCAGTTGCCAATGCGGCATTAAACACCAAACCAACCAACCAACCAACTAACAAATCAATCAATCAATCAATCACATTCTTCATACAGCAATACCATCTACATAAACTGGGGCAGAAACACACTATTATCACTTCACGTGAATCTCGTCATGTCCCTGTCGCAGAGTAGTACTCTGTGGTCCCTGTTTAGTGTAAACTGCGAAGTCGGTCGGAGAAGAAACAGTAACGTAGGGTGGCCAGATTAAAAATTTGATCTCGAGGTACTCATGCTTATGTTTGGGGTATTCATTCCTCGTTTAAGGGTACTCGCATTATATCTTAAAAGAAAACCGAACAATTTTAATAACAACCATTTTATTTCATACCATCATCGAATTCAAAATTAGTCACCAAACTTTAATAAAATTAACCGAATTATAGCACATGCTTTAATTCGTTTAATTCGGAAAATTTTATTGCAAAAGTTATAAACACTAAAGGAAACTTTTATAAATATTAGCATCAAATGTTTTACATAAGTGTCTACAGTACATATTCAATAAACGTGATTTATTTTATCAAAAAGAAAATATTTACCTAGCAATACTTTTCATTTGAGCGAATTTTCAGTTTTTCATTTTTACGCACTAGCACATGCCTAAAATTCTTTGCATGACATTTTGTGATTGGTTTTCTGAAACAGTTCTCCTTAAACTTTCGTATTTCTATCCTTTTTCCACGCGTTAAACATTGAGCTAAATACTCGCTCACGCATTGCATTTGAGTGAGGCAAAGCAAAAACAAAATTAATATTTTTTTCTGTATTACGTACTTCGTACGCGTTTAAAATTTTTATCCAAATATCTGTGGTATTTTTAGGTCCTTTATCTCGATATTTCTACGGAATGATTTCAATAGAACATATTCTTCATACAGCAAATCGATATTGATATTGGGAATTTTAAATAAAAATAAAAGTTTGTTGCCTGAGCCTTAAACCATTACAACAAAATAAAAAAAGAAGTCAAGTAGAATGTAAAAGGGTACAAAGTAAGCATAATATGAATATTCTACAACCTTCTTTGTAAATAGGATAGAATGTCGTATTTGAGTCTTTAATTAAGGGTGCATTTCAACAACAACTTTATTGTCAGTTAATTCTTTCTTCCTAAATAATCATCTCAACAGGTTGTTTTATGATTTCTGCTCTTTTCAAATGCTAAAAAAGGGGTACCTTGGAAATTTTATTATATTTCCAAAAGGGGTGCGTCTGGCAGCCTGTAACGTTGTATACGTGTCATTCTCTTTGAGGAAAGCTGAAGCGAAATGAATTGCCACCGTTCATCCTCCTCTTCAGATTTTGAAGAAGATTTAGAAAATGCATGCCTTTTTCTTATAGCCGAGAAAACAAAAGAGTACGCAATGGATACACGACATCAACTGGAAGAGAACAGAAAAAGTCGAATTCCATCATTTACTGCAGGACTTGAAGAAGATGAAAATCGTTTTAGGATGTACTTACGGATGAATAAAGAAGAATTTAATTTCCTATACTGTTCTAATTAAGGATAAGATTTCCTATTCTAATTAAGGATGACATTCAAAGGCAAAATACGTAATTTCGAAATTCAATCAGCGCTAAGGCAAAATTGGTTATATATTAAAAGAAAGTTAAAATACTGCAAGTTTAATTTTGAATAAGGACTTATTCTGTCAAAATACGAAACAAAAATTTTTAATGAAATTTAATAACAAAAAAAACTACTTCTCAACCCTAAAAATTGAACTTGTAAGAAATTGTTATGAGTTGCGCAAATTGAAATGATTGACTTGTTCGTCCTCTCAATTTGTAATTTTGTTGGTCTATTTTCCTCCTTTGGCTATTTTTGAGCGTCCCTGTGACTGGACATTTGTGGTGAGTATGGCGAGTAGCTGGTCGAAGTGGAGGGTGCTTCGGAATGGGCACAGGAGCAAAGTCCTTGATGTTGTTGTTATTTGTGTCGGATATTCTTACTTGTGCGCTCAAAACAGATTATTTACTTCTAATTGAATTTTCTATTAGCATTTCCTCCATTTTCCTCTTGTCACGCAGTCACGCCTAACGACTGTTCGAACAGAAAAATCTGATTCCCTGACAGTGTCATTCGGCCTTGAAGCCTGACGTGTTTTCTTGTGAATACTGTACAGCCAATTAAAACACTGCGTCTCCGAGCAATACACTATTGGTAAATATAACTCCCCCACATTTGACGTTTGTTGAGGAGGCTTCCATCCTGCAGTGGGTTGATAATGGCTGCACTTTACTTTATGTATACGAATGAAGTCTCGTGAAGTGATAATAGTGTGTTTCCGCCCTAAGTGACCAATCGTCGGATAATAGGAATGGTCTACGGATATTGATTGAAGTTTCATGTATGTAGTTGCATCTCTAAGGTTTCCGCAACAAGTAATTTGTGGTAGTTGTGTTGAATATATATAATTTTTGTTTCATTAAAGCCGAATGAATGTCGTTCATTTATTGCGTGGAACGGAAGTTCCGATGATTGGAATGTGGTGTTTGAAGGTCGATTTCTGAAGAATGTGTATAATTTGTTCATGGGTTTTGCTATGATTTTCATGTCGGTTCCCCAGCATATTTGGTTAAGTTTATTGTACCAGTACTCGACATATCAAATGGTAATGAAATGTATTTGGGCCTTGTCGGATTTTTTGCAATGTTTGTTGCGAGGTTGTTGTTATTTATTTTTTCACGGTCTAATGTTTTAACTTTGTTTATATAGGTTAGCGAGTAACCCCTATTTAAATTAAAAAAATTTAATTTTCTGTTTATACTCCGGCACGACAACCAAGTCAGTAGAGTTTACAATAAATCGTCAATACAAATATTTATCGTATTTAGTAGTCACGGGCGTGAACCTCGGTCCATTCAAGGAACGCGTGCTATGCACACTCGCTCCTGACCACTGGGCTATTTTTTGATAAATCTTCTAGTTAATTCATTTATTTCTGTCGTTAGAGAAATATGGGAGGAAGAATATTTAAAGGCGTTAAGAAATTGATTCAGCATGACTGATTTTTTTGTATGGTTGGGGATGGTCACTGTGGAAATGCAAAACCAGCCCCTTATTAGTGGGTTTTCTATATATATACTGAAGTTTAGTTTTTGGTCTAATTTGTGTATGGTGAAATTAAGGAAATTTATGGAGTGGTTTTCTGCTTCAATTTCTAATTCAAATTTTAATCTCTGATGGATGTTATTAAAAACCTGTAGAATATTGTTTATGGTCAAATGATCTGTGATAATTAGGATGTCATCCAGATATTTTCCGTAATATGTGATCTGTGGTATAAATGAATCAAGATGGATCTTTTCTAATTTGTGAAAGTATAGCTCAGCAATGAGTCCACTGATGTTTAAGCCCATTGGGAGGCCGAAAATCTGTCTATATATTTTTTCTTGAAAGAGAATGTAATTAGCATTTACTAATAGTTTCGTTAGTTCGAAGATTCTGTCTTTGGGAAGTCTAGTGTTATTAATTTTTATGTTATCATCGTTTAAGTAGGCCCAGACTGCGTCTAAGGCGTAGGGTACATTTACGTTAGTGTATAGTGAAGTCACATCCAGTGAATATAACTTCGTATCCTCCTTGATATGGAGATATTTAAGGTTCATGAATAAAGCTTTATTCATGAACCTTAAATATCTAAGGTTCATGAAAAGGTTCATTTAAATCATTTAAGGTTCATGAATAAAGCTTTATTCATGAACCTTAAATATCTAAGGTTCATGAAAAGGTTCATTTAAATCATTTAAGGTTCATGAATAAAGCTTTATTCATGAACGGTGAAAGGCAGAAGTATCGGGACGATAGAGAAGGAGTCACCAGATTGTAATTTTTTTCCCCCATTTATTTACACACTCAAATATTATATACAATCTCAAGGAATATATACAATAATTTATATACAGTTTTATGTACATTTTCATTCTCATATATAATTATCCTTCCCCCGATGGTATTCTCCACCTTGTCGCGGTGGGGGGGCTTCCGTTGTGGGGGGGAAATAAAGTTCTTAATTTATATACATATGTCTTTACTTTTCTTTAAATTTTATTTTGAATACTTTAATAATAATGCTTTATTAAATATTTCTTATTTGTTCTGTTCCCTTATAACTATATAGACCTCTATTTCTTACACCCCCACGTACACATCTGACTTTGCTTCACAGGAGAATTCCAGATTCAAGGGAACTTCTCAATTATGTATAATTCCCTTCGGAAAGGCTGAGTGTTCAGGAATAACAAACTCACAAATTAATAAACAACAAAGTTTATTTACATATATATATACAACATAATATACAATTGAATAAAAAAAACATGTAATATGCATACAAAGTTAAATCAAGGATACCTTGCATATATTAATCTTATTCTTATTTCCCTTCACTAGCTAATCTAAGTTGACCATTATATGAAAACACTGATTCATCCTTCTTGCCCTAACTAACTAACTCCTAAGACTTATACACCTTCACCATAACTATTTCACTTACTTCTGGATACAACTGTGTTCCTTATATTAACAATCAATATGCTACTTTCATCATTATACTCTGTGTTCTCACCATTCTGTTACAATACACTGAAGACCAATCTTAACTTTCCTAAAGTCTCTATTTGTTATTAGTCTTTCAGATGAACCAACAATTATTCGTCAATACAAACACTATATTCAATTATCTATCTTTAAAACATAATCAAAATTTCTCATAGGATTCAATTATCTGTCCTTAAAACATTCAAAGATTCTCATATAATCCTTACCACCCTTCTATCATATTATAATCATTTGAACAACAATTTAATCTCTTACTCATCCCTCGATTCTCTTGCATTTCACAATAACCCCTTTTTTTTACATAATAACTCTGTTAGTATATATATAATTTATTTCAGAGATAATTTATCTATCATTGTACTTCTGGTGCTACCCCTTTTTTTTTTTTTAATTAATCACTATACTGTTTCACTAACAGTCCTTGTTAACTTTCAGTACTTAATAATATCTCACCTACTTCTATCTTTTTTCTTTCCCTTCCGGGGAGGTTTCAACCTTCCGTTTTTGGCTCTCTGAGGATCTCCTTCATCTGCTACACCTGAATTTGCTACAGATAATTTTTAGGAACTCTTGGCTGCATGGGACTGGCGTTCTTTCTCCACCTTATTCGGGCTACCATCCACTCGCTGCTTCCTTCCTTCTCATCGAGCTACTAATTCCGCATTTTTGCTCCTTCTCTCGAGCTACTAATTCTGCTGATTTTGCTCCCTTTCTCTCCACCTTATTAAAACCTATCACAAGGAAAAACTCATAGGGCATCTCACACTAACTCCTTCTCCACTCCACTTAATTAAAATTTACCACAAGGAAAAACTCATAGGGCGCTACCCTCGTTTTTCCGCCCCACCTATTAAGAACTCTTTCAAGAAGAAAACTTCCCAGTGCGCTACCCTTCTCTTTTCCCACCACGACCAAACACTCCACTGTTAACTGACACATATTTCCTACCACAACAGAACCCTCAACTGTCCATGTTACTAACTCATTTTACTTATATCGACAAAAATCTCGACTGCTGTGTCCGCTGACTATTTCATTTTCCCTAGCACCAACAAAAATCTCAACTTAGAATCCCACTAACCCATTTTCATGAACACCCACAAGAATCTCAACTTTGGGTTCTGACTCCTCTCACATTTTCTAACAAAAAAAAAAAAACTTCAACTGTGTCTCCCCTAACTCATTTCCATAAACACATGAATCTCAACTTTGGGTTCTGACTCCTCTCTCCCTGTTCACTCGCTTTTTTCATCTCAATTACGTACCGCCTCCATATGTCAGGCCTGTCCTAGTTCTCAGTCTTAACCAATCTTTCTCATTTTATCAACTTCCACTCTCTTCTTATTTGCCCGTTTTATTTTCTCAAGATCTAACTTCTTATTTTAAGAAGTTAGAGCTTGATTCTCGATCTAACTTCTTATTTTAAGAAGTTTGTAAAATTTCTCAGGCTGTCTGTACCTCTGAAGTCAGCTGCTTATAGTTATACTTTAGCAGACTAATTTCCCACGATCTATAAAACTTGCCATCACTGCCAGCCAGACGCCAGTCTTAAATTTAATTCCCAGCATTTGTTCCGTATTTACTACCCTGTCTCTTCTCCAGGTGTCACCGATTAAAGAAATGTCCCGACAGTAGCATGGTCCTTCGCACCATTGTTTTCCAGAGTTAACACCTATTGCTAACAGCAGTTGCTACTCGTTTCCATTGTTTCTTTGTGCTGGGAGTCGAAGTGTACCCAGGTTGCTAATAGCCTTTCAGTTTACCGCTCCCCTTGTATAGACGTTGTCTAATTTAATCCCTTGCGAGTGATCTTAGTAATATTCTTGACTTTTAGGGTTTCGCTGCCCCATATTGCTTTATTATAAGTTTTACTTTAAATTAATCTCACTTTTCTATAAAATAATATATTTGTAAGATTTTACATCTTACAGCGTGTCCCGATGACCCGGAGAGCTAAGTCGGTGGTAGCTTAGCTAGTGGTAGGGCCTCCCAAGCCGGACAGGTCAAAGGGTAGGGGTCAGACTAATATAAATACCCCGGCCCTCCAGGTTGGGGGTTGCTGCAACGGGCTAGCTCCTCGTTCAGTGTAAAAAATACACAAATGCTAAACGACCTACAAGTGAAAATGGACTGCACTTTCGGAAACGATTCGGCAAACGCAAAAGGACTATGATTTTGGGATGCTGGAATATTCAAGGCCTTTCAACTAAAAGAAACTTTCTTTCGGATGAACTGCAAAAATTCAAGTTAGACATCGTCGTGTTATCAGAGACAAAGAAAAAGGGATGTGGGGAGGAAATAATGGAAGAATACTACCATTTTTGGAGTGGAGTTGATAAGAGTGAAAGAGCAAGAGCAGGAGTTTCTATTGCTGTTAAAAAGAAATTGAGACACAACATCAAAAACTGGCAATTTATTAATGAAAGAATGATCTCATTGGAACTGAAAATATACGGGAGAGAAATATGTATTTTGGGAATATATGCCCCGACTAATGACACCGCCGATACCTTGAAGGATGAATTTTGGGAGGATCTGAGAGAACTAATAGAAAAAATTCCTAAGAACAAAGAGATATTTCTAATGGGAGATTTCATTGCAAGAGTAGGAACTGAACAAAATAGCAAAGTTATTGGAAGATTTGGAGAGAAAGAGAGGAATGACAACGGAAATAGATTATGCAATCTTTGTGAACAGTTCGACTTGAGAATAAACAACACATTTTTCCAACACAAGGATATCCATAAATATACTTGGTCACAGGAGACAAGACAAATTAGATCAGTTATAGATTGCATTATTTCAAAACATTCAGGGACATATGTATTGAAAGATGTCAGAGTTTATAGAGGAGCCGAATGTGGATCTGACCATTTTCTTGTTAAAACAACACTGAGGTAGAACTGGATTAAGAAAATATGTGTGGACAACCAACAATGCAGGGAAGAAGAAATGCTACAAGTGGATCAATTTAACATTGACCTACTCCAGGACGACAGCATTAGAAACAACTTCACTCAAAGACTGGATGCTGCAATTAACATAGAGATAAAAGGTAATACTGAAGAAATCTACGAATATTTAAAAAATACTGTTAAAAAATAGCTCATGAAATCCTACGCAAAAAAGAAGAGCCAAAGACCAAAAAAGACCTGGATTACAGAGAAAGTAAGAGCTGCTGTAGAGGAAAAGAAACTTGCATATCAGAAATGGCTGGGTGATAGGAATGATGCATATAGGAACATTTATGTTGAAAAAAACAAAATAGCCAATCGGTTGGTAGTAGAAGCGAAAAATGAAGAATGGGAAAGGAAATGCGCAACTATTAATAGCAAATTGGGCTTCAATCAATCAGCAGAATCGTGGAAGGTCCTTAAAGATTTGAGAAAACAGAATAAACACAATGCTGGTTTGCAATTAATACCTTTTGAAAGACTGGACGGAGTACTATGAAGGACTTTTAAAAGAAGACCGGGAAGAGTTCAAGACAGTGGAGGATTTTGGTGTAGAAGACTCGGGCTTAAAAGTTTCTGTTAGGGAAGTGGAACTCCTGCTAAAGGAAGGAAGGAATGGCAAATCACCTGGACTTGGAGGAGGTTACATGGGACTTCTGAAATATGGAGGAAGAGGAGTGGCTGTTCTGATACAAAAACTGTTGAATAGTATACTGAGAGGAGAAGAAATACCGAAAGAAATGATAACAGGATATATTACATCAATTTATAAGAAGGGCGATCGGAAAAGCTGTTCAAATTACAGAGGAATATGCGTCCTGAACCAGATGTTAAAGATCCTTGGAAAATGGACCAGGAACCATTTAGAAGCCCGAATCGAGGTATCAGAAGAACAAAGTGGTTTTTCAGCTGGGAGGTCATGTATAGATCATATCTCAACAGTACGACAGATCCTTGAAAAATGCCAATCAAAAGGAAAAAAAATCTTTTTATGATTTTCATTGACCTTGAAAAGGCATATGACAGTGTTCCAAGAAAACTCTTATGGGAAGCACTGAAAGAGGGAAATATTGATAGACAACTGATTAACATTATTAAGGCAATTTACAGGAATAATAGATGCAGAAGTAAAGTGGGATCAGCTTTGTCACCTGAATTCCACACTTCAAAAGGCTTATTACAAGGTTGTTGCATGTCACCAACACTTTTCAAAATTTGTATCGACATCTGCCTAAGATCCTGGTCAAAAAATGTAATAAAATGGGATTGCCGATTAATAAGAACACCTATATTCACAATTTGCTTTTTGCAGATGATCAGGTGACGATAGCACAAGACTTAGAAGATGCAAAGTATGCATGTCGTGAATTGTTTGAGGAATATAAACAATGGGGTCTAAAAATCAATTTTAGCAAGACTGAAATGTTGTCTTCAGGGCCAGGACACGTTCTAAATATTGCAGGTTTTAAAATCAAACAAGTCGATAAATTCAAATATTTAGGTTCAATCTTACAAAGTGATGGATCATCCCAAGTAGAGATCAATAAGAGAATTGCAGACGGCAGAAAGGCTATCGGCATGTTAAACTCTGTTCTGTGGAGCAAAAATATCCTAAATAAAACAAAGAAACTTATATTTCAAACGATTGTAAAAAGTCTTCTACTGTATGGAGCGGAAACCTGGACAAATTGCGGACAAATTGCTCTCCACAGAAATGGATTTTTGGAGACGCTCAGCAGGAACTTCTAGAAGAGAGAAAACGGAATGAAGACATAAGAGAAAAAATGGAAGTGAAAAAGACTATTATTGACACCATCAAAGAAAAGCGTCTAACATGGTATGGACATGTAAAACGGATGCAAGAAAACAGATATCCAAAGGCTATCCTGGAATGGATACATCCTGGAAGAAGAAGAGGAAGACCTAGGAGGACATGGATGGATGGAGTACGGGAGTGCATGACAGCCCGAGGCTTAACCGACCAAGACACCTTGAACCGCACTTTATGGCGGGAAAAAATTCCTAACAAGAAATAACTTGTAGGCTGAGGAAACCCATTGTAAATGGAAACACTCCTCTTGAAGAAGATATATAATTATCCTAGCATATATATATTTTTGTTCAGAATACAGTTGAGGAAACACAGTACAAAACACATGTGTATGTCCTGGTATCAAGGGTGGCCCCCTAGGTATAGCCCATCTCCACCTAGTGGATCTGTATTGAATGTAGGACCTCAGCAAAGGAGCAGCCAACACCTGGGCAGCTGCTGCCTGGTGCCTGTCCCCAGGCACGAGTAGCCGGGCCTGGGTTTTTTTTTTTTTTTTTTGTGCACTTTGTGCACAAAATCCCGCACTCACTGGAAGTAGTGCAATAACAGTGGGTGCCAGCTATCCTGCTCCCAGGCCTGGGAGTCCGCAAAAAAAAAAAAAAAAAAAAAAGCTGGAGCTCCAAAAACCCAAGTCACACAGCCAAGACAAACATTTTAAAAGAACCCTGCAGTTTTCTATAGCATTATATATCAATTATCCTATTAAATTTAGCATTAACAAGGAAATAAACTGTTAACATTGATTGCACTATTTACATTCCAGTGAGGTTTACCACTCTCTCTCTGATCAGTTCTAGCAACAGAATTTGAAAATTATTTACAGTCGTTTTTACAGCAGTATTAGTTGTTACTTACCAATAGTTACATGTATTTCTGTTTTATACAATTGTGAGTAGTCTAACTGTTCAGGAAATATATTAGTCTGATTTAATTTCTTCCCTAGTAGAATCAGAGCTTGTACAGTAGGGCTATAGAAGTTTCTCAAGGCGATTTCCATGTGGAGAGTTCACATAGTATTCCTGAGCTTTAGGCTATAGGAAATGAAACCTTGAAGGCTACCTTTGAAGCGATTTATACCATTCTACAAAATTTATACATCAGGGGACTTACCAGGAGAGGAGGTCCCCAGCATGCACTAAAGCACTCGCAGTAGCACTGAGCGTTCTTGCAGAAGGTTTTCCTATAAGCTTAGTTATAAATATTCAGTCAGAAAGCAGAAATTGCAGTTTTTTGTGTTCAATAGGCTTGATGGCATTTCAGATTATTGCAGGATTCATCTTATGGGGGTGAAGATCTTATCTTATTTTTAAATTTTTTTTTTAAATAAGATTTCATAAGAGAAGCGTGTTGGGGTGCACAGAAGAATGGACGTTCTTAACTGTATGGTTAAGCAATTATTTACAGTTCTTCAAGGTTAGCTTCCTAATAATTTAGGCACGTTTATACACAAAGCCTCTTGGTGAGCTGTCCAGCATCACTTAGAGGAGAAAGGGGTCTACCTATCATTTCCTGTTGCGTTGATGACTATCTTCCGATATGTTCTTCCCAAAAGTAAGTTAATCTGGATCATTATGACTCCGCAGTAGAGTTTCTAGCAAGTCTTTTCTTGAAAACTGCCGCAGAGAACTGTTGAAATGTAGGGAAGACATCAGAATTTTCAATGAGCAAATGTACATTATTTTCTGAGAGATTATTTATATTATTCAGCAGTACCTGTCTTTCATTCAGATATTCATTGCATTCAAAGAGAACGTGCTGCCATGTCTCAGATGCACCGCAGTGACAGAAAGGGTCAGGCTCAAGGCCCCTTTCAAAAAGTTTAGCCCTGAGCGACCCGTGGCCAGTCATTAAATATGATGTGGTCATGCTAGGCACAAACCATTTTGAGACTGTGGGTAATGATGCGAATTCAACATTTGAAATTTATCTTCGTGTGACCTCACCATGTTCACTTTGAGCCCATCTTTGCTGCCAAACAGCAGTGAGTTCCTTTCAGAGTCTTCGTTTTTCCTCTTTTATTCTGTTGGCAGGGTCTGTTACAATGTTAAAAATATTTACAGAAATTCCTTTTTTGAGATTGTAGATCATACCCCTGTAGGAGATATAAAGATCCAGAGGCAGGGTTCCTGCTAGAACATGTAGAGAATTATTCGACACCGTCCTAGGAGCTTGAAGAAAAGTGAGCAATACTGAACGCTGTAATGAAAGAAGTTTAGTCCTAATCTTAGTTTTTGAGACCCTCCAAAACCAAACACCTGCTGCGTACGCAGCAATCGGTAGAGAGATAGTCTTATAGTATAAAGACAATGTCTTTTTGCTAAGGCCCCATTCTTTTCTGGAAATCCTTGCAGTTCCAATCGTGAATTTTTTAATTTTCTCAGAAGTTTTGGATACGTGAGTACGAAAGTTTAGTTTAAACTTTAGTTTAAACTTTCGTACTCCATTTAGGATAACTCTGGGAGATCTGCCATAATTGATTTGCTTTCGAAAAGCCATGAAATTAGTTTTTGTATGGGAAATTTTGAGCTTATTTAGATTGGCCCAGTTGGATAAATCATCCAATATTGTTTGGATCTTTTGTTCCAAAATTGATTTCGACCTTCCAGTAACGCCGACCGCCAAGTCGTCTGCATGTGCAATTTGCAATCCCCATTTTCCTTTGTCAGCCATTGGTCTAAGACTGCATTCCAGAGGAGAGGCCCCAGGACTGAACCCTGCGGGCACCCTCTGGAAGCAGTCGTACTGTAAGTCAGATGTTTGGCACAAATCTTGATCTGTCTGTCTTGAAATTATGATCTCATAATGGTAGATATGATTATCATACACGGCTGAACGTAGCAACCCGAAGGCGCTCTCCCACCAGAGGGAGTCGAAAGCGCCTTCGAAGTCCGCGAACACCACCAAGACATACTTATTGTGAGAATCCTGGATGTATTTCAGAAGAGAGATTATAGCGTCTTCGGTCGAGTGACCCTTTTTGAACCCGTGTTGATGGTCTGAGCACAACTGTTGGTCCGATAACATGCTTGTAATTCTGGGAGAAATTAATCTCTCAAAGTTTCCCTAAATTAGCCAGGAGGTATATTGGTCTGTACGCCCCTTGGGTTTGTTTTGACTCTTCCAGGTTTATATAAAATTTTCAGTAGAGCTTGTTTCCAGGGTTTGGGAAAAAGTCCTTCGAGGAAGCATTTATTGTACATATTCAGTAGGATATTGGGAAACAGTTTAAAAAATTTCACAATTACCAAATTCTCTAGCAAGTCAATGCCAGGGCATTTTTTCTTATTGAGTTTAGCAGTAGCAGCTCCTAGTTCCACTAGAGTAAAAAAGGTAAACATCGGTAGATCCAACGTAATTCTGGTTTTCCCTCCTGATCTCTGCCTGTTCTGGAGTATCACAGTGAGGTAGATCCTTTGGAAACAAATTAGCAACGAACAGTAGAGTGCCAGTCTGTTGTCTTTAGGTTATTACTAATTACAGTCTGATAGATATCTCCACTTACCACTTTATTCCTCATTATTTTATATATGATCCCCCAGGGGTTGGTATTCCCAACGTCCTTGACCAAGTTTTGCCAGCAGGTCCTCTTACTTTCAGATATGGCTCGATGGAATAATTTTCTTTTTTCTCTATAACTGTTTTTCAGCCTTTCAACGTCCTCGTTAGAAAGATGTCTACTACGCTGATATAAGCGTCTGGCTTGTTGAGTTTGGAGCCTCAAGTCAGAAAGCTGAGCTTTCCACCATGGCCCTGAAGACTTTCTTATATGTTTTCTTTTAAGTTGAGTTTGACATAGCTATATATAGATGTTGTTGAAGAGTGTCTACATATTCTGAAGCCGATAGTTGGTTTAATGCTTCAGAATTCTCCCCCTTAAATACCGTACCCAGATAATCCTCGAATTTTTCCCAGTTGACTTTATCCATACGGTATCTTCTTAAGTCATGGAACGTCAAGTCATTGTGTTGGGAGTTCTTTGATATGTTGAACGTGATAGCCCTGTGATCGCTGTTCACCCAGGAGGGTTTCACGTCCCAGTTTCCAATTTTGTCTTCCATCCTTATGGAAGTAAGTGTGATGTCAATGTTTGATTCTCTGTTGGTAGTGGAGAAAGTAAATGGTTTATTTTGTAAATTTTTAATACAAAGGCCATTAAGGTTATTAAGCCATAATTAAACCTTCAAATTGAGCTCCCCGAGGATCAGAGAATCCACTGTTCCAGAACGTCGATTTGGCGTTCAGATCCGCCGCCACCAAGTTATTATTTGCAAATTTATCACAGATCTTGTCCAGTAGGTGCAATGCTATATGCATATCTTCTGAGGGGGAACAGTATAGTGAAGTTAGGTAGAAACAGATGGAACTAGAGGAAAAGAGGATTCAGGTAGCATTCGCTGAGCATTCTCCTGTAATCGCAGTGATAATAAGTTCGTTATTAAACACAACAATTACAGTTTTGGGTGGAGGATCACAAGTTGCTATGATTCTAGTAGAATTGGGGTAGCCCATGATGTTATGCGCTGTTGCACCTACTTGTGATGAATAATATGGTTCCTGTAGACAGACGATGTCATAATTATGTTCTATGGCTACGTTTCTGGTCTCGTCAGCTGCAGCTCGTGAGCGCTGTGCGTTTATCTGTAAAATTCTAATTGTGTCCGTGTTTTGAGAGTACCCAAAATTATTTCTACTTGTAGTTGTATTATCCATAAACGATACGCTTTTTTGCTAATTCCATCGCTTTTAAAAACTCGGGGCACTTCCCATCCCTGAGTGAGTGATTGAAGTCCTTGTTCTTGCGTTTTCAGTTTATGCATTTTGGTGATTCTTCTCTGTTAGGGCACTCTCCGAAGATGTGACCCTCATTGGCACAGTGACTACATGACACGGTTTTATAGAGCAGTTTTGTGCCGAGTGCCCGTAGGCCAGACACCTGAAACATTTGTTAACTACGGTGAATTTTCTGAACTTATGCAATGTAAAACCTAAGTATATTCGATCATTTTGAAGTAAACAATGGAGAAGTTGAGGATTGAATCCAATCACCCAGTTACTAATACTGTTGCGGAACCAGAGTTGAACCTGAACGTTGTACCTTCGTTTACCTCCTGTTGTGAGAAGGAATAATCTTTTAAATTTTATGATACAGGTCGTCCAAGATATCTGCCTTACTATAATCTTTTGGAACTCCATAGACTAAAATTGTTGGGTTTGACATTTTGGGCTTTTCTATTGAACGTCCTGCATTCTTGAGTGCAGGCAAAGTACAGATTTTGGTGGCATCAGATGATTTTTTTATTTTTTTTTATTATTATCATCAGTTTATTTCTCTTAGGAGAACACCCGGTTACAGCCACAGGCTAGAGGGTGAACATACATATACAACTATGTTACAAAACATACATCTATGTTACAGTTATAAAATACATGAAATACATAATATCTGATTTATAATTATCTGGAATATAGAATATTTGAGTTATTAATTACTCGCAAAGGATTTTGTAATTTCTACTAACAAACCCTTGTTCCGGAGGAGTCTGATGTTCTTAACTTTCATTTCTTTATACTCGGTTTTCAGTGTGTTTGTCACTGCATTCCTAATGTCTTGACTGGACTGTATCACTGAGTCAGCAGTGGGTCTTAGGATTAGTATATTGCGTGGATCACCAGGTCGAGAAATCCAAGGGATTTTGGCAGGTTCTGGATGGGCCACCATCCGTGGTTCATTTGATATTTCTGTTGTTAGTTCTCTCGGCTTTTCGCCCCGTCTTCCGGGATTACCTTTCTCCAATGGATGGGATCGCTCAGGATCAAGTCAGCCCCAATTTGATTTTGCAGCCTCTGCAAAAGTCCTTTTCATCAACGATTGATTTCCTCCATGGGAACCTCCTGGGGAGAGTATATGTTGATCAAAAAGATCTGCGATACTGAGTGGGAAGGGCTCCCTTGTCCATTCGTCTGCTTTTTCCGACAACAATAAGCAATGAATTTCGCGCGGGCTGCGCTTGATAATTTTTTCAGGTTTATCTGGGACAGACCTGAGCAGCTCTGGCAAATTTGGTATTTTCACTTCGAACATTTGATGTAAACTCCTTTGCAGTCTTTATTAACTTCTTTTTTGGATAATTTGTAGCTGTCTGCATTTTTCGATTGAGTCTCCCCTGCCATAGAGAACGGTTAGAATGAGAGTGGGAACTACGTACAGTATATGGCGCGCGCACTCAACATAATCCTGTTAGTCACTGCTGCAAAAACAAGGCTCTCCCCAAATGTGAAAGGGACCTCCTGCTGTTCAGTGATTGCCGCAGGCAGGGAGGTGACACGGAGAGAGCGAGGGAAAACACTGTTGGTCAGTTGTTGTTGTTGTTATTTGGTTTTTAGGAGCATTATCAACTAAGGCCATATTGCTCCGGGAATATGCGGTGGTCATTCCCTGACCTTTCCGCATCCTCCGTATTTGGTGGTGATGGGCTCGAACCCCGGTCTAATCAAGAAGCGTGTGCTACGCACTGCTGCTCCTTCCCACCTGGCTACGGAGGCGCTGGTCAGTTGTGCTAATGTACACTAACTGCCATTGTGCTACACAAGAAATGACATATCGTCCATCTTGGGAAAATCATTGTCGCAGGCCAACAAGGGAAAATTATAAAATACTTATCTTTGGATGGGGCAACGCAGCTGAAATTTGTTTCCCCCCACAAATTTACCCCCTTTTTCTCAGACAAATTTTTGTCAACAACGATCAATATGGCGCTACGTTGGCCCACATGATGTACATATCCATACAAAATTTCAAGTCAATAGGTTGAGTGGTTCCAAAGATACAATCCTGTGACAGACAGACGGACGAATAGACAGACAACCGAGAGACATCATAAGGGTCCTTCGTTAGAATATGGACCCTATAAAAAAAAAAAAAAAAAACCGTTTCCATTTCACCCATCCGGTTACTCCGAATGTTTTTCTAGTTCAGCCTTAAATTTATTTACTCTCTCACCTTCCACAACAACAGATGGGTCTATTCCAGCAATCAACTACCCACTGGCTAAAAGCAAACTTCCGCACATCTATTCTGCAACTGTCTTTCCTCAATTTGAATATATGCCCCCCCCTCAGGTTTGTAATCTAAACAAGCGGAAGAATCCCATCAGCACTGAGCCTGTTCAATTCATTCAACGCCTTATACACCTCAATCAGATCACCTCGCGGGTGCCTAATCTCCAGATGCTGCCACTTGCAGAACTTAAGCCTTTCTTGGTAAGAGCACTCCTTTGTTTCTCTCACCAATCTTGTTGCCCTTCTTTGTACTCGTGCTGGCAACTCTACATCCTTCCTAAAATGAGGCTTCCAGACCTGTACGCACCTCCTTATTCTTGCTAGCAAAATTCCTATATATCATTGACCAAACTCCATGACCTGCTCTGGCAGCCCATCTGCACTGATCAGAGGACTTCATATCTGACTGCACAATTACCCCTAGATCCTTTACATCCTCCACTTCCCTGAGTGTAGTACCATACAGTTGGTACTTTTCTCTTAGGTTACTGCTACCCATATGGAGTACTTTGCATTTGTCAATGTTAAACTTCAGTGGCTACTTCTCAGAAAATCTAGAAAAGTTAGGCAGCCCATCTGCCTAACTTTTCTAGATCCTGTTGCAGTAGTATACTATCATTACTGTTATTATGGACCCTAGCGGCACCAGGGGGAATCCCTGGTGCCGCTAGACATCAATACGCTTCACACTTTACACTTTGATCGATATCTAATCAGGAAATGAACTATGTAATTATTTACCTGTGCATTTGTAGTGACGCAGTTTCCCCGCCAACTTGTACCACATGACCCACATCCTTTTTCTCCCATTGGCTACCCTCCACCAGGCGGCATTCTCAAGGTCGAATAAATAAAACTGTAATTATTTGCCTGCGTTTACATAGGTTACTTAGGAAAAGGCCTTTTACTTTGAGTTACATAATGCATGAGGAATAGAGGAATATTGTTGCATCCGAAAGAGTAGGACTAAAATATTTACAAACTGAAGCACGTGCACGAGGTTGATGAACATTATAGAAGCAGTTATCTTTCGATGGAAGACAACAATGTAATTATTTACCTGCGCATTTGTAGTGACGTAATTGCCCCGGCCTCTTCTCCCATTGGCTCGAATAAGTGACGCAATTTCCCCGTCCTCTTTTGCCATTGACTCAAATAAATATCACTAGGAGGATATCACTAGATAAATAACAAAATAAGAACAACTCATATAACCAGTATAAAAGCTTCAACTACAATAGATTTGACAACAATTAAGACATCCACATATCTCACCGCATTTGTTTGCTTCGCTATTTTAGAAACCTGAATTTGGGAAACATGGAAGAGAAGGGTTGGAAATATGCATTTCCAACCATGCCAGCAAAGTTGGAAATGCATATAATTGAAACCGCTTAGTAGAACTGATTGTCAGATCTACTAAGCGGCTTCATAACAGATTTATGAAATCACGAGGCAGAGAAAAGTGAAATTTGTAAAGAAATATTGAGCAAATATCCTGAAAATGGTTTTCTTCTTTTCTTATCTTTGATATTGCGCTGCTGAGCCTGTTGTCATAGGATTGTAACTTTATTGTTAAATAAATTTGTTGATTGCTTTGTTGTAGTTTTTATGCCACTTTTTTCTTGCCTTTTATTTTATTCATCGAAACTGATTAATATGCGTCAACTGGATCGTGGGCTGGCATGATCCTGGGGACACGTACGTGGACCTTGCCAAATTCAGCTGGTATCCCGCCACAAATGATTCATCCGTAATGACTCTTTGCTTTCACGGGTTGTTCCATAAAGAGATAACTGTCAATTGCTGCACTACTACGCAACGATTATTTCTGTCACGTTCCGAAACTTCCGTCAGCCCCTGCGGTGCATGTGACCCAGGGGATGGCAGAAGTTTCAGAACGTGATGCTATTAACAAAGTAGATGTATATAATAACGCAGTGTAATAGTGTAGCAGTTGGTAGTTATGCTTAATGCGTGATTCTCTGCTGACTGTTGCGCATGTATGTTTTGACTGCAGGTAATACAGTTACTATGAAGTTGTAAACTTCGCTGTTCCCGGCTCCGCTTACGCCATTTAATTTGTTTTCAGTGTATTAACTTGAACTACTCGTATTTAATTGTTTTTAGAAATCTGTAGATGTGCATGTTATTATTCTTTTTGTATTTTCATGTATACCGTGAGCAGGTCATGAGGTATTGTCAATGATATAAAGAATTTTACTAGTAGGGAAAAGGAGGTGATAATCCCTTTTGTATAAGGCAATGGTCAGGCCACGCCTTGAGTACTGCGTACAGGTCTAGGGCCTCATTTTAGGAAGAATGTAGAGTTGCTTGAGCGAGTACAGAGAAGAGTTATAAGATTGATGGGAGGAACGAAGGGGTCCTCTTACAAAGAAAGACTTAAGTTCTGCAAATTGTAACGGCTGGAGACAACGCACCTGCGAGGTGATCTGATTGAGATGTATAAGGCCTTGAATGGGTTGGGCAGGCTCATTTCTGTTGGGATCCTTCCTCTTGCCTGATTACGAACCTGAGGGGACATAAATTCAAATCGAGGAAAGACAGTTGTAGAATAGATGTACGGAAATTTGCCTTTAGCCAGCAGGTGGTCAATGGCTGAAATAGACTTCCATCTGTTAGCATTAGCATTTGTAGAGGCATATGATGCAAGAAAGCAACCTTATGCAGCATCAGCCAAAAAAGTATAATAAAAAATAAATAAAAATAAAAATAAAATCCCTCCAATTTCACCCCTCCATTCGTTTCAAATGCCTGTCCAGCTCAGCCTTAAATTTATTTAGGCTATCAACTTCCACAGCAAAAGATGGAAGTCTGTTCCACCAATCAACTATCCGCTGACTAAAGGCAAATTTCCACACATCTATTCTACTACTGTATTTCCTCAATTTGAATCTGTGTCCCCCTTAGGTTCTTAATCTGAGAAAGAGGAAGAATCCCATCAGAATTCAGCTTGCTCAACCATTCAAGGCCTTATACACCCCAATCAGATCACCTCGCCGTTGCCTACTCTCCAGGCGCTGCAATTTGCAGAACTTAAACCTTTCTTGGTAAGAGCACCCCTTTGTTCCCCTCACCAATCTTGTTGCTCTTCTTTGTACTCGTTGTAGCAACTCTGCATCTTTCCTAAAATGAGGCCTCCAGACCTGTACACAGTACTCTAGGTGTGGCCTGACCATTGCCTTGTACAACGGGATGATCACCTCCCTGTCGCTGCTAACATAATTCCTATATATCATTGATAAGACTCCATGACCTGCCCTGGCATCCGGTCTGCACTTCTCAGCGAACTTCATATTTGACTGCACAATTACCCCCAGGTATTTTTCACTTTCCACTTCCCTGAGTGTAGTACCACACAGCTGGTACGTTTCTCCTCGGTTATTGCTACCTATATGCATTACTTTGCATTTGTCAATGTTAAACTTCAGTTGCCACTTCTCAGCCCATTTTCCCAACTTATCTAGATCCAGTTGGAGTAGCATACTGTTTTTACTGTCGTTAACAACCCTGCCAACCTTTGTATCATCTGCAAACTTGGACATTAAACCTGATATACCTTCATCAGTATCATTGATAAATATACAAAACAACAATGGGCCCAACACCGAACCTTGGGGAACTCCACTAATAAAATTTGTCCACGAAGAGCAGTGTCCATTGATTACCATTCTCTGTCGTCTCCCATTCAACCATCCCTTTATCCATTGTAGCAACTTACTCTTAATGCCATACCTCTCCAATTTGTACAGAAGTCTTCCATGTGCAACAATATGAAAATCTTTCCTGAAATCGAAGTACTATATGATATCAAAATTATTTTCGGCATTCAGTTCCTTTGTGACCACATCATAGTATCCAATCAAATTGGTGAGACAAGACCTCCCTTTAACAAACCCATGCTGTGTCTTAACTATTACTGTAGTCTTGTCCAGGTGATCCTGCAATGCTTCTTTAACCAGTGATTCCATTATTTTCCCCGGAACATATTTTTAAACTAACAGGTCTATAGTTACTTGTGTCACCTTTTGAACCCCCTTTGTGAATTGGTGATACATTTGCACACCTCCAGTCCATGGGGCCTCCCTTGAGTCCAAGGAAGCGCTCAGAATTATGGCTAAGGGTTTGCTTACTTCCTTTGCTGCATCCTTTAATATAACTGGATAGATCCCGTCCACTCCAGGTGCCTCTTTTATGTTTAACTTCAACAATTTTTCCTCCACTTTGCTCTCAGTTATTACAAAATCACTTAGCTCCCTGTTACAGTTTGATGAACTTCTGGCACTCCCTTCATTGAATAACTTCTCGTGTGTGAATGCAGATGCAAAATACTCCTTCAGTTCATCAGCTACCTTAGCATAATCATCGATAGTTGGTTGGTTGTTGGTTTTTAGGAGCATTAGCAACTAAGGCAGGCCATATTGCTGCGGGAATATGCGGTGCTCATTCCCTGACCTTTCCGCATCCTCCGTATTTGGTGGTGACGGGCTAGAACCCCGGTCTAATCAAGAAGCGTGTGCTACGCACTGCTGCTCCTTCCCACCTGGCTACGGAGGCGCCTCATCGATAGTCAACCTATCTATGTTAAGTGGTCCAATCTGATTCATCCCCTTCCTTCTAGAGTTCACATAAGTAAAGAACTCTTTACTGTTTTTCTTTGCATCCTTTGCTAAGGATTTTTCTTAATATGCCTCCGCCTGCTGTTGTGGAAGTTGATAGCTTAAATAAATTTAAGGAACAGGACAGACGTTTAGAGGGAATGGATGTGCGCAATGTTTTGACGTGAAAAATGTTTTTACTGGAATTATTTAAAAAAAATTTGTAATGAAAAAGCGTTACGGAAATGACGTGATCTTCAGCTTTCGCCAGAAGCGAATTATTGTTGTTGCAATCATACTTGTATGATTGCAACAATACAAGTTACGGGATAACGTGGACGTGTAGCATATCGTTGGAAACTAAGGAATTTAGAAACAAATATTAAGGTTTTAAGATATGAAAAAAAAAACTTTCTCGAAATGCGTTAATTGGAAAATGCATCTAGTTTTAAGTCACCTGGTGTTTTCAGATTGAATGTAATTTTTTTCTTTACAATTAAACTCTGAGGCGGGAAAAGAGTTGTGCACATTTATGAAAACATTCTTAAACTTGGACATGTCATCAGATCTTTCGATAAAGTACACGTAATGGAACAACTATAGATGGTATATTTAGTCGTGAACTCTTCAATGTAAGAATTGTATATCCTACTTTAGTCATCACAGACCAAGACTTTGAGTAACCGATATGTAATTATTATTAATAAAATTGTGTATTATTATCCATGAATTTTATTAATATCTGAAAATTAAAACGTTTTTAACGCCTGCCGATGACTCTTAAATGTAAAACACGTTAAATCTGCTAGAGGTAGGACACATTATGTACCTGGTACAGAATTGTTTTTTGGCTGTGCTACATAAGCTTACTTTCTTGCATCATATGCCTCTACTAATGCTAATATTCATACATGAAAATGACCCAGTAACTAGTATACGATTTGTTAGAAACAAAATATATAAAACATAGTTTATGGCGTGAGACACTAACACACTTCCATTCTTACGAAAGCTTGTGCTAAAATGAATGATGAATTGCCATATTACTTGGGCAGAAAAGGATGCTGCACGGAAAAGTTACAGAGCAATAAAAAGTTCTGAAGCCTATAACAGCCAAAGTGATCTGTAATAGCGCCACAGAAAAAAGGTTAGGCTGGCAAAGGCAGATTATGAGAAATCGCTGACAAAGAGAGCGAAGAGTGAGGATAAGGAATTCTTCGCATATACAAATGCAAAGAAGAGAAGGACAAACCGATTGTACCCTTATGTAATGGACATAGGATAGTATTAGATATCCCAGCTAATGATGCAGATGAACTCAACAGTTACTTTACATGATATTTACAGAAGAAAACCCTTCACCTCAATGAGAAATTATTGGAGTGAAGTTGAAAAATATATAATCAATGATATTGAAATTTCACATGATTATTTAATGAAAAAACTTTCGAGCCTACAGGCCAGTAAGGCTCCTGGGGTTGATGGGATATACCCTATAACATTAAGGGGGCCGGCAAGTGAGTGCACTGAACCGTTGATGCTAATTATGAGAGCATTACTGAACTCGGGAGTGATTCCGTTAGACTGGAAATGTGCCTGTGTATCTCCGGTTCTCACTGAAAACAATTGATTGGTCTGCGTTTGATGCATCAATTCTTATGGACTTCTCTGTGATAAGGCAACGTCAGCTAATAGAATATTCGGCTGAATCTCTTGCTGTATTTATACAGGATTCAATTATAAGAGCAGCGTACAAGGCTTGTAAGAAGAAAGTTGCTAGATCGAAATCCTGTCCTTGGTGGACTTCAGAGTTAACAGTATTAAGGCGAGCAGTAAACAGGGCTAGAAGACAGTATCAGCGCCATAGACATTGGTCCCCCTCCGAGGTTGCAAGGCTGCACAAGGAATATTTGTCCTTAAAAAAAAAAAAAAAAAAAACCAACAATTATAGCAGGAAGGTAGCTGATCAAAAACGGGCGACATGGACACTATTTTTGTGAAAGAATCGGGAAATTCTATCCCGTGGGGTTTACTACATAAACTTTTACCTGACAAATTCAGGTACGTGGAAGTGGTTAATACTGTAACCACGGATATCAGTGAGACTATTGGTTGGAAGGACTCCGTTGAGATAATTTTAAGTAAGCTATTTCCAACTGACGATCCTCAGGAAGATACTGAGTATCAAACTGGCATACGTAGAGATAATCGGCGATATGTAGCTAGAGAAAATACTGCGGAGTTTACGATGGAAGAACTTACAAGAGTTTTGAAGAAGCTTAATCTCACAAAATGTCCTGGAATTGATTTTGTCGAGAATATATTTATAACGAGGTTCTATAAGTCGTTACCTAATATCCTTTTATTAATTTAACAAATGTCTAACAGAAGGGCTGTTTCCAACGCAGAGGAAGATTGCATTATTGAAGTTACTGAGAAAACCTGGGAAGCCACTATATGAACCTAAATCATATCACCCTATCGCTTTTTGGCAAACCTTGGTAAAATCCTAGAAAGGTTAATGGCATTACGGGTAACCGACCTGCTAGTGCAGCAGGATATGATATCGCCTCAGCAATATGGGTTCACTCCTGGGAAATCTTGTGAAGATTGTCTAGTGACATTTCGAACGCATATTGAAAATTCTACATCCAAATATGAATTAGCAATCTACGTGGATTTCGAAGGGGCATTTGATACTGTTTGGTGGGAGGCAGCGATGGCTCAGTTAAGAAACGCTGATTGTTCCAAGGAATTGTATATGCTTTTCAACAGTTACTTTTCAAATAGATGTGTGCTAGTGAACTCCAAGCACTTTGAGCTACGAAAACAGGTTATAAGAGGGTGTTCAAGGCTCCTTCTTGAGACCCCTTATTTGGAACCAAGTCTTACAAAATTGGTTGGTTCGCACATTTCCTAATTGTAAAGTGCTGGCATTTGCAGATGATCTGACAATTATAATTGCAGGACGATCTCGCTCACTCTTAGAACAGAGAGCTAGTAAATAAATAAATAAATTTTCTGTTTATACTCCGGGACGACCAAACGGTCAGAGGAGTTTACAAGATACACAGAATACAAGAAACAGCACCGTATTCAGCAGTCACGGGCTTGAACCCCGGTCACTCAAGGCACGTGTACTTATGAACCCGCGCGCCTGACCACTAGTAGTGTGCTGACAGACTTAAGTTCTTGGGCTCAAAGCTTGAAGCTTGCTATTAGTCCTTACAAAACTAAAATGATGTTATTTAAAACAGCTTTAGATATAAATCGACCTCCTCAGATCAAGTTGAATGGTGTACAGTTACCTATGGTCCTTGATACCAAATACCTGGGAATTATTGTGGACAGTAAGTTATCATTTCGCCAGCACTTATTATATTTAAGCAATAAAATCAGGAAATTTTCTGGTGCTATCATTAGAATTTCAAAGTCTGACTTGGGCCTATCACATAAAACATTGTTTCTGTATTACAAGGCAGTATTCCTTCCTATAACTACGTACGCTGCAGGAGCCTGGTTCCATAGAGTTAAAATAGCTGCGTTTCGGACTAAACTAAATTCCATACAGCGCATCATGCTTCTTGGTATTCTAAGAGTGTGCAGAACGGTGTCCACTGCCGCGCTGCAGGTGTTGGCCGGAGCGCTACCCTTGGATCTACATTTGTTGTATGGTGTTTTTGCTACCGTATTAAGAGGGAAATTCCTACAGAAATTTTTGGTATAGAGATCAATATTCGCTCTGACTGTAGAGGCGAAAAGAAAAGATGTATGAATGAAATAATCAATTTATGGCAGACAAGATGGGATACCATACCTACTGGAAGAGTGACCAACTTGTTTATCCCGAACGTGACTTTTCTGAATGATAAAAAGGTTCGCAATATGCATTATATATGCATTATAATTTCTCAATGAATGAGAAATTATATGCATATATATAGTGGTATCTGTTGAAAACCGCGGTGGCATAGGTCGAGAATGCTTTGTAGGCTTCTTCTGATTCCAACACTCTAGCCTCTGGATGGATTGTCGGTGCATTGAGGGCCAGAAGAAGCTGGGTTGCGGTGATCAAGGTAGATCGGACAGGAGTGCATCACGTGGTTCCAGTCCTCTGACTCTCCACAGATGCAAAAAGCATCCTCAGCCAGACAAAAGTCGAAAAGACGCCTTTTAAATGATCCATGGCCAGTCAAAAGAAAGGACCTGTAGACGTGTAGGGTAGAACCAGTTGCAACGTCGTTTGTTGAGGAAGGTGACATCCGGAATAAAGAGTTTAGTAATTTCACCTGTTGATGAGTTATTCCATCGTGTTTGCCATAGGGAAACCAGTTCAGTCCACACACGGGTCATCTCATGTTTGATGTTAATGTCTATACGCGTTTTAATGGTGAGTATTTCAACCTCTTTATTCTTCTTGATTGCATGAGAGAGACCGAAGTATATGACATGGAGATCTAGGAGTAAGCATCCGGTAAGAATTTGTAGTGCAGTGGTTGACGTGGTCCGACATGCACGAGTCATTTGCAGCATCATAAGCCGCTGGATCTGAAGGATCAGACGTTGCATTCTTACTATCGTCATCCTGTTATACCAAACTGCGGCGCCATATGTGACAATGGGAATAAATACAGCCGTGTAAAGAAGATGTAAAACCCGGACTTTGAGGCTCCAGTCTTTGCGGGTGAAGCGTGCCAGCATGGCAATATAGGTTTTAATTTTCTTTTTGATGGAACATAGGTGGAGAATGAAAGTTTCTCTGTCATCCAGTGTAATATCCAGATATTTGACAGCGCGTTGGTTTTTGAGTGATTGCTCTTTATAACGGATGGTCGGAGGCCTCCTCACATCCAACTTTCCTTTCAGTAGAAGGGTTTTGCTCTTTTCAGTAGAGACTGAAAGTTTGTTGTTCTCAGCCCACTCGGAAAGGGCAGACAGTACTGTACTGTCCCTAGTTTCTATTGTAGCTTTCGTAGGTTCTTCAACGACGATGACAAGGTCGTCGGCATAAGAAGTTTGTGTGACGTTGGGATATATCCCCAGAAGCCAGTCATCCAGGATCATATTCCACACTGCTGGACCAAGGATGGAGCCTTGGGGACAGCCTCTGGTAAGTTTCCGGGTAATGGAATGGAACTGTGTTTTGATGGTGAGACGTCGGTTAGAGGAGTAGCTCTTGAGGCAGTTGAACAGATTCTGAGAGCAATCAGTGGCCCTGACCCTCTGTAGGATGGCCGGCCACCAAACGGCGTCAAAGGCGCCCTTAAAATCTATAAAAATTGCAAAGACATAGGTGGCCTCAGAATCTTTTGCAAGTTTCAGAATCGTGGTCAGAGCATCAGTTGTAGAACAACTCGGCCTGAACCCGAACTGGAGGGGAGCTGCAAGACCTTTAGCTTCGTATGCAGGCTGGAGGCGAAATAGCAGGAGTCTCTCAAACACTTTACCCAGTATTGGTAAAAGTGCTATAGGACGATAAGCTGATGTTCTGCCACTTTGATCCTTTGGTAGAAGTCTCAAGTTTGCAAGCTTCCTGTGGCGCACTATGGCCATAGTTGCCGATGCGCCTAATAAATCTCCAAACAAACAAACAAACAGCAAGCTTCCAGCGTGATGGAAATATGCCATCTTTCAGGCAGGTGTTGAAAAGCTGGATGAGGATAGCAGGAGCGACAGTCCAAAGACGTTTGACAGATTCCCCCTCGACGAGGGTCAGACCTGGAGCCTTGCCATTCTTGATCTTGTTGATGGCCATGGCCACTTCCTATTCAGTAAAAGGATCTTCAGTAGCGGTAGGTTCGAAGTTTTGGTTGTCGATAGTGACTTGATTATGGAAGTCTGTGTTTAGGGCAGCATCATCTTGGTAAATCAAGTCATCCAGAATTTTGTTCATTGTGTCCAGCCAATTTGTTGTCTCAGGAGAGCCATTATTGCAACGATTTGTATTATTAGTGGTAAATAATGCAAGAACAAAATTACCGCATTACTTGTCCGTCCCTCCAATAGTTTGCCTGGCTCTTCCTTGAATTTATGCCGACTACCCACTTTCACAACAGCAGGAAGTTTGTTCCAACAATAACCGCCTGCTAATCAAAGTCAAACTTCGCACATGTATCTTCAAACCATCCTTCCTCAGTTTGAATTTATGCCTCTTCATGTGTGTAGTCTGAGCAAGTGGAAGAATGATCAGCACTGAGCTTGCTCAGTCCATTCAACACCTCAATCAGATCACCTCGCAAGTGCCTAATCTCCAGATGCTTCAATTTCCGGAAGTGAAGACTTCTTGGACACCACCCTTTTTTTCCCTCTCACCAATTTCGTTGTCCTCTGTATCCATAAGAGCAGCTCTACATCCTTCCTAAAATGAAGACTCCAGACTTGATATGCAGTACTCAAGGTGCCGCCTAACCATTGCCTTGTACAATGTGATAATCATCTTTTTATCTCTCTTAGCAAAGTTCCTGTATATCATTGACAAAACCCAACGAGTTCTCCTAGCAGCCTGTCTGTACTGCTGAAAGAACTTCATATCTGACTGCACAATTACCTCAGGTCGTTTTCATTTTCCACCCCTGGGTGTAGTACCACACAGTGGTACGTTGATCTTGGATTACTGTTACCCATATGCAGTACCTTGCATTTGTCAATGTTAAAATTCAGTTGCCATTTCTCAGCCCATCTGCCTGATTTTTATAGATCTTGTTGCAGTAGCTTAGTCTAATTACATTAACCACCCTGCTAACCTCTGTATCATCTGCAAACTTAGACGTTAGGCTTGATATATCTTCATCAATATTGTAGAAGTAGTTAAAGACAAAGGAATGGGTTATAATTTCAGAAAAGGAAATTACGATGCCTGAAGTTGCTACATGCCTCTATTAACTGGGCAGATATCGCACAGAGAGCGAATACAATTGAATTATGGTATACCTTTAAAATATTAATCACAGTAACCTTGGATGCGTATATACCATTAAAAAAATGCTCCACGAGGAGGATTCCAAGTTGGATGAATACTGAAGTTGCCAGATTACTTGAGCAGAAAAAGACGGTATGGAAAAGGTACAGAGCAATAAAAAGTACTGAAGCCTATAACAGCTACAAATTGATCTGTAATAGTGCCATAGAAAAGGTTAGGCTGTTATGATACTGCATCGTAGTACCCAATTATATCGGTCAGACAAGATAACCCCTTAACAAATCCATGCTGCCAATAAGTATAACTGTGTTCCTCTCTAGATGATCCTACATTACTTCTTTAACTGACAACTTTATTATTTTTCTTGGAAAAGAAGTTAAGTTAACCACTCTTTTTTCACCTTTTGATTCCTCACCTTTGTGAACTGGGGAATATTCACACATCTCCAGTCCACAGGGACCTCTCCTGAATCCAAAGATGCTCTCATAATTATAGATAATAGTTTGCTTACCTCCTTTGCAGCCTATCATAATACAACTGCATAATTCCCCTAGCCTTTGTGTCTTATGTTTAGCTTCAAAAATTTCTCTTCCACTTTTTCTCTCAGTTATCACATAATCATTTAGCTCCCTGTTAAAGTTTGATAAACTTCTGTCATCCCTTTCCCTAAAGAATTCCTCGTGTGTGAATGTAGATGCAAAATACCTATTTAGTTTGTCAGCAACTTGATTCAACCCCTTCCTTCTACTGTTAGTATAAGTAAAGAAGTCTTTGCTGCTTTTCTTTTCCAGACTTCTCATAACCTAATTGCCTAATCTGCTTCTCATTGCCTAATCTGCTTTGTGACTGGATTGCAGACTAGTTTATATCTATCATAAGCGTTCTGTATCAACTGATAATTTATATGCATCCCATGTATTTTTGTTCTCTGCCACTAGTCTCATCAGTTCAACTTAACTTGTGATAATGTCCTATATTCGAAGCTTCCGTGTGTACCTCTCAGTTCCACGACCAAGGGACCATTGTACATTAATTCTTTTTTCTTTCATAATAGTCTGGTTATGATTCAGGTTCTCACACTGAAAATGACAGAACTGATGCTGCAGAACATCTATTTCTTCACCTATATCTTTATCTTTAACGACACCAGAGGTACTGAAAACTTGTCCACAAAAAATTTAAATTTGAAAAATGATGCACTTGATGCATCATTTTTGATGTCAATTGATGAAATTTCTGCTACTTCGGCATTTATAAGAAGATGATTATGACGGAACGGGTGCATCATGTAGCAACAAAATACTTCTTCATTGAAGAAAAGAACTGAATATTCTCTTATTTTAAATTTTTCACGAATTTGGTAGTAGAAATGTCTATAATTAAATGAGAATCATCCTGGTTTAGTCTACTATGGTAATCAACTTCCAAAATGGAAGTGGAACATTTGAAAACCGTTGGTAAAATAAATTTGCACATAACATTTGTCAACATCTCTAGGATTAATGACTTCAGTGCATGAAGTCATTAATCCTAGTTGGACTGAAGAGCTATAATAATATTTTCAAACGTTTGCGTAACTTTTAAAAGAAACAAAGAAACTGCTTTATTCAAGTCAGAAGTGAGGAGCATGAACAGTTTCTGCACGAGTGGAGCATAATATGCCTTGAGCTATCTGCTTTTTTGGCTTGTTTAAGACTTTAGTGTTCTTTTTTTCACGGGGAGTTCATTAATTTGTCTTCCTTTGACTTCGATTTGACTATTATCTCGCATTTCTATTTTGCAACGCAGTATACAACTGACGGCCAGTTCGTTAACAAAAATAAGAAGTTCGAAAATATAAAAAAAAAAAAAAAAAAAACAATTTCAACGTAGTTTTATTATTTTGTGAAAAGAAAAACAGACGTAGGAAAACTGAGTTTTTGTAGAAATATGGAAAAGATGGCGAGACGAAGACTGATCAAATAAAGTAAACTGGGGAAGATTCTCCGTCGTAAATCTGGAGAGTTAACAGCTTCGAATATGATTCCGGGTTTTTACCTCGACTGCAAAACTAGAACAGACTAATCTGTGAAAACATTTCCGTTTCTAACTGTAGTTTTAATTTATCGTTTAGAATAGAAATAATGTTGGAAAAATAAAGAATAAGAAAGAAATGTTACGTTATGTCAGTGATCATCTTCCTGACGCATCTTACCTTTTGAAAATTAACTGTTGGTTTTAAACTACGTGTATTCTTAATTTGTGTGGCCGGTTATTTAACGAGATGCTAAAGAATGCACGTTATGATTGGTGCAAGTTATACGTGAGAGGAAATTAAATTTTTAATATGGAAATTAACACACAAAACTCACAAGTGGAATTTCGGAACGAAACATTAAATATTTAATGTGCTTCATTTATTTAATTGGAAGAATTTCTTTGATGTAACTTTTAAATTCCATTAAAACTAATCAGTGAATCATAATTTACGTGCGTGACAAGTTAGTTTCCATATTAAAGGAGTTTACGAGCTTTAAAAAAGGGCTCAACAAGTTTTTTTAGATTGAAAAATCTTCTTTCTCAACTAATTTCTCAGAATTCAGTCGCACCATACGTTAGAAATAATATAAAAAGTGCACACTTTATTTTAAAATTCCGCAAGGTTACTACTGTTCGTCTAATGTTGCACTTTTTAGTGCAATCGAAAACAAATAGTCGTCGTTTACATCGCAACATGTGCTCATAATATTTAAACTTAAAAATTTATCTACAATGTCATAATCTCTATTTTAATTACTCTTGTGAAATTATTATGACAGACTAATTAAGATCCGAGTTTAGTGATGTAACTTAACAGTGGTGTAATTTAACTGTCAAACAGTCGCGCGATATAAACGTGTCGCGCGGTGTAATTTAACTATCAAACAGTCTAAGACTAAGATGCATTTAGGGCTAAAGCCTCAAGCTGCGAGCAAATTTAGACTAAATAGCAAATTTAGACTGCGAGCAAATTTAGACTAAATTAAATAGCATCATTAATACACAGCCATTTCTGAATAAACAGAATATTTATAAGGCGGCATCGTTTTAAGTTATATCTGCTTCTCCTTAGGTGAAGCGTTACTTATTCGAAGTAGTGCAATATCATGGCAACTCGTTGTGAAGGTATTCACAATATGAGATATAACTTAAAACGATGCTGCCTTATAAATATTCTGTTTATTCAGAAATGGCTGTGTATTAATGATGCTATTGCACTTAATATATACATAGTCTATCAAACAGTCGCGTTACGTGTGAAATTAAATTTCAAAACATGTACATGTGAAATTTACGAGTATGAAAGGGTAGCGGTAGAGTGCCAAAAATTTTCTGCGCTTAACCCACCAGGTTTCACTCAGTTTCAGTAACGTCTTTTTTGATATGTTTCTGTTCAACATTTTCTCTTTGGAATCAATAAATTTTTGCCACGGATGCTGCAATGCGTTGATTCCAGCAGTGAACTTTTCTCTTGGGCCTCTAGTAATGCATCCACTTCATATTTCTTAGGCTTGTTCAACAATGACAAGGCGCCGGCTCACAAGTCTGTCACTGCCATGGCTGCACCGCATTTTCCTGCCAAAAGTGGAATCACTTTTGGCAGAAAACGAATATCATAGAGGTATTTTTTTTCAAATTAGGAAATGGGTGAAGTTCCGATTTTTCTAGTGCAGCCATGGCAGCGAAAGACTTGTGAGCAGGCGCCTTGTCATGGTTGAACAAACCTACGAAATATATCCCTCTTACCTTGCTGAAGGTACTTCACTAGCAACACCCCAGCGCAGATGTGGGAAACCACCGGTAGCACCTGACCCTGACCCTACTATGCCACTATCAACATTTCATTAATCAGCATCGCAAAAAACCGGTGCTATCATATTTCCAGCAAAAGGAACTGACTTGGCTGTCTCTGAGGAAAAGTTTTTTTTTTCCCATTGTTTGGACTGCTTGATTTTTGGCTGAAGGTTATGAACCTATGTCTCATTCATAGTCACAACCTTGCAAGGAAATTTGCTGGATCTGCTTGAAAACGATGAAAATGTTCAGTTGATGTTCGAAAACGCTGCAAATGTTCACTTGATAACCGTTGTGCGTTTCTGATCTGCTGTCAAACTTTTGGACCAGCCGCGCTGACTCCTTTATCATAGCGAGAACCTCTGCCATTATGTAAAACACACGTTTAGATGAGATGACTAAGATGCTGGAAATATACTCAACCGTTATTCGTCACTCACTTATCACTGGATAATGCACACTGTTAACATTATCTAGTGGTGTTATTATTAAGACGTGGACAGCAGAATTTAACGTTAATTTAACGTTAAATTAACTTTAATTTAACGTTTGCAGTCCCTTTTTGCAAATATTGGATGATATCACGGTTAATGATTTTGTCCATCTTTCCTCAGCCATACAACTTTGTTGACTTCAGGACCTTTAATTTAAAAAAAAAACGTTATTGCAACTGCATAAAACTTGATGAGTTACCATTTGAAATATTATACATTAAGTGCAGAAGTTTTTTTAACCCCGTACCACTACCCTTTCATGCTCAAGTCACGTACTTGTCAAAACCTCCAGATATGTCCAGTGCCTATTTCGTTCAGACAAACACTAATATATTTACCGAAACCCATAATGACTTTTGTAACTAAATATTTTAGAAACACTTTATGACGTTTTCAATGTACTGTAGTTCCTGCTTCAAGTAACTTCTACTGTTGTAATACAGAACCAAGGAGTTATGCTTGCTCTTTACCTAAGTTTAAATGAGTAACTTAGTTACTTATTTAAACTTATCTACTTTTAGCAACTTTTAATGTTAAGTGCGAGATTTTATAATTTTCTGGTTGGTAATTCAAATCTGCCGAAGTGGATAGTCCAGAAAAAAGTTTGCAATGCAAGAATCCTCATTATATTCATCACTCCTTCCTTTATACTATGATTTTAGGGAATCTGGTATCGAAAGGTCTTCATTATGTGGAATAGGCCTTATTGCAGATGATGTATTAGGACATTATTTTTTTTGACGTGTGCTTGCTTCTTTTTCTGGGCATCCGTGATATCCAAATCATGTAGAAATAGCAATCGTCAATGTGGTCGCGCGGTTCTTGCCACACTAGGAACAGTAAAAGATATACTTCTAATTTTTCCACTTAACTACATCCTCATATTTGTTTTGCAGATAATACAGCGCATATGTGGGACTCAACTTTTGTCTTGATCATCAAATCTTCCAACACAAAGTGTAAAGAATATATCCGTTTAGTAATGCCGTAGATTTTCTTCTTCTGAGTTGTCATAAATTGTCCACACAAGTAGCAGAAATTGTCAAATGATTTGAACACTTTCAATGCTTCTCATTAAACGTTTTAACAATACGATGCCAAGAACACAAACAGTCAGTATGCAATAGCTACATAGATAAACTGTACCCCTACTCACAACTGTCTTTCCATTACTGAAAGAGAGTGGGAAGCCGACAGATAAGGTCAAACATGTTAACTCTCGCCAACATTATTGCCATCTGTGAGCACATGCAGAAATTATTATTTAGAAGTAATACAACAGATCAGTGTCACATCTACTTCCCTAAGTTGTAGTAAGATTTATGGATAAACAGAATAACCGTATATGTAGAAATTATGACATGTAAAATTTTAAGAATTATTTTTTGAATCTGCCCATAAGATTGTAAACAGCTGATGTATCAATGGAGGTGAAAATCATGTTGGTCAATATAATTAAAAAATGAGCTTATTTTTTCATGGTTTAACAGCGCCATTTATTTTATGTGGGAATACTTTTGAAAGTCATCATCATCAGCCATTTTCAATCCACTGCAGGATGAAGGCGTCTCCAGCAACTTTCCAGTTCCTTCTGTTTTGCGCAATGGCCATCCATTTACTACCCTTAAACTCATGAATTTCATCTGTTCATCTCCGTCGTTGTCTTCCAGGTTTTCTTCTAGCTCCTCTTGGGTACCATTCTGTTATTTTCTTAGTCCATCTGTCATCATGTCTTCGAGCTATGTGTCCTCCCCAAGATCATTTTAGTTATTTAGTTTTGATAAGAATGTCCTTTACTTGAGTTTGCTGCCTATCCATGTTTCTCTTCTTATCTAACAGTCTGATTCCTAATCAAAAAGGAAAGAATATTCAATAAAATTGGAATACTTTTGAAAGTATTCCTACTTAAATCGCAGTCGAGATCATTTAAAAGTAAACTGCCAGATTTACATTTCTACTGCATTTGCCACTGACGAGCCTTCTCGAAGTTGAAGACTTCCATTATTAAATGCTTATTAACATATAAGTTTTGAATTCTCTGTGTTAATGTTGACAGTTAAGTCTTTTGACCAGATATTTGCGGAATTTTATTGGTAATAAAAAATTAATCATTTTTTTAAAAGAAATGCATATATTTTTTCCTTTTTGATTTCTTCCCTCTTTCACTCATTAAGACATACAAATATGAAACCAGTGTCGGATAATTCAAATTATAGTGGGATTTAAATCCGTTTCTTCCAGCGTGATTTGGCTGGTTGTTGTTGGGTTTTAGAGCAATCGGTGACTAAAGTCATGTTGCTCTGTGTATATTGTCTGTCAGATATACATATACAAGTTTTATATGTAAGTTAAACGGTTCCTGTCACAAGTTCACATGAAAGTACTGCCTCCATCCATTTACCATCCTTTAAGCCACTGTAGTAAATTACCTCTAATGGAACATTATTCAAATTTTAACAAATGACGTTTATGTGAGATTGTACCATTATAATTATACCAAAATAATTATTCTTCGCATCAAGTTCCGTTGTGATTGCCTTATGATGTCTTTTCATACTATAACTAAGATATGATCTTCTGGGAACGAACTCATGCTGGAATTCTTTTATAATTTCATTCCTGCTATAACCTTATAACCAAGAATTCCTTTTTTTTTTCCACTGTAGAAGTCATGCCTTAGCGATCGAGTTATCGATTTGCAGTAGAAACTGGGAAACTTTTTCATTATAGCTTATGGTTTAGTGACGACTTTTGCTGTGTGATTAAATATAATTGGATAAATCTCTTGAACTGCAGATCACCTGTTCACTTTTAATGGTGACAATTTCTTTCTACTCCGTTTTTAGTTGCATAAACTTTCAGAAACGAACCTTTTGATGTTATTTGAGCCCTTCGTCAACAAATAAAATATTCCATTTGTCTTTTCCGTCGATTCCACCTTACATTTTGCTTATTTAGCGTAGGTACTCATTTTATCACAGTCTTGTTAGTTAAGGTAGTTAACTCATCTGGAACCCTTAGTCCAACTCATTTAAGCTCCTGTGACAATCCTGTTTAGATTAAATGTGGTTTACGTGTGATTACTGTTAGGAATATGTAACGAAGTTGTAATATTGGAAACTTAAAAACAGGTCTCAACAATGGTGCACCGCCATTTTGTATATTGCATAAGATGGAACGATGGTTTTGGTGAATAAAAGAGGCACTCTCAGCTATATATAGGTTGTTTATTGTAGTAGTGGGAGACTAATACCGCATAAAGACAACTGTTGATTTTAGTCTCTGTATCAACATGTCTCCCAGACATTGTTGACAGTGCCTTCTTTATAATTGGTTCCATCGCCCACTTGATGTAGTTCAGATCGCATCTCAGGTCACGAGAAGACTCCATTATTTGGTGTTGTCTACACGAAGAAAAAAAGAAGGAAAGGAAGAAAACGTAGGGGTTCGCTATTTACTAAAAACAGAGAAGTAATTAAGAACGCCTGGGACAGTAGTGTACACAAAATTGGTTTCCTAAGATGTTAAAAATGAATTGACAGCTATAGAACGAAGAACAGACACACCAAACTTAATTTATTTGTCTGTGATATTATAATCCAGCAAATAAAAGATCTATCCAACAAAATGTCTCGATTTGGAAAGAGAAATTGCATTATACGATGCTTCTAAAAAAAATGTAGTCGGTGTTAAAAGAAGAAAGAAAATTCAATGGTCAAATTCTAAGAGATTTTTTGCATAGAAAATGTTCGAATTTCCTTAAAACAGATGACGATACTACCAATCGCATGCTAGTATTTGCTAACCAGAAAGCCAAAGAATTAGTGGAATTCTTTTAGTGAAAGCCAAACAAAGGCTAATGCACGGAAAATCTGTAAACCAATTTCAGCAAATTTATACCATCCATGTCGATTAGGCAGTATCCTAGAGACTGCTGATATATTGCCTGTAATTAATGCGTTGTTGCGGAATGATGAACAAGAAAATTACTTTTCTGTTTTTTTTTTTTGTTTTTTTCCAGTCTTTTCAAAGGTAAATTGCCATTTTTGCAACTTGAACTGTCATCGTTGATTCTGAGTTTAGTTATTAAGATGCTAAATTAATGTATCTTCGAGTAACATTTTTGGTTTTAAGTTTTATTTCAATCGATTCATGTAGAAAAAAAGGTTCATGTCTTCGAATTAGTGCAGAATAATAATGAAGGTGAAGATATCAAAATTCAAGAAAGAATGTGCAATGCATGGGCGGATATTCCAGTTGAAGAAATTGGCAGTAATTGGATTTGAATAATGGAGGATTATTTAAACAACAAAATTAAACATTTATTGATTACTTTGTTTTGTAGTTAAAAAAAAAAATCAGTAAGAGAAAGGCCTTTTTTCCCCGGAAAATACGGAAGTATTTTCTAGACAGCGCAGTACGAATAACGCAGTAAAAGGATAGAACTATAAGAAAGATATCACGTTAGAACCCCCTCCCCCCCAAAAAAAACAAGGTTTATAGCATAAGCGCAAACCTTGAAAGTTAATAAAAAACACATAGCTTGTTTTTGAACAATAACATCGTCCATGATATGACAATGATACGATGAAAAAAAAAAGAAACATAGACACCGGAGGTAAAAGTAGTCACCTGTGTAATTTTTTAATTAATAATGTGTAACCTCTTTAGTACGAATTTCTACATGAATTCCTCGTTGATAGAGGTTCACCTAGACCCCTTAATAGTTTATATCAATATTAGGTCATTCTGAAAACAGTTGAGCCGTAATTTATTTAGGTTTTGTGGACGCTGTTGTGTTTTCACTTTCCGTTCAAGATTGTCCCATACATTCTCTGTGGGATTTAATATCTGGTGACTTGGCTGACCCTATAAAATGCCCTGCCATTCTCTCGCGTTCCTCATGCTAGTTTAAAGTAGCCCTGTGGACCGAAGAATTGTCATCCTGGAATGCAGGATTTTCGAAATCATGAGTGCCCTCCAAATGTTCACCAAAAGCTAACCAGATGCTAGCTTGATTCATCTTGGTTGTATTTCAAGTAGGAAATCCACTTCATAATTGTTAAAATATTCCCAAAGCGCATCATTGACCCACCAAAAGGTTGTACGATATCTTGCACTGTACAAATGAACATTTGTCCTATTCGGATATCTATTTTATTCAATTTTATTCTCAGCGTTCTCTCAGAAACGAGCTGATGAAATCCTTGGTTAACTGTTTACAGAAGTTCTTGCCTTGTTTGAAATCGTTTTCAGTTTACTAGACGAGATATTCGATCACAGACTGTAGACCGCAATTCTGCCGCTGGTTTCTGGTTGATTTCACTCGCACTTCCTTAGAAACGTTTACGTACTGTTCTTTCTGAAACACCAGCGAATTCAGCTACTTCGTTAACAGGGTGTCGTTTAGACCTGCCAAATGCTGTCACTCCTTTTTTTCCGCTCGCTAGAATTTTTATACCCATCTTTTGTGGTATAAACCCTTGCTTCTTAGTAACAGTTGGTATGCCTGTAGAGAAAACGAAATGTCAAAAAATTAGGCGCCTCTGTTATGTGCCCTAAATACAACTAATGACTAAATTTTTGTCCGGTGTCTGTATCCATGCATATAAAAGAAAACATTCGTCATTTCTAAATATAACGAAACAAAAGATCTCCGAAACGTTTATGTCTAGCCTATACAAAGAAGTTCTAGTAATAAAAAAAAATATATATATACTAGGTGTGATTAAAAAAGTTCGGGGCCTGTACTAATATTTGAGAAATGAAGCTGGTCGGATGGATCTTCTTCGATTCCAACGGTTCCGCAACTTCTGGAAGCATGCATTCGTAATAGGTTTCCTTTGGAATTAGAGAGAGAGAGAGAGAGAGAGAGAGAGAGAGAGAGAGAGAGAGAGAGAGAGAGAGAGAGAGAAAGAGAGAGAGACTTCATTGTACACTAGAGATACAGTAGCCACAGCTAGGAGGAGGGGCTTGACAAAGATATGTACAGTATAACATTAAATTAACTTAAAAACGTAGCATTAACCATTCAGCAGATATACACCAAGATATGTACAAAGCACATATTTCAGAATATTCACACAAGTCAGAATATTTCACAGTGCCAAATTGATGTTCGGTATAGCATTTTCTTGTGAAACAGTTAATCGATTTGCCTGTGACGTGCTGTTCTGCGCCTCATAGGAGATATCAGTAACAGTCGACATCAGGGGCCAAACAAAAGGGGAACAAGTTCGGCCAACGAGCGCCTGTAATTGCGATCCGAAGCGAATTTCAGGAGATCAACTCCGATCGTTAGCAGGGCTTGTATTGTAGGAAGTACTTGGCCAGGTAGGAATCAGTCACTGATCTTCAGCCTGTTTCGTTGTAGCTGAAGAAGAGGGGTGGCTCGTAAGGAAGGAAGTGGAACATGCGACTGACATATATCCCAGAAGTCAGGGGAGTTGATTTTGCCAACCAGCATTTTGACTGCGGTCACAGTTCTCCTCATGCCGATTATTTGAGGCAGCCGCGGGATTTGAAGTTGGTCGGCCATGCTGGTGTTCCTCTGTTGGGGGGGGGGGAGTCGATGTTTGCGGGTTGCCCACTTCAGTATCCAGTATTCACTGGCGAGGATGGGTTTCATGAGAGAAGGTACTGTGGAGGCCCATATTTCAGAGGCATACAGAAAGGTAAGATACACAATGGTTTCCAGATATCTGATTGTGGTTCTTGCGTCTGAGTTATGAAGAAGATGTTGACGGGCAATCCAGCGCATTCGGCTGATCTTGCGTAGAACACATTCAATGTGACAGTTGAACCTAAGGTTTGGGTCAAAGGTTACACCGAGATCTTTGTGTTTAGTTACACTTGGAATAACTGCACCCTCCAGTGAGGGTTGTATGAATGTGGGACACTTCTTGAGAGAAAAAACCATAATAACGGATTTTTGAGGGTTCAGTTTAAGACCGAAATGGTTGAGATGGCTACAGAAAGCTGTGATCTTATTACAGATTTCCGAGGTGATCACTCCTCTGTCGGCTGATGGTGGTATTTCTGTTAGGAACTTTATATCGCCGGCGTAGATAATAACATCATCCCTGTTACACACAAACGGAATAAGGAGGGCGGTAAAAAGTAACCCCGATAAAACGCCACCTTGTGGCACACCTGCATTGATGGATCGGGTATAGGAGAGGTTGCGATGATTGAGGTACACTGTTCTATTCCAGAGGAGCGAGTGCAGAAAAGCGAAAACATCACCTTTGATCCGAAAGTAATTACTTTCGGATCAAAGGTGATGTTAGGAGATTCAGAAGGGCTGAGATGTTCAGGCTATCAAAGGCAGCTTCGATATCGGCATAAACTACCGCCATTTCTGATCTGGCCTCAAAAGCATTTAGAATTTCCGCTGGACTGCCAGAAGGTTGGAGACAGTTGATCTATTAGGGAGAACATAATGGAGTTGCTTTGATGGTTGTGGAAGAAGATGGCGTGTTATATGCGGAAGAAGGACTTTTTCCAGTAGCTTTAGGAGTGTGGATGCAGTGGATATCGGTCTATAGTGCTTCGGCTGGCTTGATAGTGGGGCGAGAGCATATTTGCTCCAGGATGCAGGAAACACTCTATAAGAGAGGATGGAGTTGAACAAGTAGAGCAGAGGATCAAGGATATATGGACTTAGGCACTTTACGATGAAATGCGGGACTTTATCGACGACAGCGGTGCATGACGGACGCAGCGAATTGATGGCTTGAAGGAGATGCTGTCGATCGATTTGAATGGAAAACAGCTCATCATCTGGACCAGAAATGGGGTCTGGTTGGTAACCATATGGTTGTGTGATGTTGTCTTGGAATCTGGCTACATAGTTGATCCATTCAACTGGATTGAAGTTGGAACCTGGTTCAGAGTTACGGGTATATGGCACTTTGCCTTTGGATAAGGTCTTGTCGGTATGTTTTTTAATGGCTTGAGATTTCAGTCTGTTAAACAGTGCTCTAGCTTTGGAGTACTGAGTTCGGTTATATGCTGTGCCAGACTGTTCCCATTGTTTATGGAGGGACTGTTTGCACTTGAAACTGGAATTTAGCTCCGAAGACCACCAAGCAGAGATACTGACCTGTTTAGCTGCTGAGAACATGGTAACAGTGTGCGACCATCTAGTTAGGATGTCTAGAGCCAGTTCCGGATCTCTTGATTCAAGAACTTCCCAGGGAATTAATCTTGTTGCATAAAGGCATCTGTTCGGTTGTAGGAAGGTGGGAGAGATGATGATCTTCCTTTTGACGTTGTGGGAGACATTAAAATTGGGCGTTTGGAGCTGCAATAGGATTACGATGGGTTCATGATCGGATTCAAAGTGAGTTTCAGGTTTAATGTCGACCCTACAGGAACCAGACGATAATATGAGATCGATGCGATGAAGACCTCTAGTTGGGCCTTCATTTATGATCCTGAGGTCACTAGGTGCAATCTTAGCCATAAGTGACTCATGAAGATGTTGGAGACTTGGTGGTAAGTTAAAGTCTCCGCAGATGAGGTGGACAGCAGATGTGTGGAGCGTATTTACTGATAATTATTTTGTCGCGTCCTGAATAATTTCCTCAGGCATTGCAAATATGTGGCCTTTCAGAGGGGGTTAGGAATTTGAGATCGGGAAACAAAGAAAATTACAGTGAGTTAAATCCGGTGAGTGATGGATGAGGGACCACAGTAATGGAATACTTTGTAAGAAAACCTTTGCGAAAAGTGGAGCGCTTAGAGTGTGCAAGAACGTTGTCATAAGGCTGGCGCCAATTTCTCGAAGCGTGCTCTTCCTACCGTTTTTCCGAACAGCCTTGAGCATCGCCAGAGAATTGTTTTGTAGCGTTTCTGGTTTGACTATGATGGACAAATTCACAATGAACAATACTGTACGAGTCAAAAAATACGATAAGCATGATCTTCACATTTGATCGAGGTTGCCTTGCTCTTTATGGGCCTTGGAGAAGGCGTAGCCTTCCAGGGTTGTTTCTAAGTCATAGCTGTATACCACGATTCGTTACCAGTAATAATGGAAAAAACAGAGTGCGGGTCAACAGTGCACTTTGACAAAGATCCTTATATTAACTCACCGTCCTCTGTGATCACCAGTGAGAATGCGAAGCACAAACCTAGCGGAAACATATCGCATTCCCAAATCTTGCGTTAAAATTAATTGACATGTTCCATAAGAAATATCAGTTTCTCTAGCAACTTACAGCTACTCGTAGTTGAACTTCGACCACTCCTTATCATATCACGAACATAAGAGATTGAATCATTGGTTTTAAGTTGAAGGGTATTCAGAACGAGGATCATATTCGATGGACAAGTTGTCCTCTTTAAACTTTGCAAATCACTAAAAAGTCTTCGTACGACACACAGACTCTTCTCCGAAGGCTGTTTTAACATTTAAAGGGTTTCTGTTGTACTTTTTCTAATTTGAAACAAAATTTGATGCAAATTTGCAGCTCAGTAAAATCAGTCATTTTAAAATGCGCAGAAACACTTGTTTGAGCTCATTAAAAACCAGACTGTGATGTCGCTAATCCACGTATTTTTTAATTTTTTTGAGAAGTACACTTCGGCAGTTTGATCCACACTTAGGGCATGAATGACATAGTTCTATTTCCAGCGCTGTCCAAAGAAACTAATCTCACGCAGTCAATCTTCCTGCTGAAGCAGTCTGGGTGGGTAGTATAGTGTTATAATCGCTGGCCTCCCCAAATCGGATAGAAAAGGCCCAGGTTTGAATCTCGTGAATGACACGAGGAACTGTTATGACTTGCTGAGTTAGAGGTGGTCTGAGGCGTGGATAGCAAGGTTTTTATCATACGGAAAATCGGGTTTTTCTTCCAACAAAACATGCGAATAGACAAGAGAACACATGAAATTTACGGACATACATGGGCAGAGAATCAGAACTTGAAATATTTCATTACTATTTTTTTAATTATTTTCGTTGCACTTTCCAATCTATTAGACCATTTCTTTTTTTTCCCCCTCTCCTTCAGTGTTTATATTTTTCTGTGTTCCGTTCTGCGTGACAGTATTGCTGTTTCGCCACTTGCCACTCTTTTGGAGAGGTTCGAATACCGTTGTAGACTGCAGGAAATTCTTGAACTCCTCTTTAGTCGGGGTTCCTAGTTAGCCAATCTCAGGACGGATGGTGTACGGTCACACCCCGAGTTATTCCGGACTTTTCAGAGTACACAATATGCAAATCTGCCCGAGAACACACACTTCTACAGACGAAATACATGTAGCAGTATGACCTAAGATGCGACAACAACACATGTATAAAATACACAAACATGACACTACTTCAAGTCTGGCCTATTTTAAAGAGTCTGTTAAAACCTACAGTAATACGAGGCGGATTTGAACTGACGTTTTAGGAGCAGCCCTAACAAAAAAAAATAAAATAAATAAATATATATATATATGTCCACATGACCTAAGATGCTGATGTTTCTTAAGACAAACACAACAATGGTAAACAGATTTTTGGTTTCCTTTTATGTCTTCTACAGATGATACGCTTTGACCGTTAAATAGTTATATTTCTTCTTGTCTAATCGCGTATAACTCCGCCATTCATCACTAACGACAGTTGTTCAAGAACGAACATGAGATATTACTCTCTCTCTCTCTCTCTCTCTCTCTCTCTCTCTCTCTCGTCCAACAAGAAATATTTTCTTTTGCCGCCTTTCTTTCTTTCTTTCGTTTTGTCATATTTCTTTCAGTTGCGCCTGCTATCCAAACAGCATTAATCTTCCTTCCTGCCTTTAAAATATTTTCAGTTTCCGTATTTCCCTTCATTCATCTCAACAATGATGCCAGGTCCTCATGTTATACCATTGCTATCTTTAATATTCTTGTAGAAACTTGTATGATGAAATTGTACCAATCGATTAGTGTCTTTTTTATTGCAATGAGCAATTTCTTTTAGCAATTGGAACGGGATATCTTTCTTCCCAACCTCAAATAATGGTTATAATTGTAGTTAAAAACTTATCCCAAGATTTAAAAATAAATTTGTCTATTCTGTCTCCACACAGGAAAGGTTAATCAAACCTACAACATTCCGAGAATAGGTTTAGAAGCTAGAATTTGATTTAAATTATAAAATACTGGACACAATGTTATAATTTTCGGCAAAATACGCGAGGAAGATTGTTTCAAATAACATGAGAGAGAATAAATGAAAAGGAAAAGTCAGTTCGGTGAGTTTGGAAATTGATTGTTAATAAACGTTCTTCATTTCATGCAAGTTCTCAGGCTGGTTTGAAAGAAAGAGGTATAGCTCTCGCCATCTTTCTTGGCACAGATCTGCGAGAAGTATACATGTGACTTGGATTCTTTCCACACTTACTTTATGGGAACGTAAGGCCTCCATAGCCGAGTGGTCAATCAAAAGGGCGTGTAAGTACACATGTTTAGAGTGACTAGGGTTGAAGCTAGTGACTGCTAAATACGGTGCAGTTTCTCGTATTCTCTGTATCTTGTGAACTCCTCTGATCGTTTGGTCGTCTCGGAGTATGAACAGAAAATTTATTTATTATTACTTCTCATTTATGGTGATACATGGAGAACTCGGAGATTTTATTATTTTGTAGGTACAGCAGTGCTGAATATCGATTTGTTTCTTACCGGTACGCTCGTAATTTTTACGATATATTCTCAGAACGTTGTTGTCATTGCAGTGACACCTAATTTTTCGATGGACATATAAATTAAAAAATTAGGAGTCAATGTTAATAATATATTTTAAACGTTGGGGGCAAGCTGAACGTAAACATAATCTGAAATACTTTTATCCCTAATCCCGCGATCGGTTCAGGGTACAGTAAAGATTTTGTACCTAAATGCGCCTGACTTTCAGCAGTGAGGTACAGCAATACACTACATGCACTTTCACTCTTACAATGATTCCAACTTACCATTATAAAATAAAATTTATTTAATTTAATAACTTGATTGAAAACTGAGCTATTTAAATAATTTAGTGAAGTAAGAAAATATTAAAACCAAAGTGATAACAATTCTGAGCAGAAGCTTCATGGCATTTTAATAAAGTGTTTTTACTTTATAGCTATGTAAAAGCACTTGGACTGTTGTATCTATTTTTTTTTTTTAATCCAACTGATTTTAAACTGCAGTGACTACACCGATGAGCCAAAACATTATGACCAGCGAGTCGTTATGCAAGTCGAAGCAACTGCAGGTGAACTACGGCGCGTGCGCAGGTCGGTACACGGTATAAAAAAAATATGATACTGAGCTCCGTTAATCTGTGTTATTCTTGTTCTTCAGAGGGAAAAGGCAGCGGACTTAAGCAGGTTTGACAAAGGCCAAATTGTAATGGACTTCAACGAGGAAGGTGCCAGGAACGTTTCCACGAAGACCATCAGGCGATCATTAACCGCAGTAGGTTATGGGGGCCGCCGACTCACCAGAGTCCCATTGCTAACACCACGACACAGGACTCTACGTCTCAACTGGGCGAAAGAACATCGGCACTGGACTTTGGATGATTGAAGACAGATCTCCTGGTCCGATGAGGCCCATTTCCAGTTCAGTTATTTCGAGCGGACGGAAGGGGCGTGTCTGGCGGAAACCGCACGAAGCTATGCACCCGTCATATCAACAAGGAACTGTTCAGACATTTGGATGGTCGGTAATTGTCTAGGGCATGTTCAACTGGAAGACGTTGGGGCCTCTGGTACATCTAAACGCATCTCTGAACGGACGTCCAGGTTACATGTCCATCCTTGCAGATCATCTGCATTCCTTCATGGTCATCGTGCACCCACATGGACATGTGTTTATGTAAGCGGCGGCTCCTAGAGTGTCAGTTCAACTCCGCCTCGTATTTCTGTGAAGAACAGTATCACCAGAAATTTTGCTTTAGTTTTTTTTTTTTTTTTTTTTTTTTAGGAGCATTAGCAACTAAGGCCATATTGCTCCGGGATATGCGGTGGTCATTCCCTGACCTTTCCGCATCCTCCGTATTTGGTGGTGACGTGTTCGAACCCCGGTCTAATCAAGAAGCGTGTGCTACGCATTGCTGCTCCTTCCCACCTGGCTACGGAGGCGCCACTCACCAGAAATTGGCCAGATATGTGTGTGACGGAGGTTTGTGTGTATTGTGTGTGTTCTGTTGTTCTGTTCTGGCCACTTGGCTACCCAGAAGCATTATTCACCTGGACAGATGATTCTGGGTACTCGTCCACACCACGGGGAGGTGGGCCAGTTCCAGTAGATGGGACACCTATGGTCTCAGAGTATGAGACAAAACAAAATCCTTCTCTGGGGCCCACTCCAAAGGGGGAAGAAAAATAAAGAAAAAAAAACTCGAAAAGAAGAGAAAGAAAATAATAAAAATAAATCAATAAATAACTGAGATAAGTTAAAAAAAAAAAAAATATATATATATATATATATATATATATATATACACAGGGTATCTCAAAAATATTTGTACAAGCGTTTAGGGGGAGGTAGGTAACATCTAAAGGAATGTGAATCGCATACGAACCCATAACCGGAAACGTCACAGGAAAGTAGTAGTAGAGGCACAAGAAGCAGAAATGACACAAGACAATAATTAGTGGCAAACATTTATTTGACATAATATTAACAATGGAGTACGAGATGGATGCATTTCATGATGTTACAACAGATGCTCGAAGGTTCCACCATGAGACGTGATGCATGCGTGACACCGACGCAGCATGGATTGGCGGACACGGTCGAACACACCTGGAGTTTCTTTGACAGTAGCAGCAGCCCAGACAAGTCTCGCCACGAGATCCATTTCCGTCTCCGATTCGTATACAATAGATTTGAGGGCCTCCCCACAGAAAGAAACCAAGGCTCGAAAAATCAGGTGAACGTGAGGGCCAGGCAATGGGTCCGCCACGGCCAATCCATCGACGTCCAAAACGCCTGTTCAAATGGTCACGAACACACCTTCCATAATGGGAAGGCGCCCCGTCATGTTGAAATCAAATGTTGCGTCTCACATTTGCTGGAACATCGTCAAGTAACCCTGGTAGAACTTTTTCAAGAAAGATCAGATATTTAGCAGAGCTCATGCGGGATGGTAACAGGTATGGGCCGACTAAGCTGTCACCGATCATATCTGCCCACACATTTATTGCGAAGCGATATTGTGCCGCATGGGGGCGCACACCGTGTGGGTTGTCGTGAGCCCACACATGAGCATTGTGCTGATTGAATAAGCCTTCCCGAGTGAAATAAGCCTCATCCGTGAACAAAACATAGGCTGGAAAATTCAAGTCTTGAACACTTTCTTGGAGAAACCACTGCGCAAAAGCCACACGTGCAGGATGATCTTGGGGGAGCAGTAAATGAAACCTTTGGAGATGAAAGGGGTATAAGGAATCGTCGTGCCAGAAAGCATGACTGCAGACTTTCTCAGTCTGCAGTCATGCTTTCTCAGTTTTATGGTTATTCGCTGGAGCAGTTATACAGTGGAGATGTGTAGCGGCCACGCGTTTAGATAGCAGGTGTAGTAGCCCGGTTCTGATGACCTCCAGATCCAGGAGGAGCGCCCAAGCGATTACCTGCAGCGCAGGAGTGCTAACTGTGCTACAGGCACGCGTTATTAGCAAAATTGTCTGTTGTATCATATCCAGGATTCTTTTATTTACTCCCAACGTCGTTTTCGGGAACCATATTGCGGATGCATACGTGATTGCCGATAAAAATGTCTTAGGACCTTGAGATCCCAAATATTTTCTAGTGACTGTAGCTACCAATGCGGACTAACCTCTGATTTTTTTTCTTACATATTTTAGATGTTCTTGGAATGAGAGGTTGTTGTCAAGGACGATGCCTCAGTATATCAGCTGGTTCAGTAGCTTGATGGTAACGCCGTCTATTTTGATTTGCGGCGGTCGCTGCAAGTTGAGGGTGCCTTTAATTAAGATCGATGCTGTCTTTATAGGTGATATGCTTAGCTGGTTTCTTCTAGCCCATTGTTGAAATGGATCAAGATTCTGATACTAATATGTCACCGGAACAAATTGACATTCTAATTACACAGGATTGACTGAAGAACCTCCATTCTCTCTGGAAGAGGTCGAATGCGCAATAAAATCCATGCTCTCAGGTAAATCCCCTGGGTATGATAAAATTGAAGTAGATGTTGTCAATAAAGAGTCTGGAAAATTATACCAGCTTCAACATTAATTTTGTTTAATTCATGCCTACGAAGTGGTGAATTCCCTAGAGTGTGGAAAAGAGCTTTGCTCAAAATCTTGCTTAAGAATCCCAAAAAACCGGCTGAGGATCCATCATCATATAGGCCTATAGCCCTTTTCCCAGTTCTGGGAAAGGTGCTAGAGAAGGTTGTTGCCAGTAGATTAATTGCAGCATATGCCGACAAAAGACTTGCTTCTGGAGACCAGTATGGGTTTACCAAAGGACGAGGGACAGAAGATGCATTAGTTAGACTTCTAGATATTCAGGCTGATACAGATTCCAAGTATTTGCTCGGCCTCTTTGTGGACTTCAAAGGGACCTTTGACACCCTTTGGTGGCAAAGTGCCCTGGCAAGGTTCCGGGAGGCCGAAGTGTCCATAAATATATATAAGCTTTTAAAGAGCTATTTTTCTGGTCGTACCATTTCTGTCAAATCTGGACTGGAGGAGGTCTCTCGCAGAGTTACAAGAGGATGTCCACAGGGGTCAATACTTGGTCCCTTGTGCTGGAATCTGGTTTTTGATTCCTGGTTGGTTAAGAGTTTTCCAGCCATTCATATGATCGCATACGCTGACGATCTTATAATATTAATCCAGGGTAATTCTAGGAAAAGCCTTGAAGAATCAGCAAATGCTGTGCTGTTAGAACTCTCCAACTGGTCTTCAACACATAAATTGCAGGTTTCTATTGCAAAAACGTCTCAGATGTTGTTTAAGGGAAAGCTTGACCATGGAAGACCTCCAGTTATTAAATATAGGGAACAAACCATTAAGTACTTATCGAAGACCAAATACCTAGGCATTTATATTGATGATGCTCTCAGTTTCCTACCACATGTTCAGTATGTGAAAGAAAAGGCTAAATTGTTCCTGAGCCGAATTAAACAGATAACAAGACAAGACTGGGGTTTTAGAGGTCAAACCTTACGACTTCACTATAATTGTGTGTTTTTGTCGATAATTTCTTATGGAGCTGGTGCATGGGGCTTTAGAGCTAATAAAGTTGCTGTAGTAAAGCAACTGTTACAAGCACAGAGGGCTGACCATGTCAAGAGCTTGTCGAACTACCTCCACCATGGCTCTTCAGGTTTTGCTTGGGAAACTACCTGTCCATTTTGAAGTTCAGTACCGCTCCCTTAAGTATCACCTTTTGAAGAAAATACCATTGACCTATGATAACATCCAATTAGATCTAAGTGCTCCCATTAAGACTGAGAAGACAAGATTAAGGCAAATTTTTATTGCAAAATGGCAGCAGGAGTGGTCTTCATCTGATATTGGTGCAGTCACAATGGACTTTCTGCCTGTAGCAAGTGCAATTAAAAAGGAGGAGTTAAAGTGGTTTTCGCCGGGTTTATATGGTATGTTTATATTAACTGGCCACGGAAGTATAAATACTAAACTTCACAAACTGGGACTTTCACCAACAACATCTTGTTTGTGTGGCCAGGAAGAAACTGTTAACCATATTCTTCATCAATGTCATTATTATAACGATCTTCGACGTGACCTACTTAGTGTAGTTCCTAACTTGGACTCCAGCAACAATAAAATTCTGGTTGAGTCTCAGACAGCTTTTAATGCTATGAATGTGTTTGCTTCTCGTGCATTTAAAAGAAGAACCGAAATTAGGTCCTAGTTTTACTGTTCCTGCGATTTCGTGGATCCTTTATTGGATTAGGAAAGAAATATCTCTCATTTTTGATTGGATTCTATATTTACAACTGATTAGTATCATTAAGTGCTACACTATACTTTCCTGGATTTTATAATAGACTTGTTCTTGATGTGGAACTGTTTTCAGCAGAATAGGTATTTACTGTATAAGGAATTTTGCTCTACTCGTCGAGATACTATTTGGCCTTTAGCATTTCGTAGTTTTTGGAATTAATATTTCTTTGTGAGTGAATACCACTGTGATATTTCATATTACAGACTTTTCCTAGTAACTCTGTTATTAACTATCTTGGATGATTATCTTAGACTTTTTGGGCTCTCTTAGAGCTTGTATTTAGGCAAGAACTTTTTAAAACATAATTTTGAACCCTGCCTAATGTGATCTCATCTAGGATTTGGACATGTATATTACTTTTGCGTTAACCCTGAAACATTTTATTTATTGGGCCTGGTTATGGCATTACCCTGGCATTACATTGGACGAATCTGTACTTTGTGTATATTCTGCTGTGTTCCTGAAGAAGAGGATATTGTACATATTGCACATAGTGTCTTTCTGTAGAGCTTTTCAGAATTCGTGGAATTTGCTTTCACTGTGTTTTTTGTTAGAAGATCAATTATTTCTTCAACAGCTGAAGTCGTTCTGCCTACAAAGGGTTAGGCAAACTGTAAATTAAGATGTTTTGCTGATCCTAGTTCCTAGGATGGGATTTTCCATGAGATAGGTCTCCATGGTTAGAGAAGTTAGTCCACTTCTCCACTTCTTCCTACTTTATTCTTGGTTTACTTCTTCTCACTTCTAACTATTGGAGAGTCCCTCTGTTGATTCTCCTCTATTCTATCCATTTACCTCCCCAGATCCCAACCTTCTCCCTCTGTATTCCTCTTTTTCCACTTCATTCTCTTTTTCGGGCACTCTCAGGTGTTATGCCCTGGGCTTGCCCAGCAGGAGATAATTGATCCTGGCCGCCTCCACGTGGCGGGGATGGGGGGGGGTGAGACGTAGTGACCAGGTGTTACTGCTTCTTACCTGCTAAGAGCCAGGCACCGGCCGATAATATAACAACAGAACACATCATAACACTTACACGTACAACACACTACATACAATTGGCCGGTTTTGGCATAAGCTTCAACACAAGAAGTACAATAGCGGCTTATGGGGGAAACCCTGGGATCCGCCACAACAACACATGAATATCCCTGAATATCCCCTGTTGAAATGGATCTCCCATATGGTACAAGAAAGCAGGAACAGCAATGAATAAAAGGATACTGGACACGATCCAACGCAACATATTATTAACAATAACAAGAGCATGTAACACAGTAAGGACCGCAAGGACCTGTAGTACGAGTGCCCTACAGGTCCTTGCGGGGACCCTACCCTTGGATTTAGAGGTAACCCGCTGCTGACTAATGTATCTACTAGCCAAAGGAACCCAAACCACCTACAATAGTCTTACCATTGACATCACCAATAACAGGAAAAACAAGAAACAAAAAATAGTGGACCACCTTGTACAAATTTGGCAGAGAAGATGGACAGATGTGGAAAAAGGAGCGATAACAAAAAAAATTATTCCCTAAGTAACCAAGCTGTATCCCAAGCTGCTGCATGGCTGTACCCAGGCCTAAACACTACTTTTCTACTCACCGGCCACGGGCCTTTCAAGGCCAAACCAAATGCCTTGGGCATAATCGAAGAATCACACTGTCTCTGCGGCGAACTAGAAACATGGCATCACGTTATGCATCAGTGTGAAATATACGAAGACATCAGATGTCAAATGATCACGAGAATTAAATACATCCCTAACACCCAGGAACACCATCTTCTGGACACACCAGAAGAATTTGCGGCCTTTAGTCGCTTTGCCCAGGACGTCTTCTCCAGAAGAAAACTACAAATAGCCATCCACCAAGGCCAACAGGAGTAATGAAACCAAATATGGAAACCAAGGAATACGAGAAACTAAGGACGGGGATATCAACTAATGATTGATGACCATTGGAATATGCCATCCAAAGTTGAGAACGAAACGCCACCCGTTTAAGATAACAGAACCCACCTGATAGGGAAGTGAAAAAAAAAAAAAAAAAAAAAAAAAAGCTATCACACAATCAGAGAAGGATGCTGAACCAAAGAAAGAGGAACACAAGGATGCGGTTTGCCCCATGAGTGACAATGAAGAGAAATAGACGTGAGACAAACGCCATATTGGAGACCTGAAGAGGGCACTCTAGCCCTCTTCACCTATAATTCCTAACTCCCCGGGAGGAGGGGATGGCCACACGGTCCCCGCTTCTCGCCAGCCCCTGTTTCCTCTCTGGTGGGGCATGCCCATGCCCCACCAGAGAGGAAACAGGGGCTCTTCTGCCTCCCTCCTCTCTGTCTTCACGCCAGCGAAAGTCCCACACATCAAAATTAATACATCAAAACCGCCATACGCCCAACATTCGGCCTAAAAAGTTAAAGCTATAATATCCCCACGTCAACGCAAATAATAAAAATCACTTTATTTTATTTTCTTGATGACCATTGGAATATGCCACCCAAAGGTTTTTTTTTTGTCCTAGCCGCCGAAATCTCAGGAAACTAAGCGGCAGGACCTGCCAGAGTAAACTAAGTCTACGGAGTTCCTGGCCTGCCTCTACGGGGCGTAAGTGGGGCAACGTTGGATCCCAACAGGGGTCCAGCGGCTAAATGGCCAGAAGAACAACGGTACACGACATTACACGATCCAAGATCCATACACTTTTAAATCTCTGGCATTTACAGTGTACTGTAATACACCACAACGTAAACTACGCGGAGATGGGGGGAACTCCTGGTGCCGCTTGACCCTAAAAACACTTACACTTACTGTTGAAGTTGCTGTAGTGTCCTATTTGCCCGAGTCTCCAAGTCAGCCCTGGAGTCGGCCGCTATGGTCATGATAAGGTCATCCGCAAAGGCCTGGTCCCCAAGTCCATCTCCAGGAACTCGTCGAGGACCATATTCCACAAAAGTGGCCCAGAACTGACCCCAACGGACAGCTGCTGTGTATGAACCTTGAAATTTTTTGATACTGGACGTTAATTTTAACATTTCTATGTGATAAATAACTTTTCATAACTTTGTAGAGGTTGGTTGGGACTGTGATCTCCCTCAGTCTGGCCAGGACGCTCGGCCGCCAAAGTGAGTCAAACGCCCCGGCGAAGTCAATGGAGATGACTAGCAGGTACTTCTTGCTGCAGTCCTGAGTAGATTATCCAATGTGTCAACCGTTGAGGTTCCAGGCTTAAAGCTGTACTGATTCGCAGCCACCAGGCCAGCAGCTTCATAGTGGTTAAGCAACCTTCTGTGCAGCAATCTTTCAAATAGCTTATTAGCCACTGGGAGCAGCGCGATGGATCTGTAAGATTCCGGGTAAACAGAATTTTTAGTTGGATTTTTAATGATGAGTTTTAAGTTGGCCGTTTTCCATGCGTCTGGGAATTTTCCTGTCTCTAGGCATCGGCTGTAGAGGTTGATTAGTAGCTGCGGTGCGCATTCTACTGTTTTCTTTAGCGTTTCTGGTTCCATCATGTCTGTCCCAGTGGTGAAGTAGTGATAGAAAGAGGACTTGTTAGTTAAAGTGATAGAGTTGAGTGTTGGACAGTAGAGCCAGGAATGCCACCCCTCAATAGGGGTCAGCAGGCAGCGAAGGTTCCAATCCCAGGTGGGGGTTAAAGTGTATTCGTGTCTAGCGGCATCAGGGGTTTCTCCCATTTCCGCGTTGCTTTCATTGTAGGTGTAACAGTTCACTGTAAAGGCCAGAGATTTAAAAGTGTATGGATTTTGTAAGTGGGGGGTCAGCAGCCAGCGATTATCCCACCCCTCAGAAGGGGTCCAGCAGGACAATGCGCCTCCCCAGAGAGCCATGTCCGAAGAGCATTCCGCAGATTTTACCGGTATGGAATGGTTCCCCCCCCTCCTGTGAAAAGGTCCGTTCGAGCTTTGGATCCTCCACACAGGAATGCGACGGAATTATGGACAACGTTGCAACAATATATAGGGAAATCTTTGTATTGCTCTGTTGTGAATCCTAAGACTATTTCAATATTCACAGGTTTCGTCACACTTCAGCTTTTCATTTGTTATTCGATGCTTATTGGCATGTTTTCATTGCTGAAATGCGTTCAAATGCTTTTAAAAGAAGAGTTGTACGCTTTCAGTATTTAAGTTCTTTTAAATACTTGCTAAAATGTCCAAATACCAAATTGTGTAACTGACGCAACCACTGGTTGTAAAACAGGATACAGATGGGCCGACAAAAGAACTGCTTTGCCTAAAAAACAAAAACTCTCTTCACAGATAATATCATGAATTATTAATGTTTGCTAACACGCCTGAAATCAAACCCCAGTAATTGATTTTTGCTTAACAACATAATTATGCGCATTTTAATCAATGGATTTTAGCTGCAGCTGAAATCTCGCGGCTTATTGTATGCAATCTATCCTTTTAAGGTGCATATCATGTCTGTTAAATAGACTGCGTGCAACCCACCTTGGTGGCGCGGCTACCCCAATAACCCCCTTCCCTCAAGAGTATAGTCCGCAGCGAAAACGCTGCGGAGTTTAGTCTACTCGCGTCCCTAGCCTTCTCAAATTTTCGTGTACCCCTTCGTGTCGCGAAGGGCGGTTTGTCTGTTGTGAGGGGAAAACCGGAGTCAATCCCGGAGGAAAACCTCACGACCACGGTTTGAGACCGCCAAACTCAATGCTGAATGCCCCTGGGAAAATCCCCATGAGGGTAGCAGCTGAAATCGAACCTCGATCAGCTATTCAAGAAGCCGGCAACGCTGCCTCATGGCCACCGTGGCCCCGTATGCTATCGCTTTAATTCCGCAATTTCACATCAGATTTGTCGGCAGTCACATGGGTAGTGTGACGCGTTGCTAAACTTCGATTGAAAAATGAGCGGTACAGAATACAGTTGGTCCGACGTTGAAATTTGATAAGACATCATCGTAGCAGAGAAAGCAAAGTACATTAAGTGGCGTGCAGATCCATAAATATTCATGAAAAGTAATCTCCATAAATCGTGTGATTAAAGCTGTTAAAAGAAAACTTTTGTTTTCAAGACATTGCATATATTTTAAAACGATTTATGTGACTACAAGATTATGTGCGATACGCGTAAACAACACTAACATGTAACCTTACTTTTTTCTTTTCTTTTTTTTTTCTTTCTTTTTGCGATTCGAATTTTCCATATCTGAAATCTTTTTTTTTTTTTTTTTTTTTTTTGATGATTCAGTTACTGTGCGTATTCTTTCAACTGATATTTGAACTGATTTAACGTTAAAAGCAAATAATTATAACTTTCTGCTGCAGCGCAGTTGCAGGAGTTAAACGTTATTCCGTGTTATAAAACCATATAATTATGTATTTTCAATGTGGCTTCTAAATATGGCGCTGTTGTTATATTCTCTCTACCCGTCTTGTATGGCTGTTGCATAGTATAAGCTAAAAATTTATTTATTTAAATTGCGTTAATTAATTAATTCCCTTAAATATGTAGATCGGTTATACTTGGGTTAGAGTACTGCGCAGTCATTTCTAATGAACTGAGAACTTCGTGTAATAGAAGTCATCAGAATAATAGAAGTGTAATAGAAGTTTGTAACATCGTCAGTCGATCCCACTGTACAGAATTTAAAAACTGTCTGAGACCCCTGTACTACCCTTTACGGAAGCAAAAACCCTTTCCTTTACCCCTGATGGTAGTTACCTCTTTGTGTAAATCCCACTTCAGCACACTGTGATCACTGCCACCTAGTGGTTCCTTTATCTGCAAATTCTTAATACACGAATGATCACTGCTGATAACCAGATCAAGAGTATTACTTTCTCTGGTTGCCTCTCGAACATGCTGCTGCAGAAAACAATCATCCAATAAATCCACAAAAGTCTGACTAGTGTGTGAGTGACCAACCCACAAGTTCCAGTCAATATCTGGGAAGTTAAAATCCCCCATTATAAGACATTCTGATTTACTGGCCCACTGTATTTCTCTGTACAATTGTTCATTGTACTCATTCGAGTCATTAGGCCTATAACACACTCCTACTCTTATTTTTGCTTTTGCAGTGCTTATGTCACACCAAACTGACTCAACAGTGCACTGTCCATCTATATCAACTGGATGCACTTCTTTTGATTTTATGTTTTTCTTAATTAACAGCATAACACCTCCTCCCTTTCTGTCCTGTCTATCCTTTCTGTACACATTGTACTCCCCAAATTCCAGTTCTGCATTCCTTATATCTTTGTGACACCACGTCTCTGCTATCCCAACAATATCCGCCTTTGATGTCTTGACCAACACTTCAAATTCATCAAATTTATTTACTATACTTCTAGCATTGGTATACATGCAAGCATACATGCTCCTATGCCTATTCCTTGTTACCCTAACACATCCCATATACCCAACTATTCCAGGATGACTGCCATCCGTCCCTGAAACCCCCAACACCCCTCGCTCCAGGTCGCTTCTTATTCTAATAGAAGTTGTGCAAGAATCACTTTCACCTCTGCCTGCGGTTACTGTTAAACTATTAGTCTTTGTATCCCCTCAAGCTAGCAGTTTTCCGACCCACCTAACACTGCCTCGATAGCATCAGCAAATATTCTTGCACCCTTTCTATTTAAGTGTATCCCATCCCTGTAGAAGCAATCTCTCCTGTTAACAAGTACAGTCCAGGCTGAAAAAAATTCTACCCCTTGAGCCTTGCACAATCTTTCCAGGGCCGAATTGATCGACAAGGCTCTCATCATATACTCCCTCCTATCGTGTCTAGGCAGAATTGCAGACACTTTCAAATTCAACCCTAATTCTCGGCTTTTTTTCAACAGTGACCTGTACTTCTTGAGTAATTCTGCCGGTCTCCTACTCTTAATATCATTAGTGCCAACGTGTACAACTATATCACCTTTTGTGCCCTTGAAAGATGATATCCGCTCTACAACGTCATCAACCTTTGCCCCTGGCAGACATACCCTGGTCCTGTTCCACCTATCCTTTTTACATAGCATGTTCCCCGTTTCCCTGACAATAGAGTCACCAACAACTAATAGTTCCTGTGGGACCAGCGCATTCTGCCTTGGGGGTTGCCGCTGTGTTGCGTGATGACCAAGTGCAAGCTCTGGCTTGATGTGGGCAGCTGAGAGCCTGATGGGCCCCTCAATTTATTTCCTTCGAGGGCATCCACCCTGTCCTTCAAACTCTCATATAGGCCCATAACAACGCTGAGTTGTCGCCTGATTTCCTTACACTCCTTGCATCGCGCATACACAAAGACATACCCCATGGCAATAACATGTTCCGTTCCAGAGAGTTCGGCAAACATTTCACAAGTTGCACATTTTTTTAGGCTGTGACGCGTTGGAGAATCGCCCCCCTCAGTTCTCCCCCGAGTCACAACACTCCTGCCACTTTGTGCCCGTTGCTTTGCTGCTCTAGTTCGGGGCATGGTAGTTTAAATTAATAAAATCAATAAATTAAATGTCAGTAGTATTTGAATAAAAACTATGAAATAGAAACAGTGAAGCGTATTACTATATAATTATGCGTTAGAGCTACCTCAATTAAAAAAATTGAATTCCCTACAAAAACTTTGAATTCCCTATATACAAAAACAATGGCTACAAAAATCGAACAAAAATAACGGTTTTACAAACAGTAAATTCTAAGTGGGAAGCATTCAAGGAATTAATCGTGGAAGCTACTAGACTTTTCATACCGATGAAGAAATATTGTTCAAGGTTTAGGCCTAAATGGTTATCAAATGAACTAATGAGACTCGTGACAGAGAAGAAAAATGCATGGGATGCATATAAATTATCAGGCGACGCAGAAGCCTGTAGCAGATATAAGCTAGTCTGTAATCAGGTCACAAAGGAGGTTCGGCAGGCAAAGGCGGATTACGAGAAATCTTTGGCAAAAGATGCTAAGAAAAACAGCAAGGATTTCTTTACTTATATAAACTCTAAAAGGAAGGGGCTGAATATGATTGGTCCACTTGACATCGATGGTTCGACTGTTGATGATCCTGCTCAGATAGCAAACAAACGGAATGAGTATTTTGCATCTACATTCACACGTGAGGAATCATTACAGTTTGAAAATGGAAGAAGGTTATCAAATTGTAGCAGTGTGCTTAATGATTTTGTAATAACTGAGAGCAAAGTGGAGGAGAAATTGTTGAAGTTAAACATAAGAAAGGCACCTGGGGCGGATGGGATCTATCCAGTTATATTAAAGGAGGCGGCAAAGCAACTAAGCAAACCCTTAGCCATAATTATGAGAGCATCCTTGGATTCAGGGGAGGTTCCCACGGACTGGAGATGTGCAAATGTATCCCCAATTCACAAAGGAGGTTCGAAGGGTGACACGAATAATTACAGACCAGTTAGTTTAACTTCTGTTCCGGGTAAAATAATGGAGTCACTGGTTAAAGACGCATTGCAGGATCATCTAGACAAGACTGCAGCAATAATTCAGACACAGCATGGGTTTGTTAAGGGAAAGTCTTGTCTGACAAATTTGATTGGTTATTATGATGTGGTCACAAAGGAACTGGATGCAAAAAATAATTTTGATATCATATACTTGGATTTCAGGAAAGCTTTTGACACTGTTGCGCATGGAAGACTACTGTACAAATTGGAGCAGAATGGTATTAAGGGTAAGTTGCTACAATGGATAAAAGGATGGTTAAGTGGAAGAAGACAGAGGGTGGTAATCAATGGGTGCTGCTCTTCGTGGACTAATGTTATTAGTGGAGTCCCACATGGTTCGGTGTTGGGTCCACTGTTGTTTTGTATATTTATCAATGATATTGATGAAGGTATGTCAGGCTTAATGTCGAAGTTTGCAGATGACACGAAGGTTGGCAGGGTTGTTAATGACAGTAATGGCAGTGTGCTACTGCAACAGGATCTAGATAATTTGGGCAGATGGGCTAAGAAGTGGCAACTGAAGTTTAACCTTGACAAATGCAAAGTACTGCATATGGGTAGAAGTAACCCCAGAGAAACGTACCAACTGTGTGGTACTACACTTAAGGTGGTAGAAAATGAAAAAGACCTGGGAGTAATTGTGCAGTCAGATATGAAGTTTTCTGAGCAATGTAGACAGGCTGCTAGGGCAGGTCATGGGGTTTTGTCAATGATATATAGGAATTTTGCTAGCAGGGAAAAGGAGGTGATTGTCCCTCTGTATAAGGCAATGGTCAGGCCACGCCTTGAGTACTGCGTACAGGTCTGGAGGCCTCATTTTAGGAAGGATGTAGATTTGCTTGAGCGTGTACAGAGAAGAGCAACACGATTGGTGAGGGGAATGAAGGGATCCTCTTACCAAGAGAGGCTTAAGTTCTGCAAATTGCAGTGGCTGGAGACTAGGCACCTGCGCGGTGATCTGATTGAGGTCTATAAGGCCTTGAATGGGTTGAGCACGCTGAATTCTGATGGGATCCTCCCACTTGTTCAGAATACGAACCTACGGGGACATAAGTTCAAATTAAGAAAGGATAGATGTAGAATAGATGTGCGGAAATTTGCCTTTAGCCAGCGGGTGGTTAATTGCTGGAACAAACTTCCATCTGTCGTTGTGGAAGTTGATAGGTTAAATAAATTTAAGGAGGAACTGGACAGGCAATTGGAGGGTATGGTGTGATTTTTTTTTTTTTTTTTTTTTTTTTGGCTGATGCTGCATAAGCTCCTACACTTGCTTTCTTGCATCAAGTGCCACTACTACTACTACTACTACTACTAAGTCATTGATGTTCGTAAATTTAACTTTGAATTGTTGTCATAATGAAGTGTCATGTTACTTCATTATCTCAGCGTATTTTGATTTTTTTAAAAATTAAATAAATCTTGTTTGATTTCATTGTTCGCTGCATTGGAGCCTCTAGTCAGCTTCTCAAAGTACACCTACTAGTCTTCATGAGCTGGGCTTGCTGCTAATTGGCACCTGGAGCTTACTGCTCCAGGTGCCGAGAGATTTTGCGATTAAATTAACTTTGCAAGTAAATTTGCGCTCTTTCTTGAAAAGCTAAATCATTTCCTTGTTTAGAGAATTATACAGTCCGTAGTACAGAAAGTACGTTAGTCAGGAACGAAAGTAACATTCTTTTTTTCCTACTCTTAATAAAATAACCACCAACGCTTAGCCGCAAAGTGGCACTTCTGCCTCCACGAGGCCAGGCTAGTAACCTGGAGGGAAAGATTTCTTTCCAGGGTAAAATGGAGCAATATCAGAATATGTAACAAGTCGTAAAGATGAGCAGCCTGGTTTTGTCTCAGCAAAATGTCAAAAGACTAACATAAACAGAATCCATGATCCAACTTTCTTCATTATTATTATTATTATCATTAAATCCGTTTATTAAAGTAGCAAGTGTTTGCTTTCACCCCTTATAAACAGCTAGAAGGGTGTACAAAAATGCATGAATTACAATTATTTACAATATAAGAAGGTGTACAAAAATCCAAGAATTGCTGTTATTTACAATATACAGTAAGAAGGGTGTACAAAAATACACGAATTACAATTACACACAAGTGCATATATTTAAAATATACAAAATGCAATTATTGACAAGATTATAGTTGAAGTAAGCTTTGTGCTTCAGAAAGGTACTGTTTGTTTTCGGAGTATTTTCAGAAAGGTTCTGTACTGTTTGTTTTCGGAGTATTTCACAGGGTCTATTGTCAATGAATTGAAAAGGTTTACTACGTTGTTAGGGAAGAAATTCTTCAGACAGCATTGCACAGTATAGAGTGTAACGGTAGGTTGTCATTACTGCGTCCAGTACGTGGAGTAGAGATAAGTCCTCGAAGACTGGGGGCGTCAATCACACCGGTAAGCATCTGCGATAGAAGACGAGATTGGTGATGCATATAGTGCGATAGGTTGTAGGCACCGCTGGTCGTATCCTCCAACTACAACGGCGTTGAGTAACCCCGTCAGCTCTTGTCGAATTGCCCACATCGCCGCGAAAATCTTCGATTTCATTGTTGAAAAATGGGTCTGAAAAGTGAGGCCCTCGTCCCAAGTCGTTATCCATTCGACACAAGACCAACTATTGGAAAAACTCTTTCCTTTTCTAGTGTAACAGTGATTCCGAAGACAGTTGTCTCTACCCAACAATCTGAAAAATTACAAAAGCTCACAACATGCGGTGGAACATATGTTACTGTTTCCCCACACCCTTCCTTGAATATATCAAAAGGCGTCATTACCGATGGGACCTGATCAGTTAAACGAAAAACTAAAGCAAGGGCAGGGGTAATTAATATGAGGCGAATCAGAACAAAGCAAGAAGGTGCTTTAGCTCCCACGCGGAACGTAATTTTTACCTCAACAGTCATAGACCACCAACAGTGATGATCCAGGCAGGCTACCTAATGGTAGATAGAGATCTACCATTCATAACCAAACTGGCTGCACTGCCACAACACGCAGATATTTGAACTGCAGACAAGGATTTCCTGCCCGTTCCAAGGACTGTCCCCCTCTGTAAACGAGAATTAAAAAAAATACAGAGATACAGAACTGAATATAACCTAACTTATTAGGAAGCCAAAAAATCCCTACCAGTCCCAACCATAGACAAACTTGCTCTCAGGTAACCGTGAGAAGAATATCAATTGTCATTCAAACGGAAGTAACTAATCTATCCAGCGAATCTGTAGCTCAGTGGGCTAAGTCAGTATTGGTTACCGTTACCAGTATACCGAGTGTAAAGCAGTAAATACCCCGATAACCTTACCAAACGCAAAGCTCCTTCAGGATGACTTGAACTGACTTCAAAGATGGTCAGAGAAGTGGCAGCTGTGTTTTGATGCTGCTAAATGCAAGATCTTACACTTGGGGAATAACAACCCACAAATAAATTATACACTTGGTGGGGTTGAATTAAAAACAGTGCAGGAGGAAAGGGAACTTGGAGTTACAATACGGGCAGACATGAAGTTTTCTGAACAGTGTAAACGGACAGCCAGGAAAGCTCATGATGTCCTATCAATGATTTATCGAACGCTATCCTGTAGAGATAGGGAGGTCATAATCCCATTGTGTAAGGCAATTGTAAGACCATATTTGGAATACTATGTTCTGGTATGGAGACTTCATCTGAAAAAAAGACATCGAGCTTCTTGAAAGGGTTCAAAGACCAGCAACTCAAATGGTGAGATCGGGGGAAGGACGACCGTATAAGAAAATATTCTGATTTGAGCTTGGCAACCAGGCATCTCAGAGATAATCTGATTAAGGCTCAGAGAGGGATTAATAAAATGAATGCAGGTGGA